>NC_143512.1:7290140-7996390 GCF_031878675.1 Megascapheus bottae
TGGAACATTTCCTTCTAGACCTCTCTGTACATGTGTGGGTACACATGTTTATGTGTAAGTGGTATATTAATCATCAAAGGCTGCCCCAAACCTCAAGTGTCTTGGAATAATTAACTTTTATTATCTCATGCCTTGAAGAGTATCAAATCTAAGGCTGTGTTTCCAGCCTGGGGTCTTGCAGGCATTGTATTTAGGAAATAAGCCTGGCCCTGCCATCTCAGAGGCTCATTTGAGCCCGAGGGTGTCCGTCCGGGATGGCTCGCCAGCATGGCTTCGTGTCTGGCTCTTGGCAGGAGGCTGCCACAGGCACCTCCCCACAGGGCTCCTTCAGCATTCTTGGCAGGCTTCCTCCAGAGTGAAGGATGAGAGATCAAGAAAAGATCCACAATGCCCTTTTATGACTTACTCTTAAAAGTGGCACAGTGTTCTTTCTGGTATATTTTCATCCTTAGAGATGAATTGTTAAGTCAGGACAACATGCAAAGGTAGACAAAAAAAAAAATGAGCTTCGGCTCTCAAAGGAAAGAATGTCAGAATTGGTGGACATGGTTTTAAGTGACCACATATGGCATACTGCACTATGATACTGCAATTTTCTTTTCTCACGTAATGTGTTTTAGCTTTCTGTGTAAATAGATACAGGTCCATCTTACACATTTTAACTGCTGCATACTGTTACATTGCGTAACGTATATCCTCCTGACAAATATGTGTTGAGACTGCACTCAGATTTTAAGGGCAATGGAAGAATTTGAATATGCTTGTTTAGCACATGTGGCAGTACTTCTGTAGCAAAAAGAAACAAATGTCTAGAGGTGGAATTGCTGAATTCAAGGGTCTGTGTACCATTATGACTATTCTAATATTCAATTATGGACTCCCCTCTCCTTCCCTCTCCCTTCCTCAGGGACCAGAGTCTTGCTTTAGGTTCCCATTTCCATTCCAAGCCTAAATTTGTGAAAGGACTAAAAGTGACCTCACCCAATGCCTCCTCTGCTCATGATCACAGCCACTTGCCTGCAACCCTGCTTGATTTAAGCAAAAATCCAGATCAGCCCTTAGGAGACTGAGAGGCTTCACTGCTGTTTGCCAAGGACTTTAAAGGTTCTCAGGTACGAGGTGCCCCAGGAGAGTCAGGCTGATTAGTGTTCATTCAAAAACCACTTCCTCTACTATGGCAGCAGCTGAGAAATCACGTGCACAGATGGGGCAATCAGATTTCAGTGTGAAGGAAGATTTTAGTAACAGCTATTTCTGGAGATTGACTCTGTCTTGAGATTGCAAGCACTACTGATGCCCCCCAAATCATTGAATCCTCTGGGCCCTTCCAGTTCATGATTTATTTTTATTTTTAAAACCAAAAGAGCCAAATGACTTCCTTACATTCAAACTGCCAAGTGTTCTTGACTGGCAAGAGTCCCTCTGCCTGGAATGTCAATAATTAACAGCAGCTACAAATTCTTGAGGCAGCCAAATCCTACAGATGGAACTGGCCTCATTTATCTCTGTGCCCATCTCTGGTAAGGGTTGATTGGTCAGATTCAAAGCAGTTGTCTTAGATGCAAACATCTCTTCATTCACTCAACGTATATTTACTGGGGTCTTACTATGTGTAAAGTAGCAATGCTAATAGGTCCATAGCGGGGGAGTATTAATATGTTGCAAACTCAAAATGATTTCATTCCCTGGCTAGTGGGTAGTGCTTCCATTTTTCAGGTGTGCCAGGATCTGAGCAGACCCTTGGTTGATGCATTGACTAGCTGCTTATCTTCCTCCAAGATTTTGATTTTTTTTTTCTTTTTGGATGCAGATCCTGGGCTTGAACTTGGGGCCTGGATACTGTCCCTTGGCTTCTTTTTGCCCAATGCTAGCACTCAACTACTTGAGTCACAGCTCTGATTCCAGCTTTTGTTTGTTTATTGGAGAAAAAGAATCTGACAGTTTTCCTTCCAGGGCTGGTTTTGAACTGTGATCCTCAGACCTCAGTCACCTAGCTAGGATTACACCAGTCCTGGCACTTTGATTATTTTCAAAGGAGGGTCTTGTTTTATTTCAGGATTAGTCTGGGCTTTGATAGTGTGTCACATGTCCCTGAGGTTGACAGACTACATTCAACCATGGTGCCTTCCCTTGTAGCTGGGTTGTCAGACATGATTGAAATGGAGTCTTGTGAACTTTTATGCCCCAACTGCTCTATTTCCATCTCTGCCTCCCAAGTACCTAGAATTACAGATTGAACCACTGTACCTGGCTTAATCCAACTTTTTTTTCCATATTTTTTATTGTAATTAGTAAAAGGGTTACATGATATTTGCCAGATAGAAGGTGCATTAATTCACATACATTGATACCCTTTCACATGTCACTGTAATCCAACTTTTATAAACCCTGCTTGAGCCCCCAGTGGGTGAGAAGACTGAACTAGTACAGTTAGGACCAAATGACATGTCTCTTCTCAGAAGTTCTGTAGAAATTGGGGTCCTGAGTCCTCCAGTTATTCTTCCTGTGGCCTTAGCTCAAAACAATTGAGCCTGTGCTACTTCTGGTGGTTGGATCTTCATACCACTGGCCAGGGGAGCTCCCTGTGTGGCCCGTGTCTGTGAGATTATTTACTGTGTGTCCATTAGGGGCTGTAAACTCCACCAGTGGTATAGATGGTGCTTCATTTCTCACTTCTTCCCACAGGATCTACTGCAGATAACCAATACTGTGCTGTCCATTGACTAAGTGCTCTGAAAAGAGCCCCAAGCCTTACAAACTTGTTTAGCTTGCCTTGCACTATATGAACTTCGTTCAGCTAATATTTGATGATACTAATCAAAGATTGAGGTGGCAAACTAGTTACTGAAAATAGAAACTAAGCAGACATGGCTGGCTTTCTCTTGGGGTTGATCTAGATAATGAGTCCATAGTTACTCTAATGAAATGAGTAACATAATTTCAAATATTTGAGTCCTTAAAAAGTGGAATTGCTGATAGGATTAGGATGCAGGGTCTAAAGGGAGACATAGACAGGGAGCCAGCTTTGGGAAAGGTGAAACACAGACTGTCTCATGTCAGTGAAAGTATCAGTCCCTTGACTTTCTTCTTTGTATCATACCCAGTATCCAGTTCAAGAACAATCTGGCCACTTGATACCTTCTGGGCATCCCCAGTTCTCTAGCTTCTGTCCACGACCACTGCTTGCTGCACTAGTTCAGGTACTTCCCTCCTCTCATAGGCGGTTAGGAGGTTAAGATCCTTTTTCTATCACTGTAAAGCAGGTCAAGTTACAAATGCTTCACATTCTGCAGCGGCCCCTTCTTCCACCAGGGTGAAATCCACTAGGCCAAGAGGCTACAGAGTCTCAGCTACCTTCTTTGGGAAAGTTTTGTGGGGTTTTTGTTTCTTCCTTAATAGTAATTAACAGGTGATACAGCACCTAGAGAAACAGGACTCCATGGCCTCATCACTGTGCTGCTGTGGTGGCTGGAAGCAGAGCCCCACACTGCCCTTTATTCAACATTTGCTTTGGATTCAAAAGTTAAATAGCACATATCAACTCCATTCACCTTTCCTGGATTCTCTCATGCTACCATTTGGACTACCTGAAAATTATCTCTCTTTCCCACTGCGCTTACAGCTAGACTCAGAGTGTCTGTGCGTGGAGTTGCTGTATACATCCACTCTCCTGGGGTGTTTGTACTGACCTCTGCCAGCAGAGATAAGGATCCCCCAGTGGGCTCTTGTCTTTCCTGCTGTTAGGAAAGTGCAGCTCTGCTTTGTGGTGCCTCTGTGTCCTTCCTGGAGTGCGAGTTCCTGAGGCGTTTTCTACAGCTGCCTTTTGTATCCAGACTACCAAGGATGCCCATTTGTCCTGGTTTGTATTTATCATAATTCAGAGTAACTTTCAACATTTTTAATCTGGACCTCTGGATTCTGTTGAGAATACACGAGCCATTGTAATGTTGTGCCATATTTTTTGTTTTGTTTTTGAAGAGGAGGAGGAATTAGTAGCAGCTGCCCTGTTAATTGGAGACAGGTTTTCTTCTAGCAAGCTGCAAGCCACACCACTCCCTAGTGTCCATCTCATTCTGAGGTCAAGTAGTCTTTTGGTTAGCATATGATGGAGTTGTAATTGTCTTACAGAAATCGAAAACTGTCCAATTTACTACCAAAAGAAAGTTATAAGTTCTTACATCTGGTACAAGAAGCCCCATTTGGACAATGGAGTTTGTGATGCTAGCCCTAAAATAAGAAAATGTTACTGAGTAACTCAAAGGGTGGAACTTGACCACTTAGAAAAAAAGATGTCAGCTCTCCCAGAATTTAATGCAATTCTTGTTAAAAAAAAAAAAAAAGCTGTTTTCCTGTAAATCCAGATTTTGTGCTGGTAGTTCACATCTGTGTTTTTAGCGACTCAGGAGAGCTGAGGATCATAGCCAGGCCAGGCAAGAAAGGCTGTAAAATTCTTAATCTTCAATTAGCCATTGAAAAGCTGGAAGTGGAGCTGTCGCTCAAGTGGTAAGAGCAGTAACATAGTGCACAAGCCCTGAGTTAAAGCTCCAACACACACACACACACACAAATACAAATCTCTTCTTGATTTCAAGAGTTATTATGTAGCTATAGTACTTAAGATTGTGACATTCACAGAGAGAAGAAATGTAGATTCATGGGATAGAATAAAGGATTCAGAAGTTGGAGCAAACACACACCACACATATAAACACATATTTACATACATATGGCATAACACATACACACAGACATGTACACAAAAGCAATTCAGTGCAAAGAAAGCCCTCTCAACAAATAGTGTGACAGAAACTATACATCTGAGGCTAAAAGTTAGCCTCAGTCTAAGGCTAATAGTTTAAACAAGAATGAATCACAGACTTACACATAAAATGTAAAGCTAAAACCATGAAGTTATTAGGAAGCAAAAAATTCTCTAGCACTAAGCTAGGCAATAAACTCCCATACTTGACAGCAGATAGAAGTTCAAACCTCACCACGACAAAAGCTATTTGCTCAGCAAAAGGCCCACTTTAGAACATCAAATGACAAACTATAGATGGGAAAATATTTCAAATCATGTAATAGACAAAAATTTATTTTTATATATAAGGAGCTCTTGAAACAGCATTTTAAAAATATCCAGGAATTGGAAGTATAGGTCAGGTGTTAGACTCAAATCAAGTTTGAGCCGATCTCAGACAAAAAAATTATATATACAATATGTATAACAATATATATTATATATACTCAGACACATACATACATATATACACACACACATGCTATAACATCAGATTAGAACTTTAACAAAAGACATGAGATGTTTCATCAGGACAGTGAGCAGATAAAAACAAGTATATCTCCATATGTGTTACATCCTTAGCCACTTGGGAAATACAAGTTAAATTAAAACCCACAATGAGATAGCACTCATCATGGCTAAAATGAAAACAATGACACCACCAAATGCTAGAAGACAGAAAATCTCCACACTCGTGTAGTATAAAACACATATTCTGCCATTGGTCTGTGTTTTCAGAAGTAATTTCGTGTTGTCCCCCTCCTCTTCCCTCCCTTTCCCTGTCCTCCTCTTCCAGTACTGATGATTTAACTCAAGAGCCTTACACTTGATTCAAAAGCATGCTACTACTTAGGCTAGGCTTCCAGTCCCAATTCAGCAGGGAAGGGAAGAAGAGGGAAAGAACGAAGGGGAGAGAATTAGGACACAAAGGAGAAAGGGCTGGAGGAAGGAAGAAGGAGAGAGAGGATGTCATATTACCAAGATTGTACTCTTAGATATTTACCTTGGGGAAAAAAATAAAATCTTAATGGAGTGCAGTGGCTCACGCCTGTAATCCTAGCTACTCAGGAGGCTGAGATCTGAGGATCAAAGTTCAAAGCCAGCCCAGGCACCAAAGGACCTTATCTCCAATTAACCTCTAGAAAATGGGAAGTGGGACTTGGCACAAGGGGTAGGGCAGTAGCCTTGAGCTGAAGAACTCAGGGACAGCACCCAGGCCCAGAGTTCAAGCCCCATGATCCACAAAACAATAAATAAATAAAATCTTAGGCTTTTGTAAAAAAAAAAAATCTGCATACAAACTTGTATACAGTAGTTATTACCATTTTCATCATTGCAAATACTGAAAACAGCCTAGATATCCTTAGATGAGTAAGGAACTATATTCCACACCACAGAATACTACTCGGCAATCAAAAGGAGAAACTATTTGGCTGAATCTCCAAAAGCTAGGATTGAGTACAAAAGAAAAAAGTCAATTTCCAAAGTGATGTTATTGGACATAACTCTCCTTAATTCCTAGCAACCATGGATTCATTCCACAGCTGTAGAAATGTACAGTATTCTTAAAATCAGTTACAGAGGCAGAGACCTGAGTTATGTGTCAGGGTTAAGGAGAAAGTAGGGCTGAAAGGAAGCAGATACCAATGAAATAACAATAGCAGATGCTTATGGGAATGCCCATATCCTGTATTTTGACTGAATACATGAGGCTGTGGTGTAGTTTTAATACTTTTACAGTGTCACATCATTAAAGAAGATGGATGAAAGTTGCATGGCAATTCTCATAGCTGCTTCTGAATCTATGTCTATCCCAAATGTAAGAGCAAAATACAACAACAAAAAACAGAACCAGGACGCAGTGCTTGGAAATGACAAGGTCTCAGGTTTGACCCCTTGCTCAGCCACATATGCTTGGCACTGAGTTTCTAATTTCTCACCTGAAATGTGGGCATTATGAAAGTGCCATGCTCACCTTGCTTTGCAGCCTAAGAAAGGGCACACCTGTAATCCTTGCTTTTCAGGGGGCTGAGATCTGCAGACTGTAGTTAAAAGCCAGACTAGACAGGAAGGTTCCTGACCACTGACATACCACAAGTAGAGCTGTAGGAGGGTAGAATGCAACCCTCCAGCACAAAAGCTCAGGGATAGTGCCCAGGCTGTGGTTAAGATCTCAGTTATTGGGAGCTTCTTCTCCTGCTGGTGTTATACCAAGTAGAAGCTGCAGCAGGAAGTGGAGGCTGGGGCATTCTGGCCTACCTTGCAGTGGGCCTGGGCTGCTACAGAGCTGAGCTTCCTAGTTTACCTCCTTTCCACTGTTTACCATTGTACTCATCCTTTTCACCCTGCTCCTGGGCCAAAAGAAATTCCTCACATTTCTGTTTATTAAGTTGATTGGTTCAAATTACTTAACCAGTGGTGTGTACCCTAACAATGCAGTAACCTTTGGGAGGAAATGCTATATAAAAAATTGAAATTGTATTTTAATGTCCTTACCTACAATTATTTCTAACAAGAACTCCTATTAGACTCTCCCAGCTTTCAGGTAGATGCTGCCCTCTTCCATTCCTCATTTTTAAAAATTGTATTATCTTGTAGTAGTTGTACAAAGGGGATTCAGTTCACCATTATGAGTACAGTGTGTCTTGACTACTGGTGCCCCTTTTGTCATTTTCCTCATGTCTTCTAAGCCTATTGGTCTGCATGCAGTATTTGTTCTTACACAGTAAGCTTGCCTTATTTGTGGGTTTATTAGACATAGTTTTGACCACACTTGATCAAAAAAATAATTCAAAAGTAATAAAAGAAATTTCAAAAGCAATTTTTATTTTATTTTTTATTATCAATGTACAGATGGGTTAGTAACATTCGCCAAATAGTAGGTCAATTACATCTCACACATTGATAACCCTTCCCATGTTTTTGTCCCCATTTCCCTCCCCTTATTCCCTCCCAATCATCTTGTTTCCCCCCTTCCCTTTTCCTATTTCAAATAAACAAAATGTATATACAATATCCCAGGTAACAAAGTCAGATACAGTAACAATATGAGATTAACCAAAGGGCAACAAAAGAGAAGAGAAATAACATAGTACACTAAGAACAACAATCACACAAGATAAAGCTCTTGTTTTCATATCCTGGAGATCCTTTCATTTAGTCTCTTCCTATATGACTTTCTGCATCTAGGTTTTGCACATTTCAAAACCAAACATTTAAATCCCTACACATGCCTTTTGCAGCTCAGTTGATGGGAGAAGCTCTGAATCAGTCCTGAGTTACCACAATGTGTTTAAATCATCATGTGATCTGCTGTTTTCTAGCCCTTAATTTTGAGGAAATGGGCACCCCCAAAAAGCAAATGTTGTCCCAGAACAAAGGAAAATGCATTTCATTGGTATGATAAAATGACTTTAAGTTTTAGTTTCATTAAAAGGCATCCTTCAAAGGCATCTTTAGCAGAAGTTGGGCAACGTAATGAGAAAAAGGATTCAAGCATCTGCAGTATTTGACATTAAAAGCATGAAAAAAGATTTTAGTTTGGGGAGAACAGTATTCATATGTATACTGTTCATGTTTGTGACAGTAATGTACCCTACTTCATGTGTTTGCAAGGTTGTACATGCTTGGACCTATGATTTAGTAGGTAAAATGGAGTAGTTTTACTGAACTCCATGTATGCTGGACTTGTGTAGTTTTCCTCAGCATTGATCACCTGGGCCCCAAATAAACAGATACCAATGTGTCCTATGTTAACTGCCGAAAATCCAGCTCTGCCAAGATGCATTGTTAGGAAAAGGAACATACCACACTCTGCTCACTGCTGGAGCACTGAATTTTCTGTGTTAGTGGTTCTTAGTACTAACAGATAGTGAATATGACCATTTCCCCCTCTTTTGTGCTAGGGATAAAACCCAGGGTCTTTTTACATGTAAGTACACTGAACTATGCTCTACCACTCCCTCAGAACTGACAAAAGCCTATAATACCCCTAAGAATTGGCCATGATACCCTTGATGCCTTGGTATACAGATTGGAAGCTCCAGGCATAAAAGCTCAATTTGCCCTTTTCCAGACAAAGCAAAGTAGGCCCAGACCGAGAGTCACTCCTGTGGTATCTCCCCAGGTAAAATGACCAGCTTGATAACATGTCTCACAGCCAATCTTTTAGGGGATGAGAGTTATTTCCTCCGACTTAGTGATGATAAACATAATAAGGAATAGTATGGTGGATCCTTAGTTTCTGGTGTTCTACAGATGAGTAATTTGGGAACTACTATTTAAAATTAAATTCCTCAGCAAGACCCAGAAGGTAACAAGCACTATGGTAGCTTTTAAACTTTTAGCAAGAAATTACTCTTAGTCCTCAGTCCTCTGGAAAAAGCTTAACCCCAGACAACAGACAATGTACCAAAAAGACCTGAAGCCTGAGATCTGAGGATTGAGGTTCAAAGCCAGTACAGACAGGGAAGCCCATGAAACTTTTTGTCTCTGGTTCACAAACAAAAAGCCAAAAGAGGAGATACATCTCAAGTAGTAGGATGTCAGCCTTGAATGAAAAAGATAAAGGCATGGGTTCAAGCTTGAGTGTACACACATACACACACACACAACCTGAAGCCAAGAGTCATCCTGTGACCCCCCCATGCTTCCCTACAACACAGTCAGTCTCCCTTTCCTCCTCCTCTTCCTTCCCTGCCTCACCCCTCTCTTCCTTGCCCTTTCCATGGCTCCCTTCATTCCCAAAGAATGCTAGTGTCCCAGAGTGCCTCTGTCCTGCAAGATTCAATGCATAACACTGCAATCAGCATGAGCCACAGTGACAGTCACTAATCATTGGTTCAGGATGTTTGACCCGGAGGTGAAAAGACCACTCAACAACGAAAATGTATTTGTTTCTTCCAAGAGATGGGCTTTGATGGATGTTGGTAGGGAGGAGGGCGAAGAAGACAATTCCAGAAGACTTAGTGTCCCTGATGAGCTGAGAAACTTAGGAACACAGAGTTCTCTGGCCCAAAGGCCACCTTTCCCTTCTTCTTTCACAAACCAAAAAAAAAAAAAAAACTTTTGATAGCTAAACTGATTTGCTTTATTCTTTGTCCCTCTTTTGCTAGAAGATGGCACTTCCTTGTGAGGGTTAACTTCCTTTCTCCTTGATTCTGACCATCCCATGCTTCCAACGCATGACTTATTTTCTTTCCTTCTGACTCCAGCTGTTTGCAAGGGAGCATTTCTTCCCAGATGTTGGATCAGTCAGGCTCAGGTGATAGATGTTGTTCCACTAAGGTAGATCTGACTGTGATCTCTCACCAAGAAAGGTGATATGAATCCTAAAGCAGCTGCTATTTTCCTTCTGGAGGAGGAGGAAGACTAGGAAGAGGAGGAGGAGGAGGAAGAGGAAGAAGAAGAGGAGGAGGAGGAGATGACACAGTGAGGAGAGTTGTTCTCCAGGTCCCCAACCTAATTGTCTTGATTAACAGGCAGCACAGCCATCACAGGTGTAGCACATAATAGCTCTATAAGATTTTCATAGCCAGGCCAATTAAAATCTGTCACTGAGCCAAGAACTAGCAGCAGATGCATCCTACTGCCAAAAGTCAAAATTCATTCTCTAATAGTTGCTTGCCTACCTAGCACCATGTATGGTTTTACAGTGCATTTTTATTTCCTTTTACCTCATTTTCTCCTCTTGTAAAAGGCTAGTGGTGTCTATGAGAAACCAAAGCTCAGAGAGTATGTGATTTATTAGTTGAAAGGACCCTAAAGATTGTACCAGAGTGCTCAGGATAAAGCACTTAAAGAATTGTCTCCTGTCTGTATGGTAATAACATTATCATTTAACAGTTGACCGAATGCTACCACGTTTATTAGCTTTTCCATAATAACCCTGTGAATTGGGACTTTATTTCATCTTTATAGACCAAGAGCTCAAAAACTCTAAATGTTGGTTGAAAACCTGTCTTTGACAGTTGAAGAGGCTACTTACACCATGAGTTTAAAGCATTGGGTCACCAATGATAGAACTAGGGCAGGAGTTCAGGCCAGCTGACTTTCATCCAATGTTCTTTTCATCTTTTCTCAACCTCTCTCACTCTCCCATCCTCCATACTTCCTCCTCTGTCCTCTCTCCCCACCACACACACACCTCACCCCAGCATATTTTAGAATCACCTCCTGTTGCCTCTGTGATTTGAGCAACCTGAAGGATTTGGATCAAGGACTTAATTTCCCATACCACTGAGAGTAAGCAGTTTATACTCTATAAACTGAATATACATTTGATCCTTGGTCTCTTAATGGCCTGTCTCTATTAGCCAGATGTTTGATAGAGGTATTTGGTTGGATTACAGGTCACCCATTTGAGACTCAGCACTGCATTTAAGATACCTCTGTACCTGTGAATGACCACAAAGGTGGAGGGTACATGTCTTAGGCAAGATAGGCTTCAAAGTAGATCAGCAGCCTACCAAAAAGAAAAGCAAGCTTTCAACTATTCTCAACCAAAGCCACAAACCATTTCTAGCAATAAAATGTGTTGTTCTTTGTTGCTGAGAGATGAGGAAAGAAAGAAGAGGAGCTCCACTTGGCAGGTCTGGTGAATTATTTTATTTAAGGTTAGGGCTAAGCCCCCGAGTACAAATGATTGCCTGGCTCAAGTCCCAGTCCTGAGGTGCCTAGGGGATGGTTCCCTAGTGACACATGGGAGAGTGAGGGAGGAATTCCACATTCCTCCATGCTGGAAGGGCAGTATTTTCCACCCATTGTTCATTCTGAAAGCTAGCTTCAATCCCATCCAGTGAGGTCTCAGTGGAGAAGGAGAGAGATTGAATTCTGTGTTCTCCATAGCTCTGGAATTTAAGAGCTAGCTACCCTTACAAGCCACAAAGGAAGGTGTCCTCAAGTACAAACAGTGACCATTGCTGCTTTGGCTGCAGACACTTAGCTGTGTCTGCTCTTCCTGCATCCTGAAATAGGAATATAACTGAGATGGCCAAGTGATTATTTAATACAAATTTTTAAAAATTACAAGTGTAAGGGAATGGAGGAACAGCCTCCATTCTATTTTAGCTTAGATTTTTTTTAACTTTAATATGAAAAGGGAGGAAGAGATAACATTGTTTTTCCCCTCACAGGTATGTTTTTGTAAGCCAACATGTATAATTGTCTATGGTTATTTTTTTTTTTTGCTACTTATAAAGTGATTTCCAGGCCTGGTGTGAATAAATCTACACTCAGCTTAGCTTAATGCAGCTGAATTGATTTCTGCCTGCTAACCTATAGTTCTCTCTCAGTGGAGAGAATCAATAAGGTCAGCTGGGCCTGCTTTTGCACATTGTCAGTCCTATCTTTAATCTCGGTAATCCTGCCTGTAAACCACTTGCTGTGAAGGCTCATTGATTGGCCGCAATATTTGCTGAACAACTTTGTGCCCATCATATTTGTGGCACATTTTAACTTATGACTTGGCTTATTGCTTCCTTCTCCTTTTGCCTTTATTGTCTGGAGCCTATTTGCTTCCTTAGTGCTAAAGGCCTATTGGAAGGAAGCCTGGAGAAAACCAATTTGACAGGAAGGGGGATCCAAATAAATTTTAAATAGAAACCTGAATGGTAAATGACACTTGCTATTTTTTTTGTCAGTTTCGATTTGGCATTCATTGGTAATTAGAAGGTCCATTGTGATATTTTCATACATGCACACTGTCCATGTGGAATAAATTTACCCCCTCCACCATATTTCTGTTCCTCTTCCCTGGTGGGTTTCATTCTGTCGCATTTATGTGTATGCATGCATGTATGTGTGCATTTGTATGTATCTGTAGGTATACAGAGTGTATACATGTATGTATGCATGCACACATGTATGTATACACAAACATATGTAGAGAGAAATAGATGTTAAACTTCCTTCACTTTTTAAAATTTCAAATGTAAGGAAGCCGTGGTGCTTGAGAAATTTGAATTGCATTAAAATTGTGGCAGAAAATGTGGTTAACATTTTGGTCCAGGAGTAAACAAATGGAAACTGCTGTAATATTAATATTAGTGAATCAGGATCCATGAATATTAACATGGATTTCCTCCCACGAGCCATATTTTTATTTTTCTTGCCAGGTGTTAGTAGATCATGCCTGCAATCTCAGCTACTTGAGAGGCTGAGATGCAGAGAATCAGAATTTGAGGCTATCCTGGGCCAAAAGTGTGTGCAGTCACCTATCCCAATGGTATCATTTAGCTATGAAACTGCCCTCCAGGTAATCTCCTGAGCCAAAGAATAAGACCCAATCCACAAATAACCAACACCCCAAAGGGCTGAAGTCATGGTAGAAAGCCTGCCTAGCAAATATGGCACCATTTGTTCAAAACCCCAGTAATGCCAAGAAAACAAAAGGCCAACTTTTCCTCCTATTGGAAAGAATGCCTAATATATTTCACATCTGGGGAGAGTCCTGAATGCGATGCTTCCTTTCACCACATTGGATAGTTTTTGTTTTTTTTTTTAAGATATTGGCAAAGTCATATATGCAAATACTACATATGATCCAAGTCCTTTCAGGTAGCAAAATGCTTACCATAGAACCTGGTTCCTGTTACCGTAACTGTTTTCTGTGACTTAGGAGTAGCTTTAAAGAACAGAAATTTGTCGTCACATAGTTGTGTGCGCAAGAAGTTTAAGATCAGGTGGCCCCTGGGTTACTTGCTTCTGAAGTCTGGCAGAGATGTCAGTTCTCTGTCTGGCTTCTGGTGGGTGCTTTGCTGGTGTCCTTGGCTTGGAAAGGCATCATTCCTCTGTGTGTTATGGTCATATGTTACCCTTTTTTCCATGGCTTATGTCTTTGTGCTAATTTCTTATTTTTATAATGACACTGGTAATACTGGATTTTAGGACCCAGCCTCAGGACCTCATCATAAACGACTTCTGCAATGACTGTTTCCAAATTAGATCCCACTCTGAGATACTGAGGACTAAGCTATCACATATAAGTTCTGAGAGAATGCATTTAACTCCAGATTTCTGATATCTCTCCTCCTGAAGACCCAGGTAGCTCCTACACAACCCAACAGACAGGCAAGAGCCTGCCCTACCCCACCAGATGGTACGAAATCCCCTGTGCCATTGGCACATTTTAGATGTATTAAGAAAATCCCTTAAAAAATTAAATGCCTTTTGGAGCAATAAAATCCCTGATCTTAACTATTTCCTCCAGTATCACAACAGAGTCCCGTGGGCTGTTGTGGAGATGGTTAGCCAGTAATTCTTCAAAATGGTTTCCTTCTGACACATGCACAACATTATCCTTTGTAAGAATGTGAATGGTTGATTCCTCTGGAGCCCATTACAGAGACAGATTGGCCCTGGTGATAATTGCAAGAAGATGGTCTAATGGGCCTGATTAAGGAAATCCTATTACCTCCATGAAGAATCACCGGTGAGGTGTAGACCCAAGTACCTCTCCTTCCACACAAACAGCAGTATCTTGCCTAGAAACAGAAACTGCATCCACTCTGCCTGTTTATTTTGGGAAACGAGGCTCATATTGATCTGTCAAAAGTACATGTGTTGACCAAGAATGTTTTGTTTTGATTTTTTTTGTTTCCATATTATTTGTTTATTTGGGATTTTTAATATTTTTATTGTAATTAGTAAAAGGGTTACATAATATTTGCCAGATAGAAGGTGCATTAATTCCCATACATTGATACCCTTTCACATGTCTTGGTCCCCATTACCCTCCCCCCCAACCCCCCATCTTGGTTTTCCCCCTTCCCTATCCAATTTCAAATAACCAAATACAAATATATCCAATATATCAGATAACAAAGTGAGATACTATAACAATATGAGATAACCAAGGGACAGCAAAAGACATGAGAGATAGCATACTACATTAAGGACAACAATCATTCATTATATGCTTTTGTTTCAATATCCTGGAAGTCCTTTCAATTAGCTTCATACTATATGGCCTTATGTATCAAGATTTTGCTCTATTGCAGATCTCTGCTAGTAGAGTTTTTTGTTTTTTTTTTACTCTACAGTACCCCCCCCCTCAAAAAAAAGAATTTAGGGCCTCATTGAAGGTGTACCAAAGAGGACATGATAGAATAAATGAACAGCTGGGTGACCCCAACGCCTAGATTTGGCAACCTTGAAACTCAACTTCTCAACACAGACTAGAGTAGCAGCTTTGGCAAACCTGATGAATGGTGACCCAGTCCTTTATGTTGTGACATGATCCTCAGAGTCCATGGGTGGTTGACACTATTGACTCTAGCCTGCCCTCTAGAGGGGAAAGAGTGGCACACATCACTTACGTGAGAGGAAGTATCCTTTCTGAAAAGGTCCCCTGAGTGGTGGCATCCACTCCCAGGATAGCATATGGATACATAACACAATGCCACCATCAGCTCAGAAATCGTATCAGCAACCTTCTTTTGTCATTAACATCACCAGCGTCAAAGTATAAGTACATTTTTGTTGTTGTTGCTGCAGTTTTTCTGACACGGGGTTTCACTGTGTAGACCAGGTTGGCCTTGAACTTGTGATCCTCCTGCTTCTACTTCCCAGGGGCTAGAATTCTAGGCAGATGCCACTATGTCCATACAAGTGCATTTTAAGTGCATAAAAGATGTTCTAGGAGGTCAAAAAGCTCATTCTCTTATTCTCCAAGGTGAAGAGACGTATGTGGAGGGGAGGATATTTGCTAGGTTTGAACCTTCTTCTAGTTTGTGGATCATCCTTATTAAGCAGATATTCTCCAAATTTCTATGAAGAGGAATTTCTAAATTGAGAGATTTCCAGGTCCTGTTATATAGCTTGATTCAGAAATGGGGGAGGACCCAGGAATTTGTATTTGTTCTATACACCTTTGTTGATTGTGAGCTATTTACATGGTCTATGATCTGTTGCAGCTATGATCCCATTTCTCATAGAACATGAATTTTTGCTTTATTATTCCGTTGTTTCTTCAGAATAGAGTATTTTCCATTATAGTTGTCTCTGTAAAGTAACACCTACTCTTCATGAGAAAGAACAGATAAAATAAAGCTCATCAATTTTCCAGTATTAAGACAGAATTACCATGAATATTTAATGTTGATCCATTAAAACCCTTTTGTCTGAATGTGCATGTAATCTCAGTTACAGAGAATACTTTAACATGACAGACTCATATCTATGGGAGTAAAAGGAAAGGAAATTACTACTACCAGAACTTTTTTTCCTCAAGAAATAATTTCCTTAAGTCCTGTGAATCTCCAGGCTCTTGATAAGAATGGCCTCTTTCATTTGTTTCTTTGAAGCTCCTACTTGTTCTTGACACCTGTACTCTAAACTTACTTAAATCTATTCAGAGCACTCCATAAGGACTTGGTTGTTACCAACTACCTTGTAAACATCATTGGGTTAGTTTTATGTCTCTGTGACAGATGCTTGAGAGAATGTTTTTCAGTGTTAAATGGAAAACATTTTAGCTTTTGGTTTCTTACTTTTCAGTTCATGATCACCTGGCTCCATTGTTTCTGAGTGTCTGATGAAGCAAAGCATCAAGGGGGAAGACACAGTGAAGCAGAGCTGCTCACTTAATGGGGAGGAGGCAGGAGGAAAGATACTTCAAAAGCAGGCCCCCATAACCTGTTTCCTTCAGCTTAGCTCCACCTCCTGAAGTTTCTGCTACTTCCCAGATTAGAAGGACCAGCTGGGGATCCAGCCTTCCACACAAGAATCTGAGGGAGACGTTTCACATTCAAGCCACAATAGTCAGTTTCCCCCTTGCTTTTTAAAACTCCTCCTCTGCCTTTACTTGGGAAAATGAATCACTTAGCATTACCACATCAGCCTGTTCTTTTTTCTACTTTTGCTCTGACCTTTCTTTGAGTATTTTACCCCTGGGAAATCTCTACCTTAGGCATCTAAAACCACTTTCGCAAGTTTTCTCTGCATACACGAGAATAGAAATCTGAATGCCACTTTGAAAATCTAATGAAGGAGACTACCCTTCACCCCGCTAGTCTTCAAAATGCCGCACACATTTCTACTCAAATTCTTGCATGTAATTTCAGGAGGTGCAAGGAATCTAGGCTAAGGACAATCTCGGCAGTCTGAGTCCTCTCAGCTCTCCCAATGGTTCCCGTAGACATTATTCACCCAAGTATTGAAGGGCTGAGGACTTGAGTGATGATCCATCTGTCTGACAAATGAGAGGCCTTGAGTTGACATACTAGTATCACCAAAGTGAACTCATAATTCCTGGGCATCAGTTATGTAGTAGATACTAAGTAGTTGGTGCACTGGAGCTATGAGGACCATCCTATAGTAGTTTGTTTTAAGGATCTCAGGATAATACTAGATATAGAAAATGCTGACCATATACTCAAAGTAGTACCACCAGAAGAGAATAAAAGTGACAGGCATGAGAGAGTGTGACCTCTAACATACAGCATACCCAATTCAAATCCTGTCCCTGCAATCTTCCTAAGGAACTTGCTATTCAATCCAATAACCAGGTCTTCCTTAGTAACCCAGGCTGCCCTCAAATTCACTATATTCCTTTCTTAGCTTCCCAAGTGCTGCAATTACCAACATAGCATCATTATGTTCCGCAAGGTTTGTTTTTGTACTGCTGAGGCTCAAATGTAGGACCTTGTGCATGCTAGGCGAATGCTCTACCACTGAACCACACCCCTGGTCCTGTGCCAAGAGCTGAAATAATGATTTGTTTCTATAGTGTTTAGAGCCTTTCAGTCGCTAGCTTCAATTTCTTCATCTGTGTTTTAAGGTGAGCAAAGTTTTCTTGGGAAGACGAAGTATGATAGGCATGAAAATGTCTGGTACAAATCTTGGGATCAAGTAGCCACTCAGCAAATGCTATTAGAAAATATAGCTCATTAAATCTAGTTCACTGTGGGAACTAGAGTGCTTTATACCTACAATCCTAGCAACTCAGGAGGCTGAGATCTAAGGATTACGGCTCAAAGCTAGCCTAGACACACAAGTCTGAGACTCTTAATGTATAGTTGATCACAAGAAAGCCAGAAGTGGTGCTGTACCTCAAAGCGGTGGAGCACTAGCTTGAAATGAAAGCTCAGGAACAGGGCCCAGGACCAGAGTTCAAGCCCCATGACTGACCAAAAAAGACTCTAGTTCACACATTGATGCAACTAAAGCTCATTATATACTAACTTGTGAGCACTTGAAATCTATTACGAACCAACCTATGCTGTGCCTATCAAATACATGCAAGGATCTGTTTAATAGAAGCCTCAATAACTCTTCAATATTTATTGCATGTTAAAATAACATTTTTAATACCTTTTGTTAAAGTATAATTTTGCCTGTTATTTTTTAACCTGTTAATACTAGGGAATTTAAAATTATACACATAACTGCCATTTCCTCTTCTCTGCACAGTGCTTTAAAGAAGTTACTGTTTCTAAAATGAACCAGTTAGAGATATCAAAAGTGACCCTAAAGTGTATGTACCAAAGACAGTACCTTGGCAAGGGTGAAAAGACAACAAGCCATAGTCAGTTTTCATTCCCTGATGATGTCATAGTCAGTTGCACATCACATCAGAGCCCACACACTTAACTGTAGGTCAGACATGACTTGGAAGATATACCTTGCATTACACTTCAGCAGTGTAGAAGCCTTGGAAAGCAAAGGGCAATAGGCCCATGGTATGGCTGTCAGCCTCATTCTTCCCTATGTGTTCTTGACCAAGTTACCACATCTCTTTGAACTTTGAGTGACTTGTTCATAAAATAATGGTGCTGAAAGAAACCATGTCACACAGAGGAAATCCTCAGCTGTTCCTTCCAGTCACCATGCCACCTGTTTGATATAATGATACCTTCTCCCTCCAGAACCACACCTGGCACATACTTGGTGTTTGATAAGTATTTGTTGAATGAATAAAAGAATTCATCCAAGTAACAGATGATGATTAAGATTCTTGACATTCCCATGCTCTCAGGTTGGATTCTGACTTTTCTCTAGGCTGGGCTTCTCAGTGTAGCTATGAGTCCTGCAAGAAGACTCTCAGCTGGGAACAATGGGCCATCTGAAGACTTAAGTTGTCTCGTATTATAACGCATGTCCCTCAGCTTGATCTCCGCCCCAGATCTTCCTGTGGCCTCCATAGACCTGTCTCTGAGTTTGTGTTCCCTAATCCAGCTGTTTTCTAATGCTACCCACGGGGATCTTTTTTTTTCCCCTACCCAATTTAATAGTATAAAATGTACCGTGATTTAAAATCTTCTTTTGCAGCAGCTAATCGAACCTTACTGCATTCTATTAGCTCTTCCTATTTGCTCTAAGCCCAACAGAGGCATCTGGGATTATTATGTAATAACTTAGGCTCATTTCTGGTCAGTGAATAGCCTTCCTTTTCATTCTACAAATCTCCTCAGGCTTCTCTTTGTTTGCAAGAGGTGGGCAGAGGAGTGGAAGGATTGCAGTGGGGACATTTGGTGGGAGAAAAAGTGTTTGCTAAGAGTTATTATCCCACATTTGTCAGTATTAAACTGGATTTCATATCTCATAGCCTAGGCTTGAAATGATGCAAATCCTTCATTTGGCAGCCTGCTTTTCCCCCATTTATTGCACTGCCCAATTTATTTTCATTGGTACACTTATGGGCCTGGCTTGTGCTGTCTTCAAAGCCAAGTGATTTATCCAAATGATGAAAATGACAGAGGCTCCCAGTAGTGCAATCTAAGGCACTTCCCCTACCCTTTCCGCCTCTTGTATGACTCAGTTCCTCCCTTACACATTAACCCTGGTCCTGGGCTGCTTGCTAGGAAATGTCACCCTCAGCTTCCTTCAGAGCCCAGAAAGAAATTGCCTGCTACCTGCAGGCAGAGGCCAAGGTGGTCAGGACTGACCCAATTGCAAAGACAGCCTTTAGGCCTTTATATAGGAGGGTCTGCACCAACACTTTCCTTTTTTATAGGAGTTTGCCCGTAGTCTCATCTGCCCCTTGAAACAGGCGATGGTCTCAGCCCAATCTACAGCTAAGGAAACTGAGACTTGCTAAGGCTTAGTCTTACTAGCACAGGCAGGGTGGGGGAGAGTAAGAGGAGAACATGCCTGAATATAAGCAAGACAAGAGGGGAATACTGGTTCTAAATGTGGAATGCTAGCAGTGTTACCAAATAACGTGGTAGTCAATTTCAGTTCTTTAGCCTATTAGCTAATGGATGGTGAGAAATTGAACCATCTGCACCTTAATCTCTTAATCTTTAAAGTGAAAAGGTTGCAGTACATCAGTAAGTATAAAGACTGAGATATTTATACATAGGACACCATCTCCATCTGTAATATCGGGCAATGATAGTAGATAGCTTACTTGAATTTCATAACAACCCTCTGAGATGATATGAAAAGTGGTCAAAGCAGTTCCAGAGCAGGGCTGATGGTGTAGCTCAAATGGTAAAGTGACTCCCTACGTATGAGAGGGAACTGGGATTTAATCCCATCACTGCACGCAACAAAACAAGGGAGCAAAAACAGTGCCTGAAAGTGCTCATAAACATTACCAGTTTTTACTGCTGCTGCTAGTCACTACCAACACTGTCTGGATGGCTGCCTGTGTGACCTCTGTTAGTGGCATGATCCAATTAAAATTCAATGTGGAATATTGGTACCAGCCAGCCAGTAGGTTTTGAAGGACTTGATGCACAAGGCTTCTGGCAAGCAGAACGGATCAATAATAGTAATTATAACATATACTCATGAATAAATGTGTGTGACAAACCTAGTCTCGCTTTAGAAAGAACAGCCCAAATACAGAAATTCAGTATCTAGTTGTTTTCTGTCTTAGCAAGTGTATTTTTAGCCCATGTTAACTGTACGGAGGGATTTTTCATTGTGATACTTGCATACATACCATCTATTCTCATCCACTGTCCCTCATTCCAATTCTCCACCTTTGTACAAGTTCCATTATATTTTCACACATTCGTTCTTCAAGCTATATTCCCCCTCCTTTACCATTCCTCCTTTCTGCTCTCTTTGGCACGTTCCTCTAACAGTGCCAATTTTCTTTGTCAGTTTTTAGTATCTATTAATTGTATGAAGGAGTGTAAACATGCATGTATATTTTGATTAAGACAAGTGCTAAAGTAGGTAGCTGTTTTCCATTTATTTAGAATTAATTTTGGACTCATTTACTTAGAATCATAGTGCTTCTTTACTTAAAAATATGGGTGATGGATAGTTATATCCTTGGGGCTGTATGCTAAATTCAATCCTTCCTCCAGTTCCATGACTTGCAAAATATTCTGTTGTCATTAGCCTCCAGTCACCTTCCCCGATCCCATAAATGTGATTGCTTTTGACAAACCTGCCCATGCTTTAAATTATTTTATTGTATTTATTGAAGTGATACAGAGAGGTGGGCAATGCCACCCCTTCTTTATTTGGCTCACGCTTTTGCCCCATGTGTAAATGTGACTCCATGCTGCCTCGGAATGTGAGCTGAGTGTGATGACTAGTGTAAGAAGAATTTGCATTACCAGATGACCGGAATAGCTCCTTCACTGCTTTATAAAAGATGGGACACTAAGGGTTGATAGTGGTCCAGAGCTCCACATTTACCCTGAAGCTTTCAGTCCGTCTGCATTCCAAATGCAAGGTTGAATACATACTGTTCCAGTGAGTGTGTCGATAATTCATGAGCAATGGAGATACTGCTTCCAACGAAACTTATCTCTCCTGAAGCAGTAATAGAACAAGATTGGTGTTAGAATCCATTACTCAACTATGTGCTCATAAGCATCTGATTGAACCTCTCTCAACCCAGGTTTCTGGCTCCAAACTGTGTAAAGACGTAGAGAAGTATACAAACTCAGTAAAGATGTCACATTTTGCATGCTTGTGGATTGGGTGACTGCCTTGAGAATTTTTAGCCCAGTTCCTGACCCAGAGTATCTGCTCAGTTCTTAGCTAGTAGTATTTCTTTTTTATTGGTTTGTATTTTCCTAAATTTCCTACATTTTGGCATATTTTACTGATGTGCTCTATATGTTGATGATGATAGTGTGATAGTGATAATCTTATTAATGTTATCATGGTAATGGTAAATCTTTTTGTATTTCCTGTTAGACTTCTGTAGGATTGTCCTTCATTCTTGATTTCAAGGCCATCATCACTGTGGAAATTCTAGATCGTGCTTCCTTTCTATTTCTGTCGGTCCTGTCTTTCCATCAACTGCCACTTGGCTTTCTCTTGCTCTGTGGGGAAATGATCATTTCTGTGTGTGGGGAGCTGAAAGCCTGAGGCTCTAGATAGAATATTCCCATCTATCAGTGCTGTCACACGTCTATTAAAGAGGACTTTGCAAATATATTTTAGGAACTTGTGTGTGTTAGAAATACTTTTTTATTTTTTACCCCTTGTGGTCAAAAAGGCTTGAATGAAATTCTCACATACTTCCTATTCTGAGTGGCTTTCCTCGGGCCTTGCACCTTCACTGAGCAACAGAGTGAATGATTCAGTGATGGTTTCTGACCTCTCTCTTCTCCCCTCTCCCCTCTCTCTCCTCTCTTTTTCTCTCTCTATATCAATGCACATCCGATATACGTATATATCTTACACACACACACACACATACATGTATCATGGTCTTTGCTAGGAGACCTGTGTCATATATAGCCATGACATCTATCAGTGGTCTTCACAAAAGGTTGTTTTCAAGTGACAAATAGGTAGAAGACAGTTCTTGGAATTTAATTTCATCATTAAGTCACTGGGAAATGTTTATAGTTCTAACTTCAGGCTTAAAAAATGCTATAGCCAGGGGCCGGGTGTTTGACCTAGTGGTAAGAGTGCTTACCTAGCATGCTTGGTACCACATACATAGAAAAGGCTGGAAGTGGTGCTATGGCTTAAGTAGTAGAGCACTAGCCTTAAAAAAGCCCTGTGATAGTGCTCAAGCCCTGATTTCAAGCTCCAGGACTGTTAAAAAAAAAAAAAGCTGTAGCTAGACAAATTAGTTGGTCCCATTGAGAGATGATAAACTTCTCAGAGGAAAATAAAAAATGCATAGTGGACTTACCTACAAATTCATTTTAGATGTATGCCATTGTTCTCTTCCCCACATTCCCTTCTGAACATTGTGCCAGATCCTCTACTCTCCTGATCTTGTCTCATCCTCCCCCTACTTCATGAAGTGGGTAGATTTTCTTTAATGTTTTCCAGAGGAGAGAATTGAGAATGAGGTGACTGACTCTCCTCACACTTGATAGCCAATAACTAGCAGACCATATTTAGATGCCCAAATCCACCTGACCTCAGACCAGAGCTCTTAGTTTCTCAGACTTTGAGAAGTAGAGGAAAATACATTGAAATGCAGGTTGGCTTTCTGTGCTGCTTAAGATGCTAAATGATTTAATAATAGATACAGTACAGTGCAGCTCGAGTCTCTGCCAAAATCACTTTATTTTTTTGACCTGAAATATAAACAGCAATAGATATCATCAGACCTTGAGACTGTCCTAGAATCAAGTTAGATTCCTGGGATTGTACCAAAACAGCAAGTACCCAAAAGGCCTGTTGATTTGGCAGACATTTTAGTTATTGGTAACTGGCAATAATTGTGCATAAATATACCTGAAATGCCTGCATTTGCACTTTGATGCATGCTGGCTTACTTAGAGAGCCACCTGCCATCAGGGATGTCTTCATGCATAGATTATTTTATTTATGAGAAGATTAACAAAAGGTGATTGTTGGATGGGCTAATGAGGAACAGCTTAGGAAAGGAGCCAGCTGTGTGTGCAGAACTCACTCTGATGGGAGACACCTATCTTTTCCCTAGAAGATCACGCCTCAGCCATGCTGGTAGCATCCCCCTCCACCTCTCCCCTGGAGCCTCAAAGAGTTCACCCAGTGTCTTATGAGATGCAGAGTATCTCCAGCTAAAGAGTCTGGTCAGACTCCCTAGGGCTCTTGGGGCTGCTCTGCACACCCTACTTTTTAATGAGACATATAATCTTCCTCAACATTCGTCTGTAATGGAAGATCAGTAGAGTAAAATATTAACCCAAAGGCTGTGGGTTCCATCGACCCTCAGAGCTAGGCTAACTCTGTGACCCTGGCTATATAAAGATATAATTGCTGAGCCCCACTGTCTCCTCTGGGAGAAAAATAATAAACACACTTATTCCGTGCTTAATGAGTAATAAAGTCTCTTACTAATAAATATGGGGAAAGGATCTCATTTTAAAGTATTGTAGCAGTCACACAGTGAGATGGTAATGCTGGAGATGAGCCTTTGTGTTTCCTTGCTAATTCAGAACACTAACAGATTTCAATGTGTAAATTCACATCTCTCTCTCCTCTCTTCGCTGCCCTTGTACTCCTTTTGTTGTGCAATCTTGCATCTAAACAAAAGAGCTCTTTAATTTATAATAAAATTATCATTTTGTTATTTACATTTAAATTAACATTTATAATTTTGTTATTTACATTTAAATTAACATTTATAAGTTAACACTTTAAGGGCTCTTCCTTTCTTTTTACTGGTACTAGGGTTTAAATTCAGAGCATCACACTAATTTAGCTTGCTCATTTTGCTGTCACTCTATTTAAACCACACCTCCAGCCCAGTTTTGCTGGTTAATTGGAGAGGGAGTCTTTCAGACTTTTCTGCCTAGGCTGATTTCACCACTGCCCACTGATTTCCTAGGATTACAGACACAAGCCATCTGCACCTGGCTTCATAAAAATGTGTTGTGAAAAGTATGAGAAACTTCATCCAGGTACAGAGAGATAAATTCTGGATGAATTTACTCCTATGTGGGCATCCCTCTGAAAACAGTCAAACTCAAAGAGGAAGCTCAAAGGAGCTTGGGAAAAGGAAATGTTATTCAAGAATTTTAGACAAGGGGAATAAATTTTGGAGATAAATTTCACAAGTCACTGATTATAGATATATGATACTATATTATAATGTTTTAAATGTGAGTAGATATATAAATGTTCTCACAGAAAAACTGATGTGTGAAATGATGCATGTGTTAATTTAATTATTCTATAATAAAAAAGTCACACAAACATATATAGCTATGATTTACCAATTAGAATTTAAAAAATTAAATCTCAAAAGTAAACCCTTCTGGGCCAGGAGTTTAGCCTAGTGATGGAGTGCTTGCCTAGCTTGCACAAAGACCCGGGTTCAATTCCTTGGTACCACATACATAGAAAAAAAGCCAGAAATGGTGCTGTGGCTCAAGTGGTGGAGCTCTAGCCTTGAAAAAGCACAAGGACAGTGCCCATGCTTTGAGTTCAAGGCCCAGGACTGGCAAAAAATAAAAATTAAAAAAAAAAACAAAAAACCTTCTTCCCATAGTCTTGCTCTTTAATAGATTTCTTCCTTGTCTTTATTTTTGTCTTTCATTTTTTCCTTTTGGTATACTGGGGATTTAACTCAGAGCTTCTCCCTGTTGAGGCAGATTATACTTTGATCCATGCTCCCATCCTATTTTGTTTTAGTTATTTTCAGGATAAAGTTTGACATTTTTGCCATATCTTGCCCTGAACCATGATTTTCTCAGTTCGCATCCTAAGTAGTTAAGATTGTAAGTGTAAGCCATTACACCCAGCTGTCTTGTTTGTTTGTTTAGGTTGCTTGTTTTCTTTGCTTTTGGAGTGTGTGTATTTGTATGTGTATGTATATGTATGTACTTGCACACTTCAGTCCTGAGCTTTAAAGTCAGGACCTCAGTGCTGTCCCTGGTTTGCTTTTGTTGAAGGCTAATGATCTACCACTTGAGCGGCAGCTCCACTTGAGGCATTGTTTTAGTAGTTTGTTGGAGTTAAGAGTCTCAAAGACTTTCCTGCCTGAGTTGGGCTTTGAACCTCCATCCTCAGATCTCAGCCTCTTGAATGGCTAGAGTTAACAAGCTTGAACCACTGGAGCCCACTGTTGGTTTTTAATGTGGATATTGGACATGGCTGAGAAGACTTACTTTTTGAAGAAGTGTCTCTGTGTGTATCTGTGTTGGAAATGCTGATCAGTTTTGAGTTCACTACACAATGGTTTACAAGATGAAATTAAAAAAGAACCACCCCCCTTTTTTGCCAATCCTGGGACTTGAACTCAGAGCCTGAGCATTGTCCTTGGGCTTTCCAAGGCTGGAGCTCTACCACTTGAGCCACAGCACCACTTCCAGCTTTTCTATATATGAGGTACTGAGGAATGGACCCGGGTCTTTGTACATGCTAGGCAAGCACTCTACCACTAGGCCAAACTCCAGCCCCTTAAAAAAAAAAAAAACCCTTTTGTCAAGCCACCCTAAAGAGGAAAGTGTACCGGATGCAGGCCGAATTCAGCCATTCCCCACTTGTCCCCCTTTAAGGGCAAAAGTGGCCCCAAAACAGGCTAGCTGCCCAGACATAGCTAGAGAATTATCTTTTGCTTTGGAATCCATGGCCCTCTGCACCTCATATGTATGGCTCAGAGGCATTTTGTTAGCCTCATGCCATTTAGGGACTTTGTGCAGCAAAGGAGACTGTGGGAAATACTATATAGTCTTTTTCTCAGCTCACATCCCCAAGAACCAGAGATTCAGTTGTGCAATTGTTAAGAAGACATTGACTCAAGGAACCTACTGTGTAGATTTGAATCTTAGCCTCACAACTAATTGGTTTGAGGATGGTTAGACATGTTGCTGGCCTCTCTAAGTTCCAGTTTCTTTGTATATCAAATGGGAAGTACAAGCTCTACATACACATTTATGATGAGAAAGAAGCAAGTTCTTACATACAAGAATGCCTAGCAGGTTGTTTGATAAATGTTAGCTATTGTCACTATGGTTTCTAATCAGAGGAGTGTGTGTGTGTGTGCATGTACGCTCAGCTCTAACTTTCTTTAGCATGATCCTAGACTACAAACTTCCTAGGGTTGGTAATTTTTTCCCTCCCTTAAGACAATATTACCCTGTTTGGCATAGATGCTAAATGCTAAGTGGTTGGCCCAACACAGCTAAAATCCCAATTTTCCTCTTGGTTACTTGGTGGTGATTTGACTTTAAGCCACGTGGGCTTATGTGGACTAGGAGAGTAGGAACCTTCCCTGCATGGCACCTACCCATGTTCTCTCCTCCCACACACAGAGCTTCCCTTTAACCCTTTATGACCTTCAAGATAGGAAATGGAAGACCCAGGGTGGGAGAGATTAGAAAGACAAGCTGTTGGTGAGGTATCAATGTTTCTAACTTAAATTAGCTCCAACCTAGCTACCCACTGGCACTTAGTTTTCCTGTTGTAATCTATTTCCATTGTGCTGTGCTCAATGCTGGGCTGCAGCAATGAAAAGGACCAATTCGGGCCGGCCCTTGAGAGTCAAGGGTAGAACGTGAGAGGTAGTTACTAGGTATAGCACAGTAAGTTCTACTTGTGGGAAATTCAGGTGCTATGAAAGACCAGTTTTCAGACTTGACGGACAGCAACTCTCCATAAGATAATACAGAGATAGATAGGATCTGATGGGCTTGGTGAATCCCTTGTCCCTCTCTCTGATCTGTATTTTCTGCCTGGTGCAGAGGATAATTCATGCAGAGGGAACTTCTGTAAGTCATTCTTTTATAGTACAGGTCAACGTTTACCATCTTTTTCCTATAGAAGAAGTAAGATAATTTTTTAACTAGAGCGGCCTTTCCATAACTAGAGCGGCTTTTCCATCATTTTTAGATGTGTGCATACGGTTTCTAGCTTCTAGACACCTGCACCCATTTCCCTATAGCTGGTTATTTTTTTTTTTCCTCTGAAATTTACCCCACCTCCATTCTGATAATGTGGTGGCAGAAAAATAGTTTCTTCATGCTGTGTTTTTACTTTCCATTTTCTGATAAAACTGTATCACGGCAGAGGAAACCAAATCTAATCTTGGATATATTTAGCATGAAAGCAATAAGAAGCATTAATTCACTCCAGAAAGAGCGAAATACAGTTGGGTGCTCAAAGGGAGAATCACCATGGAAACTGTTTTCTTGAGATTCTGAACTCTTCAGGCTGCAAGCATGACGAAGTGAAGAAAGGAGGGCAAACAGAAGAGAAGAAATACCTTGCCCTTTCTGTTGTCACTACAAATGCTGCTGCGAGATGGCTATGAATTATTGATTGCATGAATAGATGTGTATATGAATGAGAATTATTAAGCTGTTTTCTTGTAAATGAGCATGGAAGAACACACAGAGAACTTACTCCTCCATGTTCGCCTTACCTAACTGTCAAAATCCTGTCAAGCAATCAAAGAGCTATCCTAAGGTCAAAAGTGTGTAGGAATTAGGATGATTAAAGAAGGATTTGAGTAAGAACTAAAGCAGAAGGCTCCTGCAAGTCTCAGATACCCTTGCCTTTGTGGACCATTTCACGACTACTGTGGGTTGTGAATTTTTTCAAAAATATGTAAAGATCAGAGGCCAGCTCTTGCCTTTGGGACAATATTAATGGGAAGTGATGGAATTTGCCTAAGGAATGTGTTAGAATTAAATTTACTGTGTTTTTGTGCACATGGCTATAGTGCACATTGAATTTTGATTTCTTGCTTGTCTTCATTTGGGCCTTCTAATTCATAAGCTTCTCTAACACTGAATTTGTACTGAATAGCTCTGACAATAATGTCTAGTGTGTGGTGTTTTCTGTGAATCAGTGGTTGTATGGTATGCTTTTGATATAATGAAAGCATGGATATTTGAGTATGACTTTTATTTAGCTAAGTAAGTAGCTGTTAATGATACAGAATTGAGATAGATAATCATGCTAACATTAGGGCAGGAACTGAGAGTTTACAGTTCTCACTTGGCTTTTTTACTCAAGGCTACTATTTTACTATTTGAGACACAGTTCCACTTCTAGCTTTTTGTTGGTTGGTATAATAAGTTTAATAGGCTTTTTCTGCCTGGGTTGGCTTCAAATTTCAGTCCTCAGATAACTTCCTAAAGTGCTAGAATTACAGGTGTAAGCTGCCTTGACCCTCACTTAGAGGCTATTTTGAGAATTACTTAAGAACTTAAGAAAGTTCCCATTCTACAGGCTAGGAAACTGAGTTTTAATAATGGCAATTTATCTCATGAGGTCAAAAGGAAAGGCCAGCAAGTGACAAAACTTGGGCTGGAAACCATATGCTGCTAGCACCACCATCACGTTTGCACTCCAGCAGACATAGACTACCTCTCTTTTAACTCTCTATGCAAGCTCATCCATGCAGCATCGCCTGTGTGTCCTCAGTGTATTAACTGCAAATGCATATTGAGAACCTACTAGTGCATGAGTACTTTACTAAGTACAAAAAAACTTTTTAAGGATAAATACTGTGCTTTCAATGAGTTTAGCATTGTCAGGGACTCTTGGCATAGATGAATGGACTAAAATAGTTGAGGGTTTAAAAACAGGTCAGTAATAAGGTTTGTGAATTTGTGGAAACTGAGGGTAGATTTGTGTTGGGTCCTTCTAGAGTGGAAGGAGTTTCTGGAAGGTGAGGAGAGATTTAGAGTAAGGATTGCAGCATGATTTTTAATGAGAGATAAGGGTGTGGCTTTTTGAAAACCATGTTCAGCCAAGGAGTTGACCTTTAAGCCAATTAGTACAGAATTTTGAACACTGGAGTACACATGTGCTGAATTTTGACCTATCACACATGGGTTCTCATAGGACTGAGTAATCTGTGTTGAAATATTAATTACTGAAAAAGCTTTTTTCTTGTGTTGGTCTCTGTGATCATTGTATATCTACTCCCCATTATCCAGGCCAAGGGGGAAGATACTTCTAGGACTCCCTGACACTTCTAGTTTCCCCATCTGCTTTCACTTGTCTCTTTCGCAGGGGGCTTGCTTCTCTCCTGACTTCTAGGCACAGGTTTAAAGGGAAGTTACAGAAATGGCACAATGAAAGTTTCAAATGACTTCAGGAATTGAAAGTATGGAGTGTAGAGGTGAGAGGCTTCCAACAGTGAGCAAGTCAGCAAGATCCTGGAAGGCTCCCAACGGCGGTCCATTCAATTAAATATTCATTAAGCACCAGACCCATGCATTGAGAATGTAGTGGTAAACAGCATACGTTCTCTCAATGAGGGAACAGTTACTTCTGAGTAATTAATGCTACAGGGGCAGGGGAGGAGGCAGTACAAGTTACACTTAGAAGAGACACTCAGCAGAATAAGGAAATCGGCGAAGGCCCCATGTGCTGTAGAACCTGAGAACTGAGGATGGATATGGGAGATTGAGAAATAGTTGTCTCTGAGCAGAGTGTGGGAAGAAAGGTACCAAGAAGGTAAGACTTGACCATATTGAGACACTGGCCAGAGAAGAACAGAAGAAAATGAGTGTTTTTCCCAAACAAGAAAATGGGCCAGTCTGAATACATTATATTGTCAAACTGGGACCAGCCATTGTGGTTACTGTGGCAACCTGAACGTGCATTCATCGTTGAGAAATTTTCTGATGTTCAGCGCTACAGGCTTTTTGTTCTATTTCAGATTGTGTCCAGCCACCTGGCTGTCTATCATCTCAGCTGAACATAGCCAGAAAAACCAGTCAGGCCAAGAATATCCAACATCTTTCACCCACCTCATGATGATAAAGCTGTTTTCTTCATCTTTATGCATTCTTCAGCTTCTCTTGGGAAACACTCCTGAGTTTTCAGTACTCCCTTTCTCTCAACCATCAGCAGGTAACTGAGCAAGTACACAGAGGCCTTTGTAAACCCTGCAGACCTGAACTAAGCCCCTCCCACTGTGAACCCTCCAAAAGACCTCTGTGGATTACTTGATGTTTTGAAGCTTCAGCTTCTTTGCCTGAGAATAGTAGTACTCACTATCTAAGGTTGAATGCAAATTAAACATAATGGAACAAAGCCCCAAGGATGGTGCTTAACAGTCTTTAAATGATATCTAGAGAGTATAAATCTAATAGCTGGAGCAAAGGCTCCAGCATCTGTGCTATGATTGTATTGTAAGGACTGAGTGAATTAATGTATGTGAAGTGCTTCATATAGAGCCTTGGATGTGTGTGGTGGGGTATAGACACGCACACCTTTGTATCTTTTTATTTATGATGTTCCTGTTATCCTTAACAATGATTGTTTTCATATCTGTGAGAATGGGAGAGCGGAGCCTGCCAAGAGCAGCTAATCATGAGGTACACATGGCTCAGTGCCAGATACACAGTGAGCCCCCAATAAATGTTTGTTGAATGAATGAGAGTAAAGTAGTTCTCTAAATGTTTTCTATAAATGTTTCATCTTTGTGATCCATGAGAACTTCCATACAAAAGGAAGTGCCAAAGAAGTTCACCAGGTGGCAGCTTGGGCCTGGGCCTGGTGGATTCAAATTATGTTGAACAAAATAGATTCGGATCAGTTTATGTGTGCCATGGAAATGATGCCAATGAGTAGCAAAATGTGACTTCAACTTGGAAGCATGCCAGGATGCAGATAGCAAAACCCACCTCTTCTTAGCATCTCTTCTCACTCTACCGCCGCTGTTTTGGTAGGGGTGGGGGCAGAAGATTTCTTACCTCTTAAAGAGCTTCTGAATCTTTCACAAAATCAGGCCCCAGATGCTTGAAAGACTTGTGGAGACAAGGTAATCAATCCATTTGGTGGCCAGATGTTGTCAGAAAATGTCCCAGCTACAGCAATGCAAGTTTCTAAATTCATTAGAAACATAAATTAATTAAATCTAATCAACGGTGGGTGATGCAGAAGATTAAACAGTGAAAAACAAATACATTTCCAACTGGGTCCTCTCAGAGGTAGAAGAAAACAGTTCCAATTGGAGAGGAAAGTCAAGTTAACCCTTTATATGTGTGGCTCAAGAGAGGGTGGTGGATTTCGCCAAGTTAATGTGGCTGTAATGAGTTCTGTGTGTGTGTACACATGTGCAAGTATGTGTGCTGGTTCTGGGGGTTGAACCCAGGGCCTGTGCGTTGTCCCTGAGCTTTTTTGCTGAAGTCTGGTACTCTTATCACTTGAGCCACAGCTCTACTTCCAGCTTTATTTTCCTTGGGGAAGTGGCAGAGAGTTGGGGGCGGGGTAGTTAACTATACTTAAGAGTCTCATGGATCTTCCTGCCCAGGTTTTATACCCTGATCCTTGGGATTAAAGGCATAAGCATTGGCACCCAGCTGGTACCTTGACTTTTTAAGAATGTGTGTTTTTGTGACCAACAAATGTTCTGGTCTTGAGCTTTATGTGCATTAGTGGATGAGATCTCTATTGTTTCCCTAGTGAGGATATCTGGACAGAAGCTGTACTGGGCTATGAGCTATGCATAAAGCAGTGCTTCCTGCTAGGCTTCTATCACCAGATGCCATTGAGAAGCAGAGTGAAACATCCACTATGGAAACTGAGATCTATGATCTTCTTGTCCATCAATGCTGAATTCCCCACATCAAGAACTTCTGGCTATAGTGTCACTTGGCAAATACTGGTCCTGTGTATGAATTATGGAAAAATTTTGTTCTTATTTTGGAATCCCTATCTGCCCAGATAATGTAGGATTTATCTTCCAAAACTATTGAGTGTTTCTCTTCCTAAGACTCCCATTTAAGAGATTGATGATCTATAAGGTATATTTTTACAGAACTCAGCTCCAACATTATAGTACAGCACTTCTACCCTCTGGCCTATATCCTCTATATCTGGTGTATGTAGAATTGGGGGGGGGTGAGTTGACTCAATGGAGGGGGTGAACTTTGGGGAGCCATACTATTCTCCAACAATGCTTAGCTCAGTAGAGAAGCCCATCCTTAGCTATGAAATTGACTCTTCATGCTATGTCCCAGCTCAGGAGGCTGCGACTCAAGGTGTTAATACTTCCATGCAGACTCATAGAAGGGCCTGCTTGTTAAGGCTATCGGGGAACCATGAAGATCAAGGCTGCTGACTTGGACATCTATATCACTAAATGTTAACAGAGCCAAGTACTGGTGACTCATACCTGTAATCCTCACTACCCAGGAGGCTGAGATATGAAAATCATGGTTCAAATCCAGCCCAGACAGAAAGTGTGTGAGACTCTTATCTTCAGTTTACCATCAAAAACCTGGAAGTGGAGGTGTGGCTCAAGCTGTAGAGCATTAGCCTTGAAAAATAGCAACAACAACAAAAAAATCAGGGACAGTGCCATGGCCCTGAGTTCAAGCTCTAAGACAGGTGAGCACACACACATGAAGAAATGATTGCAGAGGAGTAGGGAAACCCTGAAGAAGGTAAGTAGGCACTGCCATTTGGTCTCAAAGCCAGAAAATGATAGATATTGTAAAAAGGACCCTGTACACTCCTTCAGGGGGCAGCTGCTTCTAACTCAAGCTGGAAATGGTGACATGGGAAGCCAGCCCTGTGTTGCCAAACTTGCATTTTTCTAAGAAAACTCAAACCCTGCTTATTTGCAAATGAAGCCTGTTAGTTTTTAAGCATTGGAAATGACTACAAAAACTTTGGGAAACTTAGTGTGGGATGACCTTATAGTGTTATTAAATGAAACAAGCCCAAGTCAAATAACTTGGATGCTTGGGTGATATCCAAACCCTGCAACTGGGCTGTGTGTTTTCCTACTCTGTGAAGCTTGAAAGCCATTCACTACCTTTTCTGGGATCTAGGAACGTAAGAGAAATGGTATGAAATCTTACTAGGAATCGAGTGTCTGTGATGTGGCAACCACTCTTCTAAGCTCCTGAGCACTCTTGTTTTGTGTCCTCTTCACCGTTCTTCCCTTCAATGCGCTATATCAATACAGATCAGCCTGAGAGAACCTAAAACATATAAATGCCAGGACAAATTGTTTCTTTGTGACATCCAAAAATATCCTATTAACCATTAAGTATATTCCTTCTAGGTAGTTATTCTAATATTCAGTGCTGTGTATATCAGCACCATTCTCCTTGCTTTATGTAAGTTTGTTTTTGTAATCCTTGGTTTATTAAAAAAAAAAAAAACACCTCACACTCTGCTTACATGTAAGCCGAGAAGAGGGCATTTGAGTCATATGCTCCAAATGAGCTAGATAGTAAATGAAGTTTTCATTTAAACTGGGGATGGGAGCTGCCATGACTATCTCTCAAGGCAAAATCTTAGGTGAGGCATGTGAAAGGTGCTCAATAAGTGGTTTTAACTCACAGAAGACCTCACTCTGAGCTGTGTGCAGGCTTGGGCCCCTGAGTCCTAGAGTGAGGCTGATGCCTTTGGAAAGCTATTTCAGTCCTCATTCTAGGAGACTCACTGATGGCTGTCTTGCAGGTATCTTCACTATGCCATTCCACTAACTCCAGTCAAGAGGAAGGCAGTCCCTACAAGCTGACTCAGCCACTGGTCCACTGTCTAATCCTGAAATCCCTTCTCAGTAATCCAATTCAAACTGCCTGGTTGACGGAAATAGTTCACTGGGTCAGACTTCTTAGCCTATAAAGATCTTCCCATCTAGTCTCTGGTATTTCATTTCCTTTCTTACTGGAAATTCAAAGGGAGGGGCCATTTTGAGCAAGCACTAGAATTCAGTATCAGAAGGGTATGTGTATATTTCACAATGTGTACATTTTCATGTATGTGATTAGCTGAGATCTTGTTAAAGAGAATGAGGCAAATGTCACTGGAGTTTAGGAAAAATCAGAAAACAAATGGTCTGCTAGACCCAGGGTTTGCAGGGGTGTAAGAATAGAACCCAAGTTGTCATCAGGCCTCTTAATACTTTAGTAACTGTTCATCTGTTGAACATTGATTACATACTTAGCTTGTGCCAAACCTTGGACTAGAGGCCAAAAGCACCATGGTGAAAATCCAGCTAGCATTTCCATACTGGTTAATGAAGTAATACCATAAAAGATACAGGCAGAAACACAGACATCCAAGGAAAAACAAAATGACTTCTGGGGGTACTTTTGGGTGCCTGTCATGGGGATTGAACTCAGGGCCTGGTCACTGTCCCTTAGCTTTTCTGTTCAAGAATGGAGCTGTACACTGTGGCTCCTACCTATAATCCTAGCTACTCAGAAGGCTGAGATGTGAGGATCAAGGTTCAAAGCCAGCCTGGGCACAAAAGGACCTGAGACTCTTATCTCTAACCCCTAGAAAACGAGAAGTAGGGCTTGGCCCAAGGGTAGGGCGGTAGCCTTGACCTGAAAAGCTCAGGGACAATGCCCAGGTCCAAAAACAAACAACAACAACAAAAAAAAAAAACTGTCACTTAAGCCACAGCTCCAATTTCAGCTTTTTGGTGTTTAATTGAATATAAGAGTTTCACAAACTCACAACCCTGCTTGGGCTTGGCTTTGAACTGTGATCCCCAGATCTCAGCCTCCTTAGTTGCTAGGATTACAGATGTGAGCCACAGGCACTCATTTCTACAAGTACTTTTTAAAGGAACACTCTCAGGTACTATAAAGAATAAGATGGTAAATTATTTAATGTAAAGAGATTATCTACAAACGCCTTTCTCAAGAGGTGCTGTCTAAACTGAAATTTCCGAGACAGACGACATGATAGCCAAGGAGACGAGGGGAAAGGAGTTGTTTAGTACAGAGAGAACAACATGTTTGAACACCTCAAGTGAGGTAATTCATGATATCCAGAAAGCAAAAGTGGAGCCAGATGGAGTGAGAAGGCGTTTAAACATGATTTAAGATGAGGATTAAGAAATAGGACCGGTTCAGAAATTTTCCAAAATGGTAAATTACCAAAAGAATCTACCCTATCAAAGTAGCTTCTAGGACATTTTACTATTAAAATAATAAAAGATGTATTTGATTGTGGCTGTGTTAAACATAGAATTTTGGTGTTTCTTCGATTCCTTGTATTTCCAAATAATTGGCATTTTACATCTTCCCAAGAACTTTCAGAAAATAAATCAGCATATTACAACCAAGGATAAGAATCTGTTCTTATATAGAAGAAAGAAAGGAAATTTGCTACTGCATATAATACTTCTTGGCTTTTATTTTTAAGCCCTAACCTTTCCCGTGTAATCTGAAGGCAATGATTTGGGCAGCTGGACTCAGAAGTTGAAATGTCCCACAAAAAAAAGGGGGCCCTTGAAAACATGGAAATACAATTTCCATTCCTCCTCTCCTATCTACCATGTTTGAAGACAGTGCTGTTAAAAATAGCATTGGTACCTGATTCTCAGGAATGTTACCATTGTAGTGTTGGCCCATTCTCTGAACTATAGTAATGAACCATTCAAAACAATAATTAGCTGTAGGGAAAAGAGGAACATATGTAACTTTAAGTCTCAGGAGAGCTGTCACTGTCATATCCATTAACAGGCCAACAATCAGTTGTCCCCATGAGAATCCTAAGTCACCATTGGTAAAAAAAATGTCTGTCATGTTTCTATGCACAGTATAAGATCCTCAGTCCTAGGAAAGATGCTGTCTACTAAAGAAAGAAAAATAATTCTACCTTCAGGGAACTTAGAGTTTACCTCATATCAGGATATCCAAGCATTTTATCAGCATTTGTTCCACAGTCTAATATAAATGGGTTATGCTTGATGAGAAAATGGCAACTAAATTAGTGACATTTTAAATGAAAGTGACTTAGTTTCTAGAAGAGAATAAATTGAACTGAGCCTCAGAAGAAAAGCAAAACAGGATAAATTTTAAGAGAAGAAATCTTAGATTGAGAAATCACACAGGGGAAGGTATCAGGACAGAGGGTTGTTGAGTGCTAATCCAGAATCCCCAGAAAATGATAGTGATTCACACAAACAAATGCAAGCTGATTGTGGGGAAAAAATGATTTATAGCTGTTATTAGGTCCTCAGAGTTCCAGAGTTCCAGAATCTCTCAAGAAATGTCAACAGTTATTGTAAATTGTATCATTAGAGAAATGTTGCGGTTTTGAATTCTTTCAATTCATCAAATATTCACTGTATTTGGTTGAGTGAAGGATTTGTAAAATGGGAACTCTTCTTTACAGAGTAGATGTTGCTATGGAAGACAGAGCAAGTGCATTGTAAAAGGGGATATTGGAGGGTAGCATATGTGAATTACAGAAATGTAGAAGATGTGAGTAGTCAGGGGAGACTTTAAAAAGCTAACCTTGAAGGACCCTATCTTCACTTCTGTTTTTTTCATTCCACCAATCAACAAACATTATTTCTAATCTGCTAAGTGTTAGTCTCTATTTTAGGTCTTCAGATTACAACTATGATTAGAACAGTGCCCTTGATGGATATACATTATCCAGAACAAGATAACAGCAGACAAACATACTGTGAAAATGTCTCAGGAAAATGAAATGGCTTGAGAGAGGATTAGGATAAGTATGTTCACTTGGAGAACCAGGATGAAGCATCAGTAAAAGCAAACATGGATGAAGAGGTTAAATCTGAGTCCAAAAGATACTCTCTACCATGCTAATAAATCAGTTTTATAGTTATGCATGAAGGCTTACAAAGATTTCTCTGAAATAAATAATAGACCAAGGGGAGTAGGGACAAGAAATACAATAAAGATAGGTAGGAAAAGAAACGGGATTGCTGAGACAGCCCCAAAAGCAAGGCTTGGATCTAAAGTGAAGTTCACCAAATCATGTCAAGTGAGATAATCCAAGCTCAGAAAAATTAATGGCACATGTTTTCTCTCATATACATAACCTAGATCTAAAACACATTGGTACATGATAAATTATACAAGAGCCTAGGCATTCATACATGGTGAGAGCAAAGGAAGATACTCTTAGGAGTTGGACTACAAAAGCATAATGCCTCAGTGCCCCTGATTATATAAAATATCAAAATGAAAAAGTAAATAAAATCAGGTTCACATCTCAGCTTAATCTTCCAAAGTGGGATAAGTTATTTAAACCTATTTGCATCATCATTTTTTGCATCTGAAATATAGGGGAAGATACTAAAGTCATGGAATTTGATGGTTGAATGACATGATGTAAAACAGCTTCTAAGAAAGCAGGTATTTCATAGATAAGGCTGATGATAATGTTTTGGGGAGGAGTGCACCTGTGGAAGGTCTAGGACTTGTCTGACAACTCAGTTTCAAATATAAACTGCTTTCCAAATTGTGCAATACTGGTATTTTTCTCAAACTGAAATTTTATTGCTCCATCTCTCTCACTATACTGCTCCTTTGGGTATTTTTTAAAATTTGCATTGTCTATGGTAATAACATTTTCTATGATATGTGTGTGTATATACACACACATGTATACATACATATAATTGATCCTGTCCAGCCATCATTCTACTTCTACCCAACCCTTCACCCTCCTTAAACTCTTCTCAGTCCCTAATAATTCCTCTTCTACTTTCAGGTTCACACACACCCCTCATATATATGTATGTTATATATATATATATATACATAAAATTTATCTTTCCTTTTTAGATTCCATATATGAGAAGAGAATAAGATATTCATTTTTCAAAGCCACATCAATACTTAGTTAATCTCAGTAAATCATCTTTATGACAGTTGCAATCCCTTCCCTGTAGTCATGCCATAAGAGAGGAATGTGCATTTAGAAACATTTTCCATTAAAGACCAACTTCCTGGAAGGAAAATCCACAAATCACTTGAAATATTCCTGGCACCATCACCTGAGTCTGGCCCTTGGAAAGGGTTTATAAATCTTGCACAGGTCAAGGAAGAGTGTGTTGGGTTTTCTGTTTCTGACAGACTTGTTTCTCTAAGATACTAGGAAGAGTGGTGAAAGGTACTCAGAGGCCAGAGGGTCAGCTCTCCATGAAGAAGGGGTCTTTAGCAGATTCCCTAGCACCTTAAAATGCATACTGTGAGCACTCTGGTATGCAGACAAAAGATAGCTAATAGAAAGAGATGAGGGGCTGGGAGTTTGGCCTAGTGGTAAAGTGCTTGCCTAGCATGTACGAAGACCCAGGTTCCATTCCTCACTACCACATACATAGAAACAAAACAGAAGTGATGTTATGGCTCAAGTGGTAGGGATCTAGCCTTAAGAAAGCCCGAGGACAGTGCCCAGGCCCTGAGCTCAAGTCCAGGACTGGCAAAAGAGAGAGAGAGAATGCTGCAGAAGTGGAAAGAAAGAAAAAATGAAAAGAAAATGGAGACTTTTTTTTCCCAGTGCAGTCACATGGATCTGAAATGCTTAAGTATAGGAGATACTCTTAAATATGAAATGGCTCTGAGAATCCTGTTAAATTTCACATAAAGCACTTCTGGTCTTCTCCATCTTTTGGCTGTAGATAGAAATGGAATGGTACAGATTTAAAAAAAAATTTTTTTGCCAGTCCTGGGCCTTGAACTCAGGGCCTGGGCACTGTCCTTGGACACATTTTGCTCAAGCTAGTGCCCTGCCACTTGAGCCACAGCACCACTTCCAGCTTTTTATGAGTATGTGATACCAAGGAATCAAACTCAGGGTTTCATGCATGCTAGGCAAGCACTCTACCACGAGGCTACGCTCCTGGTCCTTGATGGTACAGATTTTATTTCAACAGTTCAATGACAAATCTGGTTGCGGATTGGCTCATTTGTTCCTTAATTTCTGTATTCATTCAGCAGTTTCACCAAGAAGTTTTTCCTGGTAATTTCTTCATTGGCGTAAAAATATGATACTGTTTTCATATTATAACCCTCTCTTCACGCTACTTCCTTTACCATGCTTCAGCTCACCAAACCTAGGATCTCACACTGGTAGCCAAGTATACTCCTACAGAACTATAGGCTCCATATTTCATTTGTTTTGTTCTGCCACAAAACTCCTAAAGTATCGTGTATCTCCAATTGCTCTCTTCCTGTTCTCTTTGAAATCATCTCCATCTGCACTTTTCCCACAGAAACAATACTTGTCAAAGTTAAACATGACCTCCACAATGCTCAATCCAAAGGTCAACCCCAGGCTTTCTCTTTCCTTGTCAGCAGTGTTCAGTGTAAGGAAGGAACCCTCTATGCCTCACATAACACCCGGGACACTTAAGTTCTCACTGGCTCCCCTTCTTCTGCCAGCCTTTCAAAGTTGAGTGTGCAAGGTTCAGCTCTTGGTCCTCTTCTTGAGTCACACATCCACTGCAATCTTCATCATATTTGTGTCTTAAAATGTTTTCTGTATGTTCATAGCACCAGCTGAAAGCCTTCCCCTGAATTCCACACTCTTATTGCTAACAGTCTGCTCACCTGCCCTGTTTGCGATCCTTCCACTCATATTCCACATACACAAAATTGCACGTCTTGCTCCCCGTGCCAAAGACCTGTTTTGTCCACAAAATTCCCTGTCACTATAATGACACCACCAATATACCAGTTGCTAAAGGTAAAATTCTGAAGATCATCTTTGATTCCTCTTTTATCATAACCAGTAATCCATCAGCAAATGTGGACAGAAATCCAAAATCTGGCTCCCCTCTATCTTCACAGCTTTAACCTTGGTCTGAGTGCCATCATCTCACTTGGATACAACCACTCGCACTTCATTCATCTCACGGGCCAGTCCTCAATGGTTACTTGTTTTATATTCTCATAATCATTTCCCTGATTCCACTCCTTGACACATCCCCGTAGAGACTGAACCCATCTCACTTCCTATTCAATACTTTCCAATGGCCTTCCATTGCACATTTTTTTGCCAGTCCTGGGGACTAAACTCAGGGCCTGAGCACTGTCCTTGGGCTTTCTCAAGGCTAGAGCCCTACCACTTGAGCCACAGTACCACTTCTGGCTTTTTCTATATATGTGGTACTGGGAATTGAACCCAGGTCTTTGTGCATGCAAGGTAAGCATTCTATCACTAGTCCAAACTCCCAGCCACCCATTGCACTTTTAATTGTGATAACATGTATCTAATCCACTGTTGACTGTTTTAAGCATCATTAGGTGTGCAACTTTGTGACACTGAATAGTTGTGCCCATGTCACTTATAAAATCAATATGCTTGCTGTGGTCTTCAAGACACTGCGTTATCTATCTCCCATTGCTTCTATTGAGTTTTCTCCTTACTTGCCCAGCTCTTATCTGTGTCGCTTGACACATGCACACACACCTCCCCAGAATGCTTCCTCCCTCCCTTCTGTCTGGAACACTCTCCCTACAAATGCCTCCATAGTGAACTCTCTCGTCTCACTCTTCCCAGTGATGCCTGTCACAACCTCTCTATTTAAACCTCAGTCTCCTTCTAACCTCTCACAGTGTTAATCCTACAATAGAATACATTTGTATATAGTCTACAACAGAATACATTTATTCTGTATGGGCCTTTCTCCAGAATAGAATATAAGGTCCATGTGGACAAATACTACATTTCCTTTATTAATCACTGTATCTCTATTTCGTGGAATACCACTGGTCACATACTAGAGTGCCAGTGCCTGATGAGTGAGAAAATGGATTAATGGATGAGTCTATCTACAATGTGTCTTCCCTAATTTTTCTCTATATTAATTCATCAGTATCTAAACTGCGTTAGTTGCATTTGGCTTCTCCTAAAGTCAAATTAAATGCATTTTCTAAGTATCTCATGGGTGGTGAAAACAGAAAAACTGTAGATGTGTATCACAATACCTTTGGTTCATGAATATTTCATTAAAGGTTGGTTCCTGCTGCTGATAGAATCCACACTATTCATTCTTACTGCTCACCTACACTGTCTCTGGTATATCATATTCTTCACAACATCACAACTCTTTTTTTCTTTTTCTTGTAATTAATAATTATATTCACCAGATAGAAGGTACATCATTTCACAAACATTGATACCCCTTCTCATGTTTTTGTCCCCATCTCCCTCCCCTCCCCTCATCTTGTTTCCCCCTTCCCTATCCTATTTCAAATAAACAAATATACATATATACAATATACCAGATAACGAGGTAAGATGCTGTAACAATATGAGATAACCAAGGGACAACAAAAGAGATGAGAAATAACATAGTACATTAAGAACAACAATCATACATTATGACTCTTGTTTCCATATCCTGGAGATCCTTTCATTTAGCTTCATCCTATATGGCCTTATATATCTAGGTTTTGCCCTGTTGTAAACCTCTGCTAGGAGAGAGAATCCAAGGTTTATACTAATTATGACAAATGAGGGAAACCATTGAGCCTATGTTCCTTTGGGTCTGGCTTACTTCACTTACTATGATTTTTTTCCAAGTCTTTCCATTTCCTTACAAATGGGGCAATGTCATTCTTTCTGATGGTACCATAGAATTCCATTGTGTATAAATACCACATCTTGTTGATCCAATCATCAACTTGAGGGGGGTTGGTTCCATATCTTCAGTATGGTAAATAGCTCTGCAATGACCATCACAACATCACAACTCTTAACCATAAAGAGAATGAAAGAGATTTGCAATAATTCGATGAACATTTAGTACTGATATTTTCCTATTTGTGAAGACCTTGAAAAACACATCATAGTATAGTACCCTATAGGCCAGCAGCAAAACAGAATATTGTGTTTACTATTTGAGTCAAGGACAACTTGAATAGTAGAAAGTGCAGACATCCTGTGTCACCTTCATTATGCTACTGGCTTCTTCCTGCCCTTTGTGGCTCAGACTTCCAAGATTAGGGGTCTTTCAACAGCCTCTCTTCCAGCAGCATTTGACTGCCCAGTCCTCTAAACTGAAGTCTCCCAAGGGCAAAGACCAATTGTATTTTAGTGTCCTTAGAGTAACCCTTTTTGCTACCCAGTGACATGTACATCATATATATACACTCATTAAACAGAGTTCTTTCATCTCAAACCAACTTGCTCCAAATTCAAGTTGGCTGTCCTCTCCCAAGTAACTCCCTTCCTTCACTAACCCAGCAGCTTTTTCTTCCTCTGACTCAGAGGACCCTTAAGTCCCGCCAGTACTATAGATGTTGTTGAGGATGAAACTCATGTTTTGTAATTTGGCTGGGGAGGGAGGGGTGGTGGCATTAGGTTTAAACTCAAGACTTGTTACATGCTAGATGGATGCATCATACTACTTGAGTCATGCCTCTGTCCTTCTTGCTCTGTTTTTTGGGGGTTTATTTTGCCAGTCTTGGGGCTTGAACTTAGGGCCTGAGCACTGTCCTTGGGCTGGGTTTTTCTCAAGTCTAGTGTTTTGCCACTTGAGCCACAGCACCATTTTCAGCTTTTTCTATGAATGTACTGAAGAACTGAATCCAGGGCTTTGTGCATGCTAGGCAAGCACTCTACCACTAGGACAAACTCCCAGCCCATCTGGCTGTATTTGAGATAGTCTTCTTTGTGAACCCAAGCTGTTTGAACTACAATCATCCTATTTGTACCAATCCTGTAGATGGGATGACAGAAATAAACTACCTCATGAACCTTTTTTTTTTGATAATACAAGGTTTTTGTGGACTATTTTGCCTGGTTGTCCTAGACCAGGCTTGTAGATATGCACCATTCATGCTTGACTAAAATTTGTCCTTTACTGATCACACCATCAAACTTAATAGTCATCAGACACCCAATTGTGCCAAAGGAGAACTTCCCTTTGCCTCACCTCTCTCTCTTCCTCCCTTCCCCTGCTCTTAAAAGTCAGTCTTGCAGCTTAAACCCAGGGCCAAGCTGTTGTCCCTGAGTTTTTTACTCTCAAGGTTAGCACTTTACCACTTTGAGCCACAGCACCATTTTCAGTTTTCTGGTGGTTAATTGGAGATAAGAGTTTTATAGACTTTTGTGCTGAGGCTGGCTTTGAACCATGATCCTTAGATCTCAGCTTTCTGAGTAGCTGGTATTACAGGTGTGAACCAGGATGCCTCATATCCCTTAAGAAGATGGTTTATTCATCTATCTAGCATATATTATTTAAGAGTTTATTTTGAATTATTCTTTTTATTTTGGTGCGCTTTGATATTGGTTGCCATTAACAAAAACAACAAAAATAATAAGCATTTGTTATATGCTACTTTGAGTTTACTAAGGGCTCTGTGGGATACAAGGTGCAGTTTAGAGCCTGAGCTAGGCCTTAATACCACTGTAATAACTGTTAATTATGAGAAATGATAACTTAGGAGAGCAATGAGGCTGCAAATTAAAGAGAACTGATTTGGGCTTGGAAGTCACAAAAGGCTTCCCTAAAAAGAGAGAGATTGAAGCCAACCCCCAAATATGGAGGGTTTTAATTCCCACAAAGTGGACATCATGCCTTACTGATTTCAGCACATCTGGCACAACAAAATTTTTAACCAGGGAGATGCCAAACAGATGCCCTTTTAAGTGCATTGGATGGTGTGGAACCTGCCCAAGAGTTCCCATTCCTTTTTCATTTTGGACCTGAAATCCCACCTACTGTGGAATGGACTTATAGATGTCCTCATGTTGTGCAGATAATAGAGCTGAATGACAGACAGAGTTTGTATCGCCTGAGCAGTTAATTACTCCTCTGCTTGTTGAAAGAATGGGTGACAGATGGTAGACACCTTTATGGCAGATTCCACTGTAAGCCACACAGGCATGGAGGCAAGTCTGGACAGCTATCTCTTTCCCAGTGGATTTTTCTCTACTTAGAGACTTAGAGTTTTAAGACTCCTTTGGCCTTTAGACAAGTTTCGTTGCAAATATAGGAAAATGCCCTCTTCTGGGTCTTTATGTTGTAGGAACATGTTTTGAATTACAGGCAATCTCCATGAGCCCATGTGGCCCTGAGTTTCTTCAAACCTGGCTAGTAGGAGAGATTTTCGGGAAGCTGTATGCATTTTAATAGGAACAGCATGGCGTTCATTACTCACCTGCTTCCTGCCATCTGGATTTTCACAGCTCAGTAAGCATGGTGGGCTTCCTGCATATGAGCTAGGAAAGCATGGCTCTTACAGAGGGTGTGGCCTGGTCCCTTTGAAGTCATAATTTTATAATGGACACCACAAGTAAATTGAATAGGGCTTACTGTTGCAGGAAGCTGCTTTCACATGTGAATGATTGGAAAATAAGGTACCCACTTCTCAGCGGGGAGAGGAGAAAAGAAAGCACTCCATATATTGGTAGCCACACAAGTAGGTCAGAACGTTGGTTGGGTGGTAAAGTAAAATGGATTTGTACACAGGAGAGTTTGTGTAAGAGGGTTGCAGGAAGGGACTTCTTTTTAATTTTCTTTTGCAAATCAATAATGCATTACTCTAACCCTGTGCAAAATACTAGGAGGAAAACAGATGTATTTAGATTCCAATAGCAGCAAATCCATCTGATGAACACATTAGCACAAGGAAACAAGAGTTACCCTTATTTGTTTCCATTTATTCAGGAGAAACACGCACACATGCTCTGCTCCTCAATCATCTCATCCAGTAGACTTTTCTTTGTATCTCATTGGATCTAGGTCAAGTGGCCATTCCTCATTCCTTGCCATACGGAGCCTAAACACATGTCTGAATTGTTCAGCCTCCATAGTGAAACAGAGGAAAGCAGGCAATGGGTAGAAGTAGACAACCAAGAGTTCATACACAACACATGCCTACAGAGGCAGATTGCTATGCAGGAGCAGTATGCGTGTCTAGCAGTATATTTATCCTTAAATGGGAACTGACAAGAAAGAAGCCACTGGATCCTTCTACCTGCATTCTTTCATGAGAAGAATGCACACACCAGATTGAAGTGAAAACCAATATGCCCAGAGTGAATTGTATTCAAATGAAAGGAAGGGGATTCAGTTCCCAAACAACAGACATTGTTTGGGTGGCAGAAGAATTAAGTTTGGATCAGACAGAAAATGTGTGTTACACACAACAGGATAAGGGGTGGCAAGCAGGTGGTGTGTGTCTTGCCTGTTCCTGTGTTTGGACATAACAGATTTCTTCCTTACCACATCCTCAGCCTCTCTGGGTGCCAATGGGTCCTTGTACACTGTTTCAGGTATCAAAGCTTCCTTAGAAAATATTACCCAAGAAAAATTGATATTGACTTGGTCAGTACAATGGTATTTTATGGGTGGAGTTTGAGTTCAGACCCCTTCTAAGCATAGACTGAGTTATTTGATCAAACAAAACAGCTTCAGGTGCCCTGCATATCCAAGTGCCTGAGTTGACCCAATCAATCATGTAAACTCTTCGGATTTGAGCCTGGTGTGACGCTGTGGGAGACTGGGGTACAATTAAGAGTTCCCTCCATTTCCTTCCTCCTTATAAGCACACAAACACAATACCTAAGTTAATGCCTATTATTCAGGTACTTGGAGATTTTATGTATAAAATTACTAGTCTGGAACTTTGGTAGGATGAAGAGATTGATTTTTTTAAGGAAAAACTCAGTCTTAATAGTGCCTAGAAATGGGGTTACCAGGCCACCATCTGCACAAATTAAATCAGCACAAATAGATGTGGTACACATCAAACCTCATGACCACCAGGATTTCCTTTAAAATCATTTTAACTACATTTGACCTCAATTACAGTTTTGGGCTTTTGTTTTTAAGTCAAAATGAACTTGATCCATATCTGTATGAGACAGAGGGGAAATGTTCAAGCTTCTAGTTTCTTTCTCAACAGTGTCACAAGGTGGTGGACATAAAGAAATGTTAAGGTGCCTTATTAACCTGTCATTTAAGAGGAAAAGACAAATTGCACTCAGACATGATTTCTTGTGGTCATTGGGACAGAGTTGTTTCAGTCTGCTAGCTGTTATTACCACTTCCTCTTCCTGTACTCCAAAAGTTCTGTCTCAAGCAGAATATTTTGCAGTTTAAACTTTGCTATGAAACAACATGTTGTACACACAGGAGTGTGTGAATCACAAGTGTTGGTGTCTTGAAACTGGAATGTGGGAGTGATCTGTGAGTTTTACATCAATTATTAAACAGTCACAGATGAAGCTATGCAGGGCTGGATGGGGTAGGAAAGAATTCCAGTTACACCTACTAGCTTAGTGGTGATGAATGAGTCAGTTCAAAATGATGAATGAAAGTTCAAAACAGGTATTAACTCAAGCTACAATGGCATATGTTCTGCAGAGATGTAGGCTGTGGCTTGATATAAACAACCTCATCCACAGACCAGCTGTGGGTAAGTAAGGCCTTTGCAAGAGAACAAAAAGAATGTCAGGATTCCATGCCCTGCCTGGCACCTCTTTGTCTTGCAGGAAGAGGGAGGAAGGTGCAGTACCCAGTGATGTAACCGTAACACTTGGAAAACAGAACAGAACTTGGTTGATAACCTGGGACAGTGCCCAATACTTCATGATGAAAGTTCTAGCTCTCCTGGCCAAGACCATGTGACTTTCAAGCTCTGTTTTGACCTACATACATTTTAAAGGGACAGAGAAAACACTTTCTGAGTGTAGGCAATGTATATGTCACTTCTGGGAAAAACAAGTTTTACTTTCCTCTGAGTACCATTTTCTTGGTCTCTAAGCCAAGGATTCACCTTGAAAAAGCTTCTTAACTCTTTTTGATGCCCAGCTTGGATGACTAAAAGTAAGGGCCTACCCTTTAGTCCATAATCTGGGGACTCCTAACATAGCCTGTCCAGAGCTTTGGAGCACTGTGTCAGAGGTGCAACCCAGTGGAAGGGCATAAACGACACATAAGCAGAACCTTAAAACTGAGCCCTAAATCATCAGTATGGTCTTACCCAAACCACACTCATCATTCCCTGTGTTTTTCTGTCTCTTGAGGCCCCCCATCTCCCTGCATTGTTAGCATTCAGAGAGTTTGAAAGCCTTGATGGATTCTTTGAGTGCTTGACAGAAGCTTGCCCACCTGAGTCTATTCAAGCCTGAGAGCTCACTTATAACCCTTTCCTATGCCCTCATGAAAAGGCCAGAGGCCCTAAGTGACATTTGAGGTGACCCTAGTACTCAGTGCCTTTCAGTCAGGCTGTTTCCAGTCAACTGCAGACAGGAAACAGACATCTCTCCTCTAACCGTGATGGCAATTTGCTAAGATACACAATGAGTAAGAGAGGAGAGTTGTCAAATACCTCACCGGAAGGAGATGGCTTCACAGCCAAGCTAGCCTCTGCAAAGCCTCAGCTTATTGACACGTGTCATTTGTTTTAACAATCTGAGCTTAGTCAGAATGTAGTTTGTGTTTCTCTATTTGCTCTTGGAGAGGTCTTCCTGTGAAAACAGACTCAATTCCAAGTTTTTTGGTTCCTTCTCAGAACATAAAGGGGAATCTTTTTCCCAGATGAAGCCTGGAAAGCTGGTGACTCTAACCCACAGCTCTCAGGGAAGGTTACAGCTCTTATTGATGTGGCATTGAAAAACATGGGAAAAAAGCAATTGTGCTGAATTGAAACCCTTTTGTGTGACTAAAGAGATAATAAGAGGGGTTAAGGATGTGGCTCAGTTAGTATAGCACTAGCTAATTACTGAAAACGCACCAGGTACCAAGTTGGAAATAAATAAGGTGAGAAAAGCAATTGTCAGCATATAAAATTTATGAGACACTTGCATAAAAATCTGGATATCTAACATCTTAAAAGACTAAAACCATCAGCCAAGACATGTCATGGCTTCATCCACGTAGACAAAGCAGACATTTGTTACTTTAGAGAAGACACTGAAGTGGGGGAGTGGGAGGGAAAGAGCTCAAGTGGTAGAGTGCTTGCTCACTTCTCAGTACTGCCAAAAAGGTGAAGCCACTCGTTTATAGTTGACCTGAATTGCTACATTCCTGTTACTAGGAAGCCCTGTGGAGTTTCAGTTTGCTACCTTGGGGCCAAACCAAGAAATCATTAATTGTCATTTAAATGTATCTAGCTGGAGAGGGGGGGATGGGGCCCTCATGCCCTATTCTTTATATGAAAAGGACAATGATGTAGAGAGAATTTTATCCCACTTACCTGAATAAATCAGGTATACAAAGAAAAATCCTAACATGAGGCTATGAAAGTATAATTTGCGATTTGAATTTTTCTGCATAACTGTCTTGGTTTTCCATATGACTGTTCCTCTTTTGCTTTCTTTTCATAGACATTACCTTCAGATTTATCTTCCCCTTTCTCCTTCCATTCCTTTCCCTTTTCTTTCCCCTGGCTTTTTCCTTCTCTTTTCCTCCCTTCCTTTCCCTCCACTTTCTTTAAACACTCCCTTGCACTCTTGGTAGCAATTGTTGGAGCCCTGCAGGGAAATAATTGGGGGGGAATTAACCTCTGACATTTTTCTAAAAATAGCCCTAATCAACCCAATCATAGGTAATTTACCTGTCCGTGTTTCTCGGGGGGTCACCAGCATGGTAGAAAGACTTGGCAGGCTGACTTTCCCTCAGCAGTTATCCACACAATCCAAGTGCCTGGCTCCCTGTGCCTTGTCTCCTCTTAGAGTTGTAGAGGGCACATTGCCTTTCTCCTGCATGCCCTGGGGGTTGAAGTTAAGGATGAGCCCTTCCAGAGGGAGGTATTGGGCCTACACACTAAGGGGGCCAGGGTGGAGCTAGAAGTTCTTCCTGCTTTCCCCACTAATCCCTGTGGTCTTCTCCTCAGTGTCAGAGCTTCAGGAATCATAACCTAGCTGCCATCCAATCCTCACAACAAAAACTCACTTGGGAAAGTTTCTTGGTATCAAAGACAAAAGAAGGGAAAAGGCTGTGAGTGGTTAAAGAGTCTGTGGTTAACAGAAATTATTCAAGAAAACAACCATTTCCCTGGCGTATAAAGAAATTCATTTTCCCTTACCCAAAACAAAGGGGTGTGGACATGCCTTTTCCTTTGGTTCTGTTAAGTCATTCCAAGAGACTATAGTGCTGTGTGGGTAACTAGGAAATTCACCTCAAGAAGTGGCTCATAGGGCTGGGAGTTTGGCCTTGTGGTTAAAGTGCTTGCCTAGCATGCACGAAGACCCGGGTTTGATTCCTTGGTACCACATTCTTAGAAAAAGCCAGAAGTGGTGCTGAGGCTCAAGTGGTAGAGCTCTAGCCTTGAGAAAGTCCAAGGACAGTGCTCAGGCCCTGAGCTTAAGCCCAGGACTGGCAAAAAAAAAAAAAAAAAAAAAAGTAGCACTTAAAATATGGAACATAAAATCCTTATAAATTCCACTGCAGACACAAAGCCTTAAGCCCTTAAATGCACAGAAAAGTATGTCTATTATCTATGCTTTCAAAGTAAGTGTGCAGTTACTTAAATTGCTTTTGTCTTCTTTGCAGCTGACATTATCTCTACGGTAGAATTCAACCACACGGGAGAATTACTAGCTACAGGAGACAAGGGGGGTCGAGTTGTAATATTTCAACGAGAGCAGGAGGTAAGTGGCTGTGAATATAAAAAAAATGTCCGTTTTCTTTTTCTTTTGTAAAAGAGGTCTCTTACTGTTCCTTAATACTCCTCTGTCATATTTAACCTGCTCACAAACTTAAACTGCAAAAAAAATAAGTCATTAGCATCAATAGTTGCATACTGAACTTGTAAAATCACCTGAAAAGGTGGCTCATTCCAAGTATATTCTGATCTTTCACAGCCTAGAATACCAAGTAGCCACACATTCAGAAAGGCCCCGTTGCTTGTCTGCAACATTCCAGATACTTCTGAGCAAACTATTATGCTGAGATTTGTCTTCTAGGTACTGAATTCAGTCTCCCTTCACTTCAGATATTATCAGAACATGCACGTGAGAAGAACAACAACAAAAAAAACCCATAGATGTGCATCAGCAGAGAAGAAAATGACAGATCACCCTACCCTACCAAAGGGAGTGAAAACCCACAAGTTCACATCTCAGCAAAACGAAAAGGGACATGCAAGTCCCTGGAGCTCAGTGCCATATGTACCTCTGTTTCTGAGCAAGAGTTCTATCTTCTAGTGAATCCCATTTCTTCCTGAGACTTGAGTCCCACTAGGAATTATTTCTCTTTTTCATACAAATTGAGAAGAGGGTCTCCCCCTCCCCCACCGCCCACCACACATACACACAGCCGATCTCTTTTGGTGTCTGCTTCTGTTTTGTCAGAATTATGACCCAGTTTGATTTCCTCATCCTCCCCTGGCACAGACTCAGAGTCTCCAGCAGGCTGGTCTGTGTTCTACCAATTCTCCCATCTGCCACTGTCTTGCCTCTGAGACTCACTGGGACCTGAGAAAGCGAGAGGGAGGCCCACTGTAAGAGGAAGGCTCCACAAGAGACTTCCTGAGCAATTTAATGCCTGCTTATGCCTCTAGGCCATTTGCATTATACCTCCCCTCAAAAAAAAGGGGGGGGAGGAAAGGAAAACCTCATTTAGAGGTGATATATTTGGTAATTGCACATTATTTGCAATTAATTTCTATAAGGGCATCAAAAATCCCTGGGGTGGAGGGGTAGGGAGGGGTTCCATATAAATTCAAGCACTCCGCATTCAATCAGGCACCCAGCCTATTGCATTGGCCCTGGAAATGTGAAAATGTGGTTGGCAAGTAGGAACTAATAGCTCTTCTTGACCTGGAATTTTTCCTGCTTTTTCGGAGCTGCCTGGTGCTAATTGGTCTGGCACATGCTACACACACTTGACAGTCTGATTTGGATGGTAGCAAATCAACACTCTTATAAAATTTATTGTTAAGGTGGACTGGCTGGCTGAGCATGTGAGGAGGAGGGAAGCAAGGATGTCAGTGTTTTAAGTCCTTGGAAAACTAATTTCCAAACCTTTTTTTTTTTTCCAATTTTCTTTCTTAAAAAAAATCCAATTAGGTTCACAGTAATGATAAAAGGAGCTGGAGGAACTGTTTAGCATAAATTACCCAAAGGCAGAATGTTGCCACTATTACTCTATCCCACATTTTCAGAACACTATTTATAGGATTCACCTATTTTAATTTGTGGAACTATTTGGGAAGCCTGATTCCTTAGTGGAATGATGGGGACCCACTTCCCAAAATACGATGATGGCTTTGTTCACTGCAAAATAAATGTTAATCGTGAGGAGAAAGAAGAGAAGCCTAGGAACTGAAAGATGTCCTTATCCTATAAGCAAGGACAGTACTGGGGCTTGAACATGCAGGGCCCGGATGCTATTCCTTACCTCTTTGGCTTAAAGCTGGCACTTCGCCTCTTGAGCCAGTCCTTCACTTTTGACTTTTGGTTTGTTGATTGGAGAGCAGTGTCTCAGGGACTTTCCTGCTCAGACTGGATTTCAAGGGAGAGCCCAGCCTCCTGAATAGCTAGGCTTACAGTCATGAGCCACTAGCACTGGGTTGTTTCTCACTTTTTGTGGGTGAAACCTGTGAGTGAATTTTCATGAGGCTTTTTTGCCCCTCACCCCTTATCAGAAGCTGAGATGTGATTTGGGATTTTCTATATCTAACTAGGAATGTAAATTGTAAATGGAGTCCCTTCCCCCCTCTGAAAGTGAAGCTTTTGTAACAAAATATCTTATAAGACTCTATTTTTTTTAGCAGTTTTTCAAAGCCAAATCCCAAACCTCTTGGGTCATCTGTTCCTAAAATATCTGAAATATATCCCGCCTCCCTTCTTGGATAGGAAAGTAAAACAGACTCTAGTGGAGGGTGGGTATTATTCAGAGTGAGGAAGCTCCAAGATGATGAATGAGGACAGAGAGAGTTGAAATACTTTATATGCATGTATGTAAATAGAACAAAGAAGTCTATTGGAATTGTTTTAAGAAGGGAGCAGAGGGGTTCAGGGAGAATGAAAGAGAAGTCATCTAGGATATATTGTACACAAGTATGGCAATGTCACAATGAACCCTTCCCCATACAACTATTTTCCAGCATTGAGCTCCCTCTTTTTCTCCCTCTCCTCCTTTCTGTGTTTCATCTGTACACTTGGTGCTAGAGAAAACGTGGAGGTGAAACTGTTCTACCTCTGTTTCGTCAGTCATTCAGGGGGAGGGAGGAAGAAAAATTAAAAAGCAAGGAGGGAGGACTTGGTACCCAGATCCACTCCCTATAAGTTATATGACCTTAGTAAGGTCATTTAATATCTCTAAGCCTCATGTGTGGTTTCCCATGCCCTATCTACCTCTCAGATTCTGTGAGACTGTTCAGATTTTTTAAAGATAAATAAGCACAGTGTAAAAGTAGTGAAAGTTGCCACAACTTTGATTTAAAAAAAACAGATAAAGGTCTAGTTAAGTTGTAAAATTCCTAATAAAATATTCCTAATATTGTATTTGTGTCCCCCCCCCTCAGTATGGAGTAGCTCAGCTCCAGAGGTGGGGAAGAAGTGTATTAGGATGAGACAGTTAAATTTAAAGCATCTATTGGTATTTCATTTAGTATCTTGTTGTAACTGAACTACTGGCCTATGCATATGCTATGATATACAGAAGTTAGTGTGTTATACAGAAGTTAGATCTGTGATGCACATCGATATGAATGCAGATATACTGATGGAACCAAGACCGGCAGGGCATGGCCCAACCTTCAGAGGCTGCTAATCTAAGGCAACAGGCCATGTGACTTTATCCACCTCTACATACCCTCCTCACCCCATCCCTAAACGCTATGCTGAGAGACTGACGAGTTTTCAGTTGGCTTCTTCCATGGTTTAAAATTTTTTTTGTTGGTTTCTGTCTTTCCTACAGAGTAAAAATCAGATTCATCGTAGGGGAGAATACAATGTTTACAGCACATTCCAGAGCCATGAACCCGAGTTCGATTACCTGAAGAGTTTAGAAATAGAAGAAAAAATCAATAAAATAAGATGGCTTCCGCAGCAGAATGCAGCTTACTTTCTTCTGTCTACTAATGGTATGTACAGTGATACTCTATGTGATTGGTTACAGTCTGCCAGCCATGCACACGGGTCTATCTTGGCCTCAGTTTCCCTCAGTACATTGCACACTCGAGAAAAATCTAGAGACCGCATTGGCAAGATACTTTGTAGAATGCCTGGTACAAACACACACACAGTAGGCCCTCAGGAAAGCAAGTCGCTTTTCTTTTTATAAATATCAAATCTATTCCCAACTGTGTAAAAATTCATTATCTGCAATTTTTGCAAGTTTCAACAAATGTAGATTACTTGCAGGTGTGTTTTGAATGACTTCCTGCCTTGAGCTTCACTGGATGTTATTCTGGGAACAGATTTCAGGAAATTCAGGAAAAGCCATGCTGCCTCTGAGTTGAGTACATTGAATGGAAGTTATTAATTCCTGAATATACTGTAGGGTCTGTCAAACAGATGGCTGGGTGTTTCTCTGACAAAATCAAGTTCTTATCTAGGAGCCCAAGTTAGACAGACATAGGACACCATTGAAGAACTTACTGATCATGAAAATGTTTCCTCAGACTCTCCTTTCAAACTTCTTACACTATTTGTAGGTGGAGGAGAAATTGGTATAGATCGGTAAGAAAGAATGTTGCATATTGAATAGGTTACATAGCAGAAGCAGAATTATCTACCTGGCTCTAGGTGTATGTGTGCATGCTCATGCATGCGTGCATGCATGCTGATACCAAGACTTGAACTCAGGGCCTGACTACTGCTCCTTAGCCTTCTCACTCAGGGTTGTTACTCTACCGCCTGAACCTCACTTCTCCTTCTGGCTTTTTGCTGATGAATTGGACATTAGAATCTCTCCAGTTTTTCTGCTTGGGCTGACTTTGAACTGTCCTCAGAGCTCAGTCTCCTGGGTAGTTAGGATTAAAGATGTGAGCCAGCAACATTTGACTTCCTTGCAGGAAGTTACCTATTGAAGGGTGATAGTTAAATAGCATGACAAGAGAACTGATGTATTGAAATTAGACACCATTTCCTAAGCAAGTTAACTGCTGAGTGAGTTACTTCATCTTGTCTATGAGGAGAAGATGCTTAAATATAAATCAAGAAGCTCAGAATTTTTTTTTCTACACCAGCATTTAGAAAGGAAAATACTCGCATGTCAACTGAAAAAAAAAAATAGATGATGTCTATAACACATTCAGAAATGCATTCATTTTAATGATTAGAAGGGAGCATACCAAAAAGTTTATCATGACTGTTTTTTATTATGGATAACTTGAAGTTATTCATTTTATCATTCTAATTTGCTACATTTGTATATGAGGTGTTTTGTTTTTTTTTTTTTTTTGCCAGTCCTGGGACTTGAAGTCAGGGCCTGAGCTCTGCCCTTGAGTTTTTTCGAGGCTAGAGCTCTACCTCTTAAGCCACAGCACCACTTCTGCCTTTTATCTATGTATGTGGTACCAAGGAATGGAACCCACATCTTCGTTCGTGTCAGGCAAGCAGTCCACCACTAGGCCAAACTCCCGGCCCCATGAGTCATATTTTAAGAAAAAAGTTTTACTCGTGAATATGAGCTAAAAACCCCCAGGAAATAAAGCCATCGTACAAATGTAAAAAAAATGACAGTTATAAATCAGCCATTTCAGGGTTACTGAGATACAGCCTCAGCTCTGCATGACTAGATATTGAAACCCGGGAAAGCAGATGATTTTCAATGCATTTAATTTTTTCATATGTGGTCTGATTTCTTCTAAAACAAACCACACAATTGTATGATGGTTTCTCCTCTTTTAATTTTGATGTTCAAGTTTTTGATAAGCCCTGTAGTTTCAAAGCTACTATGAATACAATAGACTTCAGGTGGTCTTTACTTAATTACATCTCCCAAGGGGGGGGGGGGAATGCCTGATCATCTTCTACAGCTAGAATGTTAGATTGTGAAATTTGACCTATTGATCATTGCAATAAAATTCAAAGACTTATTAACTACTTTGTATGGGGGATGGGAAGGAAAGTGAAATGCAATGAAGATTAATTATATAGCATAATGTTCTGTTAATTGAGTTTTTAAATAGTTTTTTGATTAACAGGGATATTATCTTCCCATTTGGGATGCTATTTCATGTGTCAACAGCATCTCAAAAAAATAATTCTTATAAGAAAAATGTCTGTGGTCTTGTGTGATTTTCTTTTTTAATACTAATATTAAGATTGTGAATCCCCCCTCCCAGCCAAATAGATGAACATGTAAAAATTACAGGAAGACAATTGGAATTAGCATACAAAAGAAAAAATGAAGATGAGTGATAAGATTGTGTGTAAAGCTGCCACAGTGATGATAAACTACTTAGAGAAACAGCCAAGAAAAACAAAAAGACCATTTCTCACAGAAACCACCACCAGTCCCTTAGACATTTTTATCCACAATGCCTGAAGATACTGAGTCCCCCCCCAAAAAAGTTGCAATGATAAAGTCAAGAATGACCTCAGGCACTGCAACCAGAGAGAGTTGAATTGAATTCTCCAATTATCTTTTTTTTTAAGATGGTGCTTATCTTATTATAATTGAGTACAGTTTTTACTTGCTGCTTATGAATACATTTCTAACTTCCTAAAATGTTTTGTGCTAGTTGAGGGGCTTGATCTCAGAGCCACAGCACCACTTTAAGCTTGCTTGCTTTCCCTCCCTCCTTCCCTTCTTCCTCCCCCTTCCTCCCTTCTTCCTTTCTTGGTTGACACTGGGTGGTTTTTTTTTTTGGGGGGGGGGGGTGGCAGTTAATTGGATAAGTGTCTCAAGGACTTTCCTGCCTAGGCTGATATCAAACCATGATTGACAGATCTCAGGCTCCTGAGTAGCAAGGATTACAGGTGTCAGCAAAGTCACCTGGCAGCTTCCTACTGTTTAATGAAGACTAAAACTAACAAATTGTGAATCTAGACCTAGAAATTGTCACATGGGAATATATAGCTTCATTTAACTTCTTACTATGAAAACCTCTCACTATTTGACCTTTAGTTCTTGGCAGACTTTTTCTTCTCCAAATTATATAGAATGTAGCTAATAGACCCTACAGATTTATTTAGGGGTATAGCTATCAGTATAGATACATATATAACTAGCTAAAATACCTGATAACTATGTATAGCATATTATTTATTAGAAATTATTGTATAATTTTATAAATATAATGGAAGACTAGGAAAATTTTCACAGCTCTTCTGACTGCCTAATAGAATTGAAGGAGTTTTATATCTTTCTGCTTATTTTCAGTTTCTTTCATAACAGCTACTATTTATCTAATGAACAAGGAAAGATAAAACACACAAACAAAATCTACATATGCAATGTATTGGTTTATAAGCCCTGAAACATACATAGTATAGAGAAAATGCCATGAGAATTTATCAACCATGTGGACATAGATTGACACTGACTGTAGAAATTATAAGTAATTAAATCTGGTGCCTATGGCATATACCGGTAATCCTAGCTACTCAGTAGGCTGAAATCTGAGGATCACAGTTCAAAGCTAGCCTGGGCAAGAAAGTCCATGAGACACTTATCCCCACTAAACTACTCAGAAAATCCAGAAATGGTGCTGTGGCTCAGTATAGTGCCCAGATCCTGAGTTCAAGCCTCTAAAAATTAAAAAAAGAAATTATAGGTGACTTTTTTGTGATTTTTTTTAAAAGTCTATGGTCATATGTCAATCATAAAGAGAAAAACAGAAAATAAACATTGCCTTGCATATAGGCTGTGACATATTTCAAAGCCAAGCAATAGAGGGCATCTGCTACTAAAATCCACTGAGACAGTTGAGCCCACCCACCGCTGATCAGGAGCCAATCACGCAACCATACATAAGCCTCATATTTCATCTTTCCTACCCACAAGAGCAGTTTCCTCTAGCAGGATCTTGAGAGGGTGGTGCAAGAAGGCAGTTTGCCATATAGATGGAAATTCCTAAAATTAAGCCATAGCTAGGTCAGTTTCTTTGCCTCTTGCCCTCATGGAGCCAGGGCAAGGAAATGAGAGTGCACAAATCTTAAAGTCAGCAGTTTTGCCAGACCATCCGCAAACAGACCAGCCCTGGGATACACACCACATACTGGCGTTCACTGAACACAAAGAGTCCCGTGAGGAAGGCAATCTTTACACTGTTTACAAATGAAGACACGGAGGTACAGAATAATTGAGTTTGTCATATGGCAATATATGGGTTGTACTTACTACTAAAAAGGAAATTTCTGTTTATGTGAAACTCAAATTGGATTGGATATTCAGTATTTTTTTCTTCTTACTCAGTGTGGGGGGATCTTGTCTATTTGTCACCCTAAAAATATGAGTATGTGCCTCCTGAATGTGAGAGGGGTGGCATGCAGCCAGTGAGAGGCAGGATGGAAACCAGGCCCAAAGTTGTTCATAGAGACAGAGGAGTCAGGTATGTCCCTGACTTGTAGAGAAAAAGTTAAAACAGCACAAATAACAACCACAGGATCTAATCATCCCGGGCCTCACATCTTACATTGATGTGATCTATTCATTCATCTAGTTTTTACTGAGCATCTATTATACCCCAGGAACTCTTCTAGTTGCTACAAAAAGAGTGATTTACCAAGACAGGAAGGTCCCTGCCCTCAAAGATTGTATATGCTAGTGGGAGACAGATAATATATTAACATTGTTACTAGAAGGTACTATTAAAAGTAAAGCCAAAGCCAGGATCCAGTGGCTCATGCCTGTAATCCTAACTATTCAGGAGGCAGTGATCTGAGGATCATAGTTCCAAACCAGCCTGGACAGGAAAGTCCAGGAGACTCTTATCTCTAATAAATGACCCAGAAAAAGCTGGAAGTGGTGCTGTGGCTCAAGTGGTAAGAGTGCTAGCCTTGTGCAAAAGAAGCCCTAGGACCAACAAAAAATAAAATAGATAGATGAATAAATATAAGCCACCTCTGTCTGGCTTGACTTTTTATCTGTAATCCAGACTACTCAGGAGACTGAAATCTGAGTATCACAATTCCAAGCCAGCCTGGAAAGACAAGTCTATGAAACTCTTTCCTCCAATTAACCACCAAAAACCCAAGAAGTGGACTTCTTTGATAGTACACTAGCTTTGAAGAAAAGTTCAGGGACAGGGCTGAGGCAAAGTGAAGGAGTGAGTCTTGTAGAAAAGTGGATAAAGGTCTTTCCTAGCACATGCAAAGTCCCTGCGGCAGAATCACCGTAGTGCAGAAGCTGTACAGTGTAATCACAGCAAGTGAAAGGAGGTCCTTGAGATCACACATGTACAGGTTACAAAGGGCCTTTCAAGACCCTTGAAATACTCTTGTGAGAACAGTATTGAAAAGGGCCAGTGCTAGAGACTTGCACCTATAATCCTAGCTGTCAGGAGGCTGAGATCCGGAGATGACTGTCTATAGGAAAGCCAGCGAGAATGCCCTCTCAAATTACCTATCAAAAAGCAACAAGTGGAGGTGTGGGCTCAAGTAGCAGAATAAAAGTGGCTCATCTTAAATGAAAAATCTCAGCGAGAGCACAAAGGCCTCTGAGTTCAAGCCCTAATACTAGGACAAACAAACAGTGAGATGGGATGGTACAATGGAGATTTGAGTACTGTCTTCTCCCCAGAGGTTTATTCATGGGTGTTAAGTCAAAGTTTTGCAAGTATCATAGCTATCTAGTAAACTCCGTATGTTGTGACTATTCTTACTGTTCAGTAGTCAATCAGTGAATCAAATGGAGAAGCTATAGGGTTAACACAGCATTGGCAGGAAAAAAACCTTTTGTCCAACCATAATCTATGCTCCTGTCCTGAATGTCAGGGAAATGGTGACCCTGTGGCCTTTCCACCCCACACCACCACCTCATGGCCCTGTCCTCCCAGCCCCAAGTTCCTCTTCCCTGAGCCTGACTTCCTCGGCTTGCCTTCCACAGATAAAACTGTGAAGCTATGGAAAGTCAGCGAGCGTGACAAGAGGCCAGAGGGCTACAACCTGAAAGATGAGGAGGGCCGGCTGCGGGATCCCGCTACCATCACCACCCTGAGGGTAAGTGTGCTGCTGACTACCCAGGACCTGCCCTCCCCAGCCAGAGCTGCCACGGGCCGGGAGCAGGGTGGCCACAGGCTGGAAGCTGCCATAAGTAGCAGTGGCAACAAGGCAGGGTGGTCGGCAGAGAGACTCAGTTTACCCATCTCTGGTGACAGAAGGAGGAGCGGGAAAGGTACCAAGCTCAGGTGCCTACCACTCCACGCTTTTCCTTTGGTTCCTGGGGACTGGCTGCAGGGCTATGGGCAAATGGCTACTCTATGCTTACCTTCTGCCTGTTCATTTGGTTCTAAAATACCCTGCGTACCCAGGGTACAGAGAATAGGGGACAAAGTGGAAGTTGAGGATTTTGCCATCAGGATCTCACTAGGGCTGAGTTTGAACTTGTTTACTTAGCAAACTGTACTTGCTGTGTCAGTCACTTAAGTCAGTGTAACCAAAAGGGAGAAAAGAAAGGCTGAAGGAAAAATACATGGTTCCAGATGTTTCCATTCACGGTTACCCGGATGCATTGCTTTTAGACTGTGGTATGGCAGATCTCCAGGTCACCTCTGGTCATCTACTGCTCTTGATACTACAAAGGCTTTGGAGTCTTGAGGAGGACAGTGAAGAGTAAGGATTCATTCTAGTCTTGGCTAGAATGCTGGCTCCTTTCCTCAGCTCTGGGCTCTTTATATTAGACACCCTTTACCCTTAATGCCTTGTCTCTGTTACATGGATGATAGATGATGCTTCTAGGGATTTTTGTGATTATGCAATAGGATACTGTGTGTTATAAAGGACTTAGCTCATACAGTACTTGGCTGGTACAAAGTACTCAATGTTAGTTCCTGCTGTTGTTAAAAATATTACCACAATCACCATTATCATCAGTCTTGTCCTCCGCTTCCTCCTCTTTCTCCTCCATCATCATCATCATCACCACCATTGTAGGCATTCTTAAGCCCTATATATAACAGAAAATTTGCATTTTCCTTTGTCTACTGTTTTATACTGTTTGTAGGGTTTGGATCACTTTACAAGCTGTCCGTAGCAATCTAGTGCATTGCAAGCACTGTGTGGGCAATTTAATAGGAGTGAATGTTGTCTTTTGTTCCTGAGTGCATTGTAATCCTCTGGGGAAAACAATTGATACTATGAACTGCTCCCCAAACTGTGCTTTGCCCTTATTTTTCAATGGATGGGATTTCTGAGGTGAGCTGTGGTTCCCTCTAGGGGGCGCTGTGGGAATTAGCATGCATGGCCTTCTATGTGCTCTCATTCCCTCTGGGTCATGGACTTGGGAGAGAAGACGTGTTTACATTCCCAGTGGAGCAGAGGTCTTCCCTGTGGCAAGGCAGGGATGCTAATGAAATAGGATTTACACCAAATCAAGCACAGAGGGACCCAGAGGTATGGATGCAAGTTGGAAAATCCCAATCTAGTTCTTGCTTTTCAACAGCTAGCTGCATAGCCCCTGGCCAGGAAATCCCATTTCTTTCCTCCAGTTTTGATTTTGAAGCCTCCAAGCAGAAGCATGGAAAATGCATGTTACTGAGACCTGTTTGCTACTATGCTTATTTGGCTGGGGGGAGGTCATGGAGCTTGAACTCAGCTTGGGCACTGTCCCTGAGCTCTTTAGCTCAAGGCTATCGCCCTACCCTAGAGCCAAGCCCCACTTCCCTTTTTCTAGAGGTTAACTGAAGATAAGAGTCTCAGGTCCTTTTGTGCCCGAGCTGGCTTTGAACCTTGATCCTCAGATCTCAGCCTCCTGACTAGCTAGGATCACAGGTGTGAGCCACTGTGCCCGTGCCCGGCTTGTTATTATTCTTTAAAAAAAAATTGTAAAAGTAATATACAGAGGAGTCACAGTTATATAAGTCAGGCATTGAGTATATTTCTTTTTTGAACAATGCCATCTTTTCTTCATTCTCTCCTACTGTGTCCCCTCCTGACATCCTGTAAGCCCCCACTCAAGTTGTACAGTTCATTTCCAATGGAGTGTTTAGTGTCACTGATGAATTCGTTCACCCCTTGTCCCACCATTTCTGTGCTTTCCCTTCCCCTCTCCGAATCAGATAAGCTTATGTACAAGACAACAACACAGGAATAGAAATCAAAACTGGTAATTAAAGGGAACAAATCAAAGGAAAAAAATAACTGCAAACAGTACAATAGAAAACAGCCTCTTGTTTACAATTCTTAGAGCTCATTTCAATAAGCATCATTTTATATGATCTTATGCATATATGGAGCCCTCGTGATCCTCTCCTAAGAATATCCCTCTTTATTCTCACTGTGTGAATGTTTAGAGCACTGTTTATTTAATTTTGTATAGTTGTAATTATCTTTCACTGTCCTCTGGGTTTACTTGTAGATTTATAGGTTATTACAAATGAGGGAAACCATGCAGCCTGTGTTTCTTTGGGTCTGGCTTACTTAATTTTCTCCAAGCCTTTCTCTTTGTTGATGAATGGGGCAATGGCATTGTTTCTAAGGGAAGCATACAATCTCACTGTGTATATATACCACATTTCCTTGATTCATTTGTCCACTGAGGGGCATCTGGGTTGATCTTTATCTTAGATATGGTGAACAATGCTACAAGGAATGTGGCTGCTCTGGTGACCTTGTTATTTTGGTGGTATGGTTCTGAGGTTTAAACTCAAGGCCTAGACACTGTCCTTGAACTTTTTGTGCTCAATGCACTAGTGTTCTTCCACTTAAGCCATATCTCCATGCGTGGCTTTTTGGTGTTTAATTGGGGATACATATCTCAAGGATGTTCCTGCCTGGAGTGATTTCAAACTGCAATGCTAAAATCTCATCCCCCTGAGTAGACAGGATTATAGGTGTGAGCTACTAATGCCCATCTAGACCCTGCATCTTTATTTAATACTTTACCCTGATGACTGATACAAGTTGGTCTATGGTCGCTAAGTTCAACCATCCCCAGGGCCTCCTCTATTATTTTTTTCAATCATGTGAACAGCTGTTGCACCCATTTTGGAGACATGTTTGGCATAAAAATGTCTGACTCATATCTACTTTCCCTCTTGTACCTTCATAGAGTTAGAGACATCTTATATTTTAGGTTAGTCCCCACAGCCAGCTTTCCTTTTCAATGTAAACTCCATTTCTCTTTGATCCTCATAGTAGAAGGAAATAAAAAATAACAACAAAAAAGCACTAGGCAAGCCAGAAAACCATGGATTCAGAACCATGATTCCAGAGGAGCTGATGTGTTATTAATTAATCAGCTTATAATTCGCAACATGCTTTGGCTCTCAGATTTTGCATCACCAGCAGTTGTCTCTCTCTCTATTTTTTTTTCTTCTCCCTACACTATGATTACCTCTCGCTTACTTGTCACAGTTTCCGGTTCTATATGAGTTTTGAGTACGAAAACATTTAATAATACCTGACAGCTAATTAATCCTCACCGCAAAATGAACCTGTTCTACTTCAGTTCTGAGAGGCTTGACCTTTCAGAGGAAGAAGGGGGCTGATTTTTTTTTAAGGGAAGATGCTCCTTCAGATCTTGTCTGTTGTTATTTGGGGAAGCTAAGAGTCACCCGCCTCTGAAATCAGTGTCCTCTGCAGAAAGCAAAGGTGGCATAATCAACAATGTCATGACTCAAGCATTCTTTAGATCACAAGATACTCTCTAATCCCAATGTCTTTATGATTTGTCTTTATGACAGAAAACAACAAGAAGGGTATCACACATGTCTATCAGGGAAAATACTGCGATCTGGTCTCTTTTTTTATTATTATCTTCAGTTGTGCAAAGGAGTTGTCATTCAACAAAGCAGCTCATGATTATAGCACGCCTTCATCAATGCCAACCCTTTCAGTATTCTCACCCTCCCCTCCCAACCCACCTTTTCCCCCACTTTTCTTAAAATTTTTAGGACATGTACTGGATTTTTTGGTTTTGCCATTAAACAAAGAAGTTTATATATACAATGCATGTTGATTTATGTCATCCCTTCAACATTTTCACATCCTTTCAACCCACTCTTTCCCTTCTTTTTCTTCATTTGTGCTACATGCAGTGAATTTTTTACTATCCTGCCCCCTTACTCCTTTCATTTGTCTATCCTTCTCCCCTTGGGCCCCACCCCTCCTCTTAGAAGCACCTATTTCCTGGTTTGGGGAGCCTCTGCTCTATCCCACGCTGCCCTCTTCTCTGACAACCTAGTAGCTGTAGCTTACTGTCAAGAACCCCATTTAACAGATGAGGCTCTAAGACGTTGAGTTAACATGCTCAACATCCTGCAGGGCTGAGGAGCTAATCTGATCTGGTCTGCTCAGACATCTGGACCCTTACATCTCAGAGAGGGAAAGTATGTGCCATACCCAATGCCCTTCAATTGGCTATTTGCGGTGCCAGGGCTAAATATGAAGAGCTAGCGGTCTTAAACTTAGAAATAACACATTTGGAAGTCAGGCACTGGTGGGTGCATGCCTGTAATTCTAGCTACTCAAGAGGCTAAGATCTGAAGGTTATAATTCAAAGCCAGCCCAAGCAGAAAAGATCATGAAACTCTTATCTCCCATCAACCACCAAATAGGCCAGAGGTAAAAGTGTGCCCAAAGTGCTAGAGCTAGCCTTGAGAAAAAAAATGTGTGTGTGTATGTGTATGTGTATGAGTATGCAGGTCCTGAATTCTAGTCCCAGCATCAAATAGAAAACACACACAATACAAAGCCTGAGATCGTACAAAGTTCTGCTTAACCAAATCCTCCCTCGCCTGCCAATTCCCAAGAGTACCAGGCCCTCAGAGCCTTTTCTAAGCAACAGGACTAGTGCTCTAGTGGCTTAATTGGCCTGGGATTGGAGCTGAGGGATGAGAAACACACTTAGCATACTTCTTGCTGCAGGAAGAGCCTGGAGATATTATTTCCTCATTATGATTGGCTGCTATTACCCTGGGAACCTAGGCCTGGATGAAGTTTGCTTTCCAACTGATTATAAATGTAGTCTCTAAGGTATGAGCTCCCTCACTGTAACTTGTCATAACCTGTCCCCTGAAAAACTGAGATTTATAATGAGTTCGATTTTGCCATTATAGATTTTATCCAAACACCTCTTACTGTGTAACTAGAAAAAGAATTGTCATAATGGTACTAATAATAACCACTGTTTACTGAATGCTTTGGATCCTGGATTTTATATTGTCGTATCTTCTACTCTCTCAGGTTGCTTTAGTTATTCTCTCTGGATTTCCTGATCCCCAATCCCTTCCTTCATGTCCCTCATGCCCAAGTGCCAGGTCATCAGAAGAGGATTCCTAATGGAAGAACACACACTCACCTTTCCCCATTGCCTCTGTGTCCTCCTTTGCTCCTTTGCTTATCTCTCCTCACAGTTAATGTGCAGGGACTCATCTCCTGCCTCCCCTCCCCCACCACAATATATGAAGCTCTGACACCCAGGACACTTCTGGGCACATGGGAGAGACTCAGCTATTATTTGTAAGAGGGATGAGTTGCAGGAAAAGGGAAACTGAGTTTGAGAAAGCCAAGCATTTGTCCAAAACCTCATAGCAGAACTGTGACTCACATTTAGTCTTTCTGATCAGTCCATTCTTACTCTCTTTAGCTCTTGATTTGCCTGCCTGCCCTCCCTCCCTCCCCTCCACCCCCACTCCTCTAGGATAATAGGGTATAAACTCAGGACCTTGAGCCCTCTTGGTTTGCTCAGCTGGCATTTACCATTTCTCAGATTTTTGCTAGCTATTTTTTAAATTTTTTTCAGAAATGGAATAATTTTATTTCCAAATGATTCCAGAAACATACTTTCCCATCTCCACATTTGTTTTTATTTTATAAAATGTTCTTGTTCCTAAAATCTTTCACAAAATCAGCCATCCCCTGGGCCATGGAAAACAGACCTAAAGTCAAAGGTTAACTGGTTATGCATGACAGTATATCCACCAAAATAATTATCCAAGTCAATGATAACATATTAAGATTAATGTAGCTGGGTGTGGTGGCTCATGCCTGTAAGCCTAGCTACTCAGGAGGCCGAGATGTGAGGATCAAGGTTCAAAGCCAGCCCAGGCACAAAAGGACCTGAGACTCTTATCTCCAATTAACCTCTAGAAAATGGGAAGTGGGGCTTGGCTCAAGGGTAGAGAGTAGCCATGAGCTGAAGAGCTCAAGGAAGTGCCCAGGCCGAGTTCAAGCCTCATGACCGCCCCCCCCAAAAGATAAATGTACATTTCACTGTTTTGTAGCACTTCAGGTTTTCCCTTCATATATCAATTTTGTTCTTTTATAATTTTATAATATCAATTATATTACAAAAAGATTATCAACTTTTTCATAAGATCAAGAAATGAGAAAAGCTGAACTATTTTTTTTAAGACCAGTTAGTAGAAAACCAACCTTTTATGTAAGACTAAAACCTAAAAGAAAAATAAAACTCAAGGTTTCATCAGGATAGACCCCTTTTGTCCTTTACCCCATATTCGTCTGGGCGAACTCATTTGTTGCCTGTGATTACTATAATGTTTTGCTCATGGTTGTGAAAGAAAATGTCATTTTTTGAAACTATTTTAGTCCTTCTCAGAGACAGAGAAATTCAAAAGAGTCTATCTTTTAATAATGCCAAAAAAGAAGAGCCACGAAGCCTAAAGGTGAGGCTCAGTGGTAAAACATTGGCCTTTGCTGGTTACTTTAGTGATAAAATCTCTCAGACTTTTCTGCCTGGGCTGTGACCCCACACCACTCACCATGAGTAGCTGACAATAGGCATAAACTACCGGCACTCAGCTAATTATGGCTATATCAGTGCTTGCTTTTTTTTCTTTTTTTGGCGGGGGGGTGGTTCCAGTCCTCCTAGGGATTAAACTCAGGATCCAGGCAATGTTCTTAAGCTTTTGTGCTCAAGACTAGCACCCTTCCACTTGAGCCACAGCTCTACTTCTAGTTTTTTTTTTAGTGGTTAATTGAACCTTGAAGCTTTATGGATGAATCTGCCAAGGCTGGCTTTGAACTGTGATCCTTAGAGTTCAGCCTCCTGAAAACTAAGGGGCTGGAACCCACTGGCACACAGCTAATGCTTTCTTAACAGATAAGCTTGATTTCAGATAGATGGGTTTCATAGTTGCAAAGGCTTCTCTGCTGTACAGTATGTATACAAGGGATATGCTGTTTCTTAGAAAACCTGTCAAAGGGCATTCATGCCTCCTGACCTTGACTATCCCTGTCCTCCTCTCTACTCAGGACAGAAGGCTTTATTGTTGGCATAATGAGCAACATAGAATGGACTGCACAAGAGAGTTGTACGATGTTCCCATTCATGCATAAAATGTCCCCTGATCAGATTCACCTCCTCTTTCACCCTCCCTCATTCTGCCTGCACCCTTCTTAAAACAACTTCAACCATATTGTCCTTCCTTCCCTGTCTCTCCATCTGCCCTGTCCCTTCCATGGGTACTCAACCCCTCTTCTAACTGAATCTGTTTTACATTCTTGTCACTCCTTTACTTTAGTGTATTTCAAATGTACAAAGGGATTTCTTGATTCGTATATTATACTTCAGTCTGTTTAGCCCCTTGATCACTCTCTTTTCATATTTCCACATCCCCCTTATGCCTCCATTATTCTACAACTTGGTATGAGCTTCCCTATGTCATCTTTGTACACAGATCCTATGCATTTCAGTATTATTCACTTACCCTCTCTCCATGTCCCCCCAAGCAATCCACAGTGACACTCACGTTATATTAACTACTCTTTGTGACAGCCTGGAGCTGAGCAATTTTTATGTCCATTTTACTAGTCCTTCTTTTTCACAGTCCTGAGCTAGACATGTACCCATCATAGAGATGTGTACACAGATTAAGAAAGATGAGCACTGGTTCAAAACCAGTGAAGATAAATGAGAAGCAGCCAGGACACGAATGAAACATAGCTCTCATCAACAGTCAAATATTAAGTCAACCCGGGCAGTAGAGTCTATAAGACTTCATCTCAAAAATAGCCATCAAAAAAGCAGAGCTAGGGGCTGTGGGTATGGCCTAGTGGTAGAGTGCTTGCCCAGCATGCCCAAAAACCCGGGTTTGATTCCTCAGAACCACAAAAAAAAAAAAAAAAAGAAAAAAGCAGAGTTAGAGACATTGGCTCAAGAGTAGAGTATTAACTGAGCAAGCAGAATTCAAGCCCCAATATTGCACAGAAAAAGAATAGAGCACAGATCTGACTACAGTTCGAGTCCTTCACATACATTAACTGAATTACATGTGTCTCCAATAGACATCTGTGAGAATGTCGCTGATGCATAGAACTTGGTAGTGGACATTTTATGCCCTTTAATGGATGCTTACCATGAAGTAGGTGTCGTACTAAGCAGGTACTACAGAATCAATCTCACAAAGATGAAGGAAACACTTTTTCCTTGAGAGACAGGGAAGAAAGAAGCAGTTCCTAGCTGTCATATGCCATCACAGTTTTTTCAGTCATTAAATGCACTGTGCATCGCGGTCACCTGGTGTGCTTTGTGGAACACAACCCTCTTGGCCTCGTCTCTAAGGATTCTGGTTAGAGGGTCTGAATTGGACTCCAAGAAATGGCAGTTTTGGCAGTTCTCTCTCCTGAAAGGCCCTCAGTGATTCTGGTGCTCTGTTTTAGAAGTCGTGCAGAAGAGAATGGCACTGAAGGTTGTCATGGCAACTGAGACGATGCACAGAGGAGAGGAGACACAGGATCAGGAAGGAGTTGTCCTGATGCATCTGGGTGTGGTGGGAGGGAGGAGGAGGGGGTTAATAGCTGGGCTTTTGTGCTGAGGAATAAGGGGGCCTCACTTGAGGCCCCTGTTTCCTCCCAAGGAAACAGCAAGGCAAGAGGATGCACATCAAGTTTTCCTTCTGTCCAGTACTATGGATATGAACATCCATTCACAAAAGAAAATAACAGAGGTCCTGAGAGTCTTAAGTGTCACTTACAGGGGCAGTGAGTGATAGGGCAAATTGTTGGTTGGATGAAGATGAAATTTTTTCCCCTGATTTTAATTGGATGTTTATATTTTGATAACCTAGGCCTCTTAGGACATTACTACTGCCTGCCTGTAACCATTTCTGATTTTTTCTTAAGGTTTCATTTTCTGATTTATGGCTGCTCTGGGGGCTTAATATATAATCCTTTCCTGGTTTCATCTTTCCTTTCTGATATTTGTTGCAAATAACAATGGAGTGTTTAGCTACTGTGATGGGAAAAAAATCAATCAAGCCCGTTCTTTATTCACAGGCTTGTAATGGCCCCCGGTGCCCCCCCACAATTAGATTAACTTTGTGAATGTGTCACTCTGGTGGGAGTGATTTCTCAACCTCCACTCCCCTTGCCCCCACCTTGCCTCTGCAGGTGGATATTGAGATTGCTCATTGATTGACTGCTCCAAAAGCAAGTACTGGCATGTGATGTGTGTATCTCAGCAGGACGCACATACTCTGTGTTTATGAAAATAAATAATAATTTCGGTTATCATTATTGATTGCCATCATTATCTGCATCTGTCTGCATCATGGGCTTCCACGAAGGGAATCAGTAAGCATCACATGGGAACTGTATGCACTCGCCAGTAGCTGGTCTGTGTACTTGGACACATTTCATCTTCTGCAGACAAGGGCTATAGTTCTGGTTGGCCAATTTCTTGAGCAAGTATTCATGATCACAGTGCTGGTTGTGTTCAGTGTTAGCCAAAGGAACTGATTCAGTTGGAATCCTAAGCAGTCAATGTTTCTGGAGTATTTATTGGGTTCCAATAAATCAGCATGGGCTGATCTGCTGTCAATATAAACCTAGACTGTATATCCTACAAAATTAACAAGAGTGAGGGAAGGGGTGGGTACAGGAGGAATGAGTGAAAATGTTGAAATGGGCAAAATTGACCAAGGTATATTTATAAACTGCTTTGTGCAATGGCAACTCCTTTGTATAACTTCTTAAAGATAATGATTTAAAAAATCATTTTAGAAATAGGGGGAAAAAGATAAGCTTACAATGTATGTTGAGTACTAATCTCTCTTTTAGCAATGTGATACCTGAAGTCAGAGAGGCTAAGGAGCTTGTGCAAGGTCAGAGATTGGTCAGAGGTCATGCTTTATAATGCCCAAACTCATGTCACTCTACCGTCTCCTGTTAATATAGCATGTTCAGTGTACATATATAAAAACTCAGTATAAGCTAAATATGTATGCATGTGCAAGGACAAGAGGACAGCCTGGCAAGGAATGCATGGGAACTGCTAGGGTCTGGAGCATGGGTTTTGGGTTTTGTGTTGCTATGGAAGAAGGTGAGCAGAAAGAGTACGTGGAAGTAGTGTAGCCCAGGGCCTACAAAACGTGGAAGTCATCAGACACTGTCTCGGAATGCCTAAGCTCTCCCCAGCAGACTGCATCAGCATGTTAGAGCAGAGCCAAGAAATCTCACATTTTTCTATCACATCCCAGACAGTTCTGAAGATCAGTAGAAACTAAGAATCACTGGCACCTTGAAGGCCCACTCCCCAATGGAGAGTCTGTGACTTCACTTTGCAGTCCTTCCCTCCCTTTTTCCCCCTCCCTCGAGGTTCTCTGTAGATGCATCTGAGGAAAACATTATTATGGAGACCTTTGTGCCTAAGAGAGGCACTAAGAGAGAGGTTGATGTAGATTGACCTTCAGAAATGGCTCTGGGTATGAATGATTGATTCTGAGATGCTGATATCAGCTACCACTCAAGTTGTGTCTCATTTCCGCTCCTAGCCATATTCATGGCCACTACATTATATTCTAACATACATACATGCCATGCACCCAGTTTTATGCTAGGCATGTTACATCTCATTGTATCATAATAGTAGCCCTAATAGGTGAGTAATATTGTTATCTCCATTTTACAAATGAAGCAAGGTCCCTAAGTCTTACAGCTACTAAGTAACTGGATCATATTGTTATCCAGATGTAGTCTGACTGTAAAGTCAATGCCCTTAATACTGCATGGTAGTCTTGATAGGAGAGAGCTACACGTCAGGCAGAGTCAAGCACCATCTATAAAATGGATATGCTTGCAGAGGCCAGGCTGATACAATAAAGGAACCTGATAATGTGTTTAACATAATGTCTTGTCATTAATAGATGTTCTCCTAAATTGTCTTGAACTTAGAGTACATTCATTAACAGAAAAATACTTTCTTTCGGGGCCAGGAGTTTGGCCGAGTGGTTAAAGTGCTTGCCTAGCATGCACGAAGACCCGGGTTTGATTCCTTGGTACCACATACATACAAAAAAAAGCTGGAAGTGGTACTGAGGCTCAAGTGGTAGAGCTCTAGCCTTGAGAAAGTCCAAGGACAGTGCTCAGGACCTGAGCTCAAGCCCAGGACTGGCAAAAAAAAAAAAATACTTTCTTTCATCTCAGAGATAACTTTGTTCTATTCTTTACATACAGTAATTAGATCTGCCATGAAGGGAAATATAGCCAGAATCCTACCTCTGGTTTAGAATCAAGTTCTCTTTGTCTCTTGTTCCCAACCCCTTTGGAGAGCAATCGTAGCTTCTTGAGTGAGATGGGAAGCAGTAATGACAGTCCATGCATGCCTTCAGTGGCTGCAAGGATGCATTCCTAGTGTCAGATATATAAAGAAAGAAAGCTGAGCTTTTCCATTGTCTCGAGTGCCATTTCTTGTGATTCCTTGATCAGGGGGCTGGGTATCATTCCAAATTCTAGTCGTTCTCTTTTCCTGGTTTTTGGTCAGTAAATGTTCTGAATTTCAGGCATGTGAGAAGGCACATGGCTCATCTTTTTCAGGCTTTTCAAGTTAGGGTCTTGTCACTGGCTCAAACCTAGTTAGCATGATTCCAGGTAGGGTTCTCTGAAAAGAGAAGTTATTCATGTGATTCTCCCAGTTTTCATTTAAAGAGGCAATTAGATGACTGAATAGGGGAAATAGTGTAGGCTTAATTTATTTACAAATTTGTTACAGATTTTTTTTTACCAGCATGGTCAAAAAATAAACCTTTCAAAAACAAAAATTTCTTTTTTCTTTTTTCTTTTTTTTGCCAGTCATGGGGCTTGAACTCGGCCTGAGCACTGTTCTTGGGTTTTCTCAAGGTAGTGCTCTACCACTTGAACCACACACCACTTCTGGTTTTTTATATGTATGTGGTACCAAGGAATCGAACCCAGGTCTTCAGACATGCTAGGCAAGCACTCTACCAATAGGCCAAACTTCCAACCCCCAATGTTGGTTTTTTTGGTCGGTCATGGGGCTTGAATTTGGCCTGGGCACTGTCCCTGAGCTCTTCAGTTCAGGGTTACCACCCTACCCTTGAGCCAAGTCCCACTTCTCATTTTCTAGATGTTAATTGGAGATGTGGCTTTGAACCTTGATCCTCAGATCTCAGCCTCCCTAGTAGCTAAGATTACAGGTGTGAGCCATTATGCCCTGCCCTCCCCCAAAATTTGACATTTCTGTACATGCCTTATTCCACCCAGATGATGGAGAGAAACTCTGAATACTCAGTCATTTTCAGCCACATGTAAATCATAGCACGCTTTGCTGAGTGTTTCTGTGACCTTAATTTTGTAAATATTTCCCTTCTGAAAAGCAGTGGTGGCCCCAGTGTGTGATAAAAGTTGTGGTCATCCCCTCAAGCCAAAAAGGTCAGATAATGTGATGGAGTAAAAATTGAAGGTTTGTTTTAAAGCATCGTGTCTTCAATGGAAATGTGGTGGTATGAGGGAAAGTGAATGAAGCATCTACAGTATAATTCTAAACATACACAGGGTGCCCTCAACTGTGGTCTCCTCAGTCTCAGATACTAATTGATACCAAGGGCTTGCTGTGTGTGTGTGTTTTCTGAATCTTTCAGATGGAAGTATCTGAATTATAATCATATTGGGAAAGGGGTTGTCTCTACACCCACAGGTCCCTGCTCTAAGGTGTAAGCTTGCTACAGCTAGAGTGAGGAGTGTGACTCTACTCCCTGAAACTACACATTACATGTGTTGTATGCACAGGTGTGTGCAGTACATGTACTACCCAAGGAATGTATTGTGCAAAAAAATGGAGTGTTCACAAAACATAGACTGGACTTTTATTTTTATTCCAACTTGGGTATCTTAGCAATAGATAAAACATATGTGTCCTAGCTGGATGCCCCTGGCTCATGACTGTAATTCTAAACTACTCAGAAGACTGAGATCTAAGGCATATAGTTCAAAGCCAGCTTGAGCAGTAAAGTTCATAAGACTCTCATCTCCAGTTAACTACCAAAAAAGCTAGAAGTAGAGCTATGGCTCAAGTGTTAAGGCACTTGAGAAGGGCTCAGAGACAGTGTCTAAACCTTGAATTCAAGCCCCAGGACCAGCACCAAACAAAAAGAAGAAAAAAGTTATGTGTCCAGATTCCTTCTTGCTTACGGATTATGCAAAGAACTCATTTGAAATCACAGAGGATCTCAAAGGTCTCTATTCATTATATATAAGATTTTTGTAGGGAATAATTAACACAAATGGACTTGGAATTGAGTTCAATAGAGGACATGATCACTTTGATCCTACTACTTGGCAAACTAAGCTTCATTTGATGCTTTGATGTTAGCATTTTTATCCCAGGGAAAATGATAGCAAGATACTTCCTTTTCTTTGATGCATACAAATAACGAACTAGTTAGAATAAAACTTTCATAAGAGTGGTTTTATGTTAAAAGAGACTTTTAACAGGACAAATATTTTATTCTTTGATTTCCTTAGAACCAAAAAGGAAAGAAATTGTCTACTTGCAAGGCATTAGATTTGTGTACATGTGTGTGTTGGGTGGAAAAGGAGGTGTCACTTTTTTATATACACTGTCACTATGATCAGATGACCTTTTTCTTTACTAGAAATACATTAAAAGTAGTGATGCACATGTACACATTCACAAATGTTTCTTGTCCAAGCACCGGAGGAAATGGTAGCTTAGACAGATTTGAGGAGAACTGGGATTAAACTTGAGGACTTGCTAGGAAGATGCTTTACCACTTGAGTCATGCCGTTAGCAACTTTTTGCATTGGTTCTTTTTTTTTTTTTTTTTTTTTGGTTGATCGTGGGGCTTGAACTCTGGGCCTGGGTGCTGTCCTCGAGGTCTTCAGCTCAAGGCTACCGCCCTACCCCTTAAGCCACAGCACCACTTCCAGTTTCTGGTAGTTAATTGAAGATAAAAGTCTCACGGACTTCAGTACTTGGGCTGGGCTTTGAACCACAATCCTCAGATCTCAGCCTTCTGAGTAGCTAGCTAGGATTACAGGCATGAACTACTGTGCCCAACTGCATTAGTTATATTCAAGGTAAGTCTCTCTTTACTCCAGTGGCGTGGACTACAGTCCTTCTATTTGTGCTTCTCTGAGTGTCCAGAGATGAAAGTCACGCAGCACTGCAGGTAGTCATTGTGTTTCCCTGATGTCTGGGGGAAACAGATGTGTGCTGCTGCTACACTCAACAGGGAGCTGTGATTCACTGGAAACAGATGTGTGCTGCTGCTACACTCAACAGGGAGCTGTGATTCACTGGAAGTTCTTTTTGCGCAGGCTGGCCTTGAACTGTGATCTCTCCACTGCTGCCTCCCAAATAGGATTACAGGTTTAAATCTTCATACCCAGGTGCTTAAACATATTTTTAACAAGCTTATCTGCTCCCAGATTGCTAGAAACCTTTCATTTACTAACATGTAGTATCTAGGACAGGGTTTTACATGAAGTATTTTCTGGTAATCTTGTTTGACCATGAAGGACCCTTTCTCAATTCTAAAATAATTTACTGACAATGTGGTCTTTGGCCCAGGCAGGTACATAATGCGATAAGGAACTTGGATCCGAATATAGTCTGTCGGTAGGCTATGGAAGAGTTTAGCTGACACTTCTGTTTCCCATTGGAAGACTTTCTCAAAGAATATAGTCATATACTGTCTGTGTTTTGAGCCTTCCATCTTGTCATAACCACTGGTGAACCGTCCACTGATCTGTTTCTTTGATAGGGAAATGCTCATTGAAAAGATTGGGTCAGTAGATTGGCCAGCCCTCCCTGGAGCCATTGTCAGTCTGTTCTTACTTAACTGTCTTCTAGCCACAGAAACCTGTTGGTGATAGATCCCAAGTAGAACCTCCCACTTACATTCTAGTTCAATAACCACAATTGAGAACTTTGAGTGCCTATATGGATCACCCACTTTCCACAGTCATTTTAACTTACCCCTGTAAGTTAGGAAATGTTATGGCCATTTCACAGACAAAGAAACTTGTCTCCATGTGGAGGAAAAAAAAAATTGTACAAGGTCTAACCATTAACAAGTGGCAGAGTCAGAGCTCACCTTTGACCATTTTGTCATCCAGACTCTGCATGATTTCTTTTTTACGGGTAGAAGCTTTATCTACTTCCAAAGACTTCATCTATCTTTTCTGACATTTATTTAAAAAGTAAATAAATAAAAGGTTTCAAGCTGAAGGCCACTTGGGTGGCTCATGCCTGCAATCCTGGTAACTCAGGAAGCTAAGATAAGAGGACGTTTGAAGACAGCTCAGGCAGGAAAGTCCATGAGACTCTGTCTCTAACTATCATCAACAAAACTAAAAAATAAAAGCTGATGGTGGAGCTGTGTCTCAACTGGTAGAGTATTTACCTAGGCCTTGTCTTCAAGCCCCAGGATCAGTGCACACATGCAAGCACGCACACACACACAGATTTCATACATATAGTTATGCCAAACACTATGGTTTCTACTTTTATAGAATCTAGTGCATTTCGAGTTTATTTAAGAATCATGACTATGCCAACTTTACATGCTTGGTGTGATAGTCAACCCTGTGTATACTTAGAAAGTGCCTGGATTCCTTCTCCATGGGACTATTTTTTTTTCCTGTATCTTAACCCACATTTCTCATTATTTTCAGGGATTGAGAATTCTTCGACATTCAGTTAAAAGCCATTGTCTATTTCATGCCAACACAGTGCAAACTTTAATTCTTTCTGCTTATATACCAAACATATAGATGTTTAGAAGTGGCTGGAAGCTTGTCCATCATTTGCTGTCCAAATTCAGGTAGCATTTGAGAAGGGCATCCTTTAAGGAGACATAAGATTCCCAGTGCAGACAATAGAGAAGTACAGGAGTTATAAGGGAAGGCATTAAGATAGAAATGTTGAAGGAAAAAAAAGCCATAGTTATTGCCTTCTACAGTGTGGTCATCAATGCAAATTGACCCTCAGGTGACAATGCCCAGTCCTTTGTGCCTTTACCCTTCTTGTTGGCCAAACTAACTAGGAGCATAGGCCTTTCTTGCTTATGTTTGCATCCCACAGGCATGCACTGCCTGCCAGCATCTGTATAAGCCCCCAAGTTACAATAGGCGCATGAAAGACATAAGCTCTGCCCACATAGAACTTGGCAGTCTGTTGTTTGGACAAGGTGTAAGTCAATGAGTTTACATGTAAAGCTCACACTGTGACAAAGGCTGCAGAAGAGAGGTGGGAGGTGCCTAAGAGAGCAAGAGATGCAGAAGATTCAGTCCATTTGAAAAGAGAAGAGAATAATTTCCTAGGCAATTTACGATGAAGTAGGAGGCAGGTAGTGGGAAGGCAGGAAGAGTATCCCAGACAGAGGACACATACCATGGGGCAGTAGCACAGGAGAACACAGAATGGATGGAAGGCTGGAATTGCTGGAGAGAGATAGGGTACCAGCCAGCTATGGGTAGTAATGCAGGTCTCGTTAAGAATAAGCCTCATTAAGGAACTTGTTCTTCCACTGAGAGTCAAGCAAGGCCTTTCTATTGTGCACAGGTGATTTATTTTTGAAACAGCCCTTCTTTTCTCAGAGAGTTGCATCTAAGACAGGACCCAAGAAGCCAGAGGGATAACCCATACAGTTCTCAGTCTTCCCTGCTGGCAGTTAGAAGGCAACTCACATTTTGTCAGTTTGCCATGTTATCCTCCACCCTCCTGACTGCCTCTCTTTTGGTAAATGCCAAGGTGCCCTTTCTTCAAGGTGAATCATCCCATGAGTGATTAAGATGTTCAGAGGGTCATACAACCTGACAGCTCCCTATTATACAAAAGAAAAGATAAGCTTCTGATTAGTCTTGAGGTGGAGGAAGCCAAGATAGAGTACACCTGTCAGCACTGCTTACCACCTATAAATCATGACCTCAACCTTCCATGCAAGCATTGGGCCAGAGAGACAAAGAAGTGAGTAGGGTTGATTAGTGGCACAGAACTATATAAAAAGCCCCCACTCTTCTCTGAAGCAGGATTTGCTGTGCCATCCATGCAAAGAAAACCAGATCTCCATGCCCAGAGAAATGACGGAGACAAATGCCCCCTGGCTCCTAGAAGGCATAATTTGTTTCCTGGGCATTTACTAACAGCTTTCCCTGCTAATCTAACAATAGCAGCTACAGAAGCTCTCCCCGGTTCCAAGGGGAAGTATGCTCGGTATTACCATTGCTGTATGTTTGATCTGAGATTTTCCCCTTGTGTAATCAACATAATAATCATGGTTATTATTATTGCCATTTTTCTTTTTTTTCATGCACTGGATAAAAGTCAACTGTGGTTAACCTTCCATCTCACTCTCTAGGAGATGGAAGGAGTGACAACACAACTAGGACAAAACAACATTTGGGGATGGGGAAGACTTTTATTAAACAGAGCTAGTCAAAGGATACTCACTGGAGATTTAAAGGCTTAATTGAGTGAACAGTGCCCAGATTATTCTCATTGCATTTTATGTTGTGTAAAATAACCAAGTAGCTTTCAGAATGTTAGATCCTGGCAGATTCCAGCTGGAGAAGCTCCAATCTGGAGTTAACTATTAACTTGTGTGGCAAATCACAAAAGACACGGTCTTGTGCTTTTTCTGGGCTCTTCTACCCTGAGTGGACAACACAAGAAAGAATGCTTTCTTCCCACAATAGACAAAGGAAGTCTCTATTCTGAGTGTGGGGAGGGCTTTTGGTGAGTGGTATGGCATTGAAAGGAGCATGAGTGTGTCCAGCCTCAAGATTCCTGCTGATGATGGAGGGCCCTTTTTATCCACAGTGGTGGGTTATACCAAGGAACATGTGCTCCAATTATGCCCTACCCCAATTATGCCCTACCCCAGAGTATAGACAGCCAGCTGAAATTTTTCTTTTTTTATTCTTTTTCTTTTTTTGGGGGGAGGGGTCGTGGGGCTAGAACTCTGGGCTTGGGTACTGTCCCTGAGCTCTTCAGCTCAAGGCTACTGACCTATACCTTGAGTCACAGTCCCACTTCCCATTTTCTAGAGATTAATTGGAGATAAGACTATCACGTTCTTTAATGCTTGGGCTGGCTTTGAACTGTGATCCTCAGTTCTCAGCCTCCTGAGTAGCTAGGATTACAGGCATGAGCCACTGTACCTAGCTTTTTTTCATCAGTCCTGGGGCTTGAACTTGGGGCCTGAGCACTGTCCTTGGGCTTTCTCAAGACTAGGGGTCTGCCACTTGAGCCACAGAACCACTTCCAGCCTTTTCTGTGTATGTAGTACTAAAGAATTGAACCCAGGTCTTCGTGCATGCTAGGCAAGCACTCTACCACTAGGCCAAACTCCCGGCCCCCCAGTTGAAATTTCTTAGGACCCAAAATATAAGAAAAGCAGTAAGATGGAAATGTGAGTGCCAAAGGAACACATGCCCTTGATGCTGGAGAATTAAATAATTGCTTGATTATTGTATAAGAAGAAAAATTTTTTTCAGGAGAAATGCAAGGCAGATTTACCCCCACTTACCTTCCAGGGCAGTGGGCAAAAATCCTACTCTGGAAGAGATAGACTAGGAAGGCTCTGGGTCAAATCTCAGCTCTCTTTTATATGATTTTGATACTTTTACTCAAGCTCTCCCATGATCAGCTTTACCATCATTGAAGTAGACATGATCTTACTAAAGTTTTACCTCATAGGACTTGTTATCAGGGGAAAAAATACCCTAGCCCAAAGTCTGGCTTTTATTAGTAACCACTTACTAGGTCCAAATCAGGAGTAATGAATGCTCAAAACAGATAACCGAGAGGCTTTAGTTGTTGGAGTTGGACAGAAATGAATTAGTCCAGGGAAGGGACTTCCAGCTTGCTCATGTTGCCTGAATTTACCGAGCTAAATCACATCAGCATCAGCATTTAAAATTCTTTAGTGTTTCTAGCATTGGGCCAAAGGAAATTTCCCATTAAAGATTCTTTTTTAAAAGAAATTCATTGTAAAGGTGATATATAGAGGGGTTACTGTTACATGATTCATGTAATGAGGACATTCCCTTTGGAAAAGTGTTACCCCCTCTCTCATTCTCTACCAGGTTTTCCCTTCCAGAATTCCCTCTCTCCAAAGTTGTATAGTTCATTTCCAATACAGCGTCTAGTGGGTTTCACTTCACAGTTGGTTAATTGTTTGTCTCACCATTTCTGTGCTTCCTTCCTCTTCCCTTCCCAAATCAGATAAACTTACATACAAGACAAAGGGTACAGAAATCAAAAACAGTGACAAATCAGAATAAATCAAATAAGAAGGAAAAAAACACAAACTGTATCATTAAAAAAACTCCTTTCTTAAAGTTCATTTCCATAAGCAACATATTGTATGATCTTATGCACAGAACTATTACACCCTGTGATCCTCTCCTTCAAAAAAACCAAAAAAACAAACTATAAGGCCAGGTGCCAGTGGTTTATGCTTGCAATCATAGTTTAGCTACTTGCTGAGAAATGAGGGTTGGATCTCAGGAAAGAAAGTCTGAGATTCGTACCAAAAAGCCAGAAGTGGAGCTATGGCTGAAGTGCATACATGCACCTCAATAAATAAAGAAGGTAGTAAAAGAATCTTATTTGGGACTAGTGCAGGAGGTAGGCGGGGCTCCCATCGCCTCATGCCTGGTTCTGGCAGACCAGTGAACTTGGGAGCTTTCCCTGAGCTAAGGGAGGTTATTAGGAAAAGCTGCTGTATGGTCTCTATGAGTGGATCTGAGGACGGGCACGGTTACCTACAAAGTTGTTCCATGTCAGCTCAGGGTTCTGGTTGAAAAAAAATTTTTTTTGCTTTAAATTCCTTGCCTGAACCTTCAACTCCAGTCATCCGATGCATAATTCTCCCCTGAGCAAGCAATCCTCTCCTCTGGGCCCAAGAATATGTTGGCAGAGTGTCTATATTTTTATTAGCAATAAAAACCTTATGATTAGTAGCCCACTCTTCCTCAAATAAATATAAAAGCTTTCTCTCTGTCCCTCTCCCTCTCCTCTCCCTACCCCCTTCCCCCCCTCCTCCTCCTCTCTCCTCTCTCCTTTCTCTCTCCTGCCAGTTCTGCAGCTTGAATTCAGGGCCTGAGTGTTGAGACACAGCTCCATTTCCAGTTTTTTTGTTTTGTTTTGTGCTTTTTTCTTAGAATCTTATGGAATTTCCTGCCCTGGCTGGCTTTGAATCTAGATCTTCAGTCCTCAGTCTCCTAATTAGCTAGAATTACAGGCATGAGCCACTAGTACCCAGCTCAAAGTTTGCTTGACTTTCTGTTTGTCTTGAGCACTACAAAGAAAACCTTTTTCACCATTTCATTATTAGGCCTCAAAACATTTTTTGCAGTTCAGATACCACACTGAATACTGTAGTTGACTTTCCAGAAATTTATACCTTATTTCTGTAGAAATTATCCTGCCAGTATCTCTAGTAAGTTCTGGAAAAAACAATGCAAATCATCCAGGTTCGATTCAATTGTTCTTTATTTCTGTTTGCTAACACTGGGTTTTTGTATAATTCCTGGTAATAAGCTTTTTAGCTACAACTCATGCAGATGATTGTAATTGGCATAAGTTCATTCTGGGAAGTAATATATAATATATATTATATATGAACATTTGCAAGCAACAGATATATTGAGAAACAGAAATTCCAAACAGTCTGCACTTAGCTTGCTGAAATCTGCAACCTTAAAAAATGAAAACAGCTCACTATAACTCACGATCTAGATTTATCTCGTTTCCTATAATTCAAGACAAAAAAAAGTACATGCCTATATATAAAACTAGACTAGAATGTGATTTTATTTTTTGTTTTTCTTGCTAATCCTAGGGACTGAACTCAAGGCCTGAGCACTGTCCTTGGACTTTCCTCAAAGCTAGTGCTCTACCACTTGAGCCACAGCACCACTTCCAACCCATGTGTGTGTGTGTATATATATATATATATATATATATATATATATATATATATATATATATATACACATTGCCAAGGAATTGAACCTGGGGCCTTGTGCATGCTAGGCAAGCACCCTTGGCCAAACTCCTGACCTAGAATGTGATTTTTAATTCAAGATTCTCAGGAAAAGAAGAATACATATAGTTGGGGAGAGTGTTGCCTCAGATGCCTTTAATTAAACAGCTATATATACTGTTTAGAGAGAAAGGGGTTGTCTGTCACCTTGATTTGTTTTCGTGCTGAACTGTAACATGGTTCTATTCTCCTCTAGCTTGCCTTAATTCATTTTAGCTTCTGTGAGTGATTTTTACTGTTAAGATAGTACAATTTTGTACGTTTGTATAACCCTTGATTGCCCATTCTGTACACTGGAAAAGCTATTTTTTGCCTCCAGTTTGAGACTCTTACCTGTTTCTCTAGGAGAATTCATAGAAACCCTGAGAAAATCTAAGGCTTCTCTGGCTCTAATCAAGACCTGGGGACCAGTCCCAGTTTCCTGTACCCCCAAACAGTCTCAACTATCTGTCAGCATGCCTTCAAGAACCAGATGTGTGGTTTGATCCTTGGTTCAGCATCAAAGCCAAGGCTCTGCCTTTTGAGGACTTGAAGACAAGAATCTTACTTCCTAATTTTCTCCCCTTGAGAAATTTACATCTCCTCCTGCCTCTTCTGGATAAGCCTCCCATTGTTCAAATGGCAGCAAATCATTTTTCTTCCCTGTGTCTTTCTTCTTGGCACATTCTTATCCTGTCGATCAATAAATTACCCCCTGCCAAGCTCCAGCAGTCTGGCTCTGTCCTTCACCACTTACCTTTTCCATGTGTGTTTCAAAAAGGGCTCATTATTATTTTTTTAATCTCCAGCAAAACCATCTCTTTATTCCCCTTGTTTTGCTTATCTGTTTAACTTCTGAACCCAAATCTATAGGTGCCTCCCAGGTCTCTGCTTCATACCCTTTACTGTCAGAAGCTCTTGAGACACCCACTGGAACTGCATCCTCTCTGTCTGATTATCCTGATTACACCAGGATAAGGAAATGGGGTTTGCAGAGCTGAAGTAAGGAATACCATAGAAGAGCCAGACAGGGAGTTGGCTGTCAGGTCATCAGAGTCTGGTACCGTCTAGGAAGGATGAAACCTCCTATCAGAGTTGTGTCCCAGCCTTCTCTGAGGACTGACGTTAACCATCACTTAAAGCACCTGCCTGATTATGTGCCTGGGAAGCTTTAGTTTGCTTGATGAGTTGATACACAGCAGGCCCACAGCCAGCCCCAAGTACTGATATTATTGTAGGATGCAAGTGTTAAATGCATACCCACACACACTTCCCGTACTTGAGAGGGTCTGGAGGTTGCAGCTACACTGAGGTGAAAGAAAAGTAGTTCATATCTAGCCAGGCATCATAACTGTGTCTTGTTTAGGCAACTTACAGCAACTACTTAGTAGTACCTGTCTAGGAAACGTTACATGATAACAATGAACCAACCTAAAGACAGAGACCAAAGTATTTCCTATTCCAAGAACTACTATTTGGCCTTGGACAAAACAGGTTCTTTCTCGCCAGGGGCTAGCTATCCCAAGTTGCCTTGAAACTCACTGTGTAGCGCTAGCTGTCCTCAACCTCTCCAATGCATCTAAAATGGGTTTTCTGTAATTATTTTAAACCAAGTTATATAAATGAATACCCTGGTTGATGTGTTGATAACTTTCCTGTATCACTGTGTTTCCCAGAATCTGGGATTTTTGTTTCTATTGATACAAGACACAGCCTTAAGTAATATTAATACTTCTCACACTTTTGTTAATCATGATATTTTTTTCTTTTTCATTGCAAGCTAGCAGTGATAAGTCTTTCCAAGTGACCATACCTGGCTAGAAATTGAAGCACAGTTATTTCAGTATTTGTCTTTTTGTACTTTGATTTTTGGGGGCAATTCCTAGAAAACTAATTTACCATGCATTTCAATTCCCTCTCAAAAAGAAATTTAGTTAGCTGCAGACTAGATCCTTTTAAAGAAAAACACAGCAGTACAGGTACTACAGATAAAGAAAGCAAAAGTTCTAAGGTTTGGCAAGCACTCTTCTAGCTTTCAGTTACTTGGGAGTCTTTTTAAAAATCAGTATTCACACTTACCCAAGACTGAGTTCGAACATTTCAAGTCTGTGCTATGTGTGTTTTCTGTTTCTTCTGTTAGAGCTTTCTGGTGGTTCTTATAAAAAGCCAGTTTAGAGATCTCTGAAGGTTATTTATTTTTAAAAGACATTTCTCAGTCTTCTCAAGAAACATTTGCTGAGTATCTACTCTGTGTCATGTCCCCGGGGTAGAGAGACAAGAGGAAGTTCACAGAGTCAGGTGCAGGTACCCTGCAGCTTGTTACAGTTGAAATGTTGCTTTTAACCAGGTGCCAGTGATGACAGCCTGTTACCCTAGATACTAAAGAGGCTGACAGCTAAAAGTTCGAAGCCTACCTTGAAAGGAAAGGTCCAAGAGACTTCATCTCCAATTAACTAGCAAAATGCTAGACTGAAGGTATAGCTCAAGTGGTAGGATGTCAGCAGTGAGCAAGAAAACTGAGCACCTTAGCCTGCAGACTCTGGGTTCAAGTCCTAGTGAGATACGGGAGAGACAGGGAGAAAGAGAGAGAGGGAAAGAGAGGTTTCATCTTTTCAGTTTTCTCGCCGGTCCTGGGGCTTGAACTCGGGGTCTAGGCACTGTCCTTGGGCTTTCACAAGGCTTGAGCTCTACCACGTGAGCCACAGCACCACTTTGAGCTTTTTCTATGTATGTGGTACCGAGGAATCAAACCCCAGTCTTCGTGTATGCTAGGCAAGCACTCTACCGCTAGGCGAAACTCCCAATCCAGAAAGAGAGAGGTTTCTATGCTAAATCACAACCTGAAAAAATATAAAATGTTAAAAAAAGTATAAAATGTTTTAAGTTTGTGACCATCTTTTAGTTATTTCAGGCACTGAACTTACCATCACATACTTTTTTTTTCCTCTCCAATTTGATTTTTAAAGCTTTATATAGCCTATAAATCTTGTTTATACTTGAGGCAACATAACTTTGCTTCTAGCTCTGCCTACCTCAGCTACATGACCTCATGATTTGTTTTCATGTAACCTCTCTGAGCTTCTATCCTGAAGGGTCTATAAAACATTTATAGCCGCAACTGTGCAGGATTTTTGTGAAGCCTAAAGGAATCCGTGGCTGTAGAGCAATTGGGAAATTGTGAGCATTTGAATAAGGGTCAGCACCAAACTTGGTTCCAGAGTCATCCCCTAAACTTGGACTGGATCAACACTAAATCCCATAAATCCTCAGATCTCCTGTTTATTTTTTTAGGAACTGTATAGAGAATGATAACATGGTGTAAATATGTAGAATGTAAAGAAGAAAATAGATAGTATGAAGATGTGCCTCTCCGCAGAAGTGTGAAGGGCCATATCTTTTTTTTTAAAATTACATTTCTCTGAACTTTATTAGCTCATTGACCAGTGCACAGTGAGCTCCACTCAGTCTGGAAACTGAGCAGTTCTTGGCCTCACCCCACTTGATACTCCTGGGCCCCTTAGTGCATGCAATTGCAGTGGCCAGCATTATTCAAATATGCCTCCCTCTCTTTTTCTGTTGTATGCCATGCATATAGAATTGAAACCACAGAGTAAATGCATATGTGATGCATCTTGATACGTTATTATTATTCCTGGGTGACTCGTCATATGGGTACTCAGCAGAATGACAGGTAGAAGCCAGGTACAGTAATTTGATTTTCAATGTCTCTGTTGTCCTCTGAATAAGTGTTTCTCTTCCCTTCTCTCTTTTTTTTTTCAATCCTGGGGTTTGAACTCAGGGACTGGGTTCTCTTCTTGAGCTTTCTCAAGGCTAGCACTCTACTACCTCTGGCTTTTTCTTTGTATGTGGTATCAAGGAATCAAACCCAGGGCTTTGTGCATGTTAGGCAAGCACTCTACCACTAGGCCAAATTCCTAGCCGCCTTTTCCTTTTAAGTTGATTTTCTTAAGTGTACCCTCAGACCTTTCTGTGTCCTCAGTAGCCTTGTCTATTGATGAAAAGAACTGATAATCCTTCCCCATCTGGAAGAAATAAAAGGGAATGGAGTTTCCAGTCCTGGAGTCAACCCCAGAAAACCAGAGCCTGCAACACTGCCAACCCTCCTCCTGCTCTCTACCAGTCTGTAGTTCACACTTCACAAAACCATGTGGCAATAGAGCAGTCAGGGAGGTGGTGACATCTAGAAACCTGCAGGGAAGTTGTAAGGTCCAGAGGTGGAAAGAGCAAACCCAGCATGTAGCTGTGGAAGAAAGACCCAGATATTCGTGGGGAATGCCCACACTCCACCATGAGGAGCTCAGAGGCTCAGTGAGTGTTCATTCAAATTGAACCAAACACAAATCACCCCTAATGGGGTATTCTGGGAGAAATAAATTACCTACTTTGATACAGTTCAAGATAAAGGCTTATTTTAACAAGATTTACTCATGGAACGTGCTTTAGCAATCTGGGTTTGAAAAGAATATGATCGGACTGAGATATAACTCAGTTGTAGAGCATTTGCTTAGCATATTCAAGACCCTGAATTCGATGTACAATACCTGAAAAGATAAGGGGGCAGATGAAAGAAGGGAGGGAATACAGAAAGAGAGGAGAGGAAGGAAAGTGAGGGAGGGGAAAGGAAGAGGAGAGGAAACAGAGAGGAAAAAGGAAAGAAAAAAAATGGGATATGATAGCCTTGAAAAGGGCTCCTAGAGCTTCTGTCACTGGGAGGAGCTTCTCAGGCAAGGTAATTAAGTGGGCTCATTGCCCAGGCAATGTGAAAAGGACATTTTAACTATCTTCTAAACAAAATAGTGACCAATTGTGCTTTGCTGCCCTTGAACAGGGCACTGTTAGAATTTAGGTTGAAGCACTAAGAAGATAAGAGAATGGTGACAGGCAAAACTATGGCAGGTGGAAGAAGGGAGCTAGACATCTCTTAAAACTTTCCATCCAGTTGGGACCAATTTGAAATGAGCAGAGCTTTGGCAGGAGCTTGAGTGGAAAGTACAGACATATGACGCACTGTGTGCAGAACTCATTAGAAATATGACAGGCCAAAAGCTAGACACAGGGGACTCACACCTGAGATCCTAACCACCCACGAGTCTGAAATCTGAGGATCCCATTTCAAAGCCAGCCCAGAAAGGCAAACCTGAAATATATGTCAGAATCTTTGGAAGTGGAGGAGTGGCTCACGTGGTTAGAGTACCAGCCTTGAGCAAAAAAAGCTAAAGGATGGGTCCGTTATAGGGGCTGGCCTTGACTGCTGTCCTTCTGTCCCTGCTCGTTTCCCTCTTCGCTGATAGTCAGGGTAGGAATGACATACTTGAGCTAAATCAGTCTGCTAAAGGACGTCGTCATTGGTAAAGATGGGGAAAGGACCAAACAAATAGAAGAAGCCAGAAAGGCAAGGCATGCTCTCCCATACTCCTGATGCTTGCCAAGTCTCTATTACATTTCTCAACATCCATTTCAGTCCTGAGAAATGTTTGTTCTACAATAATCTATTTTAGGTTTTATTTGACAATAACCAGGGCTTGAACTCCAGGCCTTGCATTTGCTAGGCAGGCACTATGCTTTTTAAGCCACACTACCTATCTTGTTTTAGTTCTTTGGGGGATAAGCTCTGGCTAACCTGGACAATAATCTTCCTATTTTATGTCTCTTGTATAGCTGGAATGAAAGGTATGTACCATCACAGTGAGTCTCCTGAATTATATGCCCAGGCTAGCTTTGAACTGTGGTATTCTTGATTTCTGCCTCCTCAGTAGCTACAGAGCCCAGCCTTGTGTTGGTTGTTATTATCATTCTTGTTTAAATCAACTTGAGTCTTGAAATCTCAAGTGCTCTGAATAGAATACTACTTCTCTTTCCTGACCTGACTTCTCTATCCATTTTCTTGTTTCTCAGATTCCCTCTCCCTTTCCTCTTCCCTCAATCCAGGATTTTCCTTCCTCCACCTCGCAATGATGGATTCCAGGTATGCATCATCATGCCCAGCCATCCTCTTTTCTTTCCCCTTTCATCTCTTGGCTTCTGATCTTTGTCTCTTCCTGCTCTTTCTCATGGAAAGTAGCAAACTCGATCCTCTGGAGGTTTCTCTCCCTCACCCACTGCACAAAACAAGTGCATTTCCCAGCTTGGTGAAACTCAAATTCAACTCTGCCACAGGGGCCAGAAGATTTCAAATGTCTCTTATTCCAGATCCAGACTTAAAGCCCAGCCTTTTTCTCCATCTAAACTCACCCATCCTTCTTCTGAACAGCCTCTTAACCCAAATCCCCCTTATCAAAAACCCTCAGTTCGTTAAGATCCCACTCTCACACAGTATTATCTATCTCAGAATGTCTCTTCAGAAGAGAAAGGGACTGGTAGCCAGAAGGTGGCACAAGGTGAGGAAGCCACACTGCAGTTCAAATCAATTTGTTTGAAAAACAATTATCTGGGGATTATAGTTGATATAGGATCTAGGCTATTCTCAAGGTGAATCCTTTAGAAGCTATATGAACAGAAAGCACCTGTCCTCTTTGGCAGAATAGAAGTCAGTGCTTTGAAGCCGTGTATTAGTAAAAAAAACCATTTGCACAAACCATCACTGAAGGGGTAAAGTGGGAGGGGCCTCTCCCCCCCGGAGGGGCGGGGCTGAGAAATTTCCTCCAATAGCTGGAGGATCAGAAGTAGCCTGCTCCCTTATTCAGGAAAGCAGATTAAAGCTCCCACACTGCGGATACTCTATGTCTGATGGCTGCTGAACTTTTCTTTTGAAGAATCCAGAAAGTCCAGGCTAGAAAGAAGAATCTGTGTTTTTTTTTTAATGGGTCTTAATTAGTGGCTGGAGGTGATCATGTGCACAGGTGATCCTTCTCAGGCTGCCCAGTAGCTAGGACCAGGGGCCATGTGAGAGGAAGTAAAAGAATCCTGCTTTTGCTGAGACATTAGCTGTGGTGACTTCATTTCTTTTGTTTATTTATTATGAAAGTACCACGGGCCCAGGAACGTGGCCTAGGGCGTAGAGGGCTTGCCTAGCATGCATGAAGCCCTGGGTTTGGTTCCTCAGTACTACATACACAGAAAAAGCTGGAAGTGGAGCTGGGCTCAAGTGGTAAAGTGATAGCCTTGAGAAAGCCCAAGGACAGTGCCCAGGCCCTGAGTTCAAGCCCTAGGCTGGTGTGTGTGTGTGTGACAGAGGGGGGGGAGGGAGGGAGGGAGGGAGGCAAGGAGGTAGGGAGGGAGAGGGGAAGGAAGGAAAGGAAAGAGAAAGAAAACAAAAGTACCACATATTTCTAGCAATACATCAAGCAATACTGTGCTATGGCCTCTTACCCACAGATAGATAACATCGCTACTTTGATATACTTGTTTTCATATCTTTGTATGTAGAGTACATTGTACATAATACACATTGGATAGGATACATAATATATTATCTATAATTATGAGCATTAATGGATGAATAGATATTATTTTGTTTTTACAAAATTGAATCCATGCTATATACATTACTCAGTAACATAAGTAGCCCTCTGGGTCAATTCATCATTTTTGACGTAACTATAGATATTCTAAACTATAAGAATGCCATAGCCGGGGCTGGTCATTGGGCCTAGTGGTAGAGTGCCTAGAATGCATGAAGACCAGGGTTCGATTCCTCAGTTACCACATACATAGAAAAAGCCAGAAGTGGGGCCAGGAGTTTGGCCTAGTGGTAGAGTGCTTGCCTAGCATGCACGAAGACCCGGGTTCGATTCCTCGGTACCCCACATACATAGCAAAAAGCCGAAGTGATGCTGATGCTCAAGTGGTAGAGTGCTAGCCTTGAGAAAATCCAAGGACAGTGCTCAAGCCCTGAGATCAAGCCCAGGACTGGCAAAAAAAAAAAAAAGCCAGAAGTGTTATTGTGGCTCAAGTGGTAGAGCTCTAGCATTGAGAAAACCCAAAGACAGTGCTCAGGTCCTGAGTTCAAGCCAGGACTGGCAAAAAAAAAATGCTATAACTAAAAATCATTCCTCTGTTGATAAACTTTCAGTTTTTCCAAACCTTCGTTACATGCTAATGCTTTTCCAGAATAGCTCATATTCAAAAAGTTAATTTTAATAGCCACTTCTGAAAGTCTTATTAAAGTTCGCTTTGGGAAAAATTACCATTGTACATAACATCTTTGGGATAAGATATTATCAGATATTTTACCTTGGCCAGAATGCTACAGTGCTTTAAGCTAAGACACACAGATGTCTTCTGTCTCACCCTTATCATCTAACCATAATGAGCTTAAATGAATAATATTACAAAGCTGAGACTGGACTGACATCTATTACACTTTTATGAATAAAGATTAATCAGATTAATCTTTTTGTAAGAGTAAAGATTTTTAAATCTTAGTTTCCATCTCACTGACTGCTAATGAGGTAGGCATATTTCTGTATGTCATGGTCATTTACTCTCTTTTTCTAAACTTGCTGTTATATTTTTATTGTGCTGTCTTTTATCAACTTAATAAATGTTTTGTATCTTCTTTTTGTTCTTGGGAATGGAGCTTAACCACAGGTACATGGGTTTTTCCCTCAAAACTGGCACTCTTACCACTTGAGCCATACCTCTACTTCTAGCTTTCTCTAGTTAATTGGAGATAAGAGTCTCACAGATTTTTCTGCTTAGGTGGGCTTTGAACCATGATCCTCAGATTTCAGCTTCCTGAGTAACTAGGATTACAGGTGTGAGCCATCTGGATCTTTTCATTTTTATCTTTCATGAATGATTTCCTTTGTATTTGTTTATTAAAATGATTGAAATATTTTAACTAGGTAAGAAATTTTAAAACGCTCACTCAGCAGAGAACTGTAAAATTAATCATTCTGGTGGATAATGTCTCACCATCCTCTAGAAAAAGAAACCTATTCCTAAGTGATTGAGTATATGGAAATTCTTCCATTTGCTCTCACGTGTATTTGCTTCTGGCCTTGAGTCTACACAATGATCACCTGAGAAGATTTAAAATACCAATACTTGAGTTCCACCTCACAGTTCTCAACTAATTGCCAGTGGGACCAGGCAGAAGTTTTGAACAGAAGACCTTATTTGATTCTACAATGCAGCCAGGAATTAAGAAGAATCAAGAGGTTATAGTCTTTACCAATCATTGATAACTCATTTTATTCCTTAATGAAAGTGTCACTAGTAATCACGACTGCCATCTGTTGGTGGGAAATAAAACTAATAATGTAGCCAGGTACCAAACGAACGTGGAACGTTCAGATCTATGCAAGGCTGTGTTGTCAAAGTTCTTAGAAACACAGCTTCATATCTATCCAGGCTTTTTATGTAAAGTACTTCTCAGAAAGCTTCTAACTTTGAGTTTCTTCAAGGTAAGAGCATATTTGCGTTCATTTTCTTGGCTTTCAATATTCTGCAGTAATAAATGGCATGATTTAATATGTAGTTCCCAGGTCTTGTTAATCTTGGTCATCAAAATTTCAGTGACACATATCTTAATAATAAGAGAAAGTACATTTTCAAATTTTAAAAATGATTCTACCTGGGCCGGGAGTTTGGCTGAGTGGTAGAGTGCTTGCTTACCATGCATGAAGACCTGGGTTCAATTCCTTGGTACCACATACTTAGAAAAAGCCAGAAGTGGTGCTGAGGCTCAAGTGGTAGAGCTCTAGTCTTGAGAAAGTCCAAGGACAGTGCTCAGGCCCTGAGCTCAAACCCAGGACTGGAAAAAAAAGAGAAAAAAAAAAAACACTGAAAAGTCCTAACTAGTAGACAAATGGAGAGTGGACGGAGGGGAAGAGAATCAAAATTTGAACCACTGACTCTCTGCCCTATCCATTCCTAGATCTAAGTACTGGTTTGAATTTTGTCCTGCTGTAATATTTTTTTTCTTTTCCTATTTTATTTTTTTACCAGTCCTGGGGCTTGAACTGAGGGCCTAAGCAGTGTTTTTGGACACATTTTGCTCAAGGATAGCACCCTACCACAGCACTACCTCCAGCTTTTTCCAAGTCTTTGGTACCAAGGAATTGAACCCAGAGCTTTGTACATGCTAGGCAAGCACTCTACCAGTAGGCTACACTCCCAGCCAATGCTATAGTATTTTTTGATGTTGCCTTTTTTCGTGTGGAATTGTACATTAGGAATAGGGAAGCGCACTTTGAGAAATTGTGATGGTGACAGGAAATGGATATGTCTGGGTTAAAGTAAGATAACACTGGCAGACCTTTGTTGTGGACTGGTAACTAGATAGTGAGTTTGTCTTCTAAGAGAAAAGTATATATTCTCTTTTCTCCATAGATGGCTCAGAAAAAATCAGACACTCAGAATATGAAACTGTTAGTTTGTCAAGAAAATCACTTTCAATGCATTGATATATATACATCTGAGTGTGTATGTACATATATAATTTTCCAGGCAACTCTCATAGGTTATATGTTACTCTTATTAGTGGCAGTATGGAGAGGTCTTTAAAATAGATGAAGATATGTGTGTAGGTATATAATAGATATGTAAATGTGATATATAGGTATATAATGCACATATGTAAGTGAAATGAATATACATGTGTAGGTATGTAATCATATGCAATATAGTCAATCATGTTTATTATATATACAAATGTGTACAGACTAAATTAATAATTGCACAAATTGTGATGGTTCTATACTTGTACATCATGTACTTTTATTATATTCCTCATCTCCTTCCCACTAGCTTCTTATAAAAAAATTATTGTAAAGGTGATATACAGAGGGGTTACACTTAACATGATTCAGGTAATGACATTTCCATTTGAACAGTGTCACCCCCTCCCTCATTCTCTCCCAGGTGTTCCCATCCTGACTTCCCTCCCCTCAAGTTGTATGGTTCATTTCCAACATAGTGTCTAATGGGTTTCACTGCTGATTTGGCTCACTCTTTGTCCCACCATTTCTCCCCTTCTCCTCCCCAAATCCAATAAATTTATACACAAGACAAAGAGTACAGAAATCAAAAACAGTGACAGAAGGGAATAAAGCATTGAAAAGGGGAAAGAAAAAAAACAATATAGTAAAAAAAAATCTCTCCATTTCTTGTAGTTCATTTTGATAAGCATCATTTTATATGATCTTATACTCATAGCTATTGAGCCCTTGTGATCCTCTCAAGAATATTCTCCCTTGTTCTTGCTGTATGAATGTTTAGAGTAGTTTAATCATGTCCAGGTGTAATTATTTCTCTTTAACTGTCCATTGGGTTTGCTTGCAGATTTATAGTCACATACTAGTTACGACAAATGAAGGAAACCACTGGGCCTATGTTTCTCTGGGTCTGGCTTATTTCACTTGATAAAGTTTTTTTTACAAGTCTTTCTATTCCCTTATGAATGGGGCAATGCCATTCTTTCTGAGGGAAGCTTAGAATTCATATATATGTATATATATTATTTATTACCAAATTGTCTTGATCCTAGTAAGAGTCATCTGGGTCAATTCCATATCTTGGCTATGATTTAAAAAAAAAATTCCGCCATGAACATGGTTGTACTGGTGGCTTTAGTGTAACTTTGTTTGTGGTCATTTGGGTAAATGCCCAGAAGTGGGATTGTTGGGTCATAAAGGAGCTCTATGTTTAGTCTTTTGAGGAACCTCCATACTGCTGTTGAGAGTGGTGGAACGAGTTACATTCCCAACAACCATGTAATTGTATTCTCTTCTGGCCATATCCCTACCAGCATCTGTTATTGTTAGTTTTCTTGATAATGGCCATTCTACCTGGGGTGAGGTAGAATATCATAGTTGTTTTGATTTTCATTTCTTTTATGACTAGAGATATCAATTATCTCTTTATGGCTGGGAGCATGGCCTAGTGGTAGAGTGCTTGCCAAGCATGCATGAAGCCCAGGGTTTGAATCCATATACACAGAAAAAGCCAGAATTGGTGCTGTGGCTCGAGTGGTAGAGTGCTGGCCTGGAGGAAAGCCCAAAGACAGTGTTCATGCCCTCAGTTCAAGCCCCAAGGCTAGCAAAAAAAAAAACAAAAAACAAAACAAAACAACAAAAAAAACCATCTCTTCATATGTCTATCAGCCATTCTTATTGCTTCTTTGAGGATTTGTTTGGAGGAGGTTTAATTTTTTTTGAGCTCTGAGTATATTTTTGATATTAGGCTTTTATCTGATACACAGCTAGTAAAGATCTCCCATTCTGTGGACTTTCAGTTTATCTTGCTTAGTTCTTCCTCTTTTAAGTTGTAATTTGTTAATGGGTTTATGATGTTTCCTATATGCCCACAATGTACTTTCATCATATTCTCCCCAGTTAAACCCTCTCCCTACTCTCATCCTCTCTTGCTTCTCTAATAATCCCCTCTTTTGGTTTGTGGTTTTTATGAGGGGTGATACTTTCCTGGGGTTTTTTTTTATTATTTTTATAGTGCTAGGGATCGAACTTTTGGCTTTGCACATGCTAATCCAATGCTCTATGACTCAGCTACCCTGTAAGCCCTGAAGCGGAATGTTTTACTGCCCATTGTCAAAGTATATGATTTCTTCTCTCTACCGTAGATTGAGACTTCCAGGGGGTTTCCTTGAGAGCTGGGTTTCTCCATTTCAGAGGCACTGACATAGTACTATGTACCTCAGGGCAGCCGGCCTTCCCAGCCCTAACCTGCCAGTGCCAGTGCCAGCTCTGCAGGAGTGGCCCTTCTACGTATATCTTGGCGCAGCTGAATTGAAATGGCCTCTCATCCAGAGCCTCTGACTTAGAAGCTAAGATGCTCACGGAAAGGGGATTTCACTTCTTTTCAAACAACTTACTTCCCCCAATCTAAATGAGGAGGCAACTTCCCCTTACCTGGAACTATGTGCCTTCTTCGATCACATCAGGAATGCTTCATGACAAAATTTGCTTTGAGATATGAAGGTTTTCCCTTCAGATTAGACTTTCAGTTCCACAGTACAATCTGTTTTAGTCCACACCATACACATACCACCTAGTGCAGTGGTTGGCACTTAATAAATGTTAAATAAAAAACCATAATTCAAAGATATTTAATAACCTTAAGCACAAAGCTTGACTTTTTCTAAAGGTGGTTTTCTTTTTTTTTTTTTCTTTTCTCTCTTTCAGGCTTATTTCAATCTGTGTGAGACAGCCAGTTAAAGAAATTAAGGACATATTGAGGCTGTTGAAGGGTGTGAGCAAGGAAATCTAAAAATCATATTATTTGGATAGGATCCCTTGGGGTTTTGGCGAGGTGCTGTTGAGTGACAGGTTCATTCTGGAAATAACAGCTCTGATATGTCGTCATAAGCACAGCCAACCTATAACTCACACATCTTGAACTCCATCCACTATTGATCTATGGAAACACTAGAATGAGGCTTAAAGCTTCATTCTCTGAAACCAAGAGAGCTGTGTCTGCTGGAAATCAACCACGGCACAGATAACCCAAGAGACCTTCTAATGTTCCTGTGTATATGTGTATGTGTGTTTATAGAATAGCAATGAGTATTTTTTAAAATGAAAACTGACTGGCATTCTTCCCACCGAAATAGAGAGTAATTTAATTTGTTAGTGGTTTATTTTATTTGACAGTCTTTGTGCATACTCAATTTGGTTTGTTACACTGAATTACCCCTTAATAATGGGTATACATGATGGCAGACTCTGTCCCCCCTCCCCCAGGTTGGTTTGATAATTGGATGAGGGTCCAGATTGTTCAAGGTTTTAATGACACCAAGGACAGAAGCTATTTGGAAAACTCTTAATCAGGAGAGTTTTCCACCATTTTTTTTCCAGCGAAGTTAATTGCTATCCAGTGACAAGCCATTCCACTAGCCATCTCCCAGAGCAAGACTGAGTTGTATAATATTGACTGAACTCTCCAGGGGGAAGGGAAGCAAAGCTAAAAACTCATAGGTAATAAAAAGAATCCTCTAGGCAATGTCTCCGAATCGTCCACAATTCTATAATTGGAAGCTAATATAAGTTGGGCATCAGTGTCTCACCTTTGTAATCCTCAAGAGGCTCATATCAGAGGATCACAGTTTAAATCCAGCCAGGGCAAGAAAGTATGTAAGACTCTTCTTTCCAGTTAGCCACCAAAAAGCCAGAAGTGGAATTGTGACTCAAGTCGTAGAGTGCCAGCCTTGAGTGAAAAAAGTGAAGGGATAGCACCCAGGCCCTGAGTTCAGACACTAAGCACACACGTACAAAAGTACTGGCAGCTTCTGTACAGACTTACAGAGTGGTTTGACCACCCAAAGAAGCTTCATGATCATCTAGATTTGGGATCCACACTTATGTCATAGGAATGGCAAGTACCGGTCTTCTAGGGTCTTTGTGAAGTCAATAACTTAGGCACCTCATATAATTTTGGCACAAAGCATGTATTCATGCACATTGTTTTTCATTCTTAGTATCTTTTAAATATCTTTAAGTGGTTGGACAAGGGAGTTGCCATTTAACCAAGCAGTTTATAAATATGATGTCCTTTTAATCAGTGTCACCCCATCAACATTCTCATTGCTTCCCATCCACCCCTTTCATCACTCTTAATAATTATGTAAGATATACATAGCATTTTTTTTGCCAGTCCTGGAACTTGAACTGAGGGCCTAAGCATTGTCCCTGAGCTTTTATTCAAGGCTAGCACTCTAGCCTTTGAGCCACAGTGCTACTTTTGACTTTTTGTGTGTATGTGGTACTGAGGAATCGAACCCAGGGTTTCATGTGTGCTACGCAAGCACTCTTCCACTAAGCCACATTCTGACCCCCTACATTGGATTCTTGACTGCATTCTCTCTTCATTTGTCCACTTATTTTCCCTTGACCCTTCCCCACTCCTTTCAAATACCAGCTTCCTGTTGGTTTATTTTGTTGAACTTTGTCTTTCTAAGGAATTATACTAGAATTCTTCCTTGAATCTACCATATTTCAATGAAATACAGTTGTATGCACTTGTATACCAACCAATGCATGATTACTTACCAGTTTATAAGCTAAATCTAGCGTCCCCATATGAGAAAAGACGGTATTCTTGAGACAGGATCTGTCACTATAACCCAGGTTGGTCTTAAACTTTGAATCCCTGCTCTACAATGCTTCATTGTTAATATTAGAATCAGGCCTATGCTAAGTTCTCTCAACAATGCTGCTCAGAGAGTTTTTACTGCTCACTGACAGTGAAGATTAACAAGTCAAAGGCCACATGGCTGGTAAATGTCTCAGCCAACATTTTAAGGGCAGGTCTGCAAAACAACATGTCATTACAAATTCTATGCTTGTGTACCACTTAGAAACATTCTGAAAAGCAATACATCTTCCTGAATATTTTTAAGTTAGACAACTAAGCTCTTCCATTGTAGAAAATATGATTCCAGGAATACTTTAAACATGGGCAATTTAAACTAAAACTTTTAGATCACCTTTTATTATCTTTAAGTAGCTGTACATCTTAGTTCATAAGTGCAGTACACCTTGATCAATGTCAACCAATTACCCTTTCTATCATTGCCTTCCAACTCCATCCAAGTTATCATATATATATATATATATATACTTAATATCATGGCTGCATTTGTCCTCTCTTCTCTTTCATCTTCCTCGCTTCCTTGATCTTCCCTTAAGACAAACAGCTTCTTGTTAATCATTTTGATAAACTGTAAGTACATTATTCAAAGGAAGTAACTCCAGCTTTGATATGGCCAATGGAATTTAAGTACCGTAGTGACTGGATAGTGACCACAGCACTACTAGAGGACTTCCAACAGCCACTTCAGAAGTCAGAGGCTGTCTTTTCTTCCTCTTCAAGTAAGAAGAAAGTACCCCCAAGGAAATACTAAATGTATTTGGCTCATTTTTTTTAAGATAACCTATATTTATTCTGTCAGTATCACTCTACAGAAAAGCCAAGAAGTCCTCATAGCTGTGTATTTGGCTCATTTCTAAGAGAGATTTTTTTCACCATATATGATGGTTAGAGCTTAAAATTTTCTGCTGAGCTTAATTGTTGTTGTGATTGTTACACAGAATTCTGACAAATAATAACTCAAGATAAATAGTGCAATCTTTACTGGAGACATATGATAAGACACTAGGTTAAAAGCATACATGGCGCCTTGATTTAACCTATCACTCAAGTGCACCCTTCTGAGTGTTACTTCTTGCAGAGTGAATGGCAAGAGGCAGTCGTGTTCGAGACAGATGGATGCACATCTCTTATGTCTATCCTTTGTAGAGTGGGGAGGAAAATCTCGGCCATCTGTGGGTGTCTTCTGAGGTGATCTGGTGTTAGGGATGAAAAGGACCCGGGGTCGGGATGAGGAGTGATTTCCTTCTACACTGTTACACAATCCCTGAGAAGTCACCACATATCCTGGGCCTACTATGCGCAGACTGACAGCAGCTCAGCACTGCCGAAGTGTGTGTAGCAAAGCTTCAGAATACATCTTCCCAGGGGGGAGCCTATGGCTCAGCCCTTCCCAAGATGCCTCACCCCAGAAGTCCAGGGGTCATAAACCATGCTTCTCAGAGGACACCCCTATAAAGGGGAAAGGATGTGGCCGGGGGAGTCTGGGCCTCCCACTCCTCTCCCACCACTCCCACCCTTGATATCAATGAGACAACTTCTTCACCCCACTTCTCCATGGAGTGCAAACCTGCACTCCCAGTCAGGTTTTCCTAAAAAGAACCAGAAGAAGAAGAGAAAAGTAAAGGAGATAGGGAGGATGATTATGGTTGACCTCCTCATCTGTGCAGTGGGGCTCACCCTGTGTATGGAGATGATTCAGTAATGGGGTGCATGTTTCAACTCTTCTCAGCAGTTGGGGGGGGCATGTAAGAGGAAGGGGTGTTGGTGGAAGGCCTCTCTAAGGGTGGAATGCTTAAACAGAGACCTCAGTGAAGGGAGAGGGGAGAAGCGTGTTGTCCTGCATCTTTACAAAGAGGCTCAGAGGCCCTTCTTGTCCTGGAACATTGTTGAGTTGCTAGTCTAGCGTGAGACCTAGGCCTGTGGTGATCGCCCTCGGTAATCCGCTGCATGAGCTGAGACTAAGCCAGGGCCAGGGCACCATTTGAGGTGCCTGACAGGCAGCTCAGACCCACTATGTCCTCTGCAGATCCAAGGCTTCTACTCACGTGTCAACAGCACCAGTGCGGCTCAGATCAGAGGGTTTAAACTGCACTGAGAGATCCTGGCCTGGTGCTGCTTGAGTCCTGTAACCCCAGGACTCAAGAGACTGAAGCAGGAAGATCATGAGTTCTAAACCTGCCTAATGAGGCCTCTTCCAAAAAAGAAAAGGAAAGCAAAAAGATCCAGGCCTGATCCTAAGGTGTTGTCTGGTTCAGTCATCTGACATTTTGTGGCCAACCAGAGCTCTCGAGCCAGGCACTAGTGCTTATAATCCTAGTTACTCAGCAGATAACAGTTTAAAGCTAGCCTGAGTAAGAAACCCATGAGGCTCTAAAAACCCAGAAATGGAGCTGTGGCTCAAGTGGCAGCCTTGAGCAAACAAAGCTCAGAGACAGCATCTAGGTCCTGAGTCCAAATCCCAGGAGAGGCAGAACTCTGGGCTGTGGAAGTCCTTCCCCGCCCATGCCACCCCACCACATGATCCTGAACAGAGGACTTAAGCTCCAGCTCCTCATCTAAACTTCCAGGAACTGGCCCAGTGTTTTCACACTTTCCTCTTCCCAAACATAGTCATCCAGATTAGATAGTATTGGAAATAATAATAATGAAGAAAGTGATTCACACCTATAATCCTAGTGACTCAAGAGGCTGAGACCCAAGGATTATGGTTTGAAGCCAGCCCAGGCAGCCTGTGAGACTCTTACTCCAACCAGAAGGCCAGAAGCTCAAGTGGCAGAGTTCTAGTCTTGAGCCAAAAAGCCCAGTGATTGTATGAGTTCAAGCCCCAGTACTGACAAAGACACGTAGTAATAATAATGAAGGGGTGACACACAGATAGCAGAGCTTCCCACCACATCCCCCAACACAGCTGATGGAGACGACGGCTCAGGTCTACAGCAGGTCTTGGAAGCATCAGACTTCTCCATGTATTCAGCCATTTTTTGTTTGTTTCATACTGCTGCCTAATTGTGTTGAGTAGAAGCAACACATGTGCGGCCGGGAATTTGGCCTAGTGGTGAAAGTGCTTGCCTAGCATGCATGAAGACCCGGGTTCGATTCCTCGGTACCACATACATAGAAAAAGCCGGAAGTGGTAGAGTTCTAGCCTTGAGAAAGTCCAAGGACAGTGCTCAGGCCCTGAGCTCAAGCCCAGGACTGGCAAAAAAAAAAAAAAAAAAAAAAAAAAGAAAGAAGCAACACATGTTCACTCACACCCAGTTCCTCAGCTGGCCATGCTGGGCGGGGCAGCCCCCCTCCCTGCACACCTCTCCCGGTGGGGTCAGGCAGGCAGTCAGTGTGAGTTCACAGAGGATTGTGAGTACATGTCTGTGCCCAGCCAGGGCTTAATTCCTCTCTCATCCTTGGTTCCACATGCCATGAATGACATTCAGGACTCCTCCCCTCTCCTGTACACCCACAGTACACACACACACACACACACACACATACCCCTACACCTCCCTTTTCTAGGCAGAGCATTAACGCCCATCCCTAGACACCTGCTCCAGTCCTTCCCGTTACGTGGCCATCATGGTACGTGTCAGCCCACATTAGCAGGCAGGCCCATCACATTAAGCCACAGCCCGGTCCTGGCAGCTCCCACTTTGTAACGCCTCTTGATCCCAACTGTCACACTCCTGTCCGTGTCGCCAGAGCCCCAGCCATGCTCCACAGACAACACATAGCAATGAGAAGCTTAGGAGCCAGGAAACCACGCCCGTTCCCTTTCTAGAGCGCTCCAGGGGTCAGGCTACTCAAAAACTCCAGCTAGGGTGTTCTTTACTGGCAAACTATAAAAGCCCTGGCACAGGCTAGATACAGGAGTGCCCAGCTGTAACCCCATTTACACAAAAAATGACGCTCTGGAGAGTTGAAATTCAAGACAGGAGGTGGACAGGGGCAGAGCGTCAGCCTTGAGTGAAAAAGCAAAGTCAGGGCTCCGATACTGGCACAAGCATATGTGTACACACACGCACGCACGCGCGCGCTGAAGCCAATCAAGAGAAGTCTTCATCTCCACCTGGCCACCAATCAACCAGGGGTGGGGATGCAGGAGACCATTAGCTTGGGGAAGGAGATTGATGCTTAGGTTCTTTATTTTCTTAATCTATTGAAGGGTTGCACGTGTGTCATACGGTTTAGGGTGGTTGGCTAGTTGGGTTAGGTTGTTTTAATTTCTGACATCAATCTGTTCTCCCGCCCTTCTTAAGAGCCATTTCACCCAGAATTCAAAGACACAAAGAATGGCATCGCTTTGGTCATGTTTTCTACTGAGAGATAACACACATAGTTTATTGAACTACATGATTGTCTTAGCTACCAAGATGGAAATGCTCAATGGCGTTTACTCTTACCAAAGTCATGCAACACATATTTGCGTTGCACCTTTTTATAGATCTGTAAGGTGACTCTGGAATTGATTTTCCCAACGGGGTCAGTTTGAATGGAAGGTGACCACTGCCTGGCTGGTGTTCCAATACAATAGGAATAAACCAAGATTCCCTGAGCCCAGCCAGGATATGAGGGTATGCTTGGTATGAGTGACTGAGTTGGGGTGATCGGAGTTTCTGACTAAACATTTTCCCAAACAACCTTAGAAATGAAAGACAAAGTTCGTGAAAGCCATATGATGAAAAGACATGTGGATCTGTTGAGATTAGAGTTGAATGAAATGTTTCTAAAGATCCTCCCATAATTCCCTCTTTTTTTGTACTAGTCCTAGGGCTTTATATCAGGGCCTGGGCACTGTCCCTTAGCCTTTCTGCTCAAGGCTTGCACTCTACCACTTGACACACAGCTCCTACTTCTGGCTTTTTCTATGGCTAATTGAATGTAAGAGTCTCGTGGACTGGGAAAACCTGCTCAGGCTGGCTTTATCCTCTGGTCTCAGCCTTCTGAATAGCTAGGTTTATAGATGTGAACCACTAGCACCTGGCTCACAATTGCTTTTAAAAAATGGATTTCAGGCCAGGAGTTTGGCCTAGTGGTAGAGTGCTTGCCTAGCATGCACAAAGACCCGGGTTCGATTCCTCGGTACTATATGTAGAAAAAATCCAGAAGTGGTGCTGTGCTCAAGTGGTAGAGCTCTAGCCTTGAGAAAGCCCAAGAACAGTGCTCAGGACCTGAGTTCAAGCCCCAGGAGTGGCAAAACATAAAAATAGATTTCATGGGTTTGAAAAAAAACTACAAGACAAGTACTTTTGAGATAAGTACTAAAAGAAGATAATTATGGTCAAAGTAGATTATTGGCATATATTGAAAATTGAACCAGGAAATCCATGGGCCTTGAGAAGTGGGGAGAAAGAAGCAAGTGACTAACAGCATCACACTGATGAGACATATCATCAAGGTGTGTGGAAATGTAACAATGAAATCTGCATAACTAATATCAGCTAATAAGAATACAGAAGCTGGGCACAATGGCTGACGCCTGTAATCCTAGCTACTCAGGAGGCTGAGATCTGAGGATCACGATTCAAAGCCAGCCTGGGCACTAAAGACTGAGACACTCTTATCTCCAATTAACCACTAGAAAATGGGAAAGTGGGTCTGTGGCTCAAGGGATAGGATGAAAGGACTTCCAGGATATGGAAACAAGAGCCATATAATGTGCGGTTGTTATTCTTAATGTACTATGTTATTTCTCATATCTTTTGTTGTCCCTTGGTTATCTCGTATTGTTATAATATCTTACCTTATTATTGGTATATTGCATATATGTTTGTTTATTTGAAATAGGGTAGGGAAGGGGGGAAAACAAGAGTGGGAGTGGGGGAGGGAGATGGGGACAAAAACATGAGAAGGGGTATCAATGTTTGTGAAGTGATGCACCTTCTATCTGGCAAATATAATGTAACCCTGCTATTAATTACAATTTTTAAAAGAACATTTAAAAAAAACAGGAAAGTGGGATTGTGGCTCAAGGGATAGGGTGGCCTTGAGCTGAAAAGCTCAGGGACAACACCCAGAGTCTAAGCACCATGATCAACAAATAAATAATGATAATATTAATAAATATAACCGCTTTACCAGGTCTGGAAACCAATGCTTCCACCCCATGGAACTTATCCTCAGTTAGAATGTATCAAGAATGGAATTCCCTATCAGGTGACAGTACAGATAGAAGGACCAGAACAGAATGAAAGCATCATGAAGTTTCTCCAGCTTCAAGAATCTTTCTTGTGGTTATAATGATAAAGATGGGAACATGTACATGCTTTTACTAGGAGACTTGGTTCTGATGCATTTTGGTTTTCTTACATGGCAGGTGCCTGTCCTGAGACCCATGGATCTAATGGTGGAAGCCACTCCTCGGAGAGTATTTGCCAATGCACACACGTATCACATCAACTCCATATCCGTCAACAGCGACTACGAAACCTACATGTCTGCTGATGACCTGAGAATTAACCTATGGAACTTTGAAATAACCAATCAGAGTTTTAGTATCCTTTCCTTATAGCCAATGATCAGTTGGCCTGAATCAGGTATGAGTGGGCTTTGGGGGGAGCGTGAGGGAATGGAATAGAATGGAGTGGTTACCACTGTACCAACTGCCACTTAGAGATTAGAGAGCTTCTTTTCTTTCTTCCTTTCTTTCTTGCCAGTCTTGGGCCTTGAACTCAGGGTCTGGGCACTGTCCTGTGCTTTCTCAAGGTTAGAGCTCTACCACTTGAGCCACAGCAACACTTTGGGGTTTTTTGTGTATGTGGTACCAAGGAATTAAATCCAGGGCTTTGTGTATGCTAGGTGAGCACTCTACTGCTAGGCCACACTCCAGGTCCCCGAGAGCTTATTTCTTTCAAAATATATTGGTACTCATGAGCCTCTTTCACCCCAGTGACAAAGTTAGGAAAATATTGAACTACAAATGGTGACTAGCTCTGGATTAGAAATTAATTCCATCATGTTGTCAAACGTTAAAATCAGATGTGACTGTGCCAACAATAACACCCTAGCATTCAATTAGGTTCCTTCCTCTATTAAAGCTTTATCAATGGCTCAAGTGGACTAAATGAAAGAGAGATGCTACTCCAGGTCCCATAACAATGAAATTAATAGTGGCTGCCATTTATGGAGTACTGATCCATGAGCAACTTGAAGTATTTCTCTGTGTGTGTGTGTCTGAGTCTGAGACTCAAACTCACTGGTTTTGCTCATTGGCTGATGTGCTACCACCTGAGTCACGTCTCCAATCCCAAAATATTTCTTTTTACCTCTTTATAAAATGCATGTACAATATAAATTATACAGTACATAAATTTCTTTTTGTTTTTATTGTGCCAGTACTGTGGCTTAACCTCAGAGTCTGGGTGCTATCCCTTACCTTTTTCACTCAAGGCCAGCGATGCTCTACCACTTGAGTTTACACTCCACTGCCAGCTTTTAGGAGTTAATAGGAGATAAAGGTCTCCCAGGCTTTCTTGCCATTGGCTGGTTTTGAATCATAATCCTCATATCTCAGTCTCCTGAGATTATGGATACGTCACAGATGGAATACATCTGAAAATTCACATCAGAAAAATCTTTACTGGCAATTTTCAAGCCCCTATACTTCCTTATTCTTTCTACCCCTTTATGGTATATTGGATAAAATACCCCTATAATGTAAGCATTATTAGCTCCTATTTATAGCTCAGAGAAAAATCAAGAAACATCCTGATGAACATCTAGGATGATTGAATGTCTCCTCTCCTCCCTAAACCTGACTCTGCACCAAAATTCCTCGGTTCTGGGTCTACCTTTCTGGCAGCTGAGCACCTAGCCTCCATGCCAGTGTTGTTCGTCTTTCTCATTTGCTAGCCTTCACTTCATCCTATCACAACCCAATTTAACTACGATCCCTGTCAATAGTTCCTCTAAGATGCATCTCAGAGACACTCACAGTTCCATCCTGTCTCTGACCAAAATACAATTAGTGATCTGTTCCCTGGGTGGCAGCTATCTTTTTTTTTTTTTGCCACTCCTGAAGCTTGAACTCAGAGCCTGAGCACTGTCCCTGGGCTTTCTCAAGGCTAGAGCTCTACCACTTGAGCTTCCAGATTTTTCTATATAAGTGGTATGGAAGATCTAGGTCTTCGTGAATACTAGGCAAGCACTCTACCACTAGGCCAAACTTGGGGCCCTGTGTGGCTGCTGTCTGTCCCTCTCTGATATCCTCTCCTCCGCTTCTCCACAATGCATACCCCACATCTTCACCAGAATGGACTTTGAAGTTTCCCATTGTACTTAAAACCCAAGTTTTTCACCGTGAGCTATTAGAGTCCACTCCATTTTGCTGCCCCACTCTTCACTGGTCCCTACCATACCACTCTGCCCTAATTCATTCTACTTCAGCCCAACTAAACACCTTTCTGCTCCTAATGAACCATGTATCCCCAGCCCTTGCTCCCTCCTTCTGGAATCTTCTGTCCCCAGCATTCACACAACTACCATAAACCATTCATTACTCAGGCTTTGGTCCAAGGTCATCTCCTCTGATGACTGTCTCCTTCGACTCCCAAGTAGCCAGCCATTGCTATATTCTTGTAAATACCCATTTTTTATCTGCGAAAGTAACAACATATTCTAGTTTCCCTGTCTTAACATGGGAAGGCTAGCAGAGCAGGGACTTCCCTTGTGTATGTCTATATTCCAGTGTGTGGCACATCCACATGCAGAAAGCTGAGTATCTGTGGCAGGTTTTCAGGAGTCGTATCACAACTGGCTACTGGATGGTGACATAACAATGAAGTTGGAAATCCAGCTTTAAGAGAATAAAGCTTCAAAATATCCTAGGGTAAATCAGATCTTAACACCTCAGATGCATAAAAGGTAATTCCTCCTAGGTAATTCAGTATTGGCAGCCCACATAGCTAACATGACCCTGCAGTGGGTAACTCAGAGCCTTGGGCCCCTTCACTCTCCCAGCTCTCCTGTGTTTATTTATCTATACAGTGAGGTTGTACAGGATCGCACAAGGGAGATTCTTTGAGCCAGCCTATAAAATAGGATGCATTCCATTGGCTGGACATCAATCATATATCCATCTCTAACTGCAAGATGGGCTGGGATGTTTATTCTAGTTGTGCACCCCAGCAATACTCAATATACCTGAGGCGTTTTAGGCCATGCATCTCTAACCAATCACTGGCACTTACAAGGTCTAGTTTCAGACAGCAAGAACTTATGGAGACCATGAGTAGCATCTTTTGTTGGTCTCAAAGCAGACTTGCCACATTGTCTGGGCCCTGGAGAACCTGCCTACAGAGTTTTCTGGCAGTGCAGCTGCTAATAGAATAAGTGTGGGTGGTGGTTCCCTTTCCTTCTTCCCATCCATGCCAGAAATCTGCTCAGGCTCAGCTGGCTTGTCACTTGGAGCTTCTGCTCTCCCAGTCTAGGTGGCACGGTTTTCTGAATTTTGCCTCTAGGCCTTCAAGAGGGAGGAAAGCATTTGGGGAGACAGATGCCTTGGGGAGAATGCAAAAGGGAAATATTAATAGTGCAGTTTAGGTTATATTCTGGAGACGGGTGACAGCCTGCCAGATGCCAGCATACAAATGAGACCCTACCATTCACCCTTAAAGCAGCCAAATGTAAAATAATCATCATTGTTATGACGGTGATAGTAACTGATATCTATATAGCTCTTTCAACCAGACCGCCCTAAGCACTAAGACAGTACAAACTGGGACCCCTTTGCTTCTAGTCACACAAGTAGAGCCACCTGTGGGGTTAGGAGCCAGCCATTTCTCCAGTCAGAAGAAAAAGAAAAATACCAGCTACCAGACATGTCTCAAATGGTGTGTTGTTTAGCCACTATTTTTGTGATGATTTCTATCCACCAAGAAGGTGGAAGAAACATGGCTCAGGATAGACCCATGTGAGACCCTCCCACACCAAAGCATGGGTCAGGCACCAGTGGGTGGAAGACAAGGACGTGAGCTTTTCGCCATGATTAGCTATGTGAAATAGTATTGGGAAGCATGACCATCCTATCAGTCATGAGAACTCAGACACTGAAATAGGTAGTGACATCAACACGGCATCTGTAAAATGTATTACAAGACAAGTGGTCTGGAGGTGTGGCAAGAAGGAAGCTATGACTTGAAACCTCATGTTTGATAAAAAGAAAAGTTGATTGTATAAGGGTATATGTAATCACCACAGAGACATAGAGACCGAGACTGAGAAAGGGAGAGAATGCACTAAGTAAATAATCGTGATTATTGTTGAAAGGCAAAGAGATTGGAGGAGGTGAATGTGGGGTTAGAGTAATGAGTTCTGGTCTGCTGAATTCAGTACTTAGGTCATCTGAGGTTCTAGACTTCTAGGTGGCTCCCCAATGGAGTCAATTTTTGCAAGCAGTTTTCTCTGCTCTTGTTATCAGATATTAACAGGACCCCTGAACCATGCACTGGATTCGAGCAGGGCGCTCCAAAACCATGTGGCTTGTGTATAAGTCCTCCTCTTTAAGCACTTACCAGCTTGCCCAATAATAGACTCCTAAATTTAAGTCAAGGCCAACCTAACCCATTTCTCAATTAGTTATTTTCTAGAGCGAGAGGCTTTTCAGTAGGTGAAAAATTCTCTTTAAAATGTTTCTTCTTTTTGAAGACTACAGTATACCTAGAATCCTTCAAACATTTTTGTAAGGGTTAAGGGTCTGTGTTGACCTGGTACTTCATCTAACATGGAATCTATTAAATAGATGGAAAATTACAGCTCTCAACTGTGCACTGAGCACCGATTTGGTTCTTGTTTGGTTGTTGTATTCTCAGTCTAATAATACAGGCGTGAAAAGAAACAAAATTTTCTGCTTTCAGAATAACATTCATCAAATAACTACACTAATGAGTACATAATTATATACCGAAATGAGTTCTGTAAAAGAAAGGAACACAGTTTTGTGAACCTAGTTTTAATCTTTTAGACAAGGGAATAAAGTCTTTGCTGAGGAACCGAGGTTCATTATCTCAAGTAAGGGTGAGGAAATACATGAATTAACTTGGCAGAGAGATGTGGAGTGATTTCTCTAATGTCTACATAGGTCCTGTAGCAAGGAAGAATTATGACTTCTAGAGGAAATCTAAAAAGGCCATTGTTGATGGGTCTCAGAAAGGAAGACTAAGCATGAGGTAACAAAGGCTGTGAACATTAGCAGAATTGATACCATGTGTAAGTTTGAATGGTAGGCATGAGACAGGTAGTTTCTGAAATCAACCAGCTGGATTCCAGAGGCACTTTAGCTTCTTATTGAGCGATGGCAATATGAGTGTTCTAATGCATTTGTTAAGCAAGTGGTAGACTGTTTAAGCCATGCCTCTAGCCCATTTTGCATTGGTTATTTTTGAGGTAGGGGCTTGCTATTTATGTCCAGGCTGGCCTGGCTGCAGTCGGCCTACTTGTGCTTCCTTGAGTCATTATGATGACAGACACATGCCACCACACCCTGCCATTGTACTTCCCCATAGCTGCTAATAGGTACACCCAGCATTGGTTGTGATGGAATCTTGTGAACATTTATGCTGATAGTAAGAATACAGGCTTGAGCCACCATGCCCAGCTACTACTTCTGCCTTAGTAGCCTTGTGTGCTGGAGCCATTGTGGAGTTGATTCCCGTATCAAGGGAATCACACAGCCTTAAAATCTTTGGGGGATCCTGCTTCAGGATTTCCTGCTCCCCAGTACCATGGACAGCAGCCTATCTTTTAGTGCAGTATGATTCAGCTAGGCAGTTCACAGGGGAAAGAGAAGAGGAGATGGTTATGAGGAACAAACATCTGTACAGAGCACTTAGCATAGATTGAAGGCTCCATATGAATAGAATATTTCTCCAGCCCATGACTCTTCCTGCCATGTTGCTTCCATATTGTTCTCTCCTAAGGAAACTATTCATATTGAGCAGACCTGGTTGGTGTCTTGGTCTATTGATGTCCTGTAGGTTCTGTGCATTGGAAAGCATACTCAGAGAAGACCATTCAGTCTCTAGCCTTAAGCAAAAAAGTCAAACATGAGGCCACAGAACGTGCATATGCATATGTGTGCATACACACACACATATGGAAAAGCATATGCATGTTGGTACTTACAGGTAGCAATCAGGAAAGAAGTCCTAGAAAAAATGAACAATTGCAAAGATAGCAGCCCTCAAAGAAGACTTGATCCTTCTATTAAAGGCTTCTGCCTGATTAAATCAGACACCCATAATAGTTAACTTAAGAGTAATCACAGAGTTAACTGTTATGAGCCTGTAATTACATCTGTAAAATCCTTCCACACAAGCATGTAGGTAAGTGGTAGAATGACAGAGAAATGTGTGCATACTGCAAAATGGTCACTTTTGTCCTCCAAGGTACCAGACAATATTCCTTGTGGTCCAATCTAATCTGAGACATCATAGAATAAATTCTGATGTATCTTAGCCTAACTAAGCTAGCATATCACAGAGCCCTCAGAGTGAGCAGGAGATAGAACATAAACACATAGCTATCTAGGAAAGATGAGTTTAACTGGTTTTTGAGCCTGTATTGTCAACTAAGTACAGTGCTAAACATTTTCTGGAGTTTTCTTCCTCTTTGTGTATGAGTTAATGGATTCAAATCACTCAAAGTTGTACAACTGGTAACAGAATTTGGGAGTAGAATCTAGATTTCTCTTATTCTAAATAACAGTAAAATCTACTCTGTTCATTATGCCAAATTAATCAAATATATAGTATGTGGCAAATGTGTAGCAGAGTGGCAGGGTAATGACTCTGAAAGACCAGCTCGAATGACCGGTAATGAAAGTGACTATAAGCCAGCCTTTGAATGGCAATTTGTGTGTGTGTGTGTGCATGCTAGTCTTCAGTCTTGAACTCAGGACCTGAGCACTGTCCCTGAGCAGTACTGGGGCTTGACCTCAGGTCCTGGGCACTGTCCTTGGACATTTTTTGTTCAAAGCTAGTGCTCTGCCACTTGAGCCACAGTGCCACTTCCTGTGTATGTGGTACTGAGGAATTGATCCCAGGACTTTGTGCGTGCTAGACCAGCACTCTACCACTAGGCTACGCTCCTAGCACCCTGAGCTCTTTTTTTTTTTTTTTTTTTTTTGAGCCACAGCTCCACTTCTGGGTTTTTGTTGGTTAATTGGAGATAAGAATCTCACAGACTTTCTGGGCTGGGTTTGAATCAAGATCCTCAGATCTCAGCCTCCTGAAGAGCTAGGGTTACCGGCATGAGCCACCAGCAACCAGCTAAATTGAACTGGCATTTTCTTTTTGCCAGTCCTAGGCTTGGGCTCAGGGCCTGAGGACTGTCCTTGGACTTTCTCAAGGCTAGAGCTCTACCATTTGGGCCTCAGCACCACTTCCGGCTTTTTTCTATGTATGTGGTACCAAGGAATCGAACCCGGGCCTTTGTGCATGCTAGGCAAGCACTCTACCACTAAGCCAAACTCCCAGCCTGAACTGGCAGTTTTTTTGAGTAGAATTTCGTCGAATTTTGAGCAGTCTGTCCTCCATGGAAAGTCTGAGACTGGAACATTTAGATGTTCTCCCAGTCATGCCAAGGATCTCAACACAGTTCTTTGCAAGCCAGTTCTGTGTTACATGTGGCATCAAGGGCTCTTCAGGTTGAGCATGGCAGTTGGCAAATATTCCATGAATGTTCGCACTTTGGCTTATCAAAGATGAATGCTCCTTGGAATCCTTTCTTCAATCCTTTCTCCAGGGCCTTATCAAGTCACATGCTCTTTTAGACAAAATTGGGATGTTTAATGTCCAAAGATTAAAATTAGATGTTGAAAAAAGGATATCAAAACAACTCATGTCCCCTAAAAGGGAATCCAAACCTAATGCTTAGCATCGAAGGCCAAGCTAGAATGATTTTCTGCCTTTATACCTGGCAGGCTGCCTGTGGGATATGAGAGCCCTAAGCTAATTTTTTTTTTTTGCCAGTCCTATGGCTTGAACTCAGGGCCTAGGCACTGTCCTTGGGTTTTCGCAAGGCTAGAGCTCTACCACTTGAGCCAAAGCACTATTTCTGACTTCTATGTATGTGGTACCAAGAAATCCAACTCAAGTCTTTGTGCATGCTAGGCAAGCACTCTACCACTAGGCCAAACTTTTGACCTCGCCCTCAGCTACTTTTGAACTTGGATGACAGCACTCGAGGTTCCATTATGCAACTTGGCCAGTCTCTACCAGTCGGTCCCATCCTTGACTAGCTTATCGAGTCTCTAAAAGAGGCAAGCTGGCCTGAATTGACACCAGCAGCAGCAGCAAAAGACAGGGCCAGTAAGGATAGCCACATTCAAGACCCACACCGCCAGTGCATGTAAATTCTCCCCTTAGAGACATGTGGGCTTTGTGTCCCAAACAGAGTTCAAAAAGAAAAATCTTTTAACAGAGTTGGGGTTTTTTTAATATCATTTTTATAGATGCCATTGCTAGGATTCTATTCATTCAAAGTCAAAGAAGTTGAAACCTAAAGACAATCTGACTTCAACTTCTCTCAGCTAAACAACAAAATAAAAGTTGAGCCTCATTCCTGTAGACCCATTTTTTTTTTTTGGAGTAATACTATCAAGCACAATATTATCCTAAACTTCCCCTGTAGAAATGAGGTTCTTGTCTGTCAACTCTTTCACAATACTAACACATGAAATGTATACATTTTGGTATTGGGGTTTGAACTCAGGGTCTCATATTTGCATATGGCTGGTACTCCACCACTTGGACCATGTATCTAGTCCAACTTTGTGTGGGTCAGTTTAGAGATACAAACTCTTGAACTCCCCAAGAACCTTTCTCCTATTCAGGTTAAGACACAAACACATACAGTCACACAGACTTTCTCTCTGTCCCTACTTTATTTTCTTATTTGGTTATTATCACTGTCATACTTAAGTGTTATATTTACTTAAATCATTTTTGGTCAAATTCCCCTAAAATAAAGAGTCTACAGGTGCAGGGGACAGGGAGGGGAGGTTTCTGATTTGGTTACTGCTGCATTCCTTGTGTCTGGAAGATTAATACATTGTCCATTCTTTGGGAGCATCTAGAGAGTACTCGAAGAAATTAATGCAATGAATGTAACACCATTAGAAAGGAGAAATCTACATGCTAACTTTAGAGTCTAATCTCCTTCAAAGATACAGCTATATTTTCTTCCTCCTGTTTTTCTTACTCAACACATAAGTTTGGGATTTTTATTAGTGTTTCTATTATCAGATCATAGTATATATTTTGTATTGAACTTTCATTACTTAAACATAAACAATAAAAGTTCTTTAAGTCTCTTCTATCCTAAAACACTACAACTGCATTCAGCAAAAATATGGAAATGGCACTAATTGAAGAGAAAGGAAATATATTCCTAGATCCACCTTGATAGAATTATCACTAATATTTCATGACCTTCCTTTTAGCTCAACATTTCCCAAGTGTAAGTCTAAAATGAATTGTTCGCATTTTGAACCCAGTGGGTTTTTTTAAATAAAAAAATAGGCTTAGAACTTTCACTCCAAAAAAAAATAAAAAATGAGCCAGGAGCTCATACCTATAATCCTAGCTACTCAGGAGGCTGAGATCTAAGGATTGCAGTTCAGAGACAGCCCAGGCCAACTCCATGAGACCCTATCTCCAATTAGCCAATGAAAAGCCTGAAATGGAGCTGTGGCTCAAGTGGTAGAGTGCTAGTGCTGACCAAAAAAGCTCAGGGACAGTGGCCAGGCCCTGAGTTCAAGCCCCAGGACTAGCACAAAAAAAATTTAATATGATAAATAAAAACTTGAACACTTCCTAATTTAGGAATCTTGGAATCTTTTTATAATATTGAAGTTGATTTTGCATGTCAGGAGCTTCGATTGTCTACAGTTGGATTATGGAGATTTTTTTTCCTGTCTTGGGTTCTGTTCCTTAGGGCCTAGGCACTGTCCCCCAACTTCTTTATGCTCAAGGCTAGTAGTACTCTACCACTTCAGCCACAGCAACACTTCCAATAAACAACTGGGTAGTTTATTGGAGATACAAACCTCACAGACTGTCCTGCTGGGGCTGGCTTTGAACCAGGATCTTCGGATTCAGCCTCCTGAGTAGCTAGGATTACAGACTTGAGCCACTGGTTTAAGAGGATAATTTTTTTTTTTTTGCCAGTCCTGGGCTTGAGCTCAGGGCCTGAGCACTGTCCTTGGACTTTCTCAAGGCTAGAGCTCTACCACTTGAGCCTCAGCACCACTTCCGGCTTTTTTTTTCTATGTATGTGGTACCAAGGAATCGAACCCGGGTCTTCGTGCATGCTAGGCAAGCACTTTAACCACTAGGCCAAACTCCCGGCCCCAAGAGGATAATTTTTAAACATCCTCACAGTCCCCTCACCTCCTGCCCTGATTCAGTCCATTCCCTTACCCCACCACTGATAGAATTTATGGCTCTGGCTTCTCATTTGTTTGAAGCAGATCCCTGCAGGATTGACCTCCCAGTGTCTTCAATTATTATTTTAAATGATGCCTAAGGCTAGTGCCTGGCACAGCAGTGCTCCCCACCTTCCTCCTTTCTGGCTTCCAAGCTCAGGAGCTCAGCTTGCCAGGCTGCCTGTAACCCCTCAAGCCCTCAGAGAGGCCTCCAGTGTCCCAGCAGAGAGCCAGATTAACCCCTTTTGTTAGCAGAGGTAATTTGCCTGAGTTTAGCATTCATAAGAATGCCCTAAGCAGTTGGGATGGAAGAGAACAGATCGGTCGTGCCCCAGGGTTAACTTAATAGCAATCTGTTGGTAGTCTAGGTTGTATATTAGCTGGGGATGGGTAGTGGAGTGTCAATGTTATCTTTTGCTTTTGCACTTTAATTCTTGGGCTCAATGGGAAAAAGTAGTTTTGATTGCGAGTTCTAAAGGCTAAGGCAGAGGAAATTGACTGTCAAAATGCATCTTTCCATGTGCTAGATAATATAGGGAGCCACACATGCTCATTGCCATTTTCCATCTTTCCTAACCCACAAGGAAGACTGTATATGCTAAAACTAGCCTCAAGAAATGACTTGGGTAAAGAGTACACTTACGAGTTGTGTTTCACAGTAATAATGGATAATTCCATTCATCAAGAATTCACTAAGTCTTTTCATAGTCAGATAGATATTCATATCCCATATTCCAAATTATTCCTTGTTCAAGAGAAATTCCAAAGGTGATATAATATGTTTATCTATTAATCCTTCTGTGAACACTTTGGTTTCTTTCTTCTGGTTATTGTACATAATGTTGCTGTATAACTCAATAACTTCCTTACAATTCAGTATTAGAATTGTTTTATTAATTATAATTAAAGGGCTAATTCTGTTTATCTTGAAAAAAAAAAAGAGAAATGACTTGGTTTTTAGGACATGCAATGAACTTTCCTCCCTTCTTTTCTGTATACCATTGACAGCTCTACTCCCTCTTGCATCTTTCACAATGTTAGCAAGTTAAGAAACAAAAGAACTTCTCCCAACTTCTACTTCAAAAACAAAATCTATTAAGCAGGTTACCACTGGCTCCTGCCAATAATCCTAGCTACTCAGAAGGCTAAGCTCTAGGGACCATGGTTCAAAGCCATACTGGGCAGCAAAGTCCATGAGATTTTTATTTCCAATTTACCCAGAAAAATTCAGAAGTGAGGGTGTGGGTCAAGTGCTAGCCTTGAGTAAAAAGACTAAGGGACAGCTCCTGGGCCCTGAATTCAAGCCACATTACTAGAAAGAAAGACAAAAATCTGTATAGAACATAAAAATTCTGGTTGTAGAAAATATCACCAAAGTGATAGGTGAGTTAGAGCACAAGCCCACAGCCCAGGAGACAGATCTGCTGGCTTGGTAAGGCCCTGCCATAGCAGTGAACCCAGGCTCTGGAGTTGTACAAACTTGGGTTCACATCGCAGGTGACCTGCAGAATCTCCTCCCCTATGGTGATAATACTGTGGCTGCCCCCCTAAGCCTGAAATAGAGGGGAAATAAGACAGCACATATAGGAGAGTGCTTAACATGGGATGGATTGCTGAATTTTTATGATCTTTCTTCTTGTCGTCTTCCTCTCAGTTCTGAATAAGATGGATAGAGTCAAATTTCACCTCCCTGAGCTTCACAGAATCCAATCCAATGAGAAACAATTCATCGAGACCTGGAGGGGAAGAAGTGGATGATGGGTAGGGATGAGGAATTAGGAGAGGGACAAGCTTGAAGATCTGGGTAGGTAGAAGGAAAGACAGAGCAGGAACAGTGGCACTCAGCTGATTATATGAGCACATCACCCCCACCCCCACCCCGCCCAGGGAAAGTGCCCTTGGTAACAGCGCTGCTCCAGGCACTTTTGTTTTCACATGTTCTGACTGCAGGGCTTTATTTTTAGGTGGGGGAAAAAAATAGCTGTCTGTAGCACTTCCCCCTCCCACACAGCAAAAGTTGTCTTCCAGTTCAGCTTGTTTTTCCCAGCTATCCTGGTAGGGGTTGAGAAAGCTGACACCAGATTTTCTTTCCCTATTTTGGGAAATAAGAAACCAGCTCACTGACACCATGGGACATCAAGACTTGGTGGACGGTGGAGAAAATCTGACAGTGGCGCAACACTGACTTCTGCATTCCTCACCCCATGCTGTGGCCACAGAGCCCAAGGCCCAGGTCTGCAGCTGGGAAGGAAGACAGAGATGCTGCCTGCAGCCTCCTGCCTCCTTCTGAGCAGCCGCAAGTGCTGTGTGCTAACTACACTCTTGTTTCTAACTGACAGAAGTGAAGTTGGAAGGTGCTATTTTTGTGAATCTAAAAACCCACATGCCCTAGAGACAACAAGTCAGATTTGTATCTGGGTTTGTTAGGGAAGGTTGTACCAAGATGTAATGTTAGCTGGGTCTCCGACTAATTTTAGAAAGATCCCAACAGGATAATTGAAGGGGAAGGAGGCACAGCCAAGTACAAAGCCATTGTTGCATGTTGGACTAGCTCTAGAGGGAGAATAGGTGATGTTTTCTAGGAGGTGGCTAGTAGGACTAAGAATATCAGCATATCTGTCCTTGTCTCACCTCTGTGCTACTTGCTTAATGAAAAGCATCTTTAAGCTATTTTGTGACTATTATCACATATTGATTCAGTGCATTGTTTTGCAAAATGTAGCATAGAGCTAACCTGAATTTGCAATTTCATTTTAACTGTTACACATCTGTTTTCATGTATATTATTTAAAATGTAGCAAGCTCATGATACTGTAAACATTGGATTCTTGAGCCAAGTTGAGAAAAACAAAGGGAGCCAACCTAAACTAAAGAATATCATGTTAAGTTAAAAAAAAAAAAAAAGCCTGCTGGATGCAGAAGCTCAAGCCTATAATCCTAACGAATGGAGAGACAGAGCTGACGCTTGCAATTCAAAGCCAGCTTGCACATACAAGTTCAGGGGACTCAATCGCAAACCAAGGCTGGGGCCTGTTATCCTAGATGATAGGGGAAACAAAGGCTGGGTTTACTGGCTCAGGCCCATCTTCCCCAAAGCACAAGAAGGGTTGCAGCCCAGGCCAGCCTGGGCATAAAACAAGACTGTCCCTTGAAAATAAGGGGCTGGGGGTGTTGGCTCGAGTGGCAGAGCCCCTGCCTATTAATACAAAGCAGAAAGGGGAAAAAATAAAAACCCTTCTCAGTGCCACATAGCTGGGGCTAAAATTACAAAGATAATCACTGTGATCAAAGTTATTTGGGAAACACCCACATCACAGGGTGTGATTTCTTTCAGGAAGGTGCTGTGTCCTCGGACCAAACTTCTCCCCCAGCCAGGTGACTCCCAGATTCTTGTTAGGGGTAGGAAGGGGTTGGTACAGACTTGTTCCTTCATTGATGCCAGATACTTCACAGAATGCATTCACCCCCACTGTATCACCTTCACAGACTAAAAGCTAAAAGTTCCATTCTGATCTGTAAAGATGTGTCCTTAAAAAACAGACGTACAGACTTTTAACTCCTGTTTCCTGCCTGGGAAGTAGGAAGTGTTTCTCTCCTTTTTCATCTCTCTCCACTTCATCCTGTTTACTAGAATAAATCCTTTCTAACACACACACACACACACACACACACACACACACACACACACAGAAAATAGAGGTATAATCTTGTTCAGAGAGGAAAATACCAAGTCAAAACAGTGTGTTCGCTTTATGGAAGGGCATTCCACGGGAGCCAAAATCTCTCAAGCCACATGTCGTTGGCCTTGTTTTTGATACTTAAAGTCCCACCAAAGTGTCAAAGAAAAAATCACAGCTCATGGAGACAAGAAGGCTGGTACATCACATTCTGCATAGTTATGACACAGCCCAGGTTCTGCACCAGAAGTGAAATCTGAATGTTGTCACCAGCCAACTGTTTCCAGACAAGTTATTTCATGACTCCATTTCCACCTCCAAAAATGGCCATCAAGAAAGTATTGCTTGTGCTTTATTTCATCCCTATGACAATTTGTATAAGATGCTCTTCGCCCAGTGAATGCCCCATAGTAAGTGCTCAGTAAATGGTGGCAGCCATTGTTGTCACTATGAGTATGTTATTGAGGTCTTCTGTAGAGATGACTTCCAGTCCTAGTTCTTTACTAGGAAAGAGACAGCAAAAGTATTAATAGCTTATGCCTGGCATTCATTAGTGGCTCATACCTGTATAGCTATGCAAGAAGCTGAGATCTAAGGATTGCAGTTCTAAGCCATCCCAGGCAAGACAGTCCATTGAAACTCTCACCCCAATTAACCACTAACAGGCTGGGAGTGGCTCAAGTGGTAGAGTGCTAGTCCTGAGCAAGGAGGCTCAGGGACATCACTCAGGCCCTGGGTTCTAGACCTAGTACCAACACACACACAAGTAGAACAAGTCTTGGCAAGTTGGTCTGTTTTATTTTGCATGATTGTATGAGCAGATGGCATTGATCTACAAGTCTGTAAGGTTTGACCTGAGTTCAAATCCAACCCCTGACCGACCACTCGGGAACTATGGTTCCTTTAGAACCATTTCCCTACAGTCAGGGTTGCTAGGAGACAACACCCCATGCATAGCCAAAGCTACCCTGTTACACGCACAGCAGTGCTGCTGCTAACCCCTCCCACCTCCTTGGCGTTTCTGCCTTCTCCTCCCGTTCCCTCCTTGACTTGCGTGTGCCAGATATCGTGGACATCAAGCCGGCCAACATGGAGGAGCTCACAGAGGTGATCACAGCAGCCGAGTTCCACCCCCACCACTGCAACACCTTCGTGTACAGCAGCAGCAAAGGGACAATCCGGCTGTGCGACATGCGAGCGTCAGCCTTATGTGACAGGCACACCAAGTGTGAGTAGCAACAAGAGGGATGGGAGGAGGGGGTGCACAAGGCGGGCTCGGGGCTCACCTGCTAACATGGTTAACCTGAGCTTGCTGGCCGACGTTTCCATGGAGACGAAACCCTCGTATTGCACTCCACACAAGTGCAGAGGTGAGGCCTGCGGGCAGGAGTTTAAATAATCACCAGGGTCATTTTGTCAGTAACATGCTGAGAATGTCACTCCAGCTAAGCCCCTCAGGGACAGCTAGGGAGATTGCAAAAGGGGGCCCTGGGTAGGGAGGTCACATGGATACCAGCAGAAACTGTGGTCAGATCTTGGCAGTGGAGTGAACAGAACTCCAGAGGACAGAGGTATGTACAGTCAAGAAGAGCAACTGGGGAAGGAGCTTGTGGCACCCTAAAAGTGGCTCTAAGGGGTACTAGAGAAAAGCCCCGGGGATGCTGGGACAGCACAGTACACAGCCAGGCTCCTGGCCCTGGAGATGTGTTTGGGGTGTGAAGCCCACAGAGCAGGCTGAGGGCTGGCAGGGAGCATAGACGGTGGCTTCAAAGCTATGGGCCACTCCATGGTGTGAAGGAGGGCAGGGTGACATAGTGGAGAGCTTCATGGGGCCACGTGGCATACGGTGGTACAGAGCTACAAGAGTGGCCTTGTATTATTTGTGACAGTGGGTGAAGGAAGCTGTGGGGGTTGTGGTGTGTGGAGCCATGCCTGGCTGGTGTGGCCTGCAGGTACATATCGTTCTGTGTTGTTGAGGTGTGTGAGGTTATGCATCATGCAGGTAAACAGGAGTTTGAAAGTGTGTAGGGGTGAGGCACCATGCTGGGCTGGCGTGCACACCAAGTGTGCAGGAATGTGGGGGCCATGCATTGGCAGATGCATAGGGCTCTTGTAGCCTGCAGGTTTGTGGTGCAGCTGCATGGAGTTACGTCGTGTGCACCTGCTAGGATGCTCAGGGACAGGGAGAGTGTGGGTGCTGACCGACCTGCAAGCGCCCCCTGTCTGTAGTGGTGTCAAAAATGAAGCTCACCTCCCCTCTGTTTTCCCACCTGCGGCTCTGAAGAAGGGAGGAGAAGGCTGAGGGGAGAACCTGATCTTTCCTCTCCACTGGGCTCCTTGCTTTTGTTCATCTCTAGAGGAGGGGTGCAGAGAGAAGCCATGCAATGGTGGGGTTTTCTATGCGGCATTCCCATAACCTTCCAAGGTCAACTACCTTCCAGCATCCTTCAAGTCTTTCTGTCATAAAGCAGCAGCTAGGGTAAGCCACCCATCCACCTTGGCCTTTGTATTCGATGAGATCAGTGTTTTAAAATATTCAGCTATTTTCGATTCTTTGTTTTCAGACTTGGCTTACATTTGATCACCCACGTGTCAAGTGTTCAAGTGCCAAAATTACCACAGTAGGGCAAATTTGGGACCTTTGGTTGTTGCAGGAAGTTCGAGGGCGTCTGATGGCTGAGAGAACACATGGACTTTTCTGTCTCATTCACATCTGCTTCTCTAGCATCTTTCCCAATGTCTGGCCCAGCACAACTGCTTCCGAAATACTGATGTTGTGCTATTCCTGATCTATGAGCTGTATACTTATGTAAGCTGGCAAGTGGAAAGCATTCAGTGCAGAAGGATCCGCATGTACAGAGGTGCCAAGGCACCAAAAAATAATGCATTTGTGGAGGAGTAGGGTGACCAGGATGGCTGGTTTGCAGGGAATGACTGTTCATATGGTCACAGATAACCCCTTCCTCCCGAAATGGCAACCAAAATAATCAGGGAATCCATGTGCTCAGAATTGGAAGAAATGACTCAGGAAGATACTGTAGCCTTGCCCACAAAGTTCTCTGGGAAAAGGAACTGTGTGGTGCATTGTGGGTAGCAGCCGTGGCCTTGCATTCATGCACCCGAGTTCTTTAGAATACTAAATACAACAGACAGGTGAGACTTAGCTCCTACACTCCAACAAGAGTTGGAGGCAAGATGTGGCCTGGGGACCTTTATTTCAGAGATGTGTAACAGACAGAATACTTCACAGATAGGGAGATTATCACTGGTCAGGACGGTGAGGGGCCAGGGGTACACTGGAGACAGACTACACAGGAATGCTTGGTGCCTACTCATCCCATATGGAAATCCATGTACGACTGATCAGGACCCTACCACTTGAGGCATAGCTCATGTCCAGTTTTTTTAATGGTTAATTGAAAATAATAAAGCTCCCCAGACTTCCCTACCCAGGCTGCCTTTGAACCTCAGATCTCAGCCCCCCCTACCACTACCAGTGCCCAACCTTCCTTAACAAGCATTAGTCAGGATAAAGTGAGGAAATATAAGACAGAGAGGAAGTCCCTCAAAATGGTGATTCTGGCCATATTTAAAATCTTACCTTTCTGTCTAAAGTTTCATTTCAATTCGGTATACTATACCCATAAACTGTCTACTTGTATTTAAAGCTTCCTCACCCCCAAATTTCAAGGTAAAGAAATGTTCCCCAAAGGCATAACATAGTTTTTTGTATCTTCCTACACTTCATGGTATATGCCAAATCCAACCTACAGCCCAAGGATCTGTGTGCTTCAGACCTGAGCTTCAGAAGCTCATTCAGTCCTTTGTGAGGGTGATCTGAGCCATTCTGCAGAGATGAGAGGTATTTGGTATTACAGAAGATCTGTGCAGTGACAGAAGGCTCGACGTTAGCCTCAATATGAGAGACAAATCATAACAATAGCCTGTGATGATGGAGATCAAAGAGAAATGGATGGACAAAGGGACATCTGTAGCACCATCCTTGTTACAGGTCAGCTTTGGTCACACATGGAAGGGGCTGGTGTTGCTGAGTGTCAGTGGCTAACATCAGATTGCCAAAGCCTGACACATAACTAGGTGGCCAATCTATAGATGACTTTATTCCCACAAGCTGGCACATACAGCATATGGGGATGGCACGTGGCACGAGGAAGCTGTAGCAGGACAGTGAAGCTGCAGAGCTCAGTTGAGACAAGCTGAGTGTGAGGTGACATAAGCTGCCTATGGAAGCAGGTCCTCACTGGCAAGTAAAAGACAGGACCGGGCTGGAGCCAAGTGCAAGGAACAGTGTCCTTCCAGTGCTGTGTTTTGGGCACTACACGCAAGTGAGATCCAGGTATTGGGGAACAAATAAGCTTAACAGCTTTGGAACTCAAGAGAGTTCCAAAGGATTTAGATCAGATGCTCTGGGGCCAGGTGCAGTTAGCTCAGGTCTGCGGGAGGCAGAGGTAAGGGAAAAAGATTGTAATTCTGAGGGGCCCATGCAGGCAAGAAGTCCCAGAGCCTATCTGAAAAGCAGTCAGCATAAAGTGTTCAGGGAGTTATTGAAATGGTGCTTGCCTAGCAATCATGAAGCTTTGAGTTCAAAATCACAGTACCACACACATTTAAAAAAAAAAATGAATGGTTTGGGACCAGAGCTCAGCTCTGATGCTTAGTGCCTACATGTGATCAGGAAAGTTCTTCATGTGAAAACAGGAGGAGTAAGGGTGGTGATGAACGATGATGTCACAGGGCTGTCAAGTGTGCAAGCCTTTCCCACCCCACTAGACACAGGAATCAGTAGACAGTTATCACAGCTTTTCTTTCTGAGTCCCTTGGTTCCCGCCTGCAGCTTAAAGGCACTCAGTATAGCAGGGGCCATTCATTTACTTAATATGCGTTGAGCACACATATGTGCCACGTACTCTGTTAGACTCTAGAACACAGTGAGGAGCACAAAACAGATGTAGTTTCAGGATTGTCCAAACAAGACCAAGTGGAGGGGAGGGGATTCGAGTTAGGGGTCAGGGCATTACAAGAAATTGGCCTAGATGATGATCATGAAATCTATAAATCCTCGGATCTACACACATCAAGGTGAAGGCCCAGGAGAGCCAATATTTCACCAAGTCCAAGGGAAGCAGGGAGAGGGGTTCTCTTACTCTCTGGAGGGCCAGCCTCTCTCTATTCAGGCCTTATCACATTTTGGAAGGCAGTGTGCTGTACTCAATTCCAATGTTAAACTTATCTAAAAATACCATATGAGAAACAGTGGGAGCTGGGAGTGTGGCCTAGTGGTAGGGTGCTTGCTTAGTGTGCACAAAGCCCTCCTGGGTTCTATTCCTTGGTGTCACATATATAAAAAAAGCTGGAAGTGGTGCTGTGGCTCAAGTGGTAGAGCACTAGCATTGACAAAGCCCAAGGACAGTACCCAGGCCCTGAGTTCAAGCCCCAGAACTGGAAAAAAGGAGAGAGAGAAACATAGTGAATATCTGACCATCCCCCTGACCCAGTCAAGTTAGCCTATAAAATGATCCGTTTGAAGGGAAAGACCTGTTAGCTAGAGAATCAATCAAGCAATGCACCTCTAATAAGAGATGTCCAAAAGGCATGTGGTGCTGGCAGGGGAGGTGTGAGCAAAACTGCACGGTGCAATGACTGTTTATCCGAGATGTAAAGACCCATGCACAGGGAGAAGGAACAATCATCCAGCCATACACACACGTCCCCACCATCCACACACTCCACAGACACACACATGGACCCCTATCTGACCAGTGTGGGCCTCACACAGAGCTAGAGGGGCAAAGCCCTGGGGAAGAGTCCCTAGAATAGCCCGGGAGTTTGGCCAGTGGCCTATGGGGGTTCTGCCCAGTTCTGCCTCCCCACTCCCCAAAGCAGCAGCAGCACAGAGCTCTCCACTGCAAGCCACCAATCTAATTACACAGCAGATAGAATTGGTTTTCCTGACCTTCCTGGGTGTGAACCTCCCTTTGTTGGGCTGCTCCAACAGCTCCAGCTCCCGCCAGCTGGGAACACAAGTTGGGTCTGACCTCTTGCCTGACATTTCATATTGATTTTCTCCATCCTCAGCCTGCAGCAGAGTGCGAGCACGGTTCAGCCGTGGTGGGCGCCCGGCCGGAGAGCGCTCATCAGAGTTCACCATGAGAAGCGACACTGGCTTTCAGAGATGAGCTCTGAGGAGGCTATTTAATAACCGCAGGCATTTAATCAGAATGCAGAGGGAAAACATGTTATCAGAGGCGCAGATCGTCATTTCCCTATGTCCCTGGCTCACTCTGCTCTCAGCAGGGGCTGGGAGAAGGGGGGGGGGGAATTCCTTCTCTCCCTCATATTGTTTTTTTTTTTTTTTTTTTTGCTGCTGCTTCTGGTGGTAGCAACACAGGGTCTCTGCAGTGTAAGATGCCTGAAACCAAGGAGATATTGATATCGGCAGACATGGCTCATTCACAGGGTGTGCCCCCTTTTCCTGGGTGACTAATAGGGCTCAGGGAAAGAAAGGAGCTCTGGTGAACATTAACCTAAAAGATGAAATAGGGGCCCGGGAGTTTGGCCTAGTGGTAGAGTGCTTGCCTAGCATGTATGAAGACCCAGGTTGGATTCCTTGGTACCACATACATAGAAAAAGCTGGAAGTGGTGCTGTGGCTCAAGTGGTAGAGCTCTAGCCTTGAGAAAAGTCCAGCACTCAGGCCCTGAGTTCAAGCTCACGACTGGCAAAAAAAAAAAAAAATAGGGCTTAAATCTGAATTCCTTCCCAGCCTTCTTTACATTGGCTTCTACCCTTCTGGGAGTATAGACACAGTGGCCTGCTTTACTGTGCCTCCAACACATCATCTGCCTCAGGGCCTTTGCACAGGTTCTTCCTGTGCCTAGAAGGCTTTTACACCATAGGACCCTCTTGCGTAGTGCATGCCATGGAATTGGGACTAATATCCATGATTCAAAAGGCAGCAGGGTGGGCCAAGACAGGAGATGTGTATTCATTTATCAAGATTGCTCTAACATTACTCCAGAGTATGTGTCTTAGCCAAGAAATATCCAGTGTCTCAGAGTTCTTACTAGGGTACAGGTCTCTACATAGCAAGGGTGAGAAAGATGGTGGGCACAGGACCCTTGAGCAGCCTGTAGGCACACAAGGTGGCTCTTAAGGTATTGTTGCTTCCCCTGTTTTAGGACAAGACCACCTGTGTACTTCCCATTGTGATGAGCCAGTGTTTGAATGAAGGGGATTTTCATTGATTTCAGAGGCTGGAAGGCACCTGTTGCCACCCTCATTGGTGGGGACAGAGGGTAGGGTCTTAATACAGTTTGTTTTAGCAGCATAAAGCAAGGTGGTTAGAGTCCCCAACAGGAGTAAGAATAGAAAAAGGATGTTCCCTGGAGAGTCCCTCTGACTGGCACAGTTATGGTGGATGTTGTCTAGGGTCTGTGATAAAGCAAATGTAGCAGTAGCAGTGTGAAGTTCAGTGTCATATAGCAGGAGCTGTGTGACAGCTCCATGGCAGACATGTGAGCTGCTACTCTCCTCTCCAGACTTGCTTCATACGTGTCCCAGGGTGGCAGTCCGATGTGGGGCGGGGTTGGGTGGGAAAGCTCCCCACCACCCCCTACCATCAGTATTAGCTAAATATAAAGCCAGAAGTAAAAGAAAAAGAGCTTAAGACCACAGTATAAGTGGCTTAGAAAGCATTTAGATAGCAAACGCGAGGCCCTGGGTTCAAATCCAAGCCCCACTAAAATGGACTCATGAGGCAGCAACAGTGCCAGGCATGGTGGCACATGGCTATAAGTCTCCTAGCTATTCAAGAGGTAACGTTAAAAATGGTGGTTAGACGCCAGCCTGGGCATCTCAAGTGGTAAGGGTGCTTGCCCAGGAAGCATGAGGAACTGACTTCAAACCCCAATAGGAGAAAAAGGGGGAGCAGCAAGCCTGGTAGTGGAGTGCAGCAGTTAGAAGCTCCTGCACATCTAGAAAAAAAATGACACACTGACCAGAGAGGGGCAGTAACATGCTGAGCGGGTTCCCATGGGAAACCAGGACTCACTGTGAATGGCCAAAGAGGAATCTGCAGCTGTTGCCATGGAGCCCATGGTGGTCACACAGAAAGAGGGAGCTAGGGAAGGAACAGTCTGGTGTAGAAAGATCTTTTCAAAGGCAGACAGCCGGATCCCTGACTCTGGAAGTCAGAGAAGGGGAGTTGTGCACATGTCATGGTATTGAAAGCTGTGGAGCTGAGCCAGGCTCACACCTGTAATCCTAACTACTCGGGAGTCTGAGATCTGAGGATTGTGGTTCAAAGCCAGCCCAACCAAGAAAGTCTCTGGGACTCTTATCTCCAGTTAACCACCAGAAAACCGGAAGTGGCACTGAAGCTCATGTGGTAGAGTGCTAACCTCGAGCTGAAGAGCTCAAGGACAGTACCCAGGCCCAGAGTTCAAGTCCCACAACTGACCAAAAAAAAAAAAAAAAAGAGTTAAAAGAAAGCAAGGTGGCCAGGAGTTTAGCCTAGTGGTAGAGTGCTTGCATGCATGAAAGCCTGGGTTTGATTCCATGTCCATCTGCTTCCAGGATAATTCTTTTCCTCTCCTGGGTATTGGGCAGGGCAAAGACTGTGATTGTATTCTAATATCCAGTAGGAAAATTTCATGGGCTTCCATTTTATCTACTCTCCCAGCTGGCCCATTCCTACTTTGTAGCATTATCTCAGCTTTTGCCCACAGAAGTCTACTCTTAGCTTCTTACTGAGATGCCAGGCCCTGCTTCTATAAGCCATTGGGTTCCTCAGCAAACCTACAGCCTCTTTCCTGGCTCTGCAGCTGTGAGAATCAAAAAGCCTCCCAGGTCTGGCACAGTTTCCAAGACAGGGGTTCACTATCAATCTGGGGTGTAATTAACAGTATTTATTTCAGAGGATCTTGGTTAGGTTGAAAAGACAAAGCCTTTTATTAAAATGCTTTTGCCTGATGACAGGATTACAAACACACCCAGGCATACCCACCCACCCTGGAGAAAAGCCAAACAAAGCTTTGCTACATGGAGAATTCATACATACACACACAGCGTCTGCAGGTTCTCCACCCCACTCAAGCTTAGCATTTAACAGAGCGGGCGAGGCCCAAGCCAAAGTAAAAATAGAATCCCTCCCCCATCTTCATTTCCATTTTTGATTAATTTAACCCATTGTCAATTAGTCATCCTGGAGACTCCAGTTGAGTGGATTTTCCTAAGAACTAGAAGGCTTATTAATTTTGGAGGCGAGTGTCATTCATTAGCATCTGACACCTTCCCAGGTCCTGCCCCCTCCTCCACGTGGGGTCTTGGATGAGAAAAGCAGTGGAGGTTGAAATTGGCGTGTACACATGGCTGCAGCCCCGGAGGCCTGCAGAATGGGCAAGGGTGGCCAGGATAGCATTATAGGAAACCTGGCCTTGAGACATCACAGGGCCAAGTGGCCTTGACAGGCCATTACTTACACACATGCTCAGTGTGTGCCTATAATCCTGGTTACTCGGAAGATATGAGGAGTGCCATTTGAGCCAGCCCAGGCAGAAGAGTCCATAAGACTTGGCTAGAAGCATGACTCAAGTGGTAGAGTACCATTTGTGAGAGAGAGAGAAAAAAAGCCAAGAGGGAGCATAAGGCCCTGAATTTGGACCTTGTATACCTTAATACTGACACAGCAAAAAGGGAAAAAGAACAAATGAACTACCTTGTAAGCTCTGGATCTCAAGATAGCTTGTTTTTATCCTGCAGGAAATAAAACCAGCATGTTTACCTCTTCCTACTGTAACAAATCACCACACATGCACATGAATTTGCAACAAGACAGGCTTCTCATCCTACAGCTCTATAAATAAGCCTAGGGTGGAACTGACTGCTCAAAGCGGTATGTTTTATGATAAGATACCAGCTTTGTCGTCATCTTCTTACAGGAATACAAAAATGAGTATTCAGTACCTAGTAATAACATGGAATTTGCAAAGTTGTGACAAAGAGAGGCAGGTTTTGACACCTGCAGACTGAGTGAAGAGTCTTTTGCAGTGTTCTATGAATATATGGCAGGACACACCAGAGGTGCATGTGTTAGCCAAGGAGCAGGAGTCACACATGGAGACAGCCTTGCTGAAGAGCACTTCTGGGAACAGAACAGTGGACACCCATCACATTGGCTCTGAACGATGACCTCCATGGCTGGTGGTCCAGAGGAGATCTATCCAGTGCATGGCTGACACAAAGCAGGCTACTCACATCATATTCTGTACAGAGGGATTTGGAAGTCTGTAGCCCTGTAGGCAACAGCAAGGCACTAAGAAGGTTTTATGCAAAAAGGGGTAGGTGATCACACCTCCTAATCATATCCTGGGATGTTACAAGGAAGCCTCAGAGGGCTGCAGATGTAGCTTAGTGGTAGACACGTGATTAGTACACCAGATAGCAGGGTCTGATACCCAGGATGGCCAAAAACTAAAGTGAGGTTATCAGAAGGCAGATGGTGGGGAGGAGAGAAGAGAAAAGTCTTGATTGCTGCAAGCAAGAGGATAACCAAGACAGAGTGGAAGAGGTTTTTATTAGACACTTAGCACTCAAATGTTTGTTTAAAAACTGGATCTAGGGGTTGGAGGCATGTCTCCGTTGGTAGAGTGCCAACCAATGAGCAAAAGGGTCAGATACCAAGTTCAAGTCATGGTCTTGGGGGGAAAAGAAAACACACAAAAAAACAGATGTGCCCAAGCACAGTGGCTCATTCCTGTAATCCCAGCTATTTAGACAGCTGAAGCTTCAAAGCCAGCCCAGGCAGGAAAATTTATGAGACTTATCTCCAATTAAACAGCCGAACTCCAAAAGTGGAAGGGTAGCTTTATAGAGTGTCAACCTTGAACCAAAAAAAAAAAGCCAAGGGAAAATTGGAGTCCAAGTTCAAGCCCCAGAATTGGCCCCCAAACACACATCTGGATGTTGGGAGGGGTGGTAAATGAAGTGGCCAAAGAGGAATGCATATGAAAAGGAGGTCACTGATAGAGGTGGAAAAAGATGAGAAGGGACAGTTTAAAGAAGGAACTCACAAATTCTGTGTCTGAAAAAGAAATGATTACATTTGTGATCATTCCTGCTGATTTTTCCTTTATGTTCACATTTATTGCATGGGTTACCCTTTCATTGGCGAGACAAGGTTGCTGTGTATCTCAGGCCGGCCTGGAACTCTAAACCCTGCTCAGGTAACAAACATGGTCTGGCATGGTGGACATGTACAGTAGCTGAGGAACTCAAGCCCCTGAGAAGATTGTCTCAAGTACTGGCCAGTGTTGGGTTGATTTCTTTCTGCAGTGAAGACAACCATCCTTAGTACAGGCCTTGAAAGATGAATCTTGTACATGTGTAATTGACCCATGGTTAAGTATATTGGCTAATTCAAGGCTCCCATGTCATTCACATAATTCTATTTTGACAGCTCAGTAGGTGCCGTCAATAATTGCATTGTGAGATCGGTTGTCCACTCAAGCAGCTTCCAGGCCTTCCCACAAGTCTCTTTATCTGCTAAATTACTCAGCACCTGCCAGCCTCCTCTGGTGCTCAGGAGCAGACCTAGGCAGGGGGGAGAGCAGGGGGTACTCTCCCCACAGAGCTCTCAGTGATCCTGACTTTTCTCTCAAGTCTTCAACTTGAACCGAAGGACTTAAATAGGATTTATCTCACATTCAGGCATTCTTAATCTCCCAAGGTCAGTAGTACATCATGAAACGTCGCTGTCATTTGAAAATCCCCAGAACACAATGAAATTGTCATTGAAGAGTTACATAGGACAGAAATGGGATCATCAAGCTTAGGAAGATGACATTGGGATCAAACAAAGAATTGGTAAATGTTACCACTCTAATGCCAAGCACCATGGCTGGAAAGATTTCCACAATTATTGCCTCTGCGTACTCACACTGGTGGGCAGGCACTGAGGATATGAGGTTATGAAACGTTTCTAATCTAAGGTTCGTTCTAATTGCATGTGAAATTTAGATCCTTGTGTCACAAAAGCTGAGTAGACAGCTTTTGCAGAATTGAGAAAGGGAACAGTGACAGCAAATGGCCTCATCTGATGCACAGCCCACGTCTTCCCAAAAGTTCTGATGACGCAAATAGAGTAATTTCAATAAGCAAAGGGCCAAAAACTTACAAGCTGATATTAACCCAGTATATGGCTGTTTGCCTCACAAAGGTAGTACAGCTTTGAGACAGGGCCTGGCAGGTAGACATTGAGTACTTATTAAACCTGTGATGAATGATGGGAGATCTAACCTCAGATAAAATGTGACATGCATCACAGTGTAATAGTTGCTGTGATTCTTACAAGGAAGTACATGAACAAAGCATTGGGCAGAAGCTTTTTCCACATCCCGGGGGTGGGGGGGGGAAACAATTTTATAACTCTCTCAATTTTAAACTTTTCTCCTGGAAGTTTCTCTGCAACTTTCATGGGATATATAGAATCCTGTATAAACCAGTTCATTTTTTTTCATACTGAATTATTTGTAAAGGCTACTTTAAGAACTCCACCGTATTTTATGGATTTTCATGCCTTGACCTGAACTTCTCTAGAAATCTAGATAAAGGAAATGAGGTTCGTTTCCAACTCAAGAAGTAGAGGAGCAATAACAGAAGGTTTAACCATTTACAGTCCTAATCCTACAAGAACAACTGTGGGATTTGAAAGCAGTAGATATTCTTCCCAAAGGCCAGCAGAATTTTGGTTTTAAAGAAGAGAGAATGCATACCCTTTAGGGGTCATTAGCCTGGCTGTGGGATTAAACTAACGCAGACAGGCCTAAATGTCTAGAAAGAGCCAGGCATGGTGGCTCACTTCTGTAATCTTAGCTACTGAGAAGGATCAAAGTTTACAGGACTTCATCTCAAACAATAAAACGTTGGGTATAAGGTGACTGTGGTTTGGACTAGCCCCAGTTAAAAAAAAACTCAATTGTCCCATTCAAACAATTTTTTAAAAAAGCAAAAAGAGACAGGGAGTATAGAGCATCCTCCTAGCAAGTAAAGGGCTGTGAGTTCAAGCCCCAGCACTGCCCTTACAAAAATGAGATAGTAATGGGGGCCTGCATTACTAGGTTGTTTCAGTGAAAAGGTATCAGCTCCACAATAAACACTCCATATTTAATAGTATTTGTCAAGATCTATGAACACCACATTACCAACAAGAAAACTGGAGCTCAGTAGGTTACAAAAAGTCCAAGCTCTCTATTCAGAGGAGCAAAGTACACTCTAACGCGCTCTACAGGTCATGGTTGAGTGTTATCGGTAACCCAAGCCTTGTGAGACCTGAGGGGAAAAGCCAGTGTCCAAGCAAGATGAGAGCATTTTGCTGCTGGAATCTGACTGGAAATCAACATCCCATGAATGCCATGTTCTAAAGAAGCTGCGCTGGAGGCAAGAGTGCCACCGAGGAGATCAGCCAAACCAAAACTGAGCACAGACTCCATTGCCTGTCTCATCTTCCATATGGCCCAATAACTGGACCAACATGCGTGAAGCCTTTGTGCAATAAAGCAGAATGGTTTCCAGGTCCTGGAGTTATCTCAGAGGGAAAGAAAAGCCCAGCAGGTGTCCAAAAATTGAGTTACTATATTGCACTGTCCATTCCATAAGAGACAGCTCCATGATTTGTAAGAAGGTTTGGACAAGGCCATGTTCATTGTGCAAAAGCACAAGATTTTACCTAAACTAAAGACAATAACGAAAAGAAAAAAAAGATCTGGAGGTATGGTTTAGGTGGAAGAACTCCTACCTGGGAAATGTCAAGTCCTGAGTCAAGCCCTCAGTCTTGCTAAAAATAACTCGATAGTCTAGTACAGTGCATGGCAATATTAATTTAAGCCAGTCCTCCCTGCACACCTGTGCATCCCAGAATCTTCGAGACTTTAGTTTGGTTGTCACTGGGTTCCACAAGGAATGCAAAAACAGAACACCAGAGAGAAGATCCATGCTGCCTCCAGCCCCGGAGTGGAGTGGGCTGGAGGTACAGAAAGCGCTCACCATGCTTTGCCCAGGAGGCTGCTGGGAGCTGTTCCTCTCTGCCCTTCTGTGGGTCTGCCTCTCATCGCACTGATCATGTGCACAGCCTGGAAAATGGAGACCACTCACTGGCTTAGGAGTGCAGCCCTTTGCCTCTGCGGTGCCATGACAACCAGCCTGCCAGCAATCACCCCTAATAACAGCCACTCACTCCCAGACTGCCTCCACCTGGGCAGCGGCTCCCGCGGGAGCTCGATTTCCCGTGGAGCTTCCAGTAGGGAACAAATGATGAGATGGGGAGGAGAAAGACTGGAGGGAAACCACGTGTGTCTAAGCTGAGGCAGGCAGCAGAGACATGGTTATGCCAGGGGAGGCAGGAATCTCACCCATCCCCGTGCCCCTCATGGGATGGCAGAGAGGGAGCTATAACAAAGAGACCAAACATGAGCACTGATCAAGCCAGGCCATGCTCTTACCAGATTTCTTCATTAGGCTCCTGTCGAGACCCCAACTGGCTACTCATCTTGTCTAGATGGGCGCCCCCTCCCTTGCCCGCTGGAGTTGAATGTACTCAGAGACCTCCTTCAATCAATATCATTCCAGAATGACAGTTCTCAAAGAGACCCCAGCCCTGCTTGGCTAATAAATGATTATCCCACACAAAAGGAGGACAAACAGGCCCACAATTAATGAACTCGTTAGTGAATGCTCTAGCCATTAGATTGACAGGTCAAATGCAGGTTGTGTCTTCCCTTCCTTTACATCAAGGATTCCAGCTGAGCTTCATTTACCAGGAAGCCCTAACCAGGAGCTGAGTCCCAGTAAGGTGTGCGCTCTCAGGGACCAGTCTTTTCAAGCCTCCTCCGTTGTAAAATGGATATCATCATTCCTCTCTCTAGTGCCTAGCAGGTAACAGTAGCCCCTGTCGTCACTGCTTTTCTTTCTGAAAGATTCAGAACTGTGATTTGTGAATCTAAAACAAGCACAGATTTTTAACTAAGAGGTTAAGAGATTTTTAACTAGGCAAGTGGCTGAGTTTAAGAGGGGAAGAAACAATAGACTGAGATGGTTCTGGAAGGCTTCCTGGAAGAGGCATTGAGCCCTGTGGGTTGAATAGAAATCAAACAGGGTATGGTGTAAGTGGCCTCACACTAGGGCCCACATGGCTCACACATGATTTATGGTTTGATAGCATACATGAAAAAAAAAAAGTCAGGATCCCATCTGGCACCGGTGGCTCACACCTATAATCCTAGCTACTCAGGAAGCTGAAATCTAAGGATTGTGATTCAAAGCCAGCCTAGGCAGGAAAGCCCATGAGACTCTTCAATTAACTACCCCAAAAATGCAGGAAATGGAGCTGTGGTATAAGTACTAGAGCCTTGAGACAACCTAGCTACACTAGAGCCATGTGTCTGCCTGACAACTCTCAAATGAATAGGCATTATGCCTATGGTTTCTCTCCTCCCTGTATTCTGCCCAGGGATGCTTCACCTGTATTTCACACCTGGCTCTGGAGACAGGAATTCCTCCACCTGGAATAGTGATGATGCATTCATTAGGCAGGCCTCGGCTGGAGTGTATGAATAGAAGAGGACAGGAATATTGGCCTGCTGACCCCAGTGCCTGATGGGACAGGCCCTGCATGATAGGCCTAGGAGGAAGCACATTGCTTTGATAGGATGTATCTAGCACATGTCAGAGGACAGAATTTCATGGTCTCCTCAAAGGAGGTTGGGGGAGCTACAATGCAAGGAAAAAGAGAGCTGCAAAGATGGGGTGGTCCAGTACCTCCCTGGGCCAGCTGTGGAGAGACGGCTATTGAAAGGAAGTAGACAACTTCGGTACCCACAGATGAAGGAAACTGGCACTGGGGCCTGTTGGGGGAAAGCAGCTGCTTAGAGTGATGGAGGCTCATGAACTCATCCCCTCACTCTGTTGACAGTGTGGCTTGAGGAATGGATGTTTTTTTTCTTTTTTTGTGTGGGTCATGGGACTTGATCTCAGCCTGGGCACTATCCCTGAGCTCTTCAGCTTAAGGCTACCACCCTACCCTTGAACCAAGTCCCATTTCCTGTTTTCTAGAGGTTAATTGGAGATAAGAGTCACAGGTTCTTTTGTGCCTGGGCTGGCTTTGAGCCTTGATCCTCAGATCTCAGCCTCCTGAGTAGCTAGGATTACAGGCATGAGCCACCACGCCCGGCCTGGGAATGGAGTTTTCTGTAACAGATCACCACAGATTTAGTCATTTACTAGCTTGAGAACACAGTTCTGGAATTCAGAAGTCTGACTTGGATCCTACTGAGCCAACGGCATGGTGTTGGCAGGGAATTTTCATTTCTCTTGCCTTTTCCGGCTTCTAGAGTGAGCCTTCATCTTCCACATTGAATCACTCTGATATTGAACCTCTTGCTTCCTTCTTTCACTCTAAGGACCTTCCTTGCTATAATTGGACCCAACAGATCATGCAGCACTATTTTCTCATCCTAAACTCATCTACTAACAGACTTAATGTTGTCCTCTCCAACCCCGGGGACAAATGGCATTCTCTTCCAATCAGAGCTGAGAAGCCCTAGCCATGATAAATGTGATCCATTATTTGATGGATCATACCAAATGCTCAGTATCCATTGGCTGATGATGAGACACACAACTACTTGTTGAATATTGACCATGGGTCAGGAAACATACTTTGATCTCATTGCATCCTTACAACTGTGCAAAGCCAATTATGAACTGTGGAGCCAATCTGAAGGCAGTAAGGAGAACAGAGGTCGCACACTGAGGCAGCTTAGGAAAGCAGTCTGGAGTTTACTGAATGCGTGATGTGATCTTTCAGCTACCTATTCCAGAGTCCTGCCATCCCTCCAAGGTACACTTACTCCTCTTGATTCCTCTGTCTAGCACAAGGTGGTGTTTGGAGAGCACACCATTTTTTTTTGCACTGTTCCAATGAAAGCCAGTGAGTTGACATTTTTTTAAATGGTTGGAGGGAAAAAAGTCATGCAGTGGCATATACAAAATATATAAAACTAAACTTTTAAAACAACATTTCAAACGGGAGCCTATCCATTTGCTTTCTATGCTGACTTCATGCTCTGTGTCTCCCAGCTCCTGAGTGATTTTTTTAATATCTGTTTTATGAAGTTGCAGCTTCCATTTATGAGAACATTGCATCTTCCTCAGTGTCACCTCACCCAGTGATTCTTGATCATTTAAAGCTCCTTGTATTATCAGTTAGATCAAAACCTCACAGGGAGACTATTTATTTGTCTAAAAACAAAAATGAGTAATTATTAAAAGACATTTGTGGAGGGATGGTTGAGAATGTTGAAAGGAGTGACACTGATCAACCAATATTCATAAACGGCTTGGTTAAATGGCAACTTCTTAGTACAGCTAAGGATAATTTTAAAAAAGACATTTGTGAAGAAAATGTAACCAGAAGTCTTTTGAAAATGGTTATATGAAGTTTACAAACTGATAACAGTTTTCTTCATGAATTTATTGTTCTCCAATGAGCCACAACTGTGTATGTGGCATCAGAATCACTTACAATTTTTTTTGCAGAATTAATGAAGGACGTGTGAAAAGCAAATTCCAAGGGTGGAACAACTGAGTTTCCCCAAAAATCTCTTATCTGTGACTTAATAGGAACTGAGTTCCTGACCTCTAGCCCCTGTCTGGAGAATATGTCATTAGGCCATGGTAGTAGAGTAGCCACTAATAAAATCTTAAATTCATTCCCTCCCTGTCCTCAGCTGGAGAAGGCCAGCACTTTGAATCCAAGGGCATTCAGAGCCTCCACTGGAAGACCGCTGGCTGTTTCTCTCATTGAGCAAAATTATTGGATGGGTCTTCTGTATAGTAAAAATTACTGGCTGTATCTCAATCGGAGAGGCTTCTCTCTCCAGGGGCAGAACTGTTGCCTGCATATCTCTGAAGCAAAATTGCCATCTGCCTCACTCTGTAGGAAAATTGCCAGTTGTGTCCCCATTATGGGAAGATTGTCAACCATGTCTCTAAATGGAAAAACATGCCAGCTGTGCTTCTCCATAGAAGAGATGTCAGCAAACGTGAGGGATTTAAAACCCTGCACACGAATCTGAGTCCATTCCAAACCAGAATGACTGCCACATCCCCCTGGCTCATTTCTTTTGCTCACCTTCTCATCTACTTGAGCCATCAAGGTCATTGAAATAAGACACACTTACACTAAGGAGACATATTTTAAATGATGTCCAGAGATGACCTGGACCTTGAAATCACCACAATACCACATAGCTCTTAGGATCTTCCCAAATGGAAGCCACTTGGGTTTCATAGGAAGGTGGCCTTAAGCAGACACCTCCCCTATTATCCTGGATGCAGGTTATCCATCCTCATGATCATCTAGAAAATACTACTGTGGTTTCCTTCTATTGGTGGATTAGAAGGACAGAACTGCTTGTTCCCCTTCAGAACTTGTGAGCAAGACGGCTGGGGTTTCCATCAGGTCTGTAAACTGGCCACCACCACATGACAGGTCCAGAAAATGCTGCTGATCCCAGGACAGCCCCCGTCTGCCACTTCTCCATTCTAGAGGCCACAATTGCCTCGCTGCTCACTTCCTACTGCTTTTGCCCTTGCTGAAGTGAAGGTAGCTTTAGGTGCTCCAAAATCAGCAATGTTCTGAAGTTGTCTCATTTGTGAATTCAAAGCTTTCTCCCTATATTAGGTCTAGCATCATTTCTGTAGTCACCCAATCCTTCTCTGGGGCTCACCCAAGACACACTCGCCCCATGCAAGTGCCTTGTATTTGTACATGTTATGTCGCAAAATGCTATGGATTTTACAGGGAATGTTAGTTGCTTTTGACTGTAGTGTCATTGCCCAAAGTACACTCCAAGGAACCCTGTGCTAGAGACATACTTGGCTGCAAATGATGTCACATGAATAAATGACAAGAAGGATTTGAAGTGGGATTAGAGCAGGGGTTCTCGATAAAGAGACACCCAGGTCAGCCAGGAGACTTTTCAGCAATATCTGGAGTTAGTTTTGCTTGTTGCCGTTGGGCATATGAGATGAACCAGGGGACAGATTGGGAGTTGAAGCCTGGTTATATTGCTTAGAATTCTAACAATAGGCCAACTGAATTATCATCCTGGTTGGAGTTCCCCAAACCCTTTGCTCTCTGGAGAATCTGATGTACTAAAAGCAGGGAGTTCCAGAGTAAAGGCTGCCCTAGAAGGACAGGGCTGAGTAAGAGCCTGTAGGATGTCACAGCTTTTGTCATCTAAAAGCTGGGAAGGATCGGTTCAGTGACCCTGATGACTTCCTATTAAAGAAGCAAGGAAGCACAGAGTAGACAGTAATCCAAACTCACTCTGATGAAAGCCCGAGGAGGAAGGTTCAGAGAACAGCCTGGAAGAAAACTGAGTTCAAGCCCCAACTTTGTTCCTACTATGATTTGCACTTAAGGTGACAGGTTAGAGCAATTCAAATACCGATGGGTGCTACATGAGTTAATGCCACAATACCACACAAGAGCTCAATAAAGTATTAGATGTCCAAGCTGGCCTCTAATTAGTATTCTATGCAATAGAGGGTGGGTATGAAGAGCCAGGTAATTTGATCCCAGCCTCAATTCCAGCCCAATGTCCTAGACTCCCAACCTAACATTCTTCCCAGTATCCTATCACAGGATACTAGTGATAAAGACCAGAAAGAGATGAGGATGAACTGCCTGGAAGTGGGACATGAGAGATTCCAGCTCAAGTTGGTTAGAAAAAGTGAAAGCCAAGTGTGGAGGTAACAGAGATGAGCAGAAGTGAATCTCCTTCTCTGTCACTAGCTACCGTGTATGAATCTTGCATCAGTCTCTTATCTATGCTAATTAACAGTGTTAGTGCCTTCCTCAAATGTCTGACCATCAAATGCAACTACGGATGCAAAGTTTTAAGAGCCAAGAATGGCACCAGATGTCATCATTCTATTGCTATTACTATTAACACTGTAGAAACACCCTTTTTCTATCAGTGAGTCTAACCCATCTCTGATGACTGGTTATGAGCTATCAGAATTCTCATTAAGATCACTTCATCACAGGAAGCAAAACATGGCTCCTACATACAGTTACCTTCATTTCCTATTAGATGTCTGTTTTCTGAAAGCTACTTGGAAAACTTGCAGGCATTCTAGGACTAAGCCAGAGATCTCTGAGAGAAATGGCTGGTATATCGCGAGTTCTACCGTCAGGTACCAGATCCTGTTATACAAACCAGTTTAGCAAATTTGAGCGATATGAGAGGTAAATTTCATGGTGCATATATTCATGTGATATTTGTATTCCACAGGGAATTCCAACACGTTTATTCCCTTCTGGTAGCAAAGTAACACCTCGTTTAAAATTACAGTGGTAGCTAACTTTGTGTGATTGTTGAAGGTTTTTTTTGTTTTTGTTTTTTTTTTGCCAGTCCTGGGCTTGAGCTCAGGGCCTGAGCACTTGTCCTTGGACTTTCTCAAGGCTAGAGCTGTACTTCTTGAGCCTCAGCACCACTTCCTGGCTTTTTTCTATGTATGTGGTACCGAGGAATTGAACCCGAGTCTTTGTGCATGCTAACACTAGGCCAAACTCCCTGCCCAAAATTTCATTTCTTAAGGACAGAGATGGGTCTATCCAGTTTACTTGGGTAATACTTGGGTTTGAACTCAGGGCTTCGCTAAGGCGGCACTCTACCACTGAGCTACACATCCAGCCCCTTTTTTTCCTAGTTATTTTGAGATAGGGTCTCACTCTTTTTTGCCAGGCATATGTCAGACTACCCTCCCTCTGTAAGACTTCCTGCTGGAGCTGAGGTGACAGGTGAGTCTGTACCCAGCTTCCTCCATCCAGATGGAGTTCCAATCAGCATTTCTCCTGAGCTGGTTGGTCTGAAGTGTCAACCCTCCTTATCTCAGCATACCTGGGATAGCAGACACATACTACAGTGGCCAGCTCTTGACTAGGAAGAGATCTCACAAACTTCCTGTCCTGGCTGGTCTCGAACCATGTGAACCACCAAACCTGGTTTGTTTTATTTTTATAGCCTCATGTATGTACAGACCACAGATAAGCTATGTACTATGCTGTGTACAGTACTAATGTATCCACATTCATATAAATTTACATTTTTAATGTGCATACTTGATATATGATTGTTTAGGAAGTCTTGTGTGTCATCCAAGACAAGATTGCATCATGATTAAAATGGAAGCCAGCTGAGTAGTAGCAACCATGCCTTTAATCCTAGATAGTAAGCTGAGATCTGGGGGAATCCGAATTCAAAGCCAGCACAGGCAGAAAAGGTCCTGGAGATTCATCTACATTGAACTGGCAAAAAGTCAGGCTGGGTCTGTGACTCAAATAGAGAGCCAGCTATGAGCAAGAATGTGAGGCCATGAGTTCAAGCTCTGCAATCAGGTAAAAGAGCAAAAAGGACTAAAATCTGTTTCCCTGGAAAAATTTCAAAGCTTCTGTATGAAGTCGGATGCAGTGATGAATATCTGACATCCCAGTGTCCAGGAGGCTAAGACAAAAAAAAGTACGAGTTCAAGGCCAACTTAGGCTATTATTTAGCATGACCTTGTCTCAAGCGCAAATAGAAAATCATTATTCTGACTTCATATGCTATGGGAAGGATTAAATAAGATCAAACACATCCATCACCGGGCCTGGAATATTATAGGTTTCTTATTAATTATTAACACAGTGAAGTGTTGCTGTAGAATGAAAACAATTCCTGCGGTTGGCATGCATTTGAATACACACACACACACACACATATAGATGAATTACCAAGTACTATACTCTTATGTTAACTGAACACTGCCCTGTGTCCTGAGTCAGGAAGCCCCCACCCCGAAAAAAAAAGTGTTCAATGTATGTAGTGTTGTGTATGAAATCCAGGACTTACTCGTGATAGACAACTGCTCTACCACTGAGCTACACTTCCATCCCTTAACATTCTAAAACAAGAATCAAAATCAGAACATTGTAAGAATTTCTGTAAATATTCTTTGAGACAGAAGTAGAGCACTGGAGTGCTATGAAAAGACCACTTTGGGGTTGTTTCATTATTTAACTCTGGACATGGACTCTATCCCTAAGTTCTTTTGCTCAAGGCTAGCACTTTTCCACTTTGAGCCACACTACTATGTCCAGTTTTTTGGTGATTAATTGAAAATAAAAGAGTCTCATGGGCTTGCCTGCCTTGGATGGTTTTGAATCAGAATCCTCAGATCTCAGCCTCCTGAGTACTTAGGGTTTCAGGCAGGGGCCAGCAGTGCCCTCAGTTCCTCAGTAGTCCTGATGAGTGAAATATAATTAACCAACCCACACTAGTGCATGCTAATGATAAGATAGAGAGCAACATTTAGAGAGCAACATGTAGTAAAGGCCTATTGTAGGTACCAGTTCTAATGCCAATAATGTTCATCTCCACTTTGTAGTTGGGAAAACTGAAGACAGAGCAGGAAAAAGAACATGCATAGCTAGTCACTGACCAAGGCAGGACCGGAATGACTAATGCCCAGTGCTAAGCCTCCAGCTGTTTGGATAGGTGCGTGGTGTCCATTTGAAAGCCTCAGGGCTCCGACTTCTCTCCCTACTAAGATGCTTTACTAGAGAGTTTTTAAGTCCCCAGGGCCAATAAGAATCCTGTGCGATGAAACTCAGGTGGAAAAAGGCATCCTCATAGTGGAGAACTGACCAAGCAGACAAGTAGAAGGTAAGCCCTTCACTGATGCTGGATCAAAACCCAAAGACACAGGTTGAGACCCTCCTTGTATCGGGGCCTTATACTTCAGTCTCAATGGGATTCTAATTCCCAAATTCAATTCTGATTACTGAAGATCTGTCCTTCTTTCAAATGGCTCTGTGAGAATTAACATCCAGGTTTGGCTTCAGGTTTAACTTAGCAAGTCTTAAGAGGACATTTACGCACTCATGCTTACTACAGGGATTTGCCTCCTGCCTGTGCACATTCATTCTGCAGACAGAAGGCGCTTCAGAGGCCTGGTAAACTCAGCACCCTCAAGTCTCATGTTTGGCTTCACCTAAAGCCATGTCCATCGTGATTAATTAAAGCCATACGCACTTACCATTTTATAGGTCAAATGTAACAGTTTCAGCAAATGTGTTCGTGCAATGCCATCCATTGCTAAGCACCCAGAGGACAATGAATTCATTAGTTTATCGGGCTTTGGTTCCAAATGAGCAACAAATATTGTAGGCTTTTTAGTTTTGTGCAGATACTGGGGCTTGAATTCATGGCCTTGTATTCTCACATGGCTTTTTGGCTCAAGGCTAGGGCTCCCCAACTTGAACCACACCTACACTTCTGGCTTTTTGCTAATTAGTTGGAAATAAGAGTCTCACAAGTTTTCTGTGCAGGCTGGCTCTAAGCCTCAGATCTCAGCCACCAAAATAGCTAGAATTACAGATGTGAACCAGCAGAACCCAGTTAACAAATGTTTATTGAACCATGTATTTGCAAATTCTGTGCATTCTGAATACAAAGATAAGTACCACCAAAGTCCTATCCCCAAGAGTTTCACACCCTAAAGACAAGTTCATGGATTGTTAAGTGAGACATGGCCATTTCATTGTAAGACTACCTACGCAAATAATAAATGAATGACCTTTTTAGTTTTAGAGATTCCTATGAATCTGTTTTCCAAACCCTTAGCATCTAGAGATCAGTGTAGCAACATTGCAAAGCCTCAAGGTGATACACCCACACCAAGATGGGCTGAAATGAAGATGCCTCAACCCACCACAATTGGTGAAGATACCTTCCTAATGTAGGTCACAGGAAAGCCATTTCTTCCAGAAAACAAAGATCTTTGCAGATGAAGTACATATTCGTAGATAACTTATATAAACCAAAGGGAAGAGGATGCATGGAGAGGGGATTAAGCAACACATGCAAAAGCATCGTGATACAATGCGAACATCCAGTCTAATGACAGAAGAACTAGGTGCCATTTTTGATGGCTTTCCATACCATACTGAAGACCATGACTTTTATCCTGTAAAGGAAAAGCTGGAAGTCATTTGTAAGGAAATGGAAAGACTTAGAAAAAATTATATTAAGTGAAGTAAGCCAGACTCAAAGGAACATAGGCTCAATGGTTTCCCTCATTTGTCATAATCAGTAGAAACCTTGGGCTCTACTAGCAGAGATTTGCAATAGAACCTAGATACATACCATATAGAATGACACTAAATGAAAGGACCTCCAGTATATATAAACAAAAGCCATATAATGAGTGATTGTTGTCCTTAATGTACTATGTTATCTCTCATCTCTTTTGCTATCCTTTGGTTATCTCATATTGTTACAGTATTTCACCTGGTTATCTGATATATTGTATATATGCTTATTTGGTTATTTGAAGTCAGATAGGGAAGGGGGAAAACAAGATGAGGGGCGGGGGTGGGGGGAAGGAAATGGGGTCCAAGACATGAGAAAGGGTATCAATGTTTGTGAAGTAATGCACCTTCTATCTAGGGAATATAATGTAACCCTTCTATTAATTACAATAAAAAATATATGGAAAAAAAGAAAAAGCTGGAAGTGGTGCTGAGCTCAAGTGGTAGAACTCTAGCCATGAGAAAGACCAAGGACAGTGCTCAGGCCCTGAGCTCAAGCCCAGGACTGGCAAAAAAAAAAAAAAAAGATTCCTGAGCCATAGAGTATGCCTAAGCTTACTCAGTAAGTCAAATAGTAGTCTGACTTTTGTGGGGGTTTTTGCCAGTCCTGGGCTTGAGCTCAGGGCCTGAGCACTGTCCTTGGATTTTTCTCAAGGCTCTACCACTTGAGCCTCAGCACCACTTCTGGCTTTTTCTAAGTATGTGGTACCAAGGAATCGAACCTGGGTCTTCGTGCATGCTAGGCAAGCACTCTACCACTAGGCCAAACTCCCGGCCCAGTAGTCTGACTTTTGAGTGAAGGCAATCTACATCTCTTAACACTTTTAAATATGCCCATATAAAAATTCACACATGAGCATTCATATTATTCATAATAGCTAAAAAGTGAAAACAAGTCAAATGCTTATCAGCTGATGAATGAATACATAAAATGTGGGGAGTCCATAGAACGCCACGCTACCCAGTCATATAAAATAATGTCCTGCAACATAGATGAACCTTTCACAAATACTGTGCTAAATGAGAAAAGGCCAGGCACAAATGACCTGCATATTAAGTCTTTTTAAATTTTTTGGAGAACTAGAAAGCAGGTTAACATTGGCCCAGAGTTGCTAGGGTGGAAAATAGGGAGTTAAGTGCTAAAGGGGCTCGATGCAGCAGTGGGGGACAGGGGTGATGGTTGGAAACCTAAATTTAGAGTGTGGTGCTGATTACATAAGTATTGGTGATCCTAACCCCACTGAACTATATATTTAAAATACCTGTATTTTAGGGTGCTGTAATTAGTATCTTACAAAACTTAAAGTAGTTTTAAATTGGGTGCAGTGGTTCACACCTGTAATCCTAGCTACTCAGGAGGCTAAGATCTGAAGATCACAGTTCAAAGCTAGCCCAGACACTAAAGTCTGAGACTCTTATCTCCAATTAACCACCAGAAAACAGAAAGTGGCACTGTGGCTCAATGGATAGGGTGGCATCGTTCAGCTGAAGAGCTCAGGGACAGCAACCAGCCCCAGAGTTCAAGCCCCAGAACTGACAAAATTAAAAAAAAAAAGTTTAAACATCTGCAACAGCTCTAAGCTTGTGTATGAGTATCAACATCTGGAGTCCAGGGGAAAAATAAATCAGAGTTAGTAGGTACATTGACCTAGATCTTGAAAAATAGCCCATGCCAGATAACAGGCCCAGGTTAGGCCTTCATGAGAGAACACAGAAGCCAGACAGATTTCTCCGTTGCCAGGGAGCTGACATGCTCTGTTAGCAACTTGTTTATATTCTGTAGACACCCGCTCTACCCAAGACAGGAAATTAACTACTAGCTTTCTAGCTGGCCCAAACATTCTGAGAGTCTGCGGACAAACCTGTACTAAATTCATCTTGTTTTGCTTTCATTCTGCAGTTTTTGAAGAGCCGGAAGATCCAAGCAACAGATCGTTTTTCTCCGAAATTATCTCCTCGATTTCGGACGTGAAGTTTAGCCACAGTGGGAGGTATATCATGACCAGGGACTATCTGACTGTAAAAGTCTGGGATCTGAACATGGAAAATCGTCCCATCGAGACTTACCAGGTACAGAAAACTGCAGCCACTCATGGGTAAACACTCCCTTTATGGAGGTTCTAAGTCAGCTTTGACCTGCAAAGGCTCAGAGGTTTACTATGCAGAATAAAAGAGTGAGGTAGTTGATAAAAGGCGATGGATGAGCTGTAAATGCCACAGGGTACACGAGGAAAGGATAGCATTCAATTGAACCTAGAGAGACTGAAATTTTAAGGTGGACCGGACACTAGTCAAGAGTAAATGAGTCAAATGTGATTCTGTCCATGTGATGTAGAAGCCAGATGATAAAATAAGGAGTGTACAGCTCTGCAAGGGTAACTTTAGACCAGGCAGGCCTGTCACATGAGAATGGTGACGACGAACTCCCTTATCTAGCCAGAAACGCATGGACGTTAGAATAATATGGTCAAAGGCCTGAAATCAATGGAAATGTGGTATGTGCACACAGTTCACCCTAAATGTGGAATACCAGGGTAGGAAGTTGCGCCTGGGGACGCAGGAAATAGCCTGGCTGCACACACTGGTGAGGTAGGCTATTCTATCTTGGGGTTGGGTCCAGTGGAGAATCAAGAGAACCTTAACACAAGAAATGACAGCATGATGTTCTTGTATTGTTTGACAGACAAAAGGCACAGGGTGATGGTGATTTGAATTGGAATGATGGAAGGTAGAAATACAGAGAGTAGAGAGCCACTGACAGTTGTTATTAAATGGGGGAAGAGGAATGAAGTACTGGCAAAAGGAACCCAAAAAAAGGCATTTAGAATTATTTGGTTGAAAGAGGAAGCCATGACTTTGAGGTAGATGGAATTTAACAAGGCAGTCCAAGCAAGAATGCCATGAAAGCAGCTGATCTTATTTTAAGATAGTAGATTACATTTTTCACGTAGGAATCGTAATATTCCCCATTTCAATGACATTGAAGTGATGCACTATCCTCATGAGTTAGCATGCTGAGTTGAAACTCCTTTGGAAAACTCAAGTTTTCAAACCATTAACACTAATTCCAGAACACAGTGATGGTGCCAGAGGAAAAACTAGAGAGGGACAGGTGAGGAGATGAGAGAATGTTAGAGTTACTGCAGGATTCTGGAAAAGGGTAATGATGGCAGAGATGGGCAAATTGTGGATTAATTTTCCAGGTAAATATCATTAGTATTGAAAGACACAGTTGATGTGCGATAGAAGGAAGGATCATTCCAAGCAAAGGCGAGTTGCCATTTTATTTAGGAGAGGAATGGAGAACTTGATTTTGGATGTGGAACCAGTTATTAAACATTCAAATGAAGATGGTCCGTAGCGTCTCGGTGCTAGTCTAGATGTATCCTAGCTAGCTGGAGATACCCATTTCATGCTCCAAAGTACAAAGCAGACTTTTAAGGTCATAGGGCTAGAAGAGGACCCACTAGGCAGTGATTATAGAGAAATCATTTACTTCTTGCCCTGGGGCCCCAATGTTTTCAGGTTGAAAGTAGGAAGATTTGGCAGGGGAAAAAAAAAGAGGAACATGGCAAGGGAGGCAAATCAGAATGTCCTCAGGTGGAAGAGGACAGCAAAGGCCTGTGTTGCTGCCACATTTACTCTAAGAACTGAGGGTTTGCCAATACTCCTAACAGAGGAGTAAGCTGAGTGGGGTGGATGACGGGAAGTGAGGAGCATGGAAAAAACAGTCAGGTCAATAAATTGCTAGAATCGAGACACAAAGAGAATGAACAGGAGATGGACATTGATCAAGTTGCACTGCTTTGTTAAATGGCAACTCCTCTGTACAAATAAGTCATGGAGGAGACATAGAACCAAGGAAGCAGAGGACAAAACTCTCTGAATATGATGAGACCAAGTAACGAAGACACTGGAGCATTTAGGTCACAAAGAATGATATAAAGAGGGATGGAGGTACCAAAACTGCCTTAAGAAATGGAACTACCCAGGTGCTTTTCAGGAGACTAAGAGCTGAGAATTGTGACTCAAGTGGTAGAGCACTATCCTTGAGCAACAAAAGCTCAGGGACAGCAACTAGGACCTCATTTCAAGGCCTAGGGTTGGGGGGAGGGAGGGAGAGAGAGAGAGACTATAGAAAGGTAACATCCAAGTTCAGTAACAATAAAACAGTAGAAAGTGGTTACTCAGGTGGGATGGAGTCAAGTGGAAACAATGAAGAGGGAAAAATGCAGTCAAGAATCCAATATACTATAAAATTAAGAGTGATGGAAGGAGGAGAGAGGGGAGGCATGGATGAGAATGTGAAAGGGCAAACCATAGACTACTTTGTTAAATGGTAACTCCTTTGTGCAACTACTTGAGTAGATTTAGTCAAAAACAAATTCTCACATCTCAGGAAAGTTATATCAACATGTATTTATAAAAATAAAGGTTTATGATACAATATAGTTTAAGTAATTTTTATAAATACATGTTGATATGACACCATATACCTTTATTTGCTCTGTGTGGAGTCTTCACTAAATGGAACGTCTTATGTTGAAGCTATCATCACTAAATATCCTCAGATGCAACTGTATTCAGCAGTTCCAAAAAGTAATAAAAGGCAACATAAAGAAATGAGAACTAGAGATTCTGAGAACTTTTCGTGGCTGTATCAAGGCTGTGAAACAGCAAATTTAGTTTAGAACATGAGCCTGAAACAGTGCTCAGGAGCAGGAAGGAGCCCAAATACCCTCTCTTGGTTTATGGACTGAGAGCCAAGTCCAGCCATCCCTGAGTATCTCCAAGAGAATCAAATTTCAGTTGAGAGGAAGGAGCAGGGAAAAAAAAAAGAGGTCAAGGACCTGAGACTTAAGACTAATCCGTAAGTTCCAGAAGGCACTGGAAAATAGCTCCAGAGCCAGAATTTAAATCCACCTATGTGGTTGAGATATTTGTTATCACTGTGGTTCAAAGAGCACCCCTGTATGGTAGCCTAATTATCTCCGATTCCTGCTTAGACTTCAGGGCTCAATGAACTCCTCAGCACCAGCTCTAAGCTTTCACTCGGTCATTTGACCTTGGCCCAGGGTCAGTGCTAGCATCTTCTTTCAGTTGCATCAGACAAACCTAGGGTGGGAGGGAATTAGAGCCTGTGTGGGAGTGGTACTTACAGTAGGTCACCCTCTAGACAGTCTGGATCAGAAAATCATGGATTCAGAACACATGATTGCGTGAGCAAGTCACATTTTAATTTTTAGGGAAAGGCTTTTGGAACACTCACTGTAACATGAAATAATCAGCATTTGCAGTCATGATCTGCTGGTGGTTCACTTAGTATTCTGCAAAGCTGATCTCCAAAAAATAGGTATCATAGCCCGTGTATTTGGAATGAAATTGCCCATTTCTTTTACTGAGGATGGTATACCTCAATATGCTTAAATACTCAATCAAAGGTGGTACTGTATAAAAATGGTGCCCACTAGTTCAGTGAATGGAGTTGAAAGGGATCATGAAATTTGGAGAGGAAGAGCCCGTGTAAGCTGGAAAACTAGGAGGAGGATGTGTGGCAGGAAATTTACTAGGGCATGGCCCACACTGCATTTACATTCATGCATTAGCAGGTTCCAGGCTTCTGGGAAGCAGAAGCTATGGGCTCAAGTAGGACTAGCTAGTTTCTAGGTTTTCTATAGAAAAGGGGTTGGAAAACCTCATCTCTGGCAGGTCAAATCTACACACACACACTTATGACTATGACATAACTTTACCCATCTAATCATTTACACAATCTATGACCACCATGTTGCATTCCTCCTTGGCAGAGATGGGTAGTTTATTAAAAGACAATACTTTAGGATTTGTGGATCATGTAGACAACAGATTAAGGACCTCTAAAGCTCCAAAACTTGAAGCAACTTAAGCAACATGAGGCCAGCAAGAGGAATATTCTGCCCTATTTCTATATAAACAAATTTCTTTAATGGTACAAAATCAGTATATGAAATCACCTCCAGTCTGTGTATGAAACTAAGTGCATTTTGTGTGTGTGTATTCAGTCTGTATATACAGACAAAATGGCAAAGATGAACGCTGACAGACTGGGAAAGGTTCCTAAAGAAAAGGGGAGATAGAGCCACATCTTACAAAGCACACCGGCAACTTTTCCTGCCATGCCCACTAGGAGGGGTCGGAGAGGTGAAGCCTCTTTGCTCTCTTTGCAGCAGGGATTTTGCTGTGAGGGCAGGATTCAGGCTGCCTCACTCCTGTATCCTTACAATGTGTCTAACAATGCCCAAAACTCTACTATTGGTGGCTATCCTGTGAGGGCTCAAAAATTGAGAATGAGAAAATAAAGGTAGAAAGTTAATTTGCAGAATTAGAACTGCTTCCGCAGACCAAATAACTGAAGAGGCCTGGTCAGCATATGACAACACAATCACATTCCTTTGTCAATACTAAGTACACAATTAAGACCCTGTCACCCCAACCTCAGCATCTGATAGAGCTCTGGGCTGCTTCTCTTCCCTAAAACCCAAGTTGCAATGAAACACATTAAACCATCATTCTTAATCCAAAGAGAGCTAAACAATACCCTTGGCACTGTCCCTCTGCCTTCTTCTAGTTCTGCTTCTATCACCTGAGTTCATTATCCCAATTCCTGATGAAGATTTAAGCCCCTGAATAAGGTCAGGTAATATACAGCATGGCGGGCACCTGCCAATAAGAACAAGCTGGCATATTGAATATAACCACTAATATTACCACTTCCTACTAGAAGGTTCCAGAAAGAATGCTCCAAGAAAAAAAAAAAGTGAGCCCAACTTTCTAACCTCAGAGCATTATCCATCTTCGCAGTTGGTGAGTGTAGCTGGAGAAATGAGCCAGTCATCTAGCCTGTGTCATTTGAAATGCCTGTCTGCCAACTTCAGGTGTGGCTTAGGCCCTCCCTCAGTGTGGAAATGAAGGCACCCTGCCCTTGCTCACAGGGCTGCGGCTCTTGCTGAGAGAGACAACCTGGAGGGGGTTGACACTTGCCTTGGGGAAGTACCTCTCACCTCTCTGTAAACAGCAGCTGCACCTGCAGAGATACTGCCACATTGGCATGCTCAGAGCCTGCAGGGCATGCCATCTTTGCCCCAAAAAAGATCCAAGAGCCTGTTTTGTCACTCATGGGACTTGAACTCGGGGTGCTGTCTGAGTTTGGGGTTTGTTTGTTTTTGCTAAAGGGTAGCACTCTACCACTTTTCCAGAAAACTGGAAGTGGTGCTGTGGTTCCGTTAATTGGAGCAAAGAGTTTCACAGACTTTCCTTGTACCAGCTGGCTTCAATCTGTGAGCCTCAGATCAGACTCCTGAGTAGCAAGGATTATAGGTGTGAGCTCCCGGCACCTGGCTTGCAGGATCTCTTTTTGATACCTCGTTATCACTCCAGAGTTCCTCCCATCCTATCTGGTATCATCCCTGACCCTGTTTTCAATCTGTTCACTTCTCACCACTGCCCTTACCCTGTCCATATCAGCCCGTCAGCCAGGAATAAGCAGACCACACTCTCATGACCATGGCAATACAGGAGGCTCAGGACTTTTCTGTGACATCTCTTCACTTTACACAGAAACGTCCTATGTGAAACGAGTCATCTGTCCCCACACCATCAATCTATGATTACTCCTTTCAGGACTCTACCTCTGGGCCTTTGCATGGGCTATTCCTCGTGATTGAAAAGCCTTTCTTCTGGATTCCCATGCTAACTTCCCAGTTACTCCTGTAGAAACTATCCCCAGACTGCCCCGTACCAGACTTCCATGCCCTACATAAATAGCAGCAGCATCTAAAACATCCCATATACAAAGGGTGCACGTCTTCTCTCATACATAGATGTATGTAACTTGCCAACATATATATAGGCACAGATGCATATATACACCAACGATAACTCAAGTCTGCTATACAAACGGGAGGATTACAGTAGTGTGACTCTTTCCAGTATCTTAAAGAGTTTAACAAAATGAATACCAGATACCTGAAATTTGTTGCTGGGGGAGGAGAAAAAGGAATGGCAGGTGAATGTGGTTATAACATCCAATGTATATATGTAAAGATGAAATCTGGTAACCTGAGGGGATGGATGGGATTCCGAAATTATTTGAACAAAAGCCCAGGTGAATAGGGTCCCCCATTTCTCAGGCCTCACTTGTGCCACCATCTACACAAGCAAGCTTGTTTAGTCCACCATCCCATGAGAAACCCACCCACTCACCCTCATGTCCCACCCAAAGGGCGGTGCCTATTGGTCGTGCCAATCAGATGATTGGCACATGACTGAGACAGGAACAGCTCGGAGTAGGGGGCAGGTGTACTCAGGAAGGCACATCTTTTAACATGATGACTGACCTTGATATTTCCCTTTCTCCCCAAGGTTCATGACTACCTCCGCAGCAAGCTTTGCTCCCTCTACGAAAATGACTGCATTTTCGATAAATTTGAGTGTGTATGGAATGGGTCCGACAGGTAAGAAAGGCTCTGGGTCTTTGGACTCACCCTCACACTCTTCTCTCAACTTAAGTACTAAAGAGCAGGAAACGGAGCTCGAGTGTTCACCTTGAATACAAAAGCTCAGGGATAGCACCCAGGCCCTGATTTCAAGCCCTGGGGGAAAAAAAATCTACAAAGAGTCCAAGGCCTGGCAGGATGGACAGTGTAGGTCACGCTGTATGATCTCTAGGACACACATTTCAGGCTGGCCCAGATGTCAATTTGGTGTCAATGAAGTCCTTTCTTGGACATGCCAAACACTTGCAGGAAGCCACTAATGGTCCACCCGCAGTTCCTGCCTGAACAGCCCTGCTTACTGTAGCAAAGTGGGCTTTCTAGTTTTCCTCAGCGGCTGGTGTGTCGACCAGCCGGGAAGGCCCTGGTGGCTCATTAGCTGGATTCTAGTCAACCTCATTTATCACATTCCCTCAAAATGATGTATTACTGTTTTAAGGCTTTTGATTTCAACAATACTTCATATTACCTCCCAATAGTTCATTTTTCCTCTGACAGATACAGATGAGTCTGTGAGAATTAGATGCAAGCTGCCTGACTTACGGGCCTTCATCAAGGAGCTCAGCCAGTATGTGAGACGGCATGGAACTGCTTTCAGGACAGTAGACTGGACGATTCCAGCTTTACTGCGCACAAACTCTCTTAATCTCACATTCACTTACACACTTTGCCTTCTGCCACTTGTCCCCAGAGGAACCCTACACTTAGCAGGCCTCACATGAAAATTGATTTGGTATAGGATAGAGCACGAAGGCTAGACACTGGTGGCTCATGCCTGTAAAGGATGCAGAGAGCTGAAGATTGCAGTTTGAACCACCCAGCCCCAGATAAAGTCCACAGGACTCTTCACTGAACCAGGGGAAAAAAGTCAAAAGTAGAGCTGTGGTGCAAGTGGCAGAACACCAGCCTTGAGCAAAAAAGCAGATGGAGAATTCCCAGGCCCTGGAGCTCAAACTCCCAAACTGGTACATTCATGCATGCACTGCACATGTGTGTGTGTGTGTGTGTACACACATACACCTTGGGGGAAACAAAGCTAGCCCTCTTATTTTACCATTTATTGTTTTTTTCCCATATAGTTTTATTGTAATTAATGGAAGGGTTACATTATATTCACCAGATAGAAATAGATAATATTTATATTGTTTAGTAATAGGTACTATTTATATATGTATGAACCATTGTTCCAACTTAACCTTTCTCTTCACCTAGTGTCAAAATTAATACTTCTTAGGTACCTACTGTCTACCAGGCACTTTACCATACCACATGTAAGCCCAGCCACAGTCTGATCAAGTTATTTTCAACAGCCCCATTTTCCAGACCACATAGCTGAGGGTTGATAAGATAAAGTGGTCACTCAAAGTCATGTCCTCAACAGTGAAATCTTTGGAGTAGCCCATCATCCCACGGCTGGGAGCAATGGAGTTTGGCTAGAATAGAGTTGAAATATTAGTTGAGGGAAGTGTGTGTCAGTGCTGAAGTTCAAAGAAGCCAAATACCTGAGTGTTTTGTCCTGGCACCTGGATCTGAGGCCCAGTTTTGTCCCTGTCTAACGCTGTGATGGCTCATCTGCCACTCGCTTGCAGGGAATGAAGGACTCGAAATGAGATCTGAGGCTGCAGCAATACAGCTTGACAGTCGCAGAGGTGCATTTCAGCACAGGGAAGAACAGTTCACAGCATCAGTTCTGTGAGCCAGAGTAACAAACTCCCACCTTGGAAGGAGCTGCAAGCTGATAATATACCCACAGAGGTCCCGGCTGTGTTTTCCTGCAGCCTTAATCACGGGAGGAACCCAGAAGTCAGTCCCCTGCCCATCATGTCCTCTCATGCCACCAGCAGAAAGTGTAGGGTCCCCAGACCTAAGGACCATCTCTCCCGCCCCGCCCCCATCATTCTGCCACCATTGAACATTAGTGGGTTACTGCTGGAAGGCTTTGGCATGCTCCAAGAAGGGCGACTTACAGAAGCCTCTCCTGTAAAATCTCACATCCCCACCCCACGTCCTTTCAAATGTGAAATGTATGCTTTTCCCAAGCCCTGACACCCATTGTGTAGATGAGTTTCCTGAAGGACTGAGCTCAGAGCTCCTGTTTAGAGGGGGATTGGGCCACCAGCCCCCACAAGGTAGAGAGGATGGTCTGGAGGACAGGTGGCTCAGGAGCACTCCCCCATGGCAGCTGTGCTTCACCCATGAGCAACAATTGGCTGGCACCCTACTCACAAGGGGTGGTAGGTAGTACAGAACCCTAACAGCCAGACCTACCTTGTGAGCAGAAGAACCTGGAAGACTCAGTAAGGAAGGCTTCTCAGTAGCCCGTCTCTCAGAGCTCCTGTTTGTAATGATTCAGGATTGCTGGTACAGAGCTGAAGGGAGCTGATTTCCTAAAACCTAAGTTGGGAATGGCGCAGAGCCATTAGCTCCAGATAGAGCAATAGGGAAATGGCAAGCCGTCTGTGTAGATGGCTCAATCACTCCCGTCTCCTCCCTGTCTTTCAGTGTCATCATGACGGGCTCCTACAACAACTTCTTCAGGATGTTTGACCGCAACACCAAGCGGGATGTGACCCTGGAGGCCTCTCGGGAAAACAGCAAACCCCGGGCGATCCTCAAACCCCGGAAAGTGTGCGTGGGGGGCAAGCGGCGAAAAGACGAGATCAGTGTGGACAGTCTAGACTTTAGCAAAAAGATCTTACACACGGCTTGGCATCCTTCTGAAAATATTATAGCGGTGGCAGCTACAAATAACCTATATATATTCCAGGACAAGGTGAACTAGAAGGACAAGTTATTACTTAATCTCACATACTGAATACTAGTCAAACGAGTTTTTAAATATTTCCTTGGGTCTTCATTTTGATGCATTGACTTTACTTTCCCTGTGCATAAAATAATCATTGGGATAGAATTAAAAGGAGTTCAACTTTCCCAGTTCCCCAGTTCGGAGAAACCTTTGTCAAACCCAACAGGTTTGGGCCATTTCTGTTTAGGATCAAGAGCTGCCAGCTAACAGTAATTCTTCCATAGTTGAATTTCTGATGCTTTGATTGCCATTTTTCTCCCCTCTGGTGGGTCCCGTGTTTTGTTTCCTAGGTGTCTGCTACGATAAAATGAGGTTGTCTGTAGTATTTAAGGAGAAAAAGAGATAAGTTTTTTTTAATTAAGCAATTCCATTTGATTGGGGGAAAAAAAATCAATGAAAAATAAACAGCGTTTACTCTACTCTTAGAGAACCTCTCTTTCTTTGTGAAAAACAAAACCAGAACTAGTCACACCATCTTTTTTTCCATTTTAACCATTTCCTTGAGGCAGAGATTCTTCCCTTGAGGCTTCAGAGACAGACTGAGGAGGGAAGGGGGCTCTGTTTGCAAATATCCCACAGAAACAGCCTGAGACTTTGATTAGAAACTGACCTCTGAATACATCAGAGGATAAAGAGACAGCGATCTGCATTGGGTTTCTCGGAATTCTGCTGGTAAGGTCTTGCAGTCACCTACTACTGCCAGGCCATTTTATCCTCTTGCTTTTTGTCCTTTTAGTTCCTCCATGTAATTGTCTACCTACACCTTTCTTGGTGGTTTCCAACTTAATCATTCTGGAGACTTTGAACAGCCACATCCTGGTGCTTGGTAACTGGGGCTATAAATAAGCCAAGGCTGGAGCCATAGCAACTCTGTGGCTCCCGAGACGGTGGAGAGTGTGTTGTGGTGTTTAATCAAGGACTTCTAGTCTACTTCAAGCTCATCTGGGAAAATAAACCCCATGGATATGGGATATGGAGGAAGCAATGGCCCCCAGCACAATTGCCCCCTTTGTTCTATGTATTTAAGTCACATTTCCTTAAGGCTTGCCCCCCCCCTCCATGAAATACTCATCCATTGAGTGTGGTTTCTGATATGCCAGGATTTTCTAGCATACAGCAGAACCTGGTGCCTTCTTCCCTTTAGATGAGGAGTCAGACTTAGTTCCAGAAAGTCCTTTTGAAAAGATTCTGTGAGGTGTATCTGTGGATGAGGCTTGGATAAATTTAAAGGATATCTTCAAAGAATAGATAGGAAGTATCTGGAAAGCTGAGTGTGGGTTGTTTCCAACTCTATCTCCCTGACCATTTCCTTTATTTTTTGGTAGTACTGGAATTTGAACTCAGGACCTCAGCTTGGCTGGCCCTCTACCCCTCGGGCTTTATAAAATGACTTAGGTGTCAAGTGGATCCTTATTTGTTGTAGGAATGGTTATGTAACTGATGTTCAAAAAACTACTGGCACATAAGAACTAACTTTTTACGTTACTTCTTTGAAGGAGGCAGTCTTGCTTTTAATGTGTGATTTAGAGACATTGCTCACTGAGCTGGGCTGGGTACTTTATCCCTGAGCCACAGCCTGCAGCTCATTTCTCACAGCTGCCCTCCAGTAGATGGGAAACAGCTCACTGAAAGTTTTCTTCCAGTTTATGGATTTAATAGAAGTCTCACCTTGTGTTTATTTGCTTTGGAGGGGGATCAAAACAATGAATGGTTATACTGCCTGGAAAATAAAGCCTCATCCATTCTATCAGTGTTTTGTCAAGGAGGGATCTACTTACATGGAGGCACGTTCTTAAGCCTCAATTTCAGGGCAGTTACTCTGTCATCAAATGCATCTCCACATCCTAGACAGCTGAGGGCCAGCACATGACTTTGTTTCCTGTAGTGCCTGTATTGAGATGCTGCACAGGTACCTTAAGAGACCCAGGCAGAAATTCCCTGGGGGGGGGGGGGCATGTGCTTTTTTTGAGACCTGAGTCAGAAACTTCCCCAACCCAGAGCAGATTGTGATGGAGAGACCACCACTGGGTCATGATCTTCAGTTTACCTTTTCTTCCCCCACCCCAGGCTCTGCCTCACACTGTACCTGGTGAGAGGGTACTAACCTCATTTCTCCAATTGATCATCTCTCCCTATGCTATTGCTCATTTAACACACCCTTATCCCATTCCCTGCAAGACACCTTCCTCCAAAGAAATACTAGTCAGTTCTGATGTGGCAGTATTATTTCCAAATTCATTGCATAGCCATTCATGAAATGAATATGCTTGCCACTGACACCTGGAGAGGCATTCAAGAGTGTCCACAGTTTGTCATAGATTCAAGAGGTTCACTGGCCAGAACGGAATCACAGGTCTTACTTCTCCAGTTAGGCCAGAGCAAAGCACAGGGCAGTTGTCCTCTCCCCACTCCCCAACATGTGCTGAGGGAAAATGGGCATAAGACAGACACACCAAGAGCTGGCCCTGGAGATAGACGGAGTGATTTCAGCCATGGTTCTCTCACTGCTCGCCAGCTGAGCTGGGCATCTCAGGTGCCCTCTCTTTGAGCCCCAGTACAATTCCACCCTTAGCAGCAGCCTGAAGTCAGTCTTGCACTAAAACCACTTGAAAACCATTCAAAACCATTTGTTACAGCTAAAGGACCCCATACTAGTTTATCTACCCGTGCCCTCGGGGATTGGGGAAAATGGAAAGCACATCTTTCTGGACTTGTATGAACCTCTTTCTCATGGAACATCCAGTTCTTGACATTGAAAAGCAAGCCACCCAAAAAGCAGAACCTTGACCCCAGCCATGCTTTCATATGGGAGGAGGAGGAGCAAGGAGGGGCAGGAAGATTTGAGGTGGACTGGCTCAATTTGCTTCTTGTCACCTTACGTCTGGCTCCTGCCCCTCCTCTGTTCCTAGTTACCGCAGTATAAAACAGCACCAGTGCTCACCCCGCTGTAGACAACTGCTGCTTCTATCATGGCTTTCTCATCTCCTCCACCTCCATGTCATTCCTGCTCCCTCTACAAAGACAATAGACGCAAGATGTCATAGCCAAGGACACCTGCCAGTAAGACATTGACTCCAGGGTCCGCCTCTGACTCTGCACTATTCAAATGATGGATCTAAATACCAACTATGGAGTAGCTTAGCAATTCTCAGACAGTCCTTATAGACCTGGCTGTATCCTGCAAATTACCTTGGCATTCATTCCTTTGCTCTCCAAACTCCATGCAAAGACAGTCATGGGCTGACATCATGAATTTCACCTATGGATACCTGCTGGGATTATATGACACACAGCTCCTGGGAACACAGTTGTTGGGGGGGGGGGTTATAGGGATCATTATTGACCAATACATCGTCATGTGGCACAGGATGGTAGGATTATGCTGAAGGAAACTGTGAAGATACTGGTTGTACATAGGTCACAAGTAACAGCAGATGATCGGTCAATTTTCATTACCTGTCACCATCATGCATATACAGAGGTAGAAGAGACTGACTAGAAAATAAGTGTCAGTCACCACCCTCGGGTTCACCAACATGAAAGGTTCATTGCTGGCTGAGTATGTTGGGCAGCCAGGTCCTAGGACAGGGACTGGAGATCTTGAGATGTATAAACCATGGTCCCCACCTGGCAAGGGACAACAGCCATGGGGAAGCCAAGCGTATGCTTTCAACATGTTCACATTGCAACACGAGATGAATGCAAGTAGCACAACACAGAACTGAGTAATCAATAAGTGGTAAGACTGTTCAGAGTAAGTGACACCTAAGCGAGTTTTAAAGCAACTTTTGCAGCTGACAAAACACAGTGCAAGGCCGGAAGTTTGGTCTAGTGGTAGAGTGCTTGCCTAGCAAGGTTCCATTCCTCGGTACCACATATATAGAAAAAAGCTGGAAGTGGTGCTGAGGCTCAAGTGGAAGAGTTCTAGCCTTGAGAAAGCCCAAGGACAGTGCTCAGCTCCTGAGTTCAAGCCCCAGGACTGGCAATAAAACAAAAACAAACAAAAAAACTATTGTGGTTGTGCCAGGAGTTTGGCCTAGTGGTAAAGTGCTTGCCTAGCATGCACAATGACCCAGGTTCGATTCCTTGATACCACATACATAGAAGTGGTGCTGAGGCTCAAGCGGTAGAGCTCTATCCTTGAGAAAGTCCAAGGACAGTGCTCAGGCCCTGAGCTCAAGCCGAGGACTGGCAAAAAAAAAATCACACACACAAAAAAGAAATCAGTGGTTATTAATCAATGGTTTTTTTTTTCCTTTGACAGTAGAGGAGCTGAACTCAGAACCTCACACATGGTAGGGAGGTACCCTATCACTTGAACCACACCTTCAACTCTTTTGTTTGGGATATTTTTCAGTTTCCTATCTTACTTTTGATAGTCTTATAAAGGTTGGGCTGGTCTTCACTGACCTTACACTTCCTATAATAGCTGGCCACCAAACCCAGCTTTTCCAGTTGAGATGGGGTCTCTTGATCTTGTTTTTGTACTTCCTGTTTTTTGTTTGTTTGTACCCAGGCATAAGCCACCATACCTAGCCTGATCTAAACACTTGAAGATCTATCCAACAGTGACTGGATATACACTTCCATGTTGTACCACTGAAAAACTGATTGAAAGCGTACATGACACTGCCTGAATTTTTCTTTAGAGGCCGTCCTGTTCCAGGCATTGCCCATCCAATGCAGTCAGATGGTACAGAAACCATCTTGTGTATTTCCACCCACATCATTCTCACAAATGAGCTACTCTGAGGCCCAGTACAGCCCAACATCAAGGGGAACACAGACCAGAATCAAGTCAAAGGACTCCCCAGGTGTCTCATTCCCAGTCAGCTGCAGCATTTCCTAGGTAGATGGCACCCACCAAAGACCACCTCCGTGCTCATAGTTTAATCCCCTTTAGCTGCTGCTGAATGGGCTGCAGAGATTGTTTCTCCAGAAAGCAGGCTTGGGACGAGGCACAGACCACAGGGATGGCACTGGTCCTACATGCTGGGCTCTTGCCCTGGTTGGCTGTTGAGCTGTGCCCCCTCTAGCCACAGCAAGAGATCCTGGTGGTGGTAGCAGGGGTCCCCAGGGAATCAGGAGTGGAGGGGGCTGCCTCAGTGGCAAAAAGAAAAGCAATCCTTGGATCCTCTAAATAGTCACTCTCCATTGGGTTTTATTCCTTTCATCCATCCACTAAATACTTAATAATTGATGATGAGCTGCTTGCTACTCCCAAGGGGAGGGGGCTCTTGCAAAAGCAGGAGTGACAGTCCTGTCACTCAGCCCACAAGCATTGTAGGAGGTAAAGAAACTCAGAGGCAAGGGTGCTAGATGACAGTCTTGTTTATAAGCCCAAAGTGCCAAGCCTCACCACCTGCCTGGCTCCCTGGGCATTGGATCACTGTGTGCCTCCACTTCCGTATTGATTAGTAAGGATTAAATGGCACATAGCTCCTAAAATCTGTGAAAGTTGAAGGATTTCATACTCGCCACACTCAGCACCTGGCCCACCTGGGCCTCAGATGCCTAGCAGCCTATAACTGTGATTCTGCCAGTCTGTACAGTGGCTGTGTTGGGAATTTCAAAGGTATAGAAGAAAGCAAAGAGGGGCCGGGAGTTTGGCCTAGTGGTAGAGTGCTTGCCTAGCATGCATGAAGACCCGGGTTCGATTCCTCGGTACCACATACGTAGCAAAAAGCCAGAAGTGGTGCTGTGGATCAAGTGGTAGAGTGCTAGCCTTGAGAAAATCCAGGGACAGTGCTCAAGCCCTGAGCCCAAGCCCAGGACTGGAAAAAAAAAAAAAAGAAGAAAGCAAAGAACACATCCGAAAGCCCCCAGAGGCAGCAGTGCCCCAGGAAAAGACTAGTGGAGTAGTAGCTGTCCACTAAAGAAAGGAAAATCCGGCTCCAGACAGGCACATGGTGGTTCATGCCTGTAATCCTGGCTACTCAGGATGCTGAGGTATGAGGATCTCAGTTAACAGTGAGGAAGAAGAGGAAGGGGAAGGGAGGAGGAAGGGGAGGGGGGAGGAAGCAGCAGCTATGGCTCAAACCTTGAGCAAAATTGTAGTTCAGAAAGCTCTGAGACCCGAGTTCAAGCACGTGCGCGCATGCGCGCGCGCGCACACACACACACACACACACACACACACACACACACACACACACACACACACACACACACACACACACACACACACACACCACACACACACTCAAAAATCATTCCATCTGTGGAAATAGCCTATAGGGAAAACAGAACAGCATGTGGCGTAGTTGAAAGAATTTACAATGCTTGAGGAGTCTGAGGGAAACGATCTGAGAAGGAAAAGGGCTGGGAACAATATCATCTGAAAAGTAGCACTAGGCTTTAACAAGTTCACTCTCAATGCTACACTATGAGCAGCTCACTTAGAGACTATGGATTCCATCCTAACTTAGGAAAACTCTATAGGGAAGAGCTGCCAAACTCAACTCCAGTGATACCTCCTTAGAAAGGCCTTGCCCAATCTGCCCAAGCTCCAGAAAGACCAAGTAGATGTTCAATGAATGTTTGTTGCCCCTATCACATGTGTGAAACACAAGCATGGCTCCTGCCCACAGAGTGAGCACAAGATGAAATATGCTGTTGGGAATTGAAGAAGATCCTGCCCTACAGAAACCCAACCACCATTACACGACTCCTCAGAAGAGTCAGGGAATTTTCTTTTTTAAATTGAAAACTGAAAGGCAGTGAGCCAAGAGTTAGCCACCAGGCTCTGATTACAGCATTAGTTAACAGAGGTGACCCAGCCGGACATGCCGTTACCCTTCTGAGAGCTTGCAAAGCACAGGCAAGGCTGACAGCTTCCCATCAATACCATGGTCACCCATGCAAGAAGCAACGTTATCACACCCAAGACACCACCCCCCCCCCCGCCACAGTGTTAAATAGTCCCCATAACAAGGCTTACATGCAGGACATGACAGGAGCTATTATTCTCACCTTCCCCTTCGGAAACACAAGGTGACTCTTACCTTCCCCTGGACCATCTTAAGGGAAAGCAAGCCAGTTTCCTCAAAGAAAACCCTCAAACTGGGCATGCGCTAATCCAGAAGACAGAGGATGGGAATGGCACGTTCATTTGTCTAGACATCCTCAATTTTCTTTGAGCAGCTAATAAATTTAAAAAAGAAAAGAAACTAAAGAGGGTGGCTGGTAGAGTCACTGGGTGGCGAGGGGTTGGGGGAGAGGTGAAATATGAATGCCAGACTTTATTGAACATGCCCAACTCATAGTAGTTTAAAAAAAAAAAAAACAACTTCTCCCTGCATGGGTTTCTCATCTCTGATTCCCTGCCTGTGGCATAATTGAAAGTCATATTTCATCTAAGCTGTTTGTTTTCAACTCCGAATACAGGTTACTCATGAACAGCCAGCCCAAATTTATCAAAGACAACAGCACACAATTACAACTGCATGCTAAACACAATCTGCTTCTCAGCAAAAAGACGAGTGGGTTGCATTAGTCTCTAGCCACAACCTAGTACTGTTGTCAACACCAGTGCCAGCTCCCCCACCCCAATGCATGAGACTCAAACGGGAGGGAGGGAGGGAGGGCAGGTTGGGAGGGCAGGTTGGGAGGGCAGGTTGGGAGGCGAGGGTGGTTTTGTTTTCTGAACTAAGCCATGTATTCTTCATTTAATGGTAACTCCAGTTTTTACTTTCATCTCCTCCCTAATGTGGAAAAAAAGGCATAGCTCTTATTTTTCATATTGTTTTTGAAAAAATGGGTTGTTCTCTGGGAATGTGTATGATATTTTTAGGGGAAAGAGTCTAACTGAACACAAAATTGATTTTTCTCATTGGTGATGGGCAGAATTCAGAGAACCTGAGAGTATCAGTCTTGGAACAGTACCAAATGCTGACTTTTCCAGGCTGACTGAACATGAAGAATGGTTCACTTTGAATAGCCCAGGAATAGATAACTCCATCAGCATCAGCTAAGAGCCACTGCCACCCAGAGAGATTTTCAAGAGAGTAACTGTGTTGGTTTTGACTATCCTAGGGTTTGAACTCAGGGTCTTGTGCTGGGAGGCACACACTTTGCCACTGAGCCAACCTAGCTTGTTCATTTTTTGCACTGATTAACTTTGAGATGGGGGTCTCATTTCCTGCCCAAACCACAAGCCTTGGTTTCAATCTCCATATTGTAGGCTTCCCTATGTAGCTATTGTGACAGACACACATCAAATGCATGAACTTTTCTCCTGAGCTGGCCTTCAATCACAACCCACGTGAATAGGATTGTCATCTGAGCCACCAGTGCCCAACAAGCTTCTCTATCCAGCATTAAACAAATTCTTCTTGTCCCCACACCAGATCTGTGTGCACATGTACGTACACATACACACTTGTGCATGCATGTATACACGTACACACAGCCTTAAGACCCCATGACACACTCTCAAGAAATCATCTCTGAATTCATTATCCTTCCCATAGGACTGGAGGTTGCTTCCCAACTGCCTGAAAGCGAAGGTTATAAAAAAATTTTATTATCTTTTACATCAGTACTGGGGATCCATTTACAAATTAAGTCTCCATTGGGTTGGTTGACAATAAGATTATATGACTCCTCATAATATTGTAACAACCTCCTTTTTATGTGCTCAGTATTGCCTAACTGTCCAGGCAATGAGCAGTAATTGCATGTTATTATTTTGGGAGACATTTCAGTGTATTGTGGTGCTTTTTTAACCAGAAAGCTGGTGCCAACTTCCCTTAATGACCCAGGGAACAGGAGAGAAACCAGGACTTTTCAACTGCTGAGATTAGTTTTAAAACAGGCATTGATGTATCATGCCAGGAAGCCTAGATACATAGGAGGCTGAGATTCTAAGGATCATAATTCATAGTTAACCTGAGCAGGAAAGTTCCTATCTCCAAGTTGCCACCAAAACCAGAAGTAGAGATTGGATCAAAGGGTAGAGCATTAGTCTTCAGCAAAAGCCTAGGGACAGAGCACAAACCCCAAGTTCGTACCCCCATACCTGCATGCAGGCATGCATGTGTACAATACACATTCCCATAAATATACCATTTGATTTTTTTCCACTATTGTGGTTATTGAGGGGGTTTTTCCCCATTGGCCAAAACCCATGGAACAACAAGGGCTTTGGTTCTCCTCAAGCCTAGGCCAAAGATGTCCATTCTGGTTTTCATGTCTACTAAGGGCAGATATGGCAATTCTGAGGTCACCTCTGAGAGGCTGTAGGAAAACTGCCTCATGCCAACACTTGTACATGTCCACACGGGCACACGTGTCATGAAAAGACACCTACACTCACCATATCAAGCATTAATAACCACAAATAATGCTATATATTATTTCACCTTCCTAAAATAGTATTTACTCAACTACTATCCAGCTCAGCATATGCCATAGAGTAAGCTAGAGATCAGCAAGGTTCAGCCCCTGTCCTCAAGGAATACCATCTGATAGGAAACATTACAAACAAGCAGTTGAAATATTACATTGCCAATATGGTAGCAAAGCTACCCATAGGTTATTGTGGGTCTTTGGAGTTTGACCCTTCAACATTCTGGAGAAGTGATCATAAAGAACAGGAGTCACACAGGTAAGAAGAAACATGGGCAAGGAATGTGGAGGAGATGCAGCACTCAGCTCTGAGCAGCACAAGCAGTTCAGTTGCCTTGGAAGGGAAGACTCTTGGCTACAAATGGTTGAGGTGTTAGAAGAGAAGGTGGCTTGCAGAGGGCCATCACAGGTCCGAGATTCCAAGCATGAGGCTGTGGAGGGAGCCCTGGCATGTGTGGAGAGGAGTATCAAAGGGAATAGCATTTGTGAAGCTCACTCTGGCAATTCTGTAAATGATACATTTCAAGTGGAACAAAATTGAAGGCTGGGAGCCTACAGGAAGATGTGCAAGTAGCCAGGAAGAGAGATGACAAAACCTGAGCTACAATGAAAGAGCTCAGAGAGGGATGGTAATAAAGATGCCTGGGTTGACAGGCAAGATAAGCATCAGCCATTAAAAGAGATATTTAAAAAGTTTATTTGCCTTCTAAAATCCACTCTCATCCTTTTCAATTCCATGTTTCCTTAAGAAGAACCACTCTTTCCACAAATAAGGCCATACTAAACCTACCAGCACAACCATGCTCATGGCAGCATTATTAACCACAGCTAAGATAAGGAACCGCCTCAGGTGCCCTCAGTAGATGAGTGGATCAAGAAGGTGTGGTATATACACATAATGGAATTCTATGCTACCATCAGAAAGGATGACATTGCCCCATTCATAAGGAAATGGAAAGGTTTGGGGGGGAAAAAGCACATTAAATGAAGCAGCCAAACCCAAAGGAACATAGAGCCCATGGTTTCTCCCATTTGTAATAATTAGTACACATCTAGAATTCTCCTAGCAGAGGAGCACAATAGCTCAAAAAGCTATGTGCATATAGCCATATAGAAATAGCCTAAGCGGGCCGGGAGTTTGGCCTAGGGGCCGGGAGTTTGGCCTAGTGGCCGGGAGTTTGGCCTAGTGGATAAAGTGCTTGCCTAGCATGCATGAAGGCCCGGGTTTGATTCCTCGGTATCACATACATAGAAAAAAGCCGGAAGTGGTACTGAGGCTCAAGTGGTAGAGCTCTAGCCTTGAGAAAGTCCAAAGACAGTGCTCAGGCCCTGAGCTCAAGCCCAGGACTGGCAAAAAAAAAAAAAAAAAAAAGTACACAGAAATAGCCTAAGCAAAATGAACTCCAGGATAGGGAAACAAGAGATTTAGTTTTGTGGTTGTTTTTCTCAACATACTAGGTGAAGTTATTTCTTTACTTATTTTATTTGGTTGCTGTTTTCCTTATGGTTAATCCCCTGTTGTTGTATACAACTTAGTACCTGGGGTACTACATACACATCTATTTATGTGAATCAGGGAAGGAAATAGGACAAACAGGATGATGAGACAACTGACAAAGGGTGAAGCAGTGTAACTGTGATGTTCACAGAATAGGTTGCATGAAAATTAGGTTGGAAATTAGCTTTACAACTTGGGTGAAAAGGAGGGAAAGTGGGAGAAAATCATGGGAAAGAGTAACAAGGTTCAAAAGTAATATATTCACTACCTCATGAATATACCTGTAACCCCAGTTTAAAAAAATTAGAAAACAGTCACAGTGTCAGCTCCCGAGTCTGCACTGTGTCGCTGGCCGGTCAGTTCACCCTCTATTTCCCCTGGCCGGTCAGTTCACCATCTACTTTCCCAATAAATTCACCTTTTTATATGAGACTGTCTCTGTGTAGTGGACTCTGGTGGGACGTGGAATCCCCACCTGGAGGGATATGGAATCCCCTCCTCTTGACCTCATCACATTTTTGGTGCGTGGGACAGGAAGAGTTCTTAACAACAGGATATCACGTGGGTTCGAGTCCCACCGGTGGATGTGGAATCCCATCGATAGCATTAGACCCAAAAGAGTCTCTGATTATCCTCGAGGAATTCTTAACCATCTTTTTGGGGAAAGTCGCCTGGGTGAAAAGTAAAGGCCTTCGGAGTCCTTATAGGCCTTACAAGTTGGTCTGGGGACGTGTTCATCGTCTGGTTTCCAGTACCCTGGCCCTCAGTGAACCTATGCTGTGATTCCCAGCACTCCAACCACTCTGAAGGTAGCAGGAACGAGCTACTGGGTTCATCACTCACTCCTAGGTGAAGACAGCGTGTGAGGATCCTGGACTTTCAGACTCGCAGTGAACTCACTGAGGTCCATAGCTGAAGTTGTCCTCCAGAACAGAAGAGGACTGGATATATTGTTCCTAGAGGTTTGAGTGTCGCCCTGAAGGAGAATGCTCCTGTTGATTGGCCCATGTGTAATTACTGAAATGACGTCCTTAGGGGAAAAAAAAAAAAAAAAGGATCTGGTGCCATCTGGAATGCCTAAGAGTTCCCCCGCCCCATTGTGGAAGGTCAACAATGGTACAGCCCAGCCACCTTGACCTCCCCACCCCATGAGGAGGGATATCTGGTACAGCCCAGCCACCTTTGCCCTTCTAGGGAGGGGCAACCTTGACCTTCTCCCCACCCCCATGAGGAGGGATATCCGCTTGGGTGGGGGTGGGCCTGCCTCTCCAATTTGCCCACCAACTCCAACTAAGGTGATAGGTAAATTCAAACACTGGGCTGTAACCCTATTGGCTACTTGCGTGTGGCCGGAGCTGGCAATGGTCCCGTTGGCCACCTGTGTGGCCAGGTTCGACCGCATGGGTTTTGCCCTTAAAAACCCTGCGTGAGAGCCACTCGGGGTCACAGTGTCAGCTCCCGAGTCTGCACTGTGTCCCTGGCTGGTCAGTTTACCACCATCTATTTCCCCAATAAATTCACCTTTTTATAAAAAAAAATAGAAAACAACCAAAGAAGGAGGAGAAGGAAAAGGAAGAGGAAGAGGAGAAAAAGGAGGAAGAGGAGGAGGAGGAGGAGGAGGAGGAGGAGGAGGAGGAGGAGGAGGAGGAGGAGGAGGAGGAGGAGGAGAGGAAAAGGGGGAGGAAAGGAGGAGGAAGAAAAGAAGGAGGAGGAGGAGAGGAGAAAGAGGAGGAGGAAGAGGAGGAAGCAGAGGGGGAGGCAGAGGAGGAGGAGGAGGAGGAGGTAGAAGAGGAGGCAGAGGAAGAAGAGGAGGAGGAGGAGGCAGAGGAAGAAGAGGAGGAGGAGGAGGAAGAGAAGGAGGAAGAGGAGAAGAGGAGGAGGAAGAGGAGAAGAGGAGGAAGAAGACGGAGAAAAGGAAGAAGAGGAGGAAGAGGAGGAGACAAGAGGAGGAGGAGAGAGGAAGAAGAAAAAGGAGAAGAAAAAGAAAAAGGAGATGAAAAAGGAGAAGGAGGAAGAGGAGAAGGAGGAAGAGGAGGAGGAGGAGGAGGAAGAGGAGGAGGAGGAAGAGGAGGAAGAGGAGGAAGAGGAGGAAGAGGAAGAGGAGGATGCAGAGGAGGCGCAGGAGGATGCAAAGGAGGCAGAGGAGGCAGAGGAGGCAGAGGAGGCACTCTTCCCATGACCAATGAAACTGACTTCATCCCAAGAACCAAGGATAGAAAAAAAAACCTGGGAAGTTCAGAGATAACCTGAATCAGACCAATCAAAAAGTAAGCAAAAAGTAATCAGACATATAGAATTAGACTAAATGAAATGAACCCTAGTATATGGAAACAAGAGCTTTATCTTGTGCGATTGTTGTTCTTGATGTACTATGTTATTTCTCTTTCTTTGCTCTTATGGTTAATCTCATCTTGTTACTGTATCTGACTTTGTCACCTGGTATATAGTATATACGTTTGTTACCTGGTACATTGTATATATGCTTATTTGTTTATTTGAAACAGGAAAGGGAACGGGGGAAAATAAGATTGGGAGGAGTGGGGGAAAGGAAATGGGGACAAACACATGAGAAGTGGTATCCATGTGTGAGAAGTAATGCACCTACTACCTGATGAATGTAACTAACACCTCTATACATTATCCCAACAATTTTTTTAAAAAGTATCAGACTATATTCATCTCTGCACTATTCACAATAGCCAGGTGATGGAAACAATCTAGATGCCCTACTGCTGATGACTGGATACAAAAAATGTGATTTTATATATATATATATATATATATATATATATATATATATATATACACACACATACATATACACCTTTTTATCCATCTATCCATATATGTCTGTTTGTCCCATCCATTTACCCATCTATCCTCATCCATCAACCCACCCACCCTTCTATCTCTATCTTCTTGAGACAAAATGTCACTACATAACCCAACCTAGCCTGGCAGTCTTCATCCTCATCCCTCAGACTCTCAAGTGCTGCCATATCAGGTATTGCCATGATACATAGCTTGAATACACAGTCTTGTTACAGATGAACAAACAATAATTGGGCACTGGAATAACTATTGCTGCCTTGCACTAAGTGACTCCTCAGAATGATAGATTCCAGTGTAGCATAGTGGTTTAAGACACAGATCAGTGACTTCTTTCTGCCAAAGGCCAGGAAGTAAATAGGCTTTGTTTTTGTAGGCTCTGAAAGAATGAAAATTATCCACTGGTAGAGTGTGTGTGTGTGTGTGTGTGTGTGTGTGTGTGTGTGTGTGTGTGTGTGTGTGTGTGTGTCTATTTCAACATGCTTCTCTTTTTTTAAAATGGGAGCACAATTTGTCACAAGCACCATGTCAATAGTAAAGCCATTATAGAGAGGATGTCAAATCCTGGATCCTTACTTACTTGCATGGCTCTGACATTTACTTTCACCCTGTCTCATCCTCTTCATCTGTAAATTGGAGTGATAACATGTCACCCATGTCACTGGCTCACTGTGGGAATCTTGAATGCATGGATGTGAGATATCTAACACAGAGCCTGGTATACTGAACAGTAATAGATAGCATCACTGGTGATAACCACTGGTCCTGAATCAGAATAGCCACAGTGGGTCCCATACTCCAAAGCTACGTGAGGTCAGGAGGCCTCTTTTTCACTTTCACAAGTTTGGTTTGGTGTTCTATCTTGTTTCTGAAACCATCCCATTTGACTAAGTGAAAAATCAAGGGAGAGATAACAATTACATCATGCACATGATAACAACTTCTCACATCTCTGCAGACATCACCAATCAATGTATTCCCCCAGCATATCTCAGCAGAGCTCACAGCTGTGGTTTTTCATTCGAAGTATGACTCTAGGTAGCCTCTGTCAATCAATCTGTATCAACCCATGAAATGAATCCTGTCTCCTCATTAATTCATGAATTCTGGAGGGTATCTCACAGTAATATTACTGAGCTTTGTAAATGTTTTGTGGGAATATAATAGTCTATGATTGTAACTGAGAAAGAAATTACATTCTTACATGCATGCTTCCTATTTCTAACTCCTCATTTGCATCTATATTCCTTTTCAGAATCATACAGATTTTAAATTGATTGGGAAAAAAAAAAGACTTGAGAGTAGTGCATATTCCTTTTATCTTTGCCTAGTGGCCTTCTTGAAAAACTAAATAGCAAGTTTCTTTTCAAAAGAACAAGTTTCTCTTCCAACCCAGGAAGTGATCAAACTAATAGACCTTAGGTAGAGTGCCAGCTGTGAACAAGCAAGGAGAGAGCACAAAGCCCCAAATTCAAGTCCTGGTACTGGGGAAATTACACGAATAGACTTCAAGATGTCCAGCTGCACTGACTCATGCAATGTCCTTTATTTATGGTGGAAAAAAATGACACAACTAGTTTGATTTCTTTTGCTCATGGAGAATGGAGCTTCTGAATTTATAATACACATGTACTGATAAGTTTTGATTTTCTTTTTGTTTAAACATGATCACCAGTGGCTATTGGTACGGCCTAGTGGTAGAGTGCATGCCTAGCATTCACAAAGCTCTGAATTCAATTCCTCGGTGCCACATACACAGAAAAATCTGGAAGTGGTGCTGTGGCTCAAGTGGTAGAATATTAACCTTGAGAAAGCTCAAGAACAGTGCTCAGGCCCTGCGTTCAAGTCCCAGTATTGGCCAAAAACAATCATCAGAGGAAGATCCAAGATGGTGGGATACAAATACACACACACACACACACACACACACACACACACACACACACGAAGTAACACATAAGTAGCTGCATTCATGAAGTGAATGACATGGGAAACACTGGAAATCAACAGAAGAGAGCTTGCACAACAGTTAAGAAAAAGAATGTGTTAACCAAAATATGGTGTTTGTAGAGAACTCAAACTGTCATTCCTTAGAAAAGCTAACTCACTGTCCAATGAAAAGGAATATCAACAAACTGGAACTTTAAGGGTTCAGGAGAGAAGATCAAGGAATGGAGGTAGATGAATGAGCAAGGATGTGGGAGAATGCAGTCATAATACTCAGGGCATACCCTATGACATTAAGAAAACAGGGCAAGGGTTAAGAGAGAGAGGGAAGGGCTGAGATTTTGCTAGTGGTAGAGTGCTTGCCTAGCATGCACAAAGACCCGGGTTCAATTCCTCAGTACTACATATACAGAAAAAAGCTGGAAATTGTGCTATAACTCAAGTGGTAGAGCTCTAGCCTTGAGAAAGCCCAAGGACAGTGCTCAGGCCCCAAGTTCAAGGCCCAGGACTGGCAAGAAAGGGTATCAATGTTTGTGAAGTAATGCACTTTCTATTTGGTGAATATAATGTAACCCTTCTATTAATTACAATAGAAAATATGTAAAAAAAGAAAGGGAAGAGGTTGAAAGGGTTGACATTGATCAAGATACATTCATATTTTAAAACCAATTTGCTGAATGATGAAGTCCTTTGTACAACTAAAGATAACAAAAATAAATTTTTTTAAAAATACCCCAGGATCTGCCATCCTCACCCCACATCTGGAGAAGGGGAGTTTCCCCTTTGTCACAATACAAGTTCCAGCAAGCTCTACCAGTGTGGTTACTGGCAATCACAGCTGCAGCAAAGTCGCACAATCCTCATAGGCTTGGTTGCCCACTTACATCAATAACCTCAACTCTATGCTCTACCCTTGCTTTGGAAAGGATCTCATCCCATCTCCTAGTGACATACCTCCCCCACCGTGCTGTCTCTGGGAGCCATCTCGAGAAGGAGCTAAGCTGGAAGAGCAGCCATCTTGAAGATGGAGTTTCCACTACTCTAGGGCTCCAAAGCCCCTGCATATTCCCATCTCTAGGACTCCACAGACATTCTACTGCACTTTGACAGTGACCTACGCCTCCTGGGTAGCCTGTACTGCAGAGGATGAGTGCTGTGACACCACAAGACATGGAGCTGCTGAGGGAGTGAGGAGGGAATTAGTAGGTGTCTTCTACTCAAGGGTGTGCTGAGATGCCTTGAACAACTGCATGGATCCAGCCATTGCTCCACCTGAGATGCTAAAGTTGAAGAAGTCAGGAAAATAACCACTCATGTTCCAGCCAACACCCCACCAAGAGGAACTTTGCCTGGGGCCACCCACAGTCCTACCCCTAGGTATGCACTGCCAATGACAGGCAATGCCACCATGCCTGCTGCCACCACCATCTGCCCCCGTACACTGCCGTCACCAGTTGCTATAGTATCTGCCACTCGTCTGCCTCCACACCACTAAATGGTAACAGGCCACTCAAAGGGCTGCTATCACAAGAGAGCCTGGAAAGTAACAGAGCTAGCCTATTCCTTGCCTGAGAAAACCCCAAGGCATGGTAGGGATGTCATACAATGGGCATCACACACCTACGTCCACACGACCTCTGTCCAGCCTCTGAGTGTCCCCACTGTTGCCTGACCACTTCTCCACTCTCTAAAATCATCAATCACAAATAAGCTGTAGGGAGATTATACTGTAGTGTTCAGCTGGAAATAGTCCACATTTGACAATAAAATGACACCCAAAACATATCTTCAAGAGAAAGCTGTTTACAAAGAAGTGATACAAACCTGATCCTCCAGGAGCAAAATCTCAATGGCAGAAGAAATACGATAAGCCAGAATAATCTGACATCTCCAAAAGGACATAACTAATAATAGATAGAAAAAGGATCAACATAGACTGAATGCCTGATTAAGATTCCTAAGAGAATGCTTATTAACATGCCCGCTGAAATCCAAGAGAAACAGCGTGAAGTTATAAAGGTTGTACATTTAGGAGTGAGAAATTCAGCACAGAGAGAGATTTTGGAATAGGATCAAATCTTGGGATAAGAGCTCAATAACTCAAATGAAAAAACACAATTGAAAGTGAGAGCAACCAACTCGATCAAGCAGGAGAAAGCTTATCTGATTTTAAAGATAGGTCTTTTGAAACACCCCAAGACAAACTAAATTATTTCAATATTGTAATACATTCAGTAACTTTAAAATACCATTAAATGAGCAAACATCCACATATCATAATATACAAAGATGAGGAAAATAAAGTAATGATCAAACAGCAGAAAACAAACCCTAATCTTGGGAAACACATACATATTCATGTAAAGGAGGTTTCCAGAATTCCAAAATTGCAAATAGACATAATCAAAAAAGATCTTCACCGATACATATTCTAGTCAAGCTGTCACAAAAAAGAAAAAGAAGTCGAATAAAATATATTCTCAATCTGCAAGAAAATGTCATTTGAAATATGATGTAAAAATCAATGTTAATAAATTCTTTAATAAAAAAGGTACCAAGTCACAATGAAGGTTATTCTCATTATATGAACAATAGATTTAACACATTTCTCTCCAGAAACATTAAGGCCACAGGAATGGAATGGCATAGCCCACGTTCAAAAACAAAATAATGACTACAATACTATAATCAGCAAGACAATGTTTCCTTCAGCAATGAAGGAGAAATAAGACAAACAAACACTGAGAATTCATGACCATCAGATTAGTACCATAAAGGTTCTTTTGGGTGTTTTATGTCTTAATAGAAGAGCAGATATACAAAAAAGTAGAAAAGAATCAAAACATTATCAATATAGTAAGCCAGCAAACCAAAAAGATTAACAAAAGGAAGAAAGTAATGTTCAAAATTACTAGTAAAAAAAATTAAGAAAATGGCAAGTATATCCTTACCTATCAGTAGGAGCCTTGTATGTAAATGGACTAAATGCTCCAATTGAAAGATATAGGCTTGTCATTTTTTAAAAATCCACTAAACAAGTACATTATACCCACTTCACTAGAAGAAACACACAGCCTGAAAGTGAAAGAATGGAGAATATATTCCAAGGAAATGAAATTGTAAAGGAAACTGTAATCGCTACACATAGCTGACAATCATGATCAAGAGATCAATTCATCAGGAAAATAAGGTCTCAATGTATATGAGCCTCCTATCAGAGTACCCAATTACAAAACAACACTCAGGATTTTTAAAAATAAGGAGATAAATTCAACACTAAAGAAATAGAAAGAGGCTGAAAGTTTGGCCTAGAAGTAGAGTTCTTGCCTAGCATGAGCGAAGACCCAGGTTCAATTCCTTGGTACCACATACATAGTATAAGCTGGAAGTGGTGCTGTGGCTCAAGAGGTAGGGCTCTAGCCTTCAGAAAGCCCGAGGACAGTGCTCAAGCCCTGAGGTCAAGCCCCAGGACTGGCAAAAATATAGATATGTTTCATTAGATTATGAAAATGTATCTGCTAATTGGAAGGCCTAGGAGAAATGTGCATGTTTTTCAAGAAGTCACAGAAAGATTGGGCCAGGAGTTTGGTCTAGCGGTAGAGTACTTGCCTAGCATGCATGAAGACCCAGCTTCACTTCCAAATACATAGAAAAGCCAGAAGTGATGCTGTGGCTCAAATAGTAGAGCACTAAGCCTTGAGAAAGCTCAAGGACAGTGCTCAGGCCCTGAGTTCAAGCCCCAGGACCGGCAAATAAATAAATAAATGAAAGACCAAGGTACTTTCATACTCATAGATTGAAGAATTACTAGTTTAAATGCTCACATGACAAAAAGTGATTTATAGATTCAATGCAATCTCCATTGAGTAACAATGACGTTTTTCACAGAATGGAAGAAATATTTCTAAAATAGAAGCACAATGATCCCAAAATAACTATAGCAAAAAGAACAAAGGTGGAAACATAACAATATCTGATTTCAAACAGCATGGTGATGGAATAAAAAAGGAAGCAGAGCTGGGTGCTGGTGGTTCACACCTGTAATCATAGCTACTCAGGAGGCTGAGCTCTGAGGCTTTCCGTTCCAAAATCAGCATGTACAGGAAAGTCAGTGAAGCTCTTATCTTCAATTAACTAGACATTCAGCTCTAATTATGAGCAAAAAAGCTCAGAGACAATGTACAGGCCCTAATTTCAAGCACACATGGGAGAAAGAAAGGAAGGGAGGGAGGAAGGGGAAGGAAAAGGTAAAAGGAAAGACAAGACCACTGGAGCAAAACAGATGCACCAGAGATAACCCCACCCATAACTAAACCCACCCTTATGAGTCCTTTTTTTTAAGAACATGACATTTTTAATTTCTTATGAGTAAAACAATTTTAGGTCAAGAAATTGATTTCTAATATATGAGCAATACCACAAAGTCCCACAAATGTAATTCACCCCACACACATATACAATCTCATGTAAAGTACTTCCTGATGCATTTATTTTCTAACAACAAATGCTTATTAGTTGATTTATTTGTGTATGGGTGGGAAAGTAGTTTGGATTGAATTCAGGGAAGTTCCTTACTAGGTGAGTGCCCTACCATTTGTGGGATCTCCCTAGCCCTTGTAGCTCTGTATCTTGAGATTAGATCTTGGTTCTTCTCTGGACTGGTCTGGACATACTACCATGTCTTGATTTTTGTCTGTTAGAGGGACTCTTGCAAATTTGTTTCCTTTGCTGTTCTGGCCTCAAATTGAAATTCTCCCCAATTTAATTTCCCACATAGCTAGGACTTCAGGTGTGAGTCACTGCACCTGCGTGGAACTATTCTAGATTGGTAACATTGAAGCATGTTAGCCTTTGTACAGCCAACAGATTCTTAACAGTGCCAAATGCATGTTGTAGGAAGGACAGGCTCTATAATAAATGGTACTTGGAAAACAGCCTATCCTCATGTGCAAGACTGAAACTTGACACGTATCTCTCTCCTGCACGAAGCTCAAAATGGATCAGAGACACACATGTAAGACCCAAGACTCTATAAGCATGGAGGAAACCTAAAGAAATATATCAAAATATTGGTACAGACAATGATTTTGTGGATAAGAGCCAAACACAGAAAACAAACCCAAGCATGAACAAAATACTATTATATCAAACTAAAAAAGCCTCTATGAAGCAGGGGAAATAACAGTGACAAGACAACCTACAGAATGGAATAAAATCATTTCCAATCCTCTATCTAGTGCCAAAATATAAAATAACTAAACAAAAAAAAACTTAACACCCCCCCCCAATTAACCCAGTTTTACAATGACTTCTATCAACAATTCTCAAAAGAAAAAATATGCAGATGGCCAACAAACACATAGGGAGAATATCCAATTCCATCATCCACCAGAAACATAAGGATGGGAAGAAAAACTAACAGGCATGCTATTGATAGATTGCATCATTTGAATCTTCAATGAGCCGTGGCTCCCAGCCTGGGATACTATGGAGAGTGGTAGAACCTGTAGGAGGCGAGGCCTATTGAAATGAAGATGGGTAAGAAGGGCCAGAAATGGGGCCTATGGGAAGAAGGATAGGAATTTGGCCTTGACATTGAAGAGGCTATTAAGATAAAGACCTCATGGAATGGTATCCCCTTTCTACAACTACCTTGAAAAGATAAAGATATCATATATATGGTATACATGATATATGTCATACATTATAAATACATCTTATATACGCATTAAATCATATATTATAAATATATATATCTTTCTTATACATATATGTATGATAAGATATATATCATACATATATGACATCTTTTTAAAATTATTTTAAGGTAGTATACAAAGGGATTACCATTCAATGAAATACACATACACACTATACAAAGGGGTTACCATTCAATGAGATATACACATACAAATGTGTGTGTGTGTGTGTGTGTGAGAGAGAAAGAGAGAGAGAGAGAGAGAAAGAGAGAGAGAGAGAGACAGAGAGAGAGAGAGAGAGAAGAGAGAGAAGAGAGAGAGAGAGAGAGAGAGAGAGAGAGAGAGAGAGAGAGAGAGAGAGAGAGAGAGAGAGAGAGAGAGATACAAGCTATCCAAAGATGTTCTGTGCCACCACAGGCCCTAAGAAGCAGAGCCAAAAAATCATGGAACCTATTATAAGTCAAACAGTATAATAAGCCTTTCTTCTTTATAAGTTGTGTCAGGTATTGCTATAGTAACAGAAAAATGACTAACACAATGGGAATTTAAATTACTTCAGCATTGTGAAGAAAATATGAAAGCTCTTGAAGAAACTAAACTTGCATGTAGTCTGGGATCCAGCTATCCTCCTCCTGCTTGGAACCAGCTGTCATTCATTACTGGTGTACAGTTAAAGGAAATGAAATCAGATAAGCAAAGAGGTCCTCACATGTCCGTGTTTATTGGGTACCTAGCTATTGCAAGGGGTGCTCCATCGATAGATGGGTAAAGAAAATAATCAGTGGAACATGAGAAAGGGTATCAATGTTTGTGAAATAATGCACCTTCCATCTGGTGAATATAATGTAATCCTTCTATTAATTACAAGAAAAATATATGGGAAAGTGGCCGGGAGTTTGGCCTAGTGGTAGAGTGCTTGCCTAGCATGCCCGAAGACTCGGGTTCAATTCCTTGGTACCACATACATAGAAAAAAAAAAAAAAAGCTGGAAGTGGTGTTGTGGCTCAAGTGGTAGAGCTCTAGCCTTGAGAAAAAAAAATCCAAGGACAGTGTTCAGGCCCTGAGTTCAAGCCCCACGACTGGCAAAAAAAAAAAAAAAATATATATATATATATATGGGGGAAAAAAAGAAAATAACCAGTGGATTCTTTAGCTATGAATACAAATGACCATCTGACTTTTACAGCAAAATGGATGAGCTAGGGCTCAAGTAGTAGAGTACCTATCTAGCGAGTACAAGACCCCAAGTTAAAAACCTCACCAACAATCAATCAATTCATCAACGAGAGGAGGTACATCAAAGGTTCAGGAATAAGGACCATCCCAAAATTCCACCCAAGACAGCTTCTGTTATCATGCCTAAGTCTACACAATGCTGAGTTATAAATGTATGTATCTGCCTCTCACTGAAAATACCTATTTTACCTTCATGTCCTCAGTGCCCAACACACAAAACATGTTCTACAAAAACCAAATGATGAACCATCAAATAAATAATTCATCCTACATCTTCTATTGAAGACTCTTTCCTATTCATTTTTAACAGTCATGATTTGAAAGACTGTTTAAAAAAAAAGAAAAAGTAGACGTAGATACATGGGGCGTGGCTCAAATGGCAGATTACTTGCTATTCAAGTACATAGCCCTAAATTCAAACTCCAGTTCTTCTTGTAAAGAAAAAAAAAAGAAGAGGAAGAAATGATAAAGACAACAATAATAATCACAGAAAAGATGATGCCAATGAAGATAAAGAAAATTGCAGGTGAAAAAAAAAATCAAAACCATAATCAAAACCCTAACATGCAATCAGTACTGGCTTCAGAGTTACAAACTCTAAGTAACTATTATTTAGTCATTAAATTAGAATTGGAATTGCTGAAAGACACTTGTGCCTGACCACACATCTTATGCTTGACCCCATTACTCCCAAAAAATAAATTACTAAAAGAAGCTATTAGACTCACTTAAAAGATGAAGAAACTGAAGCTCAGCAAAACCAAGTACTTTGTTAAGGACATACATAGAAAACAAGGACCCAAACCCCAAAGTTCCCATTCAACATCCACCCTCAGCTCTGTGTCCAATTCCCACATGCCACATCCCCATCCATGAACCTGTTACAGACATCTCCCACATGTGAAGAACTTGCCATAAACTGGCCGAGGCCTTTAAGCTGGTAACACCCGTTTCACTAAATACCTTTGCATGGGTGGACACAGGGCCATCAATGACAGCCTCAGTGAGGTTGTGACAAATAGACAGCTACCCAAGTCTAAGGTCCAAATCTTGCCAGCTTTGATCATCTTTACAGCATCTGCCACCAGGATGGACTGATAATGTACACATATGCCACAGGATGTTGGAAGATGACGACAGGGCCTAATTTAGGGTTGGCTATATTCTTGTTTACTGCCATACCTACTGCCTGGAAAATCAGTTGCCATTCACCTGCTCCAGAGGCTGCAGACTCCACACTGTGACTCTCACCAAGGACCACGCCAGATTGTCACAAATGTTCCCCTTATTAATTCTGGGCTGCTCAAGCACATGTACACCAGTAAGGATCTGAGCCAGATCTGGGCCAGTTGCATGCACAAGTGTTGCCGGTAAATGTAGTCAATGTCTCAAACTGGATCTCAGCCTCTTTGTCACACTGCAGAACCATTCCATCCTTGAGCTTCATGATGCTGGCTCTGTAGATGATGTGACCCTCCCCCTTTTCTTCTGGGCTAATGGAGACCATTTCAATCCACTGCAAGTTGGAGTAGCAATCTGCAAACATTCCATTGTGCTCCTTGCCTTCTCATATTCCAGAGAACTGTCCTCCCCTCTCCCTACTCTGGGACAATCAGAAGTTTATTTCTTTTTTTTTTGATCATAGAACTTGAACTCAGGGCCTGGGCAATGTCTCTGAGCTCTTTGTGCTCAGGGCTAGAACCCTACCCATTCAGGCCACAGCACCCCTTCCAGGTTGGGGATGGTTAACTGGAGTTAAGTGTCTCAAGGGGACTATTCTGCCTGAGCTGGCTTTGAACCTCAGTCCTCAGATCTCAACCTCATGAGTAGCTGGGATTGCAGGCATGAATCACCCAGGCCTAGCTAAGATCAAGATTACTGTGCCAGATCACAGACCCAGAAGTCACTTCACTACAGTGGTAAGCAAGTCCAACTGGCCCTCCATACCACATCATAGGAAGCTAGTTTTCCCTTATACACCCTCAAGGTGTAACCTCTCCAGGGATGGTGAGCTTGTTCTCTGTGAAACTCAATGCCTGCTCCAGCTCCTCAGAAGCCAAATTCTGCATCTTGCTTAGGTGCACCTTATTGCATTTTACTCCTGGAACTCCACGCATAGACTGACAGCCTTGAATATCCCCTTGGCTGTGTGCATGGGCTCACACTCCATGCCATTACTGGTAGCACAGTCCCATTGGGATAGCATTCCTCACTCTTGCAAAGCAAAGATACATGGTGGTAGAGCTACATCTAGCTCTTCATGCTCAGGGTGCCTGGAAGTGACTACCACTCAGGTGAGACAGCAGACATAGCTCAGCATTGCCATATTCTGCATGAAAGTGGGAATTTGTATGCCCACAGAGTCTGGTAATTTAAAAATAGGGCTTGGCCGGGAGTTTGGCCTAGTGGTTAAAGTGCTTGCCTAGCATGCATGAAGACCCGGGTTCGATTCCTTGGTACCACATACATAGAAAAAAGCCGGAAGTGGTGCTGAGGCCCAAGGGGTAGAGCTCTAGCCTTGAGAAAGTCCAAGGACAGTGCTCAGGCCCTGAGCTCAAACCCAGGACTGGCAAAAAAAAAAATAAAAATAAAAATAAAAATAGGGCTTATTTTACATGGATATAATTTAATTGCTTTGACACAATAAGTTGAGATATGCTAGTTCTCAAAAAGGCAAAAATGAATAAACAGAAAAGACAAAGGTAAATGTCGAAAAAAAAAAAATGAGACTTCCTGAGCAGTCCAGCTCTGCTCTACCAAAAAGAGCAACAAATGCACTTCAACTGTGCATTGTCTTCCAAAAGCCAAATGCAGAAGCCTCCCGTTCACTGAGGCTGGCTTGTATTTGTCAGTAGAACACTAGAGTAATCATGCTTTGGGTCACAGAATAGCTATCTTTGCAAGAACCACCTCAGAAAATGAAAGAAGCGTGGATTTTAGGGGGCTATTTCTCTACACCATGTCAGAAAACTGTTACAAACTGTCTCATAAAATTCCATCAAATGTACTGGTGGCATGCACTTGAATTGAGCAGCAATTGAAGGAGTCATTGAGCATCCAGGCTGAGCTTCCATGAGCCAGAAGAGCCCCAGGCTCCGATCTGTGCTTATAGGAGCTAAGTGATCCATCATGAACCCCCTCTTAAGCTGTAGCCTACCTCTCCTCGGGGCCTCCCTCTCCCATTTCTTCTCATTCCCTTGATAGGTTGTATGCTTGGTTTCCATCACCTGAACTGTTATTAGAAAACATCTATCTTGGGCCTCATAGGTAGACAGATTCTGACTTTAGGCCTATATCCAACTCCAGGCAGACGGTCTAATATCCAAAGACAAATGCAAGAGCATTTATATAATGTTGGTTCCAAATTCTTGAGCCAAAGATAGAGCTTCCTTCTTAAACCCACTATTACAGAATTTTCAACAACCTAAAATAACCTTGAGGCAACAGTAAGTGGCTCACACCTGTAATCCTACCTACTCAGAGGCGCTAAGATCTAAGCATTGTGGTTCAAAGCTAGCCCAAGCAGAAAGTACAACTAAACAACCCAAAGCTAGACTGTCAACATGGCACAAGTGACAAAGCACCAAGCATGAGCAAAAAGTGCAACAAGAATGTGATGAGGCCATGAGTTCAAGCCCCAGGAGAAGAAGTAATGACACTGAATGCTTTTACATATATACAGCCTATGTGCCAGTAGCACATGCCAATAATCCTAACTCAGGTAGCAGAGACCTGTGGGTAGCCATTCTAAGCCAGCCTGAGTGGAAAGCCTGGAATACTCTTATCTATCTCTAACCAGTAAAAAAAAATTGGAAATGGAGCTGTGGTACAGCATCATCCTCGAGGAAAAAAACAAAAAGCTAAAGGACAGCCTCCCAGTTTTTCAGTTCAAGCCCCAATTGTAACACAGAATGTTACAAGAATATTTGTAACATGGAATGTTACAATTCTGTGAACACACCATATGTTGTTCAGTTATATCAGGCCAGATCATACCAATAATATTAAGTGAGCAAACTCAGCTCTGCATCAGGCCCTATCAGACTAAGTGTTGCCACAAGCCTGCAGCATACATCCCATGTATTTTTATTAATGTATGTTTGTTGTACAAACTGAGTATGTTAGCCCTGCTTGTTTTAAATAAACATAATAAAAATGGAAACCTGGAAATTGAGATCTGAATCCAAGCAGCTTCTTGGAGAAAAGTAAATATTTTTCAAAGTCCCCATGAAATCTATTTACACTATTCTCTGTGCCCTTGGAAAAGAAGTAACATTCACTGTGACTTCAGGGCTTGGTAACTATGGAATGACCCCATCCATAGCTCAAAATTCTCTAAGCCCTGAAGTACATCTCATACTGACTCTATCCTCTGTTTTCCCACTATGATCAGAATGAAAAGGAGAGGTGGGATATTTGAAGTTCATAACAGAATCATTAAGTCCTATCATAACTATTTTCCAAGTGTACAACTCCAGTAACTCCCCTCAAGGGTTCTGAACCAGGCAAGGCCCAACCGCTCCTTTGTACCTGACTGGCCCACGTCTCCAGACAATCATAATCAACACCTTATCCTCTGTGCCTTCCTGCTCTTGCCACAGCATCTCTTTCCCTGTACTGCTGAGCCTGGGTGGCTCTACATCACCGAGAAAATTATAAAAGATATTCTAGCTCCTCTAGGAAACAAATGCAAATGTTATCTGTCAGTGAGATAGGGTGCTGCTCAGCCTGGGGGAAGGTAAACCTTGGGACCACAAAAAAAGGAATACTGACCAAAGGCTGTGTTCAAAGCAGGGATTCAGGTATCAGACCCAAAATGAATCCCACAAACCAATGAACCAAACTTGTGTAAAATCCTCCTTCCATTCTGAAGTGTCTCTCTGTTGCCTCTCTCCCTCCCCTTCTTTCTAACAGGATGTAGCAAGAGAAAGGGAAGGAGGAGAGGGAAAAAAATTCAAGAAAGAGGGCCGGGAATTTGGCCTAGTGGTAGAGTGCTTGCCTAGCATGCACGAAGACCTGGGTTCAATTCCTCGGTAACACATACATAGAAAAAAGCCAGAAATGGTGCTAAGGCTCAAGTGGTAGAGCTCTATCCTTGAGAAAAAGACCAAGGTCAGTGCTCAGGCCCCGAGTCCAAGCCCAGGACTGGCAAAAAAAAAAAAGCCATATAGAACATTAGACTCTTACTTGATTTAAGAGTCAAAAACCTATTAAACTAGTAGAACTCGGAAAAAGTCATGTTTAGCTCTGTACACGAGAGAAACGTTCCCATCCCCAGAGTAGCAAGCACAGACTGGATGACTCAGTGCACATCTCCTGCCTTCTTGTGGCAGTGCCAGTTACTTAAAGGATGGGGTAAGGAATAAAAGGATGTTCATGGGATGTTCATTGTTCATGGGAGTTTCTGGACTCTGGATAAATCAAGCACTATTCCATGGCTGGGAAAATCTTTTTTACCACAGGGAAATCTCATTGTTTTTCCAAAATGGAACTACGAAGAGCATCAGAGACTTAGCAGGCTGGAGTACTAGGCAGGGATGCTGTGAGGTAATTCCAAGTGTAAGTAGAGCATGGAATGAGATAGCCTTGCATGTTATCTTTACATCTGGTAGAACTCAAAAAAGTTTTTATTCTTATAAACTCCTCCACTCTATATCTAAAGACACATTTCAGGCAACATTGTCTATATTGTCTAACAACTTAGCTTTGGCAAAAGCCATTTTACAGCTTGTATGACTTCAAGCAACTCAATGTCCCAACCTTATGTGAAAAAGCTAAGAGACAGCACTCAAGCCCTGAGTGCAACCTTCACTTGCAGAAAGGGAAAAAAAATGAATTCAATCTAGAACATACTATGGCTCAAGTGGTAGAGTGCTAGCCTTGAGCATAAAGAGGCTCAGGGACAGTACCCCAGGTCCTAAATTCAAGCCCCAGGAATGTCACAAAAATAAATAAAAAGAGGAAAGGGAGGGAGAGAATGCAATTGAGAATTTTGTCTTCATTTTCTATTCCTCACCATTCAAATTTCTGCCTGTTCCTCTCTCCCCAGCCAAACACTCTGGCTGACTCTGAACACGAAGTTCTCCTGGCCTACAGTTGGGTTCTTGGAGGAAGGGCACAAGAGAAAGCCCAGTTTATGTGGTTCTCTTGGCTGCAGTTCACCACACAACCTGCCAGCCCACATTTTGCCTCCCATTGATTAAAATCTCTAGGGCTCCAGGAAACTCTCTTCCAAAAAAGCCCCTCCTGCTCAGAGCTTGGATGTGAAGTGAGAGGGAACAAAGATGCTGCTGAAGAAGGAGAAAGAAGAGGGCAGACAGGATCTTCAGTCGCTCACCGATGGCCAGTTCCCAGAAGCCCCAGTGGCTGATCCACCTCTATTTCTAGCAGCTGTCTGGAGAAACCAAGTATCAAGGATGGCTTTCTTTACCAAAGCAGCATCTCTCACAGATGCTCTAAGGAACATAAATTCCACCAAATATTAATAAGATATATGGATGAAAGGGTCAATCTGAGTGGGAAATCTTGTTTTAAGCCACATCTGATCTGGCAGCACTCTTTATTACAGGACTCACTAGAGCCTGTACTGTGTAGATGGGTTATGACTCCATAAAAAGAGATTTAATATTCAGCATCTTATTGGTTATTAGACCAAGAAGCCTTTCTTCGAGCACATCACACAGCTAATGTTTCTTGAAACACCTTTGGAAAAATTGTACAGCCACCAATAAATCCTACTTTGGGGCTTTTCAATGTCGCTTCTGGTCACCCCCTTAGTCTGGGGAGTCAGATCCTCTCATTTTTATCGCTTCTCTTATTCTATGACCAGCTGAACTACTGGGCTTCTGTATTTATGTCCATTAAAACACTAACCACTGGGAGCTGGGAGCTCACAACTGTAATCTTAAACTGCTCAGGACGGGGCCAGGAGTTTGACCTAGTGGTAGAATACTTATCTAACATGCATGAAGGCCTAGGTTCAATTCCTTAGTACCACACACATAGAAAAGGCCAGAAGTGGTGCTAAGGCTCAAGTGGCCTAATGCTAGACTTGAGAATGCCCAAGGACAGTGCTCAGGTCCCCCAAGGACAGTGTTCAGGTTCTGAGTTCAAACTTCAGAACTGGCAAAAAAAAAAAAAAAAAAAAAAAACTTCTCAGGAGCTGAGATCTGAGGATCATGATTCAAAGGCAGACAGAGCAGCAAAGTCTGTGAGACTCTTATCTACCAAAAGTGGAGCACAGGCTCAAGTAGAGGATGCTAGCCTTGAGCACAAAAGCTCAAGGACAGTGCCTTGATCCTAAGTTTAAGCTCTAAGTATGCTACCACTCCCCCACAAAAAACATTCTTGTTTCATGAAGACTAGGAACAATGGTGACATTCTCTAGATGATCTTACTTCGTCTTCACAGCCAGCGTCGAAATCAGAATATTCCTAACTCGCAAGAGGAAGCACAGGCATGGAGAGGTTGAGTCACCACCTGGCAGCAGGGTCGATGCCAACTGCTCTGATTTGCTACACCGAGCTATATTTAACCTGTGGCATTTGCCGTCTTCACAAAGACCCATTTTCGGCAGTATCTGAGACTGTCAAAAAGGTCTTCCTGAGAAGGAAAGTGAAAGTAAAGTGCATCTTTCAAATATAGCAAAACTCAAGGTGACAAGAGAATTAGAAGAAAACTGAATTTAGGACTATTGGCTTTACAGATTCCCCCATTCCATTTCTGGGAAAGGTGATGGCTGAGCTGGGGAGAAATGCCAGCCCCAGGAGAAGAAAGTGAGCAGAAACACTGGCCCCAATCAGATTCACTGAATTCTAAAGCCATGAGTGACTCTGCTGCTTGGAATTTATAACCTTCAGCATTCCTGGCCCCTCTTTAATGTGATTTCCCCTGCAATGATAGCTCTGAATAATGAATAATTGACATAATATTCAACACGTATGAAGATCAATGTGACCACCAGGCTATTAATCTATCCATTTTAATGTTCCCTTTGCTCACAACTCTGATGGACCCCGAGATGAAGGGGGGAGGGGATGCTCCCCAGAGCCTGGGGTGGGGAGATGAACGAGCAGACCCACGTGATAGCACTTCTAGGATTGTCATGGAGGTGGGGAGAAGAATATAGACTGGGTAGCATCCTATTATGATTCTCCAGGGAGCCACGAGTCAGGCTGAAAGCAGATACAAGGCAATTGCAGCTAGTGCACTTCTCACACCCTTAATCCTTGTGAACTTTGCTCAGCCATAAAAAAGGAGATGCAATCTTATGTATGCACACATATGCACAGAGATACATGTAAATACTGATACATGTCAATACGCATATATACAGTTACAAGTCCATAGAGATAGATGTAAGTCGATACACAGAGTGATACATGTAGACATTCCTGTAAACAGAAAGATATATGCACAGAGATACTTGCACACAAAGATACCTGTAAACACACACAGGAGATCTGCAATGATACATATACATACATACATGTAAATATAGAGAGATACACGTACACAGATCCATAGACATTGAGAAACATAAATTGATAGATATGTACAGAGATGCACAGATACACTAATTATACTGAGATATAAATGCTTACCCAAGCCAGACTCAAAGGAACATAGGCTCAATGGTTTCCCTCATTTGTCATACCCTTGGGCTCTCCTAGCAGAGATTTACAATAGAACAAAACCTAGATACGTAAGGCTATATAGTATGATGCTAAACAAAAAGACCTCCAGAATATAGAAACAAAAGCCATATAATGAGTGATTGTTGTTCTTAATGGACTATGTTACCTCACATCTCTTTTGCTGCCCCTTGGTTATCCCATATTGTTACAGCATTTCACCTTGTTATTTTATATATTGTATATATGCTTATTTGGTTATTTGAAATCAGATAGGGAAAGGGGGAAAACAAGATGAGGGGTGGGGTGGGGGGAGGGAAATGGGGACAAAGACATGAAAAAGGATATCAATGTTTGTGAAGCAATGCACCTTCTATCTGGTGAATATACTGCAACCCTTCTATTAATTACAATAAAAATATATGGAAAAAAATAAATGCTTACCCAGATACATGTAAACACATTCAGAGATATATATACATAGAGATACATATAAACACAGATATACATATGGATAAATGTGCACAGATACATGTAAATGTGAACAAAGATACATGTATATATACAGTAAATAGATGCATGAAAGATACATGTAAACACAGATACATGCCAAAAGAGATAAGATATATGCACAAAAATACATGTGAATACTGGGTTACTCATACATGATACATGCAAGTAAGAAAAACATGCTGATATATATACACACTGATATGTAAAACATGCTGATATATACACACTGATGTGTAAACATAGAAACATGTACACACTGAACTTACTTGATAAGGGTCTAATTTTCAGAAGGCTGGCTAGGTTTTGATTGCCTAGAAAATAAGGAAAATGGGGCCAGGAGTGTAGCCTTGTGGTAGAGTGCTCACCTAGCATGCACAAAGTGCTGAGTTCAATTCCTCGATACCACATACTCAGAAAAAGCTGGAAGTGGCCCTAAGTTCAAGCCCCAGGACTGGCAATGATAAATAATAGTGGTAATGATGAAAATCACTATAGGATAAAAATTAATCTTTGGAATAGAAAATCCCAAAAGGTTGAGAAAGAATCATGACTTTGAGCCTGGCCTGAGCTATCTATGTATTGAAACCCTGCCTCAAAAGTAAAGAAACAGGACTGGGAGTTTGGCCTAGTGGTAGAGTGCTTGCCTAGCATGCACGAAGACCCGGGTTCAATTCCTCAGTACCATATACATAGAAAAAAGCCAGAAGTGGTGCTGAGACTCAAGTGGTAGAGCTCTAGCCTTGAGAAAGTCCAAGGACAGTGCTCAGGCCCTGAGCTCAAGCCCAGGACTGACATTTAAAAAAAAAAGTAAAGAAACAAGATAGAGGATATATGCCAAGACAGAGAACATATGCCAAAAACCTTACTGAGTCATGTGTGAATATGAACCAACTCCCCAAAACTTAAGCTTCCTCTTAGCCCTCAGGAATGCTGTGACTAACCTAAGGAAAGGTATACATGATGATTTTAGGACATGTCTCATCTCACTTTTATGAGTAGAGTTCCATTTAATATATTTGCAATAGTAGTCATAAAGGACATTTTAGCAATGAGAAGATCAATGTATAGAAACAGATGGTGAGATTATGGTTACAATCATTCTGTTCCAGCATTCTTAATTAACATTTCTAGTATCCCCTTTAAAAATCCATTTTCCAGAGTGGCCAGTAGACCTCTAACTACATGCTTCTAACAACTGTTTAGGCATTTGGTTTTCTATGGTCTTGAAGCTCTCAATTAGTCTCAAGGCTATTTGACTGCTCATCTTTTAAAGCCATCGTGAATCTGATATAGAGTCATCTAGTTCCTAAGTGCTTGCAATCTTAATCACTAGGCCAGCCCTGAGAGACAAAAGTAGATGCAATGTTTCAAGGCAGACAGTAATGCTCATGGCTGCACTTTGTCCCCTACAATCCTCACTCTCCGAATCCTACAAGTGAAAAAGTGAAGCTAAGAAAGGAAACTTGGGTACTGGCACAAACACAGGCCTAAAGATGAATGGAAGTAGAAGATCCAGAAATAAAGACAAACACTTACAGTTATCTGATATTTAGCAAAGGAGCCAAATATATGTGCTAGGGAAAAAAGCATCTTCAATAAGTGGTGTTGGGAAAACAATGAATCAATCCCCTGTCACCTGGCACCAATACCAACTCTTAAGTGGAGTAAAGACCCTCCACATCAGAACTGAAATGTTGAAATTACTAAAAAAAAATGGAGAAGAAACATTGACATTTATAGGCATAGGCAGAAAATTTTTTGAAAAGAGTCCCAGGAGCACAACAAATAGAAGACAGGCTCCGTAAATAGAAAGGAAACTTCACAAATGGGATTACGTGAAAATAATTGCTGCAGAAAAAAAGGGGGGCATAGAACCTAAACCAACGGATGGGGAGAAGATCTTTATAAGCAACACATCCAACAAAGACTTAATATCCAAAATATACAAGGAGCTCAAGGAAGTAACACCCCCCCCCCACACACACACACAAAGCAAGTAAACCAGACAATAAATGGGCACAGGAGCTAAAGAGATTTCTCAGAAGAAGAATGACAAATAGACATGTGGATACATCCTCAACATTCCCTGGACATAAAAGAAATGCAAATCCAAACTTTGAGAGTCTATCTCACCCCAGTTAGATGCCCACTGTCAAGAATTTGAACAAGTGGTGTCAAGAATGTAGGAGAAAGGGAGCCTGGCGGGTGGCTCACACCTGTAATCCCAGCTACTCAGAAGGCTGAGATCTGAGGATCGAGGTTCAAAGCCTGCCCTGGCACTAAAGACCGTGAGACTCTTATCTTCAATTAATCACTAGAAAAGGGGAAGTGAGGCTGTGGCTCAAAGGGTAAGGGCAGTAGCCTTGAGCTGAAGAGCTCAGGGACAGCGCCTAGGCCCAGAGTTCAAGCCTCATGACCCACCAAAAAAGAAAAATGTGGGAGAAAGAGAATTTGATTACACTGTTTGTGGGATTGTAAACTAGTACAACCACTCTGGAAGATAGCTTGGTGATTGCTCAAAAAACTAAACATAGAACTTTGTGACTCAGCCTTAACACTTTTAGGCATCTACCCAGAATATTATGTCATAATATGAAAACAAAAACACTTGTACATCCATGTTCATTGCTGCCTTATTCACAATAGGCAAGTTATGGAAAACAGCCTAGCTCCTCTACATAGATGAGTAGATGGAAGCATGTGATATATATATACACAATGGAATGTCACCTAGGTTAAAGTGCTTGCCTAGCATGCACGAAGACCCGGGTTCAATTCCTCGGTACCACATAGATAGCAAAAAGCTGGAAGTGGTGCTGAGGCTCAAGTGGTAGAGCTGTAGCCTTGAGAAAAGCCCAAGGACAGTGCTCAGGCCCTGATCTCAAGCCCAGGACTGCCCCCCCCCCAAAAAAAAAGAAAGAAAGAAAAGTGAACAAATGCAGTTATAGTATTCAGTATATACTACCTGGAAAATGAACGATGCAACTTGTGGTCAGGGACAGGAAGGGAAAAAAAAGAGGTGACATTATTTTTTTTAAAAGAACATTGTCATTACCCGACTTATGAAATGATAACCCCTCTGTGAACACCTTAATAACAATCAGATTTTAAAAAAAAAAGAATTATCAGCTTAGTAAAGGCCAAGCCATGACTTCAAACCCCCATACTATAGAAGTAAAATTTCCAAGTGCATAAAGTATATCTTCATGAGAAAAAGTATTGTTTAAAAAAAGAATGCTAATTAATTGGGAAGTCTACAGAATGGGAAAAGATCTTCACTAACCACACAATGGACAAAGGCCTCATATCTAAAATATAGCAACAGCTCAAAAAATTGAATCACTCCAAAACTAATCTCCAAAGTAACAACCATCCCATTAAAAGATGGGCCAAAGACTTAAAGAGAGTTTTCTCTGAAGAAGAAATAAAAATGGCCTATAGACACATGAAGAAATGCTCAACATCTTTGGTCATAAAAGAAATGCAAATCAAAACAACTCTAAGGTTCCACCTCACTCCAGTTAGAATGGCCAGGATCAGGAAAACTAATAACAACAGACGCTGGAGGGGATATGGCCAGGAGGGATCACTACTGCACTGCTGGTGGGAGTGCAAACTCATTCAACCACTATGGAAAGCAGTATGGCAGTGCCTCAAAAGACTAAACATAGAGCTCCCCTATGACCCAGCAATTCTACTACTTGGCATTTACCCAACCGTCCAGAAACAAGGGCATACTAAATCCACTAGCACAATGATGTTCATTGCAGCACTATTCACCATAGCAAAGATATGGAACCAACCTAGATGTCCCTCAGTTGATGAGTGGATCAACAAGATGTGGTATTTATACACAATGAAATTCTATGCTGCTGTCAGAAAGAATGACATCGCCCCATTTGTAAGGAAATGGAAAGACTTAGAAAAAATCATATTAAGTGAAGTAAGCCAGAGTCAAAGTCATTTTTCATAATCGTGGAAATCTTGGGCTCTCCTAGCAGAGATGTACAATAGAACAAAATCTAGATACATAAGGCCAAATAGTATGACACTAAATGTAAGGATCTCCAGGATAAGGAAACAAAAGCCATATAATGAGTCCTTAATGTACTATGTTATCGCTCATCTCTTTTGTCATCCCTTGGTTATCTCATATTGTTACAATATTTCACCTTGTTATCTGATATATTTTTATGTGCTTAATTGGTTATTTGAAATTGGATAGGGAAGGGGGGAAATCAAGATAAGTGGGGGGAGGGTGGGTGGGAAATGGGGACCAAGACATGAGAAAGGGTATCAATGTTTGTGAAGTAATGCACAAGATTTGTCACATGGCCTCTTAAGAGTATAAGCAACACTCTATCAACAATCCTAAGATATTTAGAAAATGCTTCTATCTCCACTTGTAGTATGTGTCAAGTCATATATATAATAGCTGTGGTTCCAAGTTTTCACAATAGCATCCACATGTAACTGAAATAACTGAAATGTACCTCAAATAATGATCCCAAGTTAGTTCCTCCATCAAGATAGTAATGAGCAGAAAAACTCTTACAAATGTTAATTGTGAATGTAACCTTCAAGGGTTATTTCTGATCTGTCACTACTCATTCTGCCTGGTACATTTCTTCTTTATGTACACTCAGAAAGCACATGTATGCATCAAATATTGGTGCTCTCAATTACTGGACCTAAAAACACACATAGACCCAAACATAGTAAGATGTAAATGTTATCACTATTAGATAACAAAGAGGGAAGGAAGGAGGGAAAGGAGGGAAGAAGAGAAAGGAAAGAAATGAAGGTAAGGAAGAAAAGGAAGGATGGATGGCAGGCCATAGAGACCAGTTAGTCCTGACACCTACAGAAATTTCCCATCTACCAGCTGCACAGTATAGATTCTTCTCAGCAGCTCATAGAACTTTCTGCAAAGCAAATCATATCTTAACACTTAAGTCTCAGCAAATGTAAGCAAATTTAAATAATCCCCTGTGTCCTCTCAGACCATAATGGAATAAAACTAGAGTTTAACCAAAGAAGCTACAGGGAATAGTGAAATTCATAGACACTGAACAATTGATTAAGAGACATTAAAAAGTCCTAGAATCCAAAGAAAATAAAAATAATCTGCCAGAGCCTGCAGGTCAGAGCAAAAGGCAATGCTAAGAGGAAAGTTTATAAATATGAGCATCTTCATCAATAGAACAGATATCTCAAGTTAACACTCCAATGATGTATCCAAGTCCTACAAAAGCAAAAACAAGCCAGAGCCCAAACAAGTAGATGTAGAGAAATAATAAAATTTAAATAAATGAGGGACTAGGAGTTTGGCCTAGTGGTAGAGTGCTTGCCTGGCATGCACAAAGACCCAGGTTCAATTCCTTGAGAAAGCCCAAGGTCAGTGCTCAGGCCCTAAATTCAAGCCCCAGGACTGGCAAAATAAATATATAAATAAATGAAATGGAAGACTTGAGAATTCCACAAAAAACATCAACAATATAGAAATTGGTTCTTTAAAAATATAAATAAAGGCCAGAAGTTTGGCCTAGTGGTAGAGTGCTTGCCTAGCAAGCACAAAGACCAGGGTTCAACTCCCCAGCACCACATACATAGAAAAAAAAAAGCTGCAAGTGGTACTGTGGCTCAAAGGTAGACCTCTAGCCTTGAGGAAAAAAAGTCCAAGGACAGAGCTCAGGCCCTGAGTTCAAGCCCCACAACTGGCAAAAATAAATAAATAAAATAGAATAAAATAAAATGGTCAGTACTGGTACTTCATGCCTGTAGTCTTAGCTATTCAAAAGGCTGAAATCTGAGGATTAAGGTTTGAAGCCTAGGGCCGGGAGTTTGACCAAGTGGTAAGAGTGCTTGCTTAACATACACAAAGACCCAGGTTTGATTCCTCGGTACCACATACATAGAAAAAAGCTGGAAGTAGTACTGAGGCTCAAGTGGTAAAGCTCTAGCCTTGAAAAAGCCCAAGGACAGTGTTCAGGCCCTGAGCCCAAGCCCAGGACTGGCAAAAAAAAAAAAAAAAAAGGTTTGAAGCCAATCCAGACAAGAAAGTCTGTGAAACTGTTATGTCCAATTAACCAGCAAATAGCCAGAAATGGAACGGTGACTCAAGTGGAACAATGCTGGCCTTTGAGTACAAAAGCTGAGAGATAGCAGTCAGAACATGAGTTTTAAGACCCAGTACCAGCATAGAGACAGACAGATACACACACACACACACACACACACACACACACACACACACACACACACACACACACACGATGATATTAGCACAAAAGCAGATTAGAAGTTTCAGAAGTGAATCTATGCACCTGTGGCCCTGTGATTTTTGGCAAAAAGGGCCCAAAATATTCATGAGAAAAAAGAGCAATAAATGGTGCTGGAATAACTGGATGTCCATATGCAATAGAAACTGGCACCTCCCCCTTGCACAGTATCATTCAAAGTACACCAAAGACCTTAATGTTAAGACCTGAAACTTTGCAAATACTTTGGTTACTATTAAATGCTAGTGTTTTGCCTCCACTTTCTTCTCATAGTTTCAGAATCAAATTCAAACACTGTATTTCCTTAAAAAAAAAAAAAACTCAGTCCAACAAAATGAATACCAAAAAAGTGGCACTTGAGAGGTAGACACAAAGCAGGGTAAATAAATGGAGAGGAGGTAGGGAGAATGCAGTTATACTATTCACTGCTTATAAAATTAGGAAAACTGAGGGGAGAGGGAGGGATAGGAGGGATGGCTAGAATGGTGAAAGGGATGACATCTAATCAAGATGCATTGTACTCATAAACTTATTTTTTAGTTTTTTTTAATGTAAGAGCTAGAATTTACTGGCAAAGGCTAAAATTTTCTGAGTCAAACTCCAGTACCTTAGTAACTAAGGCCAAGACTGGCAAATGGCATTTGCTCAAGCTAAAAGCTGCTACATAGCAAAGGATACAGCCATTTGACTGAAAAGACAACATACAGAATGGGAGAGAAATCATAACCAGCTATACATCTGCCAATAGACTAATATCCAGATTATACAAAAGTACTTAAAAAAATTAAAACTCACAAAGAAGCAATAACTTGGTTAATGGGCCAATGAGTTAAACAGATATTTCTTAAATGACCAGCTAACACATAAGGAAATGTTCAACCACTCAGGTCACAAAGGAAACACAAATCAAAATGACACCAAAATTCCATCTCACTCATCAGTCAGAATGGCCATCAAGAAAACAGACAAGGGGCCGGGAGTTTGGCCTAGTGGTTAAAGTGCTTGCCCAGCATGCATGAAGACCCGGGTTCGATTCCTCGGTACCACATACATAGAAAAAAAGCCGGAAATGATGCTGAGGCTCAAGTGGTAGAGCTCTAGCCTTGAGAAAATTCCAAGGACAGTGCTCAGGCCCTGAGCTCAAGCCCAGGACTGGCAAAAAAAAAAAAAAAAAAAAAAGAAAACAGACAAACCCTGACAAGAATGCGGGAGGAAGAAACCCTCAAGCAATATTAGTAGGGATGTGAACGAATACAACCACTAGGAAAACCAGTATAGAAGTTCCTCAAAAAAATTAAGAACAGAACTACCCTGGGGATCCAGCGATCCAAAGGAATGTAAATCAAGACACAATATAGGCACCTGCACACTTGTATTCATGGAAATTTTTTTCACAATAACCAAGCTACAGAAACAGCCCAGATGCCCTACAGTTGATAAATGAATCATGGAAATGTGAGCTACACACACAGACACACACACACAGAAATATTATTCAATCATAAAGAAATGACAGCCAGATGCTAATGGTTTATGCTTGTAATCCTAGCTACTTAGGAGACTGAGATCTAAAGATGGTATTTCAAAGCCAGCCTGGGAAGAAAAGTCCATGAGACTCTTACCTCCAATTAACTACTAAAAAAAAAAGGGGGGGGGCCAGTAGTAGAGCTGTCACTCAAGTGAAAGTCCTAGCCTTGAAGAACAGCACCTAAAATCCCTGAGTTCAAGCCCAGGACTGGCACAGGACTGGCACAGGAATGAAGGAAGGAAGGAGGGAGGGAGGGAAGGAGGGAAGGAGGAAAGGAGGGAAGGAGGGAGGGAGGGAAGGAGGGAAGGAGGGAGGGAGGGAAGGAGGGAGGGAGGGAGGAAGGGAGGAAGGGAGGGAAGGAGGGAAGGAAGGAGGGAAGAAAGGAAGGTATTTTCAGGGAAATGGATCAGTCTAGAAACTGTCAAGTAAAGGAAGACAGATTCAAAAGGATAAAAGTTGCCTTTTTTCCATATATGGATGTTAGCCCTATAAGAAAAATCTAAAATACAAATGGATATAGAATTAGATACACCCAGAGAATAGAGAGCAGGAGATCATAAGGAAGTAGAATATGGTCAAAATATTCACATGAATGAAAATGGAGAAAGGAAACTTACTGGGTCTGGTTTGGGAAGATAAAGGAGAAGACAAAAGGGAGAGAGTGGAGGGGCCGTGAGTTTGGCCTAGTGGTAGAGTGCTTGCCTAGTATGCAGAAAGACCCGGGTTCGATTCCTTGGTACCCCCACATACATGGCAAAAAGCCGGAAGTGGTGCTGAGGCTCAAGTGGTAGAGTGCTAGCCTTGAGAAAGTCCAAGGACAGTGCTCAAGCCCTGAGCTCAAGCCCAGGACTGGCAAAAAAAAAAATTAAAAAAAAATTTTAAAAAAAGGGAGAGAGTGGAGATGACTAAGTTTTTGGATACTCGTTGACATGTTAAAACCAGACTTGATGCTATGTAATCTTAATCATGTTTAAAAAAATACATAGTATGCAAAAACTATAGAGCAACAACTGGAAGCTCAGAACACATTGTGTTCTTTGTCCAGAAACAGACACATAGAATAACATGAATATATATATATATACTTCTTGTATTATTCTAATTTCTGTTACTATGACAAAATACCCAAAGCAGGGTAGCCTTTTTTTTTATTGTCGGGGTAATGTATAGAGGGATTACAGTTACATTTGCAGGTAGTAGATGCATTACTTCTCACACATTGACACCCCCCTCATGGTTTTGTTGCCAAGTCCCTCTCCCCACCTCCTCCTAATCATCTTGTTTTCCCCCCTCCTCTTTCCTATTTCAAAGCAAATCCTGGCACCTCTTGCCAGACTTGATGAGCCTGAGGAGATGGAGTTGTCATCTAGGAACTGAGGTGACAGAACAAAGGGGAAAATACAAAGGAGAAATGAGCTAAATCACACAGGTCCTAAAGTTAACCAAACCAACTACTGAGGTGTTACATTCCTCCAGCCTATTGGGTCATCTTGTTCATTGAATTGAATCTTCAATCACGTGGGCTTATTTGATTACTTGAGTTTGAACTCAGAGCCTCTCTGTTGACATCATTGAGCTATGTGTCCCCAATGCCATTTCTCATCGAGCATTGTCAGACATGGCGGGGGGGCGTCTCACATCTCACCCAGGTGGGTCAAAGAGCCACAATTTGCCTCCTTGAGGCATCATGTCAATGCTGGGATCAAAAGCAAGCACCAAACCAGCACCTCCAACTTGCTTTCAGAGACATATGTTGCATGGCCTTATCTTTCCAGGCTGTCCTGGAACTGTAATCCTCTCAATGTCAGCTTCCTCTGTGCCTGGCTCTGGGCTGAGAAAGGGCCCTTTGATCTTCTCTGCCTGAACCAGTCTGGAACCACGATCCTCCTTTCTCAGATTACAGATGGGAGCCGTTCACATCCACATCACATTCCCTTTTTTTTTCTTTACATCTTGATACCAGGTCATTCCCATGTGTGTTCCCACAGAGCTGGTTGGGCTACAATAGCACAGGGGGGGGCACTAAAAATACCCATTGAATTAGCCCAAGAGTCGGAAGGATCTGGAACTAAGTAAAGGCCTGCAGTATTTTGTGTGTGCAACGTAAATAATCAAAGGAAATGTGTAACACTATGAGGCAAACTGAGGGGGAAAAAAAGGCATCTTCACATGGCCTACAAGCACTTCAAGACTTGATAGCATCTAATTTCCAATTGATGCTTTGCACTGGCTGTAATCCAACAAGTCTAATAAGATAGAGCAATCCACGATGATCCTTGTCCAAAGCAAAAACAGGCTCATGATCCTCTCTAACTCTGGTTACAGATCTTTGATTCCTAATTTCTTCCCTATAAAATCGCGTATAAGCCAGACATTAGTGGCTCACTACTGTAATCCAACCTGCCTAAGAGGCTGAGATCTGAATTCTGGTTCTGTCAGTCCTGGGAAACACTCCATGAGACTCGTGTCTCCAAATAACCAGTAAAAAGCCAGAAGTGAGGCATGGCTCCAGTGCCAGATATAAGCAAAAATTAAATTATACTAAAACTTAAGACCCTCAATTCAAGCCCAGTAGCCACATAAATAATAATCCAACTAATACTACCTGTATGGAAAAATATTCTTGAGCCAGACATGAGTGGCTCACTCCTGTGATCATAGCTACTCAAGAAGCTGAGATCTGAGGACTATGGTTCAAAGCCAGCCAAGGCTGGAAGATCTACGAGACATATCTCCAACTAACCACCAAAAAGCCTGAAGTAGAGCCAGGTCTCAAGCGGTAGAGTGCCAAAAACCTCTAGGCTCTGGGTTCGAGGTCAAGACCAACACACACACACACAAAGTGTTGGGGATTGAGTGACATAAAAAAATAAAAATGGACTCCAGGTACTGTACCTGACCATGATCAGGACCCATGACCTCTACAGGTCTTGGATGCAGAGGCTTTTTATCAGCCCTGGAGAGCGTCACTCAGTTCTAGCCTCTCACCACTGCCATTCTGCAGAATTCTTTCCAGAGGTAAATGCATCCTAGACACTTGCATGGGACCCAGAGCCAGCATATGGCCCTGCAGGCCCATCCTTCACAGGTCCCCATTAATGAATTGAGCTTTTAACCAGCCTGCTGCAGCAAGGCCTCCCATTCCAGGGCATAGCCATTAGCATACACAGCTCCATTTACTGATAAATGCATGCCATCCATCTTTTCTGTGTCACTGTTTTATGGTTCTTTCCTGTCTTGGGGCACTAAGTGATAAAGTTTTATACAGTTGGGTGTTTTTAATTGAAGCTTTAGATTTTGAGATACAAAAAAAAATTGGCATTTAATTAAAAATCACTCATGAGTACACAATCTTTTGGTGAACTAAAAGGAGGATTCCATAAAGAGGGGAATTCTAAGCAATCAATTCAAAATCAAGACAGCTTCTATCTTGTTAAATGGATAAGAGGCACAGACGGGCATCTTTTCTGATGAGTGGGCCATTCCATTGTCCTCCTCAGATGCTGGGACCACATATGCTAGACCAGGCAGTCAGAGCCAAGAGACCACTGGAATCAAGGATTCTGCTACCTATGACATCTGCTGGGTAGAGTTGTAGCCCTGCCACTTACTCCTATGAAACCTTGATCCGTGACTCTCAGTCTCACAACCAGTCTCAAGACAGAAACCCATCTATTCATTACATTTCTCATCACTCTGATGCAATGCCTGATATGACTTAAGGGAAGGAAGGTTTCAGAGCATCCAGTCCATTGCCGTGGAAAGAGCCCGGGTGGGCAATACAGAGTGTCTCACCTCATGGTAGCCAGGAAGCAGAGAGAGATTTAAGCAGGACAGCCTCCAAAGACATGCTGGGAGACAGGCCTCACCTCCTCCAGTTTCCCAAAATAGCATGAGAAGCTGGGGGCCGTGCCTTCAACACCTGAGCCAATAAGGGAACTTTTCATTTTCAAACCACAGCAAGCAGCATTTGACTCAGAGATGCCACAGGGCAGCTGGCAGGAGACCACAGACTTCTCATCCCAGAGCTCATTAGAATCTGCAGAGGCACAGATGTGCACACATGCTGAACCAGGAAGAGTCACAATGTCCAGAGACTAGACAGTAAGCCATCTTCCCTTGCCCAGCTGGACAGCTGTTCTCCCCATCGAACATGGGTGGAAATGAAGCATGCCATCTCCTAGTCTATGTCAAAAGGAGTATTCTCCACATTCCGGTCATGTTCCTAACTGCACTACTCCACAAAAACACTCCTTGGCTCTGAAAGGGGTCGGGGAGTGGTTCTTCTAGGTGGATATCCTATCTCACGACCATGATCTGGGAAAGCTAGAGCTGCAGTTCTCTTGAGCTAATGTGAATCTAGTTTTATAATTTAACGATAAGCAGACCTGCAAGTTGGTCACATCAGAAACACAGCTGCAGCCTAATGTTAATCCAGCATAACTCTGCAGAAATAAAGCCTGAGGAGTTATTAATTCCCTGCATCTCTGCTATCAATAGAAGAATTTTTCTAATTCCATACACAAATAAAGGTTTGGTCCTAGCCTTTTTATGAGCTGTCAGTAAAATTACACATGGCAATATGGTAAAAATATAATAATAAGTATAATAAAATAAGTATCAATAAAAAATTAAATTAAAACATAAACATAATAAAAACACAATAAAGAGGATTCTCACCATAGTTGCAAGACATATTTGTGCCTTAGTGCTAAAATTGAAAGGGGAATACTACCTTAGAAACAATATACCATAAGTCACTCTACATCATAAACAAAGGAACGGGTTTCCTAGCCGGGCTCAGGCTGTTCAGGGGGCTAAAACCTGAGAACTGCAATTCAAAACCAACCAAGGCAGTTAAGTCTGAGACTCTTCTCCCCAGTTCACAACCCAAAAGTGAAGCTGTGGATCAAATGATAGACCAGTATGCTTGAGCAACAAAAAGCTCATGGGTTGTGCCCAGGCCCTGAACACACACACACACACACACACACACACACACACACACACACACACACACACACACACACACACACACACACACACACACACACACACACACACACACACACACACACACACACACACACACACACACACACACACACACACACACACCACCCCCCCCCCCCTAGCAATTTACTGAGACTTTGTCTTTGAAAGATTTAAAGAGAATTGAAAGTTAATGTCTGCATGAACTAAATGTTATTTCCTGTTAGGAAACCTTTGATGCTTTACCTACTGGGAAAAATTGAAGGATGGAATTTTTGAGCAGATTCCAGTTACTGCTCTAAAAGCTCTATACTCATTCAACTCCATTTGCTGGAAATAATTACCAAATGGACAAAACAGAGGGTGAGGTTGTCCTGCCAGGAAAGGTGAAGCTGAGAAGCCAGGGCTCACTGAGATGGGACATTCTGGTGGCTAAGCAGGGAAAGCAGAAATGTGTTTAACATGACTCTGCGGGAAACCTCTCTGTTTCCCTGGGGTCATGGGTAGAAAAGAAGGGTCTTTGAAAGTGTAGGCCATTTGTTGCAGTTGACTGTCATTTTGCAATACTGGGATTGAACTCGGTGTGTGACCCCTGGAAATCAAGTGTGGACTGTATCCCCTAGATGGTATCAGTTATACGATTTCACTTCTGCAGAGCATTAAAGCAGAGCCTGGGTGTGTGAAAATGTCCTGTGATCAGTTTCAAAGAACATGACAATAGCGTGTTAAGGTAATACAAATTTAAATACTACGCACAGTATCATCTAAAGTAATTCTTTTCTGGACAAGGTTTAGGATAAGGAAAACGACTGCAGGTATTTTTAAGAATGAGGTTTAATTGAGAGACTAGATGTTTGCCAGTCACGGAAAGGAACTCGAAAGGCCACATCTCCACTCACGTAGAAGTCATCAACGGGGACTGTCCCCCTGAGCACTTCCGAGTTCCCTGTGTTGGAGGAGCACAAGAGCCGCATCCTACAACTGGGTTTTTTGGGGTTTTTTTAGAATGCCTGGCGTGTTTGGCTCCCCCACCAGAGAGTTGAATTGCTGACGACAACATTCCTAGATCTTTCTCTCTAGGCTGTCGCATGGCCCCCAGCACACAATGAGCTGCCAGCTGCTTTACGCATCCAGACACTTCAGTGAGGAGACACAGAACAATATGTGCTGTGCGCAGCAGAGGAATAGCACATGTGCCAGAAACAAACCACGGAAGGTCTGGGGACTGTTTGTTACCACAGCAAAACTCGGTCAATGCTGCCTAACACAGGTTCTGACTTCCAAGATGGGAGCTTCCACAGTCCCCAGGAGAGATGCCAACCAACTGCTGTTTCCATGGCTACCGCCCTCCTGCCGGGACCACAGCCTCAGAGAGTGGAGCAGCAGCTGCAGGGATGCCTGTGACACATTCCCGAGAGCAGCTCCTCACAGGAGTAATTTCATCCAGGGTACTAGTGGCTAAGAGTCACAAATGGGTGGCTTTCAGCCTTCTGGCCCCTGTGGGAGGTATACAGGGACCTAAGAAGTGACAGAAACAAATGCTGGATGCCAGCAAATGCAGTCAAATACAAACTCGCATTATTATGCTCTGGAAGCCCTCTGTGTCAGAGCCCCTAAGGAATGCCCACCGCATGCCAACCTATCAGGGCAGAGTCATACGGACAGGCAACTCTCAAGTTCAACAAGGATCTCGGGCCATCCAAATACAAACACTTCTGGCTAAGGGAATTTGCCTGGAAAAATAACAAAAGAGAGCTGAAGTAAAAATCACTCAAGAAAATATTCTAATTTTCCCATGAGTTTTGTGTTCCTTACACAGTTAAAAAGCCATGTTCGAATTGTGTATCATAGCTGAAGAGCTCAGGGACAGTGCCCAGGCCCAGAGTTCAAGCCCTATGACTGACAATAATAATAATTAATAATAATAATAATAATAAATAACAAGAATGGTTTGGAATATGGCTCAAGTGGTAGAATATTGCTTAGCAAATGGAAGGCCCCATGTTCAAGCCACAGTACCACCAAAAATGTCATCTTTTCTTCTTTAGTCTTACCATTGTATACCCACACACAAGCGTAGAAATACACAGACTTGGAACACCAGTTTAAAAGGCTACTGTTTAGGGCCAGGAGTTCAGCGAAATGGTATAGTGCTTGCCTAGCATCCACAAAGACCTGGGTTCAATTCCTTAGTACCACATACATAGAAAAAGCCAGACATGGTGCTGTGGCTCAAATGGTAGAGCACTAGCCTTCAGAAAGCCCAAGGCCAGTGCTCAGGCCCTGAGTTCAAACCCTAGGCCTGGTTAAAAAAAAAAAAGTCTACTGTTTAGTTACTGTATTAAAAAAAAAAGAATTGTGTATCATAACAAGAGATCCTGAGTTTAATTCTAATATAGGGAAGGAAGGAGGGAGGGAGAGGGAGAGAGACAGGGTGGGAGAGAGAGAAGGGAAAGAGGAAGAATGGGAAAGGAGATGGGGGAAGGGAGGGATACATTTGACAATTATAAAAAGATTTAAGATTTCACTGAAAATAATTCACTATAAAAATTTTAAAAAAGTGAAGCATGAGAAGGTTAAGAATGTTGCTTAACACCAAAAGATGGTGAGAGACAATTGTATAGACCAAATGATTGAAAACCAAATCAATTGGACTTGGCCTTCAATTCACAGTGCGGTAGGGCAGACCTATGAATTCCAGCGTTTGGGTGGGCGACTAAAACATGAGAGCCATGTATTTCCAGGCCAGCCCAGACTACCCCGAAAGAACAACTTTAAAAAATGGGGCTGGGAGTTTGGCCTAGTGGTAGAGTGCTTGCCTAGTGTGCACAAAGCCCTGGGTTCAATTCCTCGGTACTACAAACACAGAAAAAGCCGGAAGTGGTACTGTGGCTCAAGTGGTAGAGCTCTAGCCTTGAGAAAGCCCAAGGACAGTGCTCAGGCCCTGAGTTCAAGGCCCAGGACTACCAATAATAATAGTATTGAAAAATAACAAAAAAGTAACTGGAGGAAGAAAGCACCATATGTCCATCAAACATGAAGGAACAAAGAATCTACTGAATGTTCACTCATGCTTCCCACTGTATTTATCTCCACTATCTGCCAGGCCAAAGGACAACCTCCCACTCCCACCTTCATTTACCTCCTAGCAGCTCTCTCCTAAGCAACCACACCGTGGGTGTGTTTGCCACACACCAACGGTCAACTCCGATTTACGAGCGCCGCCATGTGGCCAGCTGTAAAAGAGCACCCTGGAGAGCAAGCTATTTTTACATTCTGGCAGGCAGGGCAGGGAAGAGCTGTTTCTCTATTCAGGATACCACAGTGCTGTGTGTTTGAGGTAATTAGTTTGGCTCTAAAATTAGCAGTTAAATAAGTGTTAATGAACAGCTGTTCCCAATAAACAGGATAAATTGAAATTAATAATTGCCATCGTCATTTAACAAATGAATTACCCACTTTTTAAATACATTGACATAACACATGTGTGATCTCCTGCCAAGTGGGGACATCCTTTAAAAAAAATCCATTTAGTGGCAAAAGCGGGCAACCTGGGACCTGGTGGTGTGGAAACGATGCCACTTAATGAAAAAGCATCAAGAGAAACGCCTGTGAACCCTCCCACTGCTTTTCCTCCTTTGAAGCAGGAGAAGGGGAAAATAGCTGATCGCATCTGACCCAAGCACAAGACAGAGAAAGAGAATTCCATCTCACTCAGAGTGGGAAGAAGCTAAGTATGACTCCATTACCTCGTCTGCACATTGAAGCAGCTTTCTCCTGGATACCACTGCAGAGATGATGTCAGCCAGCCATGAGCACACAATTCCACACAATAGTTGCTAGTTACAAGCCAACTTCCCTGTTTCATACAAATGGAAGGGCCAATCCCAAGCAATCAACTGTAAAGAAAATAATCCAAGCCAGTGGCTCATGCCTGCAATCCTACCTATTCTGGAAAGTTAAGATCTAGAGCACTGAGCTTCCAAGCCAGCCAAGGCAGAAGAAGTAGCAGAGACTCCATCTCCAATACACCAGCAAAAAGCCAGGTGGAAGTCTTGCTTCAGATGGCCAAGTATAAGATGTGAGCAAGAAAGCTAAATGGAATTCAGATCCTGCCATGGACAATAACAACAAAGGGACCTTGAACCAACTTATAGAAAAACTAAACCTTGAGGAGAAAGTATTCTGATATTGCCCCAAAAGAAATGTAGTCATTGCATGACTTATGAAATAGCAACCTCTCTGTGTAGCACCTTAATTAAAAAATGTTTTTAAACAAAACCTTGTTTATTGTCCCGTGCATTGATTTACCATCATCACCACGAGGGCTCTATCTGCTGGAAGGCACACTCGTGTCCCACACAAGAGCTTTAAGGTAAGCACTGCCAAGGGACATGGTGGAAGAGCACTGGGTGAATTTCCAGCATAACCTGGAACATTCGAGAGACTTCAGGCTGGGATAGAACTGGTTAGCCAACACCCCCTAGATCATTCCAGAGAAAGAGAAAAACAAGATCCTGGGTGGGAAAGAAGTGTTGATATTAAGCTCGAGCTTAGTGTCACCATCAGATCACCAGCAAGATCGCTCTAGGGACCCAACAGAACAAAGGTGGAAGAAAGGAGAAGAGCTAGGAGATTTCTTGCTGATGGCAGCTTCCCCACAAGTTGCTTGAATGTACCTCTGCCCAGGAGTGGGCATCTTCCAAGCCTGTAGCTCACAGAGGCCATTGCAAAATGCAGTGAGAGATGACAATGACTATGCCTGCTACAAACCATCACCCCTTTTCTTCCGGCTCCTTTGTCCCTTTCCCTGCACCCCACCCTCCCTCCCACCCAAAAAGCAAGAGTCAATAATGGTTACTGCTTGACACTACAATAGCATAAGTATGTGTCACATGTCAGTGCTTGACAAATCTGGAAATCACCCATGTCTAATTGTCCTCTTTCCCTCTTTTCCTTCATCCCTCAATCCCTATTCTCCTTTCACCTGTCCTTCCCTTCATCCTCCACTTATTTTCTTGGGTTTTTCTGTGTGTATGATGGTCTCTCTGTGCACTCCAGGCTGGTCTTGAACACATGATCCTCCTGCCTCTGTCTCTACAGGGCTGACTCTACAGGTGCGTGCCAGCACACCTGGTCCTACCATTTTCTGCCTGGCCAACTGAGACAAGTGTTTCTGTCCAGTTCTGGAGGTGGGGAGATAGCACTTAGCTACTGAGTCAGGTGATGACACATGGAGAAGTACTTGACCATCTTGTATGTTTATATTTAACAATAAGTGAGGCTACATTAACATGCTGAGATCTCTCCAGCAAATTCCTTTAAGTTTATCATCAAAGAAATTGAGGGCTGGAGGCTTGGCTCAAGTAATAGAGCATCTAGCTCAGCTAACACTAGGATTTTTATTTGTGGAAATGAATTAACCTGAAAGCCACAGCTGCTGGCATTTCTTGCCTTGTGACTAAACTCTGGTCAATGAGATTAACCAATGAAACTTCCTTCTTTCTACATCTGGTATGGGATGCAGACAGAATGGCTGGAACTTTGGCCATCATCGTGGACCAAGAAGAGGTAACCTTAAGTATGGAGATAGCAAAGGTGACATAGGGTTGCATGGGTCCCTGGTGACATCATGGAGCCAACAGCCCAGGATTGCAAGCTTCTACACTTGCTCTGGGTTTGGAAGAAATTTCCACCTTCCTGGTAGGAAAACTATCTCCTACAGCCAAGGTCATCCTCAGTGACACAGTCAGCAAACCTTACCCTCTGCAGGGTTAATTCGTATCAGTCGCCATCCTCTGGGGACAGGACAAGAATGTAATTACAGAGAGCAGTCCAGAGGAAAAAGAATAGTTCTATCTTTCACACTGAATTTTTAGGAGAATTCACTTATGTATTTGACCAAGTAAAACTTGCTTTTCAAATAAAAGGGAAGGAGCTCAGACTCAAACCCCACCCCACCCCCGACCGAAGTCATGTAAGGGCCCACCCATCATGCCTACCCTTTCCCAGGGGATTGGTCCCAAGACTGTGAGCCAGGCAGTCCCATCAGAGACCCTTCCCCTGAGAACTAACCATCCTGCAGACCGTAAGCCTGGAAAGAATCCCAGCTGAAATCTTTTACACTTCTTACCATTGTTCAGTCCCAAACCCCACACGGCTAGAATTAGGTTCAATTCCCTTGTCTGTCAGAGAACTGTTTTCTGTTTCCCTGTGACCATTCCCAAGACTGGAAGGACTTATATGGATGGAGAGGAGGAAAGCCTCACCCCCACAGCAGCCCGGGTGGGGTGACCTCGTATGCATGTATGTGTAAGTCACGTGATACAATTCTAGCCTGACTATTTTCTGCTCCCCTGTGCTCTCTCCTCCACACTGGCAGAAGGGATGTTGTGGCCATTACAGAAGATGGGGAATTATGTCACTAACGCACCAAGCCACCCACTCACATTTGCTGTCTTCACCTGAGCAATAAGCCCCAGATGTCCCCAATGGGGCAGGAATGAAAGAAGAGGGGCTTGAATATCCCAACATCCTCTTCTCTATGACCACATTTGTCAAGTCACACCCACCACCCACCACCCACCACCCACCACCCACACACACACACACACACACACACACAGGCTATTGTCCCTGGACAGTCTGCCCAGTCTTCAGTGCAGTTCTGCTATTTCAGAGCAAGTCCTCAAAACCTTCCATCATCTGCCCCCCTTTTATTGGATGATCTCACCTTTGCCCTCTATCAAGAAAACAGTCACTTATCAATTCCTACATCTTACCATCTCGAAATGCAAAACATGCCCAGAGTCTCCATCTCCATCAAACCACACCACAAGACCCACCCTTGCAGCTTAAGGCCAGACTCCTGTGTATGGCCCTGACGCTGGGGATGGGGAGGGGGGAGGCCGGACGGTTTCTTCTTCCCTTCTTCCTGCCCTCCTTCCCCTCCCTCTGGACACAGGGCTCCTATGATGCAGTTTGGTATTATGGGAAATATCAGGGGAGGTTTGCGAGAGAAGCAATGCTTGCGAAGAACTCTGAGGAAGGGGTGAGGTTCATCTGAAAAAGAAAATTATTCCAAGAAATAGGACCAGCATTGCACAGCCCTAACAGTGTGCTTTGAAAGCCATCTTTTGCCAGCCCTCCTGCACTGTGACTTGTGAAAATAATGTCCAAATAAAGTCCAAAGGAGGAAATTCTTTCAGGATTTTTTTTTTTTTGGCCAGTCCTTGGGCTTGAACTAGGGGTCTTGGTACTGTCCCTGAGTCTCTTTTTGCTCAATGTGAATGCCCTACCACTTGAGCCACAGTGCCACTTCCAGTTTTTTCTGTGTATGTGGTATTGAGGAATTAATCCAGGGCCTCATGCATGCTAGGCAAGCATTCTACTACAAAGCCACATTCCCCGTTTCAGGAGCATCCTCATCAGGTAGCTGACCTATGCTTTCACTGCCTAACAGTGCAACCACTGTATCACATAGCTATTTTAATTAAGATCCATTAAAAATACAATCATGAGTTGGGCAAGGATGGCTTAAGCCTATAATCCTAGCAACTCAAGAGGCTGAGATCTCAGGAGCACAGTTCAAAGGCAGATCAGGCAGGAAAATCTGAGATTCTTACCGCTAGTTAAACACCAAAAAGCTGGATGTGGGGCTGTGGCTCAAAGGGTAGAGCTTGAGCCTTGATCAAAAAATAATAAATAAGCTGGGGGGGAGGGGGAGGAGAGTTTGGCCTAGTGGTAGAGTGCTTGCCTAGCATGCACAAAAGATCCGAGTTCAAGTCCTCAGAACCATATACATAGAAAAAGGCTAGAAGTGGTGCTGTGGCTCAAGTGGTAGAGTTCTAGCCTTGAGAAAGCCCAACGACAATGCTCAGGCCCTGAGTTCAAGCCCCAGGACTGGAAATTAAAATATTCAGTTGCTCAGTTGCACCAGCCACATTTCATAGGGAACAATGGAATGTAAAAAGCTTTCTACAAACTGGGCGAGGTGGCTCACACCTGTAATCCTAGCTATTCAGGAGGCTGAGATCTGAGGATCAAGATTCAAAGCCAGCCTGGGCACAAAAGGACCTGAGACTCTTATCTCCAATTAATCCTTAGAAAATGGGAAGTGGGGCTGGGCTCAAGGGTAGGGCAGTACCTTGAACTGAAGAGCTCAGGGACAACACCTAGAACTAGTTCAAGCCCCATGACCCAACAACAACAAAAAAAAAAACCACTATTCCATACAATGTGCAATGGAAGGTGCAGAACTGTGAGCAGTAGAGTGGACCAGAGTTCCATGACCATTGGAGTTTTATTTTTGGAGAATACTGGGGTGTGAAGTACAGGGCTTCACATTTGCTAGATAAACACATTACTAGCCCAAGTCAGTCCCCAGCTGTTTGCTCTGCTCTAGGCCTATCAACGCTTCGCCAGCTTTTATATCATTAGCAAGGTATTTGCTGCCATGCCCTCTGCTGGCCAACTTCTTGCAACTGCAGCAAACAAAGTGTTTTTTTGTTTGTTTTTATTTCAAGGTATAGAGGGGTTACAGTTATATTTGCCAGATAGAGGGTGCATTATTTCTCACATATTGATATCCCTTATGTTTTTGTCCTCATTTCCATCCCCCATCCCCTTCCAACTAACTGTTCTTGCTCGTTGGTTATTGGCTAGCAAACAAATCAAGCCCTCAAAAACAGAATTCCTGCCAGGAGGCAGTAGCTCATGCCCATGATCCTAGCTCCTTAGGAAGCTGAGAATTTCCATTCAAAGCCAGCCTGCCCAGACAAATCCAAGAGCCGTGTATCTGTCATGAACCAGGAAAAGACCAGAAGTGATGTGGCTCAAGGGGTAGATTGCACACCCGTTTTGAGTGAAAGCCAGCCAAAGGCTCTGACTTCCAATCCCCACAAGAAAAAGAAAATCCCTTCGTCTATAATCCTGACCCTATTCAAGGACCAGATGATACAATCAAGACATGCAAATGGAATTTTAACAAGCCACCTCTGAGCATGTGAATGGGGATGTCAATCTTACCATACTATACACCGCCTTCTTCCTAAATTGAGTTCAGAATGGCTTGATTTACACAGAAAGGCTTTCACTCCCTTCCCCAACAACATTCAGCACATTAATTTTCTGCCATATTGCTCAATATAACCAAAGCATTATTAATTGGGTTCTGCAGTTTCCCTGGGCCACGTTGTATTTAATCATTCTAAAGATGATCACAGTAAAGCCTGTCACAAGAAACGCACTGTAACCTAAGAGAACCAAACAAAACAGCAGGCTCTGTCACCAAATTAACACAAGGTACAGCTCTTCCAGCCTAGAGAAATTCCCTCTTCACTAGGCATTTCTAGTATGCATGCCAAGATAGTGTGGCCTGTGCCAACTTGAATTCTCTTTGACAACTGTATTTAGGGTGACATATATATTAGAGATTTCTTTTTGAACTACCATTCTTTTCCCCCTGGCAGATAGAATGTGAAGTCAAGCAATGTTTTGATCTCTATCTGCAACTTAATCATTGTCTTCCCAGGAGTGGCTAAAAGAGCGCAAACCACCAAACAAATTCTCTACACTTTAACTGGAAGAGCTAAAGATGATGTCTCATGTGGCTGTATGGGAAAACCCACAAGGTTAAGATAAGTTCAACCCAGTGAAAACTGACTAGGTAGAAGAATTCTACTTCATTTATTCCAATTACAACTTGATTAGTAGATACATTGTCAATCCAAGCAATCCTATTGGAATGCAAGTGTGAATGTGTCATCTTCAACTACACACGTTTGTTACAAATGTTTTCATTTGGGGACCGAGAGTGTGGCCTACTGGTAAAGGGATTGCCTCACTCACACAAAGCCCTGGGTTCGATTCCTTGGTACCACATACACAGAGAAAGCCAGAAGTGGTGCTGTGGCTCAAGTGGTAGAGTGCTCGCCTTGAGAACGTCCAAGGATAGTGCCCAAGCCCTCAAGTCCCAGGATTGGCATCAAAAAATTATAAATTATTAAGGAATTTCAATATAGATCTATTATTCTGAATGTACCTACTATTCACAGTCAATGTACTAGACTGTTAGCGATAGTCAAGATGGTAACCTGTATTTGTCTGACTTCTATGTTAGATTTAATGGTCAGGTTACATCTACCCTTAATGGCTAAGGGTTTTTTACTTTAATATTGAGTGTCCCTGGAGGAAAGAAGGTTGCTTTTCAATCCTCCTTTATTCATAGGAAAAAAGAGTAAAATTCTTTATTCCTTGAGGAATCTGAGTGGTTTTAATTTCTGTTGCAAGAACTTGAGAGCTAGGTTTTTATTTGTGAAATGTAAATCCAAATTTGACAGCACTGCCTTCAGCCAGGAGTGTGGCCTAGTGGTAGAGTGCTTGCCTAGTATGCACGAAGACCCAGGTTTGGTTCCTTGGTACCACATACATAGAAAAGGTCAGAAGTGGTGCTGTGGCTCAAGAAGTAGAGCACTAGCCTTGAGAAAATCCAAGGACAGTGCTCAGGCCCTAAATTCAAGCCTTGGGGCTAGCAAAAAAGGAGGGGAGGGACTTGGATAATACCCCAAGGCCAATAATCCAAATCTGAATTCTACAGAACCAGCCTTTTCTGGATTTTGAACATTTTAAATTTCCAGGAATTTTTTTGAGGGGTGTGGTTTTGTTTTGTTTTCTGATGTGGCCCTAAATGTCTTGAAGACCTTTTGGGGGCAGGGGCAATCGAAGTTACAGTCCCTGTGGATTTACAATGTGGCCGAGATAATTTTCTCTCTCCTTTGGGTGATCTCTGCCCTTTGTGGAGACCCAGTACCCCACAAGCCCCACAAAATTAATAACTGCAACTGAAAACTCATCCGAGATTGGGGTTAAGTTTAGGATCTGACACATTCCACTGAGAGGACAACCCGTTCTCTAATATCCATCCACCCACCTGTCTCCCTGTCCCCACTTTCCCAGCCTTTGGCTATTTTCATTTGTCATTAGATTTAGTATTACCCCCTTGTAAAATCAGAATAAAGATTATTAGTTGAAAAACAACTTGCTAGAAAGCAATTCCATGCTAGAAAGCAATTCTAGCATGGAATTGCTTTCTATGACTTTGATCACAAATACCTGGGAAAAAAGATTCAAACTGTATGTACAAAAACGTAGGATAGGTATGGTTCAATTTTGAGAAATAGATTTCTGTCATTGCTAAACTATTTTTTTTACTACACAGAGCATTCCAGAATTATGATTAGTGGCATTACCTGCATTAGAGATACTCTGGTTACAAGTAGGACCTAACTTAGAAGACTTATACACTTGAACACAAAAAACATAGCAACCAGAAAAAATTAGCCTTATCCTTACACATGTCATACATCACGTAACTTTAGCTTTTGTCTTTGGGCAAAATTTAGAATTCCGAGCATGGTAGATTCAGGTGCAAGTCATTGACACAAATTAGACTTTAGATCTAAGTTAGGAAACAGGGCCAATGAACTCCCAACAGGTATGTTTTCTCTACAGAAGCACAACCCACATATACAAAGCCCATTTTAGCTCAATGAACGTGGTATAAAGAGAGCACTTCCCAGGCATTTTAGCTGCTTTCCATGTATATACTCAGTAAATGTTTAAATAGCACTTGAATTCAGAAAGAACTAGCCACAGTATATTTTTTAAATGGTATACAGGGCCGGGAGTTTGGCCTAAAGTGCTTGCCTAGCATGCACGAAGACCCGGGTTCGATTCCTCGGTACTACATATGTAGCAAAAAGCCAGAAGTGGTGCTCTGGCTCAAGTGGTAGAGCCCTAGCCTTGAGAAAATCCAGGGACAGTGCTCAGGCCCTGAGCCCAAGCCCAGGACTGGCAAAATAAATAAATATATATATAAATAAATAAATTAAATTAAATGTTACACACACAACACAGGTCTCGGTTTTCAGTGCAACTTTAAAAGAAAATATATATGCTGCAATCTATTAAAATGAATTTTAACTGTTAGAAAACATCGGTTACATTTTTTAAAGTTAGATAATCAGTTTCAAGAGGAGAATTCAAGTTATTTAACTTTGTTTTTAAATGGCTGCATCAGAAAAAAACCTATTTTTTAATTAAAATATTTCATCACTTGTTAGAAGTGTATTTTCAATCTGAGTTTGGTAAAGTATTATCTTACTTGCTGTTGTACTACCTTGGCTTGTAGTTTCCTAAATGGAAAAAATTGCCTTTTTGCTAGAAAGCCTTTGTGTATCGCCAGTTTTTCTGTTTGGGAAAATCTAAGGGTTTACTGTGGTTAGTCTTACAGAAGAAATGTGGATTTGATAAACTAGTGCCTATGATTTTAACTCATGTTTGATATATAGTAGTAAGGATTTTATGAATGTTGATTATTTTGTGCCAACAACCCAGAGTTGTCACTTATATATGTAAGCAGAAAACTATGAACTCTGCTTCCAAAGTTATTTAATTTTCTTGGTGTTTGAATGTTATTTTTTGTAAGTGTGTTAACAAAAGTGTAAAGAATTGGAAAATTTTAAAAAAAGAATATATTATTGCTGGGCAATCAGTTGGGCACGATGGCTCACACCTGTAATCCTAGGTACTCAGGAGCTGAGATCTGAGGATCAAGGTTCAAAGCCAGCCCAGTCATTAAAGTCCACGAGACTCTTATCTCCAACCAACCACCAGAAAACCAGAAGTGGTGCTATGGGGTAGGACAGTAGCCTTGAACTGAAGAGCTCAGGGACGACACCCAGGCCCAGAGTTCAAGTCCTATGACTGACAAAAAAAAAATAAAAGAAATATACTCTTCATCTGACTTGTTTAACTCTTATGCCTCTACATCATTGTTACAATAACAATTTTAAAAAGCATTCCCCAAAAAGTGATTATTGTTACATTTTTAAGTATTGTTTTCAATGTTGGCTTATTTTTATTAAGAAATTAGTCAAATGAGTTGCCATTTAGCAAAGCACTTTGTAAATACACCTTGATCAATGTCAGCCCTTTCTCACCCATTCCTCCCAAACCACCCCTTCCTCACTTTTAATTTTGTAGGACATACCATAAATTCATTTTAACTAGCTTTACTTATTGCTATTATAAAGCAGTGTATAGAGGGGTTACAGTTACATAGATCAGGTAATGAGTGTTTCTCCTCCGACAATATCCTTTTCCTCATTCCATACGTTAAATTCTTCCCGCCTTCTTTTCCTTCCTGTATCCCTCTTCCCCTGATCACACCCCACCCCTTTTAACTACCCACTTCCTGGCATTTACTTTTTGAGCTTTGCCTTTCGAAGGAATTATACTATTAAGTTCTCTTGGATCTCATATTTCAGTTAAGACATTTGTATACACTGGCATACCACCCAATGTATTTATCTGTAAGTGAATAAGCTAAATCTAGTTTCCACATGAGGGAAAGCATGCAACGTAGTGTTACATTTTCATACTTACAATCTAGTTGGACAGTATTCAACTTCCTTCACCCTCTCTGCCAACCCAAACCCCTCCTGCTAATACCCACCCACAAGAGTCCATTTCTTTAATTCCCCAAACCACTGATCCACAGCTTTTATTGAGTTTATTTGGAAGTAACAGGAAAGCCATGAAAGAAAGTAGCCAGAGACTCTCCATTCATCCTAGAGGGGCCTCAAACTAAGAGTCCAAAGGTGTCTTCTCCCAGGGCCATTTTATACTTAGGCTTCTTCTCGCCTCTCCTCTCTAATGGGAGATGGTGCTGGCTTTGGCATATTCCCTGGTTCTGTCCACAGCTGTGCCTGTTTGAAATGCCTCTTCCCAGGGCCTTACAGGAAAAAGGAGAAGCCCTAGGGACTGTGGAGACAAGAAGCTCCATGACAGGACTCTCATTTCTGTCATGTTAGGTAGGTGGAGATAAAAAGCAGTAGCTCAAGCCTGTTATCCTAGCTACTCAGGAAGCTGAGACCTGAGGATTGAAGTTCAAAGCCAGCTCAGGTAGGAAAGTCTGAGACAGTTAACTCCAGTAAACTACTCAGAAAAATCTGGAAGTGGTGTTGTGGCTCAAGTAGCCGAGTGCTAGCCCTAAGCACAGAGAGTCTCAGGGACAGTACCCAGGCCATGAGTTCAAGCCTAGGACCACTAAATGTGTGTGTGTGTGTGTGTGTGTGTGTGTGTGTACATATTATATGTATATGCATAAATACAGTTGACATGAGACTCCTTTTTCATGGACACGTCGCCCTGGTTGTCCTAACAACCAAGGACTCTAGCTAGGACAATAATTCTGCTAATATTTGGCCCCAGTATTCTCAGTCTGCCAGTTAAATGTGTTTCTAGATTGGAGTCCATCAAATTACAAATGCTCACTCGAGTTTCTCTATGCTGCCCTCATGTGTCCTTGCAATGCATTACAAAATTATTTCCAATTCAATATTCTTAGAGGCCTGACAAAATGGGCAAAAAAAAACAAGTTTTACCTTGAAAATAAAATCTCTCCTTTAAGTCGTCTTTTGCAAATCCTAGGAACAAACTTCTTGAAGACAAAAATTAGGTTTTGTAACATCAGTGCATTAGCCTTTGAAATAGTTAATTAACGTTTACAGTCAAATCACAAAGGATTCATAATCTCCATCTTTAATATATATTTCAAAGCCCCATATTCTCTTAGCATGCTTTTGTCCCTTTTGATTTCTTAATTGTTTTAAACACATTTTGTGTGTGTGCCAGTACTGAGGCCTGGGTCTTAGCACCATCCTTAGCTTGTTTTTCCACTCGAAAACTGGCACGAGAATCCCTGAGCTACAGTTCCACTTCCAGCTTTTTTGTGGTTATCTAGCAATAACAGTCTCATGAACCTTCGTGCCCAGGCTAGCTTTGAAAGACTCAAGACCTGGGATCACAGACATGAGCCACTAGCACCTGGCATCGGAACTCTCCTTAGGGCAAAGTTTACCTGTCAAAATCCTTTCTCACTAGGCACTATGTGAAAAATGAACTCTACAACTTGTGACACGTCCAAAAAGAAATGTACTCTTTACCTAATTTATGTGAACTATAACCGTGGCACATCACCATTATATTAAAAAAAGAAAAGAAAAATCCTTTCTTGTCCAAAAGATTTCTCTTTCCTTAAAATTGTGTAGTCCTGGGGCTTAAACTCAGGACCAGGGCACTGTCCCTGAACTTCTTTTGCTCAAGGCTAGCACTTTACCACTTGAGCCACAGCACTACTGCTGGCCTTTTCTATTGGTGTGGTACAGAGGAATAGAACCAGGGTTTCATGCATGCTAGGCAAGCACTCTTCTACCACTAAGCCACATTCCCAGCCCCCTTGTATTATCATTAACTCATGATAAAAGTGACTTTCAAATTAGCACATCACAACAATTTATGTATATACTGCATCTTTATCAGTGTCACCCTTTTCTCCCTCCCCCAATTATTCCCTTAATGTTCTCCCTCCCCCCTCATTCCCTTAACTTTTCCCAAAAACATAATTTCCTGTATCTTTCCTAGTTGAGAAAAATCTCATATGAAATAGTTTTCTGTCCCCATTTTTATTTTGAAACAATTTCCAGTTTATTTTCCAGTTTATTTTCAGAAAAATAGCAGCATTTTTAATTGAAAACCTAAAAAGAAAATCTAATGTTTGTACATACAAATTTACAAAAGAACATTTATTCCTAACTAATCAAATCATCATTGCCCAGCATGGAGGTGAGCATATTAATAAAACAAGAAGTATTTGGGAGAAGATTTTCAAAATTCTCATAACCATAAACTGTAAGATCAGTCTATCTTTTGATCTGTAGAATTAATACTACCAGGCTCCATACAGCTCCATTTACAGAAAGACCCAGGGAAGACAGGTAAGGCAAAAAATTGGGCTTTGTTACCTATTAAAACAAGTATTTTCACCACATCCAAGAGTCACTTGGAGTTTCTCACTGAATAATGGGAAATGGCTACTTTGGGGCTCAAATAATGGAAACTCGGGCTTCCTTAGCCCTCGGGGACTGCCAGTTGGAGGTGGGTGTCATTCCCCCCCACACCCAGGAGAAAGGGACAGTCCTCTTTTCTTGTGTCCCCTTAGAACAAAGGGAGCCTGTCCCTGGGTGGTAGGGCAGTGGTTTTCCAGAGCTCTGCCTCTATACATTTGTAACATTGTAACATTTCCCCCCTTCAGGTTACTGAAATCAACCTGCAGGGTTTCTCCAGGTTACTCCTTGAAGATTTATAATCAAAGCCAATATCAGAACTTGAATTTTAGCAAATAATTGGGCCTACTCCTCTGCCTGTAACTGACTTCCTGGACTTTGTTTTCCCATTTCACACCCCCCACACACACACACCGCACAGTACCCAGTAGCTTTCATGGTCAGTTTCATGACAGGTGACTACAAGGCGAAGTGCAGCTCTAGTCTCTCAAGCCAGACTCCACAGAGAAGAGGGAATTTGCCTAGCATGCCCAGCGCCATAATTACCTAAATGAAAGGGAGATCCGATGTTCCCACTTACGAGTTAATGGGTAGACATGTTCAAAACCAGAAAAAAATCCACTCTTCTGTATCCTGTAATAGATTGCTTTGGGGATTTTGTTTGGGCTTGGGAGGGGGCAAACTTTTTTCTTTTTTTTTTTTTGCCGGTCCTGGGGCTTGAACTCGGGGCCTGGGCACTGTCCTTGAACACATTTTGCTCAAAACTAGGGTCCTGCCACTTGAGCCACAGAGCCACTTCCAGATTATTGTGAGTATGTGGTACAGAGGAATCGAACCCGGGACTTCATGCATGCTAGGTGAGCACTCTACCACTAGGCTATGCTCCTGTCTCTGGGGCAGGGAGAGAGGGACATTTTTGCCCCCTCCTTTTTAGTGTTGGTGCTGGACCTTGAATTCAGAGCTAGAAGCCATCTCTTGGCTTTTCCACTCTAGGCTAGTGCTCTACCACTGAAACCACTCTCCCCACATCCATCCCCCACTCTCCCACAGCTTTTGTCTTGCACAAGAGCTGTATCTCATGGAGGCAAAAGTTCTTTGGGGTCCTCAAGAAATAAGCATGTCAGGGGTTCCTCAGACCAAGGAGCTTGAGAGCCTCTTTACACAGTTCCCTTGTCAGCTTGAACGAGGTGTGATCACTCGCTTCTTGCAAATATCACACAGGCAGCGTGAGCTGAGATTTGAAATACAGCCCACAGAACTACAGTCCCCAGGGCTCAGTACCTGCTTCCACCTGCCAAAGCCAGTCTTCACAGCCTCGGGAGAAGTGCTCCATTCCCTCCCACCGGTTCAAAGCCCATGCTCTAATATAACAGCACACTGTTATAACACAACCAACCTTAAGGCAGGGAGAGGGGGGAAATGAGCTTTCATCATTGCCCAGGCACTTTTCCTTGTCTTAGGAGTCCAACAAATGTCTCAAAGGTTGCTTTAACAGGGATAAACATAAAGGATGTTAGGGGGGGTCGCAGCTATCTATAATTCATCATTTGCAGTTGAGGAAACTGAGGCTTGGTGTGTGTGTGTGTATATATATATATATATATATATATATATATGCATTTCTAACTTGCACCAAAGCAGTACTGATGCTGTCCATTCCTTGCACACCTCCCCTCTCAGAGGCATCTTGAACATTGTGTTCTTTTTTGTTCTTACTTTTATCTTTAAAGTAGTTGTTCAAAAGGAGTTGCTACCCAACAAAGCAGTTTATGAATACGATGTGTCTTGATCTATGTTATCCATTTCATCCTTCGCTCCCATCCATCCCACACCACGATGTCCCTTAATTATGCAGGACACAAACTGAGTTCTTTCTTATGTACCCCCGACACCCTTCTCTTCATTCATTTAATGCCCCCCCTTGGACCAAACCCCACCTCTTTCACGTATGCATCTCTTGATGTTTCTTTTGTTGAACTATGATTTTGCCTTTCTAAGAGATTACATTGAGTTCTCCTTTCAGTCAGTAGATTCAATACATTTGAATCAGCAGTCAATACATTTATGTACACTTACATGCTACCTCAAGTATTTACTTATGTTTATAAACCAATTCCATCCCTTGAACCATTTTAACGTATGTTTCCCTGTATTTAAATAATCAATACATGTTAATCCTAATTAAATAGTCCTTAATAGCTCAGCCATGTCCCATTCAACATTCCTGTGCCTGCATTCCGTCTATGTCCCCACCCTCACCACTGCCTTCCATGCTGACCTGCAGTATTTTACATGTCCACAAGGTGGCACTGCCCACTAACCAACAGTCCGCACCACACAACACAGTTAGCCAGGTGTCATTGTGAAATTGAGGGATTATGGGAGAATTTTTGCAGGAGAATTGCAAAAATAAATAGGATGTAACATTATATGAAATGTGCAAGTGTTGACAGGGCTCTTGGACTGAAGGGACTACTGCCTTTATTCATAGCTTTTTTTAACTTTAGGGGTCAATTTTGCACATTCATCTGACACTTAGTAGTTAGTGGACATTTTCAATGACACTACCTGCATGGTACCATTAATCAATTCTCCCCTTCACCCCACTATCTCAGTTTGGGCATCGAACCCATGACCTTGGGCTATACTAAGCATGTATTTTACTACTGCACAATGTCCCCAGGCCATAAATAATCTCATTAATACATTGAATTGTTTTGTTGGTTTATGTCTTCGTCTTACCTATCATCCTAGCTTCTCAGGAAGCTGAGATCTGCGAATCACAATTCTAAGCCAGCCTTGGAAGGAATGTCCAAGAGGCTCTTCTTGGCCTTTAACCACTAAATATTCAGAAGTAGAGCTGTGGTTCAAGTGGTAGAGTGCTAGCATTGAACAAAATACCCTGAGAGACAACACCCAGGCCTAAAACTGGCACAAGAAGAAAAAGGAAATAAAACTGGAGGAAGGAGAAAAATGAAGAGAAGGAAGTAGAGAGAAAATATAGAAAGCTGTATTTTAAAAATACAGCTCAATATTGATAAAGTTTGTTTAGTACAGGCCAGGCATAGTGGCTCACAACTACTCAAGAGGCAGAGACTGGGAAAATGACAGTGTAAGGGTCTCACACCTTTTCTCTGAATCCTGCCTATCTGAAAAAAGAGTAAAGCCAAAGAGGCTGGTGGTAGGCCTTAAATATTAGAGTACTCCCTGTGTTCAACCCAGAACCATATAATGGGATGAAAAATTTTAAGTTAGGGACTAAATAAAAATGTGAAAAGTAGAAATAGTCTCTCAATGTCTACATTCTAATTACAGAACGTTTGTGGCTATATTTGTGTAGTTAAAGGAACTCTATAGTCCTGATTAAGGATCTTTGGGCTGGAGAAACTCTCCTGATCTATCCACATATGTAAGATATAATCACAAGACTTCTTTGTACAAGGAAGCAGGAGAAGGCCAGAGATGCTGGAACAACAAAGACAGAAAGAGACACATACAGCAAGATACTGTGTGGCTGGCATTGGTAAAAACACAGAGGACAGGAATGAGCCAAGGCCCATGGACAGCTTCTAGAAGCTGGAGGTGGTTAAGATACAGATTCCCTCCCAATACCTCTAGAAAGAAAACAGTCTGTTTACACTGTAGGATTTGTGACCTTTCTTTTATTTTGTATTTATTTTTTTGCCAGTCCTGGGGCTTGAACTCAGGGCCTGGGCACTGCCATTGGACACTTTTTGCTCAAGGCTTGTGTTCTTCCACTTGAGCCACAGCATCAGCATCATTTTGTGTGTGTGTGTGTGTGTGTGTGTGTTACCAAGAAATTGAGCCCAGGGCTTTGTGCATACTAGGCAAGCACTATCACTAGGCCATGCTCCTGGCCCCAACTTGTGACCTTTCTAAGCGTAGGATATTAATTTACCCTGTGTAAGATACTCATTACACTAATTGCAACTAATAGGAAACTCACACAGAATGCCTGACAATGGCTCTAGAGAAGTTTTCTTTAGAGGCTGCTCTGACGGGAAAAAATAAATGTCTCAGGAATACAGGATGCATCCTGGTTTCTTAACGAAATCAGCTTTGCAACTGCCATCAAGTCACAATCTGAGGCACTTCAGTTTCCTCTATAAAATGGCTCAATAGTGGGCACCTGCCTGCCAAGCACAAGGCCCCAAGTTCAAACACCAGTACTGCCCCCAAGGGAAGAAACAGGAAAAAAGACATCACCTCCTCAACCTGTTTTTACGAAAAGCGAAGGGTTTGTCGAGTTTTGTTGATTTGTTTTGGGTGCCAATCCTGGGACTTGAACTCAACGCCTGGGCTCTGTTCCTGAGCTCTTTGTTGCTTAAGGATAGCACTCTACCACTGGAGCCACAGTGCCACTTCGGCCTTTTTCTGAATAGTTCAATAGAAATAGAGTCTCACAGATGTTTACTGAAATGAATTCCAAGAAAAGGAGAGGTTCTTTGTTATTTTGCTTGGTTTTTTTTGTTTTGTTCTCCTTTGTGGCTTTTTAAAAAAAAATTCTGTACCTTTTATGGTTTGTTTGGGGAGGGTAAGGGGGAGCACAGAGATGGAGGGACAAAGTGTGAACAAATGTAGCAGTGGCACTCACCAGACACTATGCTGAAAATGAACTCTACAACTTGTATAGAAGGGGGATAAGGAGGGAAAAACCTGGGAGAAAACAAGGATAGGAATAGCCACCAGTGTGGTCTAGTAGTAGAGTGCTTGCCTAGCATGCATTAGCTCTGGGTTTGATTCCTCATAAACCACATAAACACAGTAAAAGACTAGAAGTGGTGCTCTGGCTCAAGTGGTAGAACACTAGTCTTGAGAAAGCCCAAGGACAGTGCCCAGGTCAAGCACCGGAACTGGCAAAAGAAAGAAAGAAAGAGGGCCGGGAGTTTGGCCTAGTGGTAACGTGCTTGTGTAGTATGCACGAAGACCCGGGTTCGATTCCTCGGTACCACATACATAGACAAAAAAGCTGAAAATGGTGCTGAGGCTCAAGGGTAGAGCTCTAGCCATGAGAAAGTCCAAGAACAGTACTCAGGCCCTGAGCTTAAGCCCAGGACTGGTAAAAAAAAAAAAAAAAAAAAAGGAAGAAAGATGTACTTATTACCCAATTTACGCAACTGTAACCCCTCTATATATCATGTTTACTGTGAAAGTCTGACTTTTCTGCCCAGGCTGGCTTCGAACTGCAGGCACAAGACACTGTGCCCAGTAAGGATATTTTTCACCTTTAAATGCAATATTCTCTTAATTACAATAAAAATGATGCATATATAATAAATCTTCAGAAATTTGAGAAGTTCCTGTATGAGAATTTCAACAAGGATTTACAAAGTGTAACAAAGCTTTAAAAGTGTTTTCATTTGTTTTTAATGTTGAGCAGAGTAAGTGACTAACACTTCATATCTAGGTTGAAACATTTGGAAGCAGATTCTCTATCAAAACAGCTTTGGGAAGATTTTCAGTATGATATTTTGTTGTGGAAATGGTTAAAAACTCTGCAGCAGGGCCGGGAGTTTGGCCTAGTGGTTAAAGTGCTTGCCTAGCATGCACAAAGACCGGGGTTCGATTCCTTGGTATCACATATATAGAAAAAGCCGGAGGTGGTGCTGAGGCTCAAGTGGTAGAGCTCTAGCCTTGAGAAAGTCCAAGGACAGTGCTCAGGCCCTGAGCTCAAGCCCAGGACTGGCAAAAAAACAAAAAAACAAAAAACAAAAAAAAAACCTCTGCAGCATGCCCATCGCTGGTGAGTTCTGCAAAGAGAACAGAATTTACTCATGAGGAAGTCATGTATGAGAATCCCAAGTCCCAGTCTGTCTCTCTGAGGATGGGGATTATAGCACTCTCCTCCTGAGAGAGGAGTAAGGTGATTGAATCAAACTTCAATCCATCAGGTGTCATCGTTCATCAACTACAAGCAAGTTAACCAAGAGCAGGTAGAGAGAAGTTTAAGTCTAAGAAAGCAAATAACTAAGAATAGATGAGGTTCAAAGGAAGTAAGAGCTGGTCATTTATTCAGGTTCTCCTGTTTGAATAAATTGTTTTCTAAGAGTAGATGTGAAGGGAGAAACAAAACTTCACAGACACAGCTATGGTTCTCAAGATTCAAAGAAGACAGAACTTCCAATTCTTCTCATGCCACCGGGAACACAAGCTAGCCTTGAATCTCTGAACATGTCACTCTCCCAGCTAATCTAGTACCAAGATGCTGGAAATGGGTGAAGCTGAATTTTGTAGTCATGGCAACAACTCTAGTCTGTGCTGAGCTAAATTTTAAGTATACTGGCCACCAAAGAAAAGATAGAAGATGGAAAAAGGAAATTTGAGACTGATAGCTCCATGATGCCATTTTAATGTGGGGAAAAAGAAATTGTACCAGGCCAGGTGGTTTGGGCAGATTTGTTTTTAGAGAAAGGTCTCAGGAGAGCACGGGCTAATGGTAGAGTGCTTGCCTAGCATGCACGAAGCCCTGGGTTCAACAATTCCTCAGTACCACATATACGTAAGAAGCCAGAAGTGGTGCTGTGGCTCAACTGGTAGAGCACTAGCTTTGAGAAAGCCCAGAGAACTGCTCAGACCCTGAATTCAAGTCTCAAGACTGGAAAAAAAAAGGTCTTCCTAGGTAGCCCAGTCTAGTTTTGAGGTAACAGATCTAAGAGAATTGAGAAAATATAGGTCTGAGCTACCCCACATGGCTGATAAAAGACTTTATGTTTTCCTTCAAATGGTAGAATAGATGTCATTCAGTAATGATACACAACAAACGATATACCCAAAGATAAGTTCATATCTGAAGCAGAACTCTTCCAAACCCATGAAGATATAGTAGTGCTTTATTTCCTGAAAAGGTTCAGTCTCCCAGGAAAATATGTCTGTAAAGTAGCAACAATCCCCAATCCACCTTACCCTGGTGTCTTTGTTGATAAGGACTCTCATTACAACAAAACTCATGGCTCAAGTAAATTGCATTATTTAACAAACATTTGGTTAATTTTAATTACTTTCTTAAATTTTTTGTGCCAGTGATTGCATAGTTTTTCTTGAATACTTGACTGTAAAACATGACATTTGAAATGTGATGTAAAAACACAGTTTTAATACAAAAGTTTTTAATCAAAAATAAAAAACAAAACAAAATAAAAAAAAACCAAAACGGGGGCTGGGAGTTTGGCCTAGTCGAGTGCTTGCCTAGCATGCACAAAGCCCTGGGTTTGATTCCTTGGTATCACATACACAGAAAAAGCTGGAAGTGGTGCTGTGGCTCAAGTGGTAGAGCTCTAGCCTTGAAAAAGCTCAAGGATAGTGCCCAGGCCCTAAGTTCAAGCCCAAGAACTGGCAACCAAACAAACATTCGGGAAGAGAAAAGGAGGAGGGAGAAAAGCTCATACCTCCGAGTACCAGCCTAAATACATTTGGACTATGATTTTCTCAATTTAATTTGTTGCTTTAGAGGTGATATACAGTGGGGGGATATCTTTACATAAGTCAAGTAATAGGTACATTTCCTTTAGTATAATATCATCTGTTCTCTCCCACTCCCTCCATCCATCCCTCCCATCTCCACCCATGAATCACATAGCTCACTTTCATCAATGTCCACTGCACAGAATACAGGTAAATAATACAGAATATAGCGTAAAGAATACGAAGTTACCCAGGCGCAGTGGCTCACACCTGCAATAACTAGCTACTCAGGAGTCTGAGAACTGAGGATCAAGGTTCAAAGCCAGCCCAAGTACTAAAGACCATGAGACCCTTATCTCCAATTAATCACTAGAAAACTGGAAGTAGCTCAAGGGGTAGGGTGGTAGCCTTGACAACGCCCAGGCCCAGACAGAGCTCAAGCCCTACAACCGACCAAAAAAAAAAACAAAAAAAAAAACAAGTCATCAGAAAAAAAAAGTCTTATGTGTAATGAAGTAAAAATCACAAGATATTTAGGATGTAGAATTTCTATACAGAAATTCCTTCAATTCATAACTGATTATTGGTTAGAATGGAAGTGACACTGATAGCTAAGTAAAATTCATAATATATTTAGGATATAGACTTTCTAACCTTCTCTCCCTTCATACTACACCGGATGTGGACTTTCTATATAGGGGTTACTTCAAGTCCATAATGATTTGTCAAGTTTGAAAGAAGCCAACTATATATGCAAGAATCAGAATTCTTTCTCAACTATTATTGCCATTTTACTTATTTAGATCAGGGTTCAAAGGAAATAACACTTTCAAATTAGAGACTTATTTTATACCTGTACCTGTATACTTCAAATAAAAACTCATTTCCTTAAAAAAAAGTCTTTTGTTTCTGTATCTTAAGAGTATGTTTCAGTATGGATATTATTTTCCATAAATATCGAGACACTTAAGCATTGCACCTTTGAGATTCTCTCCTAAGACTATCCTCTTTTGATCTCACTGTAGGTCGGTTAGCTAGGAGCCTGTGTAATTTGTCATATCCCAGTGTTTTACATCTAACTTCTGCATATCAGAGAGAACAGGCGCCATCTGTCACTCTGATCTTGACTTACCTCACTTAACACGATGGGTTCTAGTTCTAGCCATTTCCCTGCAAATTGTTCTTTTCTAATGGCTGTGTAAAATTCCATTGTATAGAGGTGTCACATTTTTGGGTCCATTCATCTCTTGCAGGGCTTCCGGGCTGTTTCCATATCTTGTCTATTGTGAATAGTGAGGCGATGAATGTGATGTGGATATGCAAGTGTCAATCACATCCTGGGTTATGATGCTCAGGGTAGATGCCAGGAAGTGGTATAGCTAGTTCAGAGGGAAAGTCTATGTTTATCTTTTTGAGGAACCTCGACTGCTTTCCAGAGTGTTTGTACCAGTTTACATTCCCACCACATTCCCTTTTCCCTACATCCTACCAGCATTTGTTGAGTTAAAAATGTGGCCAATCTAATGGGTGAGATGGAATCTCAGGGTTGTTTTGATTTGTATTTCCTTTATGGCCAGGGTGATAAGCATTTCCTCATGTGTTTCTTTGCCAGTTTCTCCTCCGCTCCCTTGCCCTGGAGTAGGATCTTAAAGCAATTTTAAAGTTCTATAGTAACTTGCCCCAGTGAGACTACATCCTTAACATTTTCTTTAAATCTCCATTTTTTCTTAGCTCTCCTTTTGTTTTCCAAAGAGCCATCCAAATTTTATTTTCTGTGAAGCCAAAATGAGAAGTCATTAACAAACGCAAAACCCACAAATACGCATCTACCTGGCAATGAAGACGCCAGATCCCTGCTCGGTCCTGGCCATCCAGTACAGGACACTAGTCACTCCTCATTCAGACCACGTCTCCTCTCCACACTTACACAAACCAGCCTCCCTTTTCAGAGGCAGAATTCAGATCTCCCAACTCCCAGACCCTGGTTCTCAAAGGGAGTGGAATGTGAGATTTACAGGGTGGCCAGCAAGTCTGGAAACAGAAGCAAATATAAGAACTAGTTTATTGGATCAGAAAACAGCAATCTACTCGACTTGATAATCACCTTGTCACGCACAGTCTACCTCTTCTTCCTGGCAGTTGAGACTGAAAGGCCATCCAACCAACAACAAAGGGGAAACCTGTCACAAGAGTGCCCACTCACCCACTCTGACCCAGGCACACCTACTCACTCACTCTGGAGATAGGTTGTGACTCCACGTGTACCTGTAGACTGGAACAAACACTCTAGAAACGATGGGCCGCTGCCACGCAGGCCCCATTACAACAAGTCCTCCACAGAAAACAAGATGACTAGTCCAACACAGAGCACAACCAGGGCACTGAAGAAAAACCGAGGCAATTCACAATAGAAAGCACAGTACTTACCAAGGATGTCAGCTGTTCTGTTGTTATGGGAGATGGAAAGGAAGAGACGGCAAAGAACTTCAAATCTGAGGCCTAACTTGAACACTTCCAGTGAGGGGGCTGAGGAAGCTTGGAAAGCCCTCAGCCTGCTAACTCGTGGCAGCTGGTTAGCAAAGCCAGCTGGAAACACTGGGTGCCTCTAGGAGCTTCAACTTGCTTTCCCTTGATCAAGGCCTGAATTTTGAGAAGCTTCCCTTCCCTGCTACAAGTTGCTCATCCAGTCTGAAAGAGCAATATTTTCACTGTAGCAGCTAATAAGCCGTTTCTTGTCTATTTGCTTGTTTCCAGATTTGATGGCTACTGTGAATTTCAGATTCTACAGACCTGTATCAGTGAGAGCCGGGAAGATGGAGACGTTAATTCTCAGGACGTAAACAGATTTTCAGAAGAGTAGCAGCTGTTTCCTGCTGTGCTAAACACAAAAGAGGCATCTATGAGCTCCAGTGAGGGTCTGGCAGGAACCAAGAGGTAGGTACAGAGCTCAGGTCTCAGTTTCAATATCACTTCTTCCTGGAAGTCATTGACAAACCTTTCCTAACCCAAGCTCTGATGGAACTCAGTTGCACGTCATCACAGGAGCCAGGACTTCAATGACAAGAAGAAACTAGTCCCACTGGATTATAGCTCAAGAAGAGATGCTTCATGTCACTGGCTTCCCAGGGTCTAGAATAATGCCTGGCATAGAGTGCTTCAATAAACAGGCACCAAAAGAAGCTGTGGGCAAACACTTGTGGTTCACGTCTATAACCCTAACTGCTCAGGAGGCTGAGAACTAGAGAATCATGGTTTATAGCCAACGCAGGAAAACGAAATCTATAAGACTCCGCCTCCAATTAACCAGCAAGAGGCAAAAGGTGGGGCTGAAGGTTTGTCTCAAGTAGTAAAAACAAGCAAGAATGTGAGAAATGGGAAAATCCTTTTCCAAGCCAAAGAAAGCAAGGAGGAGTCTCAAACTCTTGTCATCTGGATTTCCTTCCTCTGAATCCCATATACACCTTCCTGCCAACCCTATCACTGTCTTTGGTGTTTTGAAGCTATACTCTCTCCATAAACTTAATTTTTTCAAATTAGCCTCTGCTATGGAGGCTACTTAACATTTTAAGAGCAGACATTTGCTCTTTACCTAGGTCCAAAGAACTCTTTTTGAAAAAAAGCTGTAGTGTTTATGGGCATTAGAAACTTTTCTGTCAAAGTGGTAGCTTTATAAGAAGCTTTTTTAGTTGCACTCTATCCTGTTATGAGAATTCCTTTTCTAGGTGTGGCTCAAGTAGTAGAGTACCAGCTGAGTAAGAATTGTTCTTCTGACATTCAGCCAGGTGTTCTCGTTCTAGCCAGTTCCACAAAATTGTGAGCTTAAGTTGTGATCGATCAGAACACCTTAGGGATAAAACCCAGGGAGCAGCTCACTCAGGGCAGGCGCTTACTTAGCTTCCTGTCAACAGCACTCTCCTCAGCAGAAGTAAACTTGGTCTTGCTGAGTTCAAGTTGCTGTTGTTTGTATTCCCCTGTGACACCCAGTGGGGTGTCACAGACACCCGACACCCGAGACATTTCTACCAGTATAATGTGCACAGTACTCACACAGTGAGAATATAAAGTTCAAGGTAAATTTACACTTGTGTAGACATTATGACAACCCAGCTTGAGCCCATTTCTACCACCCCAGAAGGGTCCTTGTGCCTATTTGTAGTAGCTCCCCCTTTCCCACATCGAGTTCTAGGGACTTCTGCCTCCCAATGAGAAAGGGGAAACGAATGGAAACAAACCCACCATGGACAGCATTCTCAGTAGCCATACTGTTCAGAGCTGAGTTCTGCATTTTATTTTGGATTTTTCTATCCTGGGAAAAACATATGCAAGCTGAATTAGTACCAAAACCTAGAGGTCCAAATCCTCTACTCTCTACTGTAGCAGAAACATTTCTCTACTGTACCAGAAACATTTCTGACTCAGTTATACTGGAGTTCTCATTTTAAGTCCACATGCCCCTTTCTGTGAACAATTTTAGCTCTCTGAATCCCTCCCAGTGTTCACTGTCTGGTGTATAACTTTCAATTTTATTCTGGTCCTAGAATCTTTTTTTTTTTGAGATTCCTCCTGCCCCTCAGTTTTAAATATTCTCTTAAATGCCTTCAACATAATAGTTTTTAATTTTTTTGTTTGTTGTTCGAAAAGCAATTTAATCCATCACTTGATGGCCTTCACTTGTCTGCTTACTATATAAGCCAAGTGTAACTCAGAGCTCCAAAATCATATCTAAACATTTCAACAATTGGCAAAATATAAGCCATCCATAATTACACTCTATAGGGCTTCCAGCTTTTTTCATTATCCAGTTGTGCTTGCTATCAGCCAGCTAGTGACGGAACTGAGGTGGTGGTCAGGGTAAAAGGAAACTCATCTTTGCAGATGAGGGGCGGGTGGCGGCAGCGGCACCAGCTCTGAATGTAGTCTCCCAACCCACCAGTTTCACTACTCTATGGAAATATTTTGCCAATGCAATTCTCAACACCCTTAGCCCAGACCCAATGGATCAACCTATCCTACAGATTCTGATGTGCTTATGGAATGAGAGATTCTAGAACTAGTCGGTTAGAAATAATTGCCATCGGCTCTACTGATTTCCTTCTAATCTTCAGAAGCATATCCCACTTACCCAAGTTCTCATTTATCATTTATGAGTATGTTTTCATTGCTCTATAGGGCTGGTTCTTTGCTATTAAACCTGCTAATGAGCAGCAACCATGCACCCCTGCTGGTTGTCACTCGCTGGTCACAGGTATTATTGCATGCAGCAGGCAAGAGCTTAGCAATCACTCCTCTTTGCTATTCTGGATGCAGGAAACAAGCAGAGGGAGGGTCCAGAGGTGTCATTTGACACTGACGACAGAGGCTATTTTTCTTTTGTAATCTTGTACAAAAGAGCCCAAGCAGAAAGACTGACCTCAGAAGCTAACATCTGTGCAGTGGAGCTGGACAAAAAAAAAAAAAAAAAAAAAGGGTAATGCTGACAGCTGCTTTTGCACACTCCAACTCCAGCATCATGAACTCATCGTTGGCTCAGCTACACTTTGCTGGTGGATACCTGCCTTCTGACTCCGAAGACTGGAGGACCATCATTCCTGCTCTCTTGGTGGCCATCTGCCTGGTGGGCTTTGTGGGGAACGTGTGTGTGATTGGCACCCTGCTTCACAGCACTTGGAAAGGAAAGCCATCCATGATCCACTCTCTGATTCTGAATCTCAGCCTGGCTGATATCTCCCTCCTGCTGTTTTCTGCACCTGTCCGCGCTACAGCATACTCCAAAGGTATGTGGGATCTAGGTTGGTTTGTCTGCAAATCTTCTGACTGGTTCATCCACATGTGCATGGCAGTGAAGAGCCTGACAATTGTTGCAGTTGCCAAAGCATGCTTTGTGTATGCAAGTGACCCAGCCAAGCAAGTAAGTGTCCACAACTGTACCATCTGGTCAGTGCTGGGTGCCATCTGGGCTGTGGCCAGTCTCTTGCCCCTGCCAGAATGGTTCTTTAGTACCACGAAGCTGCATGCAGGTGTGGAAATGTGCCTCATGGAGGTACCAGCTGTGGCCAAAGAGTTTATGTCCATGTTTGGGAAGCTCTACCCTCTCCTGGTATTTTGTCTCCCCTTACTTCTAGCCAGCTTCTATTTCTGGAGAGCTTATGACCTATGTAAAAAAAGAGGGACGAAGACTCAACATCTTAGAAACCAGATGCGTTCGAAGCAGCTCACAGTGACGCTGCTAAGCATTGAAATCACCTCTGCTCTTCTGTGGCTCCCGGAATGGATCGCTTGGCTGTGGGTATGGCACCTGAAGGCGACCGGCCCAACACCTCCACAGGGCTTCCTAGCCCTGGCTCAAGTACTGATGTTTTCTATCTCTTCAGCAAATCCTCTCATTTTCCTACTGATGTCCACAGAGTTCAAGGAAGGCTTCAAAAGCTTGTGGAAATGGATGGTGACCAAGAAGCCTCCAGCTGCCTCACAGTCTCAAGGAACACCAGCTGAGAATGTGGACGTTCTCCTTGACAAGGTTCCATCTCCTGACACTACACTATCCATCCCAGAGAAAAAACCCAACTCGCCCGATTCTGGCAAAGAGAAACTGGAGAGGGCAGAGATTCCCATCCTCCCTGATGTGGAGCAGTTTTGGCACGAGAGGGACACTGCCCCTGCCGTTCAAGACAATGACCCCATTCCCTGGGAGCATGAAAAGTAAGGCAAGGTTGTGACAAAACCTGCCAATGTTGTCTTTACCTGTACCACTGCTTCTTGAATATTGCTAACCTTAGTGTAGAAAAGCACAATGAAACTATGATTAGGAATGACAAAAATGCTTCACATTCTCTATTTTCAAAATATATCATCTGGGTAGACTCATCATGTGGTAATTATGCTTCGTATTAAAACTTGGCTGTCCAAAGAATTCATTAAAAAGCATTTGTGTAGAGATGCTCCCGCCTGTGACTAGAATCCAGCTGTTTGCTTACTAGGCTCAGTGGCTGAAATAGAACCTGCTGACTCCAATGTGACCGGGGTTATTTCGCATACCCAAAGCTCTAATTAAAAGAGCTTTGTTAAGTGTACTTTCCTGTGTTACTTTTCTTCATTTGCTTAGTACATGTTCTTACCTGATAGGTCAGGATTTTCGATTTTTGTTTATAGAATAAGGACCACTGCCTCACTCAAATTCATAGCAACCACAAACTATATGCGGCTAAGTTTATTTCAGACTTTGTCTTACCCTGTAAAGGCTGTTTCATTTCCACTGAAAAAAATATAGATTCCCACCTTCCCTGGTGTGGGGGGGGAGTTGCAGGAGTGGGACTCTAGTTTAAAAATGGAAGGTTTCAGGCTCAACATCTAAAACTTAACAGTCTGACATTCTGTATTTATTTATATCTATATTTCAATTTTTAATTGCTTTTTTTTCAAAGTGCAGGAAAATCAGTACCTATAATAATGTCTTTTTGCCAAAGACAAACTATAATCTAGAGTTAATAATGCAGGCACTAAATAATGACTAAAGACAAGCCTTAAATATAAAGTAGTAATTTTTCATGATATTTGGGAAAAGTATGAGAAAAAAATGACACTTCAAAAAATGTACTTTTACCCATCTTAGCAACTGTAACCCCTTTGTTCATCACCTTTATAATAAAAAAGTTGAGAGAAAACATTAAGACAGTAGTAGAAAGTAAAAAATCACAATATAACAGAATTTGAACAGGCAAATTTCTGCCTCATCTTATAGCAAAATAAAGCATATCTAAAAAAACATCACAGAGCATCTTCCCTTTTTAAATGTAAGAGAATATTTGTTTGTCCCTTTAATGGAACTCGAGGATATTTTCACTGCCTGCCCCTCTTCACCCAGGAAGAAAAATGTCTCTAAAACAAACTAGAGTGAAAAACTGTGACTGTTGTTCTTAATGTCAGGTGTCAGATTGTGTTTGCTTTTTATAAAAGGTCATAGTTTGCTTTTCAACATGGCAAGATACAGCTTTCACTTTACTAGTTCTTTACAAAGTTTACTTCAACTTACATATTCAAATAAAGTGGCTGATGCCAGAAATTCAAAATGTTGTTCTGTGATACCACAACCATTCAAGTATTACATTAAAATTCAGGGAAACATAAGAATTTTTGTCACTATAAAATATGAAAACATGCAGGGATTGACATTTTAATGTGTAAAGAGATAAAAGCAGTGTTTTACTTCATATAGTTTTCAGAAGATTCACTGGAACCAAGTGTAATTATAAGGAACCTTTCTTGAAGAACTTGATGTAATCCTAACTTGATACCTTGAAAAGATCTGAATTGGCAAGTTTGATCTGCACCTTAATTAAATATCAGAACCCAAATATGTTAAGACAAAAGTAGCAAATAGTAGATGTCACCAAGTCATGATCTTCACTCTACTGTAAAACTGCACTAGTAAATAAGCACACAATATTATGTGGAATTCAGAATAACAAAATATAGTGGTATGGAACTCTCTCTCACCTTTGCATGCAGGGGAAGTCCTATTTCTGTAATGGTTGTACACTTTTTGGCAAGCAGCTCATATTTACTCATTGAAAAAAAAATCTCTTGATGAATTTATAAAAACTCATTTCAAAAGGAAAGAAGGAAAACGAGTGTACAAATCCTATTTTTCAATTTTACAGGCTGAGACCACAGTTGGACATATCAATGTAAGATTTCAATATGCAGAATTCAGTTTCTAAGGCACTTAGGTTTGGTTACATCATAGTAGGTGTGAGGTAAAAGAGAAACTATCCTATATAAATGTGATCTTCTGACACAATTATTTGGCATACAAAGACTTCTTTATATGGGTGACCTGAGAATCCAACAGTAAAATAGGTTTTGTTTTGTTTTTTTTCTTTATATCTGGGGAGCTAAAACTAGAAAAAAAAGTCATTAGGAATCAAAGCTAAGTTCGTGGTATAGTTCACACGACAAACTGAAAGGATGCTAATAAGGCAAGCCATTGATGTTAACATAAAAGACAGAGGAAAACAAGGAAGTCTTCTGACTATTGGCAAGAGGTATTATTACTAAGTCTTGAACACCAATAAAAGATTTCTCGACAAATTTATTCTTCTTTGTAGTAGAAAACAATATTCTCCCTTTAAAAACTACTAACTATTCAGATTCAGTCAACTTCATTTCTTTCAAAAACTGGTTTAAAATGAAGGCTTTATAAATTGTCTAACATTAATCATATACAATCCACATATATAAAAAGGGTTGGTTTATTGTAGTTCAAATACATAAACAGAACATTCAAACATTTTAAAATTAAACTTTAGAAACAAAAGGTCAACATTCAAACAGCAATAAAGTTTACAGAGAACACCCAGAAAGGTAATTTTTGTTGTCTAATCCAGAATATTGGTGAAGATCATTCAATGGTGAAAAAAAAAAGATGCTTAACCAGTTCTACTCTGGCTAACACGTTAGTTATGAATGTGGTTCCATACCTGAGAAGAAATTACTAAATATATCTTCTCTTAGGCTAAACAACAAGACTTGGCCTATAATTCAGAAGGGATAATCAAAGCACATAAGTGAACACAGAACTATACTGTTCTTTAGAGACAAAGGCAAAAGTACGTCCATTATGGTATTCTTAGCCTCTGGAAGAATTCAATTTTCAGTGTTTTTTTTTTCTTTTTTACCCGCTTTAAAAAAACAAAATCAAAACAAACAAACCCCACTTCGGTTTTTTTAGAGTCTGTGGCATGTGCACCTTGCAAGTTCAAACCACAAATGCTCCTATGTCTTGCATGTATAACACTGCTAGAAAGAACACCAAGTCACTGACTTCCACAGCTTGTATAAAGGATGATTTTGAGCTTCAAGATTTCAGATTTACCAGAGACAGCCTATATTTGAGTATGTATGTCAGTCATGCCACACAAAGAAAAGCACAAATAGTTCCAGAGTGTTCTGTTCAGACTGTTCATGAATGCCTCTCCTTCTGTGTCGCATCAGATGGTTTTGCAATAGGTTGACTAATGCACATATAAGAAAAAACCCTGAAAACTGGCTCATGCAAGCATTTTGAATTAATAGATACCCCGTGGTGGAAGATTACTGACAACTATTTTGTAGATCGTCTCGTGGGTTCTGATGCGGTGGGAGGTGGGGGTGGGCCCCGGCGATCCAGGTCATCAACATATGCCACGATCAATTTACGCCTCTCCTCTGGCACACAGTCCAACACTAAATACCGCTTGTCATTCTGCAAAATTTTTTCTACGTCTTTCAGGTGCTGATCAGACTCTTGGATTAGCTTTTTGGATCTGAAATAAGAAGAGGTAAAAGAATTACTGACTGCTGTTCACTGGTCTTTCAGAAATGAGCTGGAAATGTCCATCTAGCTCCTAATTGTGTTTCCACTTTTTTTTTTTTTTTTAAAGAAAAATGTCACTGCAGTAGTCACCTTTGTCAAGTCACCTCAGCAGACTCCAAGGAGTGAAAGGGCCTCAGAAGCTGAAGTACCCTCCCACCCCTACTGGTGGACCCTCCAGATCAGGGCTGAGGGTGGGTGGGTGATCTTGCCCGTGCTGTACCTGTTCTGTGGATGAACAGAGGACTTCAGTCTGCGGGGCTGCCAATCCCAGCATCTTTCACAAGCTTTCACTTTCACATCTTTCACTAAATTAACTATAAAAATGTAGAAAGAAGTCTTACTTCACATCTAATTTAAAAGCCCAAGCTGATAAAAACATTAAGGATCCTGACCAAAAAAATCCAAATTACAAAATACCTAAAAACCACACCCTCAGCACTATCTATCCTCCCGTGCACATACCCTTCATCAAGATGTTGCATATTTGTCTTTAAAGGGAGAACTGCTGGAGGATGAAACAAAAAGAGTTTCTTGCATAATGATTGATAAGCAATGCAAAATGGACTTCCTGATAAAATCACAGCATGATGGGGAACTACTGGGCATGTTACACAGAAATCTTGTTTGAAGGGTTCTGATTTTATAGTTTTTTTCAGATTCAAACAGACCCAGCAAACTGCTTTCCTCTGAGATTTTTTTTTTTTTTAACTAAGCTTAAGTAGACTATTTCAGGCATTAGAATGGTCTAGCCACATTGAACAGTCTTCAGAGGAGGAAAAGAAAACTGGTACTGAAGTGTTATTTTTAAAGTCCCTTTGTGAAATATGATTTTTATATAGTTGGGAGTACTCCTTAAAATAGCAGTGAAGTAAAAACAAAAGTATGTTTTAAAAACTGAGTGATAAGTAGTTCAAAATAAGAATTGACATCTGGGCCCTTTCTTTCAAAAACCTTTTTTTAAAGTACTATAGATAGAGGCTGTGTGTAGCCTTGAGTAAAAGTTGGCATCTTCTTATTCCTAAAAATTAACCATGTCAACATGTGTGTGAATGCAAAGTATGCTTTGGCCCTTAGAGCAAAGACTAGTAAAGACAACGACTTCTGACATGAAACATTTCACTTCACACACCTATATGTAATAAATTTGGTCTCTTTCAAAAGCGTCCGGAAGTCAGCTTTGGCTGTGATGTATTTGTCTCTAATATATTCTTCAAACTCTCTTTGTTTTTTCTGCAAGGCAAAGAAACAAAATAAGATTAAAAGATTCACTAATTAAAAAAAATAAATATTAGTTATTAAACTAGCAACCTGTAAGTCACAAAGCAAGATTAAAAACTTTTAAAGGCACTTTTCTTTTTAGAAAACTTTCTTTGTATATTTTTAAGGTAAAGAAGAGAGGGGAGGAGAGGAAAAAAAGAGAACATAAAAAACCTTATACTAAGCCTTTGGCTTTCTATTCTAGTAAGTAAACTATAATGAGAGGTACACCCTTTGGTATAAAGAAGACCATATTACCAGTTCTCAACAGAAAACAAACTGGAGCCAAGGAAGTAATCTAGTGGTAGAGTGCAAGCCTAGCATGCAAAAAGCCCTTGGGTTTGATTCTTTGGTATCATATACATAGAAAAAGCCAGAAGTGGTGCTATGGCTCAAATGGCAGAGCACTAGCCTTGAGAAAGCCCAAAGACAGTGCCCAGGCCTCGAGTTCAAGCCCCAGGACTGGCAAAAAGTAGAACAAAACAAAGCAAAAAACTGACAATGTATCTTCCAGTTATCACTTTCTCAGAAATTTATATTTTGCAGTGTTTATACCAAATATTCTATTTACTAGTGCTCTCAAAGTTATAATAAATATCCATGGGAAAATGGATTGCTGTAAACTATACCTTTCTTCAAATCATTTACTACTTCAGACTTTAGATAATTCCATTTTCTACACAAGAGTAGGAGTGAGAACAGAACTTGGCTTTTAGAAACCTCATGTACCTGAGGCTCCTCTACTGCAAAATCCCTAGCACATCCAAGAACACAGACCGTGTTGTGTGCCACTAGAATAGTTTAAGAACCAGGTCCCAAAGTACTAGCTGAAATCAACCACTAGCCTGAATATATCTGTCTAGAGTGATGCAACTGTAAAAATAATTAAAACTATGAAGTCTCTAAGATCTTAAATAAGCTCAACACCAAGAATTAAGATTTTTATAGATTATGCTTTCTTGTTAATACACTGTATTTTGTTTTAAAAAGAAAAGAATGAATTCAAAATCCATACACAGTTCTCATATTCTCGAAACTGAATCATCAACCTCATTTTGGTTATTAGTGCTGAGTAAGCTTCTAATTAATCCTCATAAGCTGACAGTGAGTTGAGACACAAAATCTCCTTACCCTGTCACTGGAGGAGAACTTGATGCACCGAGGATCTTCCTTAATGATTTTTTTCACTTCTTTCCATGTAGATGTTAAGGTAATCTTTGGAAAGTTAGGTAAATGAAGAACATAAATACAATTTGTCTTCATGTGGAGATCAAACCGTAACACACATGGCAAATAACATTGACTGCAATCTCTTGTAATGCCCAAGGTTAGGGGACAGAAAAGCACCTTTAATGCGATTTGTTTTTGCTGGCTTGCCATAGTTAGTTTCATGACCATGTTTCAAGGTGAGCTAAGACAATCACTTATAAACATCATAACTTCTGAAGGGACTGTATCATCAAAAAGAGAACGGGTAGTCAGGAACATAATCTGAACTATAACGCATACAAACTCCCAAACAAGGGGCTTCAGTCTAATATTAGGATCACTGACAACACACAGCTAAGAATATTTCAAATTATCACAGGAACAGTTAACTGAAAATGGGCAAAGAAGTAATTCTTCAATAGTAAGAATGATATAACACATTAGGGAAAATAAAATCAGAAGAGACACTCATAAAACTTAGGAACTCTAGTCATTCCAGATCTAAAGACCATGACACTAGGGTGAGGTGGCTCACACCTGTAATCCTAGCTACTCTGGAAGCTGAGATCTGAGGATCAAGGTTCAAAGCCAGCCCAGGCACAAAAGGACCTGAGACTTTAATCTCCAAATAAACTCTAGAAAACGGGAAGTGGGGCTTGGCTTATGGGTAGGTCAAGGGTAGGGTGGTAGCCTTGAGCTGAAGGACAGAGCCCAGGCCTAGTTCAAGACCACACACACACACACACACACTAAAAATCACATCATATGGGAGTTTGGCCTCGTGTTAGAGTGCTTGCCTAATAACATGCACATGGTACCACATACATAGAAAAAGCTAGAAATGGTACTATGGCTCAAGTGCTAGAGCGCTAGCCATGAGAAAGCCCAAGGACAATGATAGGCCCTGAGTTTAAGCCAAGGACTGGCGGAAAAAAAAAAAAAATCACATCAGCACACTGTGGCAATTACGAATGAAGATTCATCTGGAAGAAAAATAGTCTCACCGCTGATGTTTCATCCAGAAGTTGCCTAAAGTGCTCCCTTTTCTTTTTGGTAAGTGCTTCTATATGTTCATTGAAAAGCTTCTCTTTCTCCTCTCTTTCTAGTAAGGACCCAGATTCCCAGCGGTGATCTTTTCGAAGGGTCCTCCGAGTATCAGACCATGACACATCTGAAGAACGTACCTAAAAACAAAAAATTACATCACCCAATAATCACTTCATATTTCAGTAAATAAATACTTCAATTATTTAATTCTAGAATAATCTAGTTTTTGCTTTGAATGAGTAGTTTCATTCAGAAACTAGTATTTTCTAAAAAATGAATTTATCCTCTTGAATAGACTACATTATAAATAAATCTATTAAAGGGCCATTTAAAGTCAAACACTGGTGGCTCATGCCTATAGTCCTAACTACTCAGGAGGCTAAGATTTGAAGATCACACAGTTCAAAGCCAGCTGAGGCAGGAAAGTCTATTAGAGCCTTATTGCAATTTACTACCCAAAGGCCAGAGTGGAGCTCAAGTAGAAGAGTGCTGGCCCTGGGGGGGGGGGGGTCCACAAAACACAAAAAGACCCCAGGGACAGTGCCCAGGCCCACAGGCCCTGAGTTTAACCCTCTGGATTGGCACACTGGGGGTGGGGGTGGGTGGGAGGGGGTTTATGGTGGCGTTAGCATACACATGCATACACGGTCATTTAAACAGAAATTTCAACAAGGGTACCATTAGGTTAATAACTAAGTACCCATATTTACAATGATCTACATATAAAGCTTTTGATAACTATCTTATTTAAGAATTCACTCAAAAGCTGAAAGAGTGCTGTGGCTCAAGTGGTAGAGCGCTTGCTTTGAGCAAAAAGTGTCCAAGGACAGTGCCCAGGCCCTGAGTTCAGGACTGGCAGGGCTGGCAAAAAGAAACCAAAACAACCACCAAAAAACTACTTATATAGACACATCAGTGAAAATAGGGTAATTTTTGTCTTCTGGGGCATTAACATTAAAAAAAAAAAAAAAAAAGGGCATCAGAACAGTCTTTGAGCTCAGGCTGGTCCTATCATTAACTACTGTGATAATCCTAAGCATATACTTAACACCTCAATAAACGCAGGAAAAAAATATCTGGTAACACACCTTTTATGGTTTAAAATTCTCAGTGCATTAGGTAAAGGGCGAATAAAAGTCATCTATGACAAATCTATAGCAAACAGCTACTTGTAAAGCTTCTTCTGCTTTATGAGACACAGGACAAGACATCAGGGATGCCCTCTTTTGGTATTCATTTCCAGGACTTTTTGGAAGTTCTAGACATAGCAATCAAGCATGAGAAAGAAAGACATATGAACAGAAAAAGCAGTGAATTTGTCTGTTTGCTGATGACATATTTTTGAATAGAGAAAAAAACCTGAAAATTCTATTTTAAAAACTTAGGACTAAAACAAAAGCTATAATGTACAAAACCCCCCCAAAAAAGCACCATTTTATAAGCTAATAAGTTATCAAGGAAGTAAAAATTTCACTTAGAACAACAAAAATATTTTCGACAATATACAAATTGATTTTTTTTGACAAAGTACCAAAATACAAAATACAAGACAAGTATATTCAACATCCGCTGCCAGTAAAACCGATTATCTACATACAGAAGGATAAAACTGGATCATTTCACACACATACAAGAAAAATATCTCAGAATGGATTAATGACTTAAGATCTGATGTGCCTATCTGGGCTCTGTACATAAAGAATGACTTGAGACTTGTAGGGTGCGGTGGTACATTCCTGTAACCCCTGAATTCCATATATTGAGGTAAAAGGCTCAAGTCCACCTTCACTACTCAAGAGGCAGAATTTAGTTAGCTTGGCTTGAAGCAGAGAAGTCCATGAGACTGTACCTCCTAAGTAAGCATTCCAAGTGATACAAGGTCCTGAGTTCAAGCCCTACACCAGTATACAATACACATGAGCACACATGCCAACATATAAACACACAAGACATAAAACTAGTCATTACAAACTACAGTGACAATTCAAAAAACAAAATCAGCTGAGCAGATCCATTTGACCTGGAGACAACTACTCTAAGTATGTAGAACCTTCACCTCCTTCAAATAACCAGAATGACAAAATCAGATTTGCTAGCTGTAACCACACCAGTAATCCCAGCTACTCAGAAGAATGAGATCTGAGGATGTCAGTTCAAAGACAGTCGAGGCAGAAAAGCTTATGAGGCTTTTATTTTCCAGTTAACCACCAAAAAGCCATAAGCAGAGATATATGACTCAAATGGCACAAGACCAACCTTGAGTGAAAATGGACAAATGAGATTGCAACAAACTAACAAGTTTATAGGATGAACAGATATGTAAGTTAATAGCAACATACGTCATATATAATTAAAAGCTACCAAGGTGTGTGATTGGTGTAAGGGTTAAAGAAGGAATAGTATATGGGCTAAGAGCAACTGCAGTCACAGAAGAGAAAGGCAATTTTTATGAAGTGCAATTATCTTAAAGCATTTCTAGGCAGAGGAACAGAATGATGGTGGGCTGGAACTAATCATTACAGGTTAAGAATAGGTTGGCTCTCAATGAGCGAGAAAAGCAAAGGCAGCAGGATAATATGCAGATAGAGGACTTTTGAAATGATCTTTCATATTACGCTAAGGAGCTGAGATGGTCGCAATGGTGCATGCCTTAAATCCTATCACTGATCATCATGAGTTTGAGATCAGTCTAGATAACAAACTACACTGAGTTAAAAACAAAAACAAAGAACAAACCAAACTAAACCAAACCAGCTGAGCATATCAGCTTGACCTGGAGGCAAGTGCTAGAAGTATATAGAAACTTCACCTCCTTCAAATAACCAGAATGATAAAATCAGATCTGCTAGCTGTTATCACACCAGTAATCCCAGCTACTTAGGAGAATGAAATCTGAGGATGTTACTTCAAAGACATCTGGGACAAGAAAGCTTGTGGCACTCTTTTCCAATTAACCACCAAAAAGCTAGATGATTCAAGTGGCACAAGACCAGTACTGAGTGAAAAAAAATCAAAGAGACAACAACACTCTGGCCCTGAGTTCAATCCCCAGTACCAGCACCAGAAAAGAAGAAGAAAAATCAGACTTGTATCCCACAAAGATTTCCATGACAGCAATACAGCAAATAGATTTAGGGGAATGTTGAGGCAAGAAAAGAAATCCCCAAACTACTGGAGTTGTTTAGAATGGAGAAAAAGGAAAAGCAAGAGAGATGTGAGAAGCAGAACAGCAACAGAAAGAAAACCATATAGGAACATGGTGACCAAGAGAGGAAAAGACTACAGCATAGCAGAGTAAGGACATCTGGATACCTCAACAATCCTGAGCAGTGAAACAGAAGGACTTTCAAGCAAGATTCAGGTTATTTACATTCAATACCACCTCACCCCATGCACAAATACAAGGAAGACCCTAAAAAAACGTCTAGGTATGTTTAGTGTACTTTATTATTACGGCAAACTAAGTGTGGAATTGTTTTATGATTTTATCAATAACAACAACAACAAAAACCAATATAAATATTCATCTGTGCAAAATATCTAACTTGCAAATTTGTTAATTACTTATAGTAACATCCTAATAATGTTAACAGCATGTATCTGTTTGTTTTTTTCTTTTTGTGTTAGTGGGATTTGAACTATCTTGCACTTACCAGGCAAGTACTCTACCACTTGAGCCATACCCCAGCTCTTAATTTTTAAGTACTTTATAAATAGCACATTATCTCTCCTAGTCAATTTTAGAATTCCAAACTGTTCATAAAGTAACAATGGACTCCTACTATATATACTTCAGAGAGAAAATATTGAATTAACAAATACCATGTCAGACAGAAGAGCCTTGAAATTCTGGATGGCTTCTTCCCGTTTGTGTTGTTCTCTCTCTCGATCTATTTCTTTTGTTTGTTCAGAACGAGCCTTTTGAACCTCCCTTTCTCGTTCTCGAAGACTTGCTTCAATGCGGGCTTGTCTTTCAAGCTCTTTTTCTTTTTCAGAATCTAAATTCTATAAAGACAAAAATCACTTTATTTTTACCAAATCCATCAAGGTAGAATTACACACAGTAACTGACTTTCCAAATAAAAACTTTCATATCTAGTTTTTACCACTGTACTTTATCCCTAACTCAACTACCAGTGATTGTTAAAAGAGTATTAATATACGAACACTTCCAATCTCCCCAACATCAACATATACCCTTAAACACAGCGAAGAACTGTCGTATTATTCAATAATAGCACAAACAAACATAAGTTACCTTGGCTATTTTTTCTATGTATTGTTTGAAAAGGTCTTCTCTCATTGATGAACTATCCACTGCTTTGTAACGTGGATCACTTTCTACTTTGTCTTTTACTTTGCTCCATCGAGATTGACTGTCCAAATGATGATTAGATAACAGTTCAAAAAAATCAGATTTAATCTGTATTTTAAGATAGGTAGAAGGGTAAGGAGAAAATAACATATGAAAAAATGAAAAATTTCTATTATCTATCCACAACAAAGCAATTAACAATTTACTTATCTGAAACCTAAGACTAGTAACCTTTTTTCTTTTGGTCAGTCATGGGCTTGAACACTGAGCCTGGGTGCTGTTCCTGAGGATTAATTGGAGATATGAGTCTCATGAACTTTCCTGGCCAGACTGGCTTTTAACTAGGACTATAAGTCACTGGCACAGTACAAAATTAGTAACTTTAAAAAATACACTTACAATCCAATTTTATCAATAGTCCATTATCCCTTTATTAGAAACACAGAAATCAGCAAGTACTCAGGTTCTCATTTAAACATCACCAAATTCATTACAAGTTGTATTTTATAAATTTTAAAAAACTATACATAAAAATTATAGACTGTTTTAACATAGTAATATTCATTTTTGGCAAATATTTAGGCTTATAAATCAACAATAAGTTTTTTAAACATCAATATTAGAACGATTCTATTTTAAAAGTACATGGGTAAAATTTTTGTTCATAAAAGTTAACAGCACAATTTCAAAATCACTGAGTACAAATACTAAGCAATTAATGTAATCACATGGCTCAAATAAAAATAGTGCCAGTGCTGGTGGATCATGCCTATAATCCTAGTTACTTAGGAGGTTGAGATCTGAGGATCTTGGTTCAAAGCCAGTCCAGGCAGGAAAGTCTGTGAGACTGTTATTTCCAGTTAACCACTGAACAACTGGAAGTACAGCTGTGGCTCAAAGTAGTAGAGCATTAGCCTTGAGACAAAAATGGTTAGGGACAGCGCCTAGGCAATGAGTTGAATCACCACAACCAACACAAATTAACTAGTTAACTAATTAAACAAAATAAAAACAGGCTGAAAATTATACAACATGTTTGTACCTTGATATATAAGAAACTGACAAATCAACAATACTTGATAACCACTAAAAATTTTCAAATTATCTGTATTTTTTTTTTAGCTAATAGACTTGCCTTTTTTATTGTTGTATAACACAGAATGTATCAATATATCAAATACCATCAAAATCTTAGGTAACAAAGATACTAACAACCATTTAACTTAACCATTTAAACTTCCTACTTGAAAACTATTTTTGATAGGGGAAATAAGGTATTTCTTATCAAACTTTGAAGACCTGTGTTACAAACCAATATCATTTCTATAAAGAATTCTGCAGATATCAAAAACCCTCCCACAACTGGGGTTAAACAAACTTTTTTGGCCTAGCTGATCAAGGGGATGAGAAATTAGGAGTAAAATCAAAATTTAAGATGTATGAGCACAAAAATAAATCATTCCTTTTGCCTATTCCTGCCCTATCAATTTCCCACATAATGTCATTTCTCCCCTTAACGGATTAGAAGTTTAATAGAATACTTTTATTCATATATATATATATATATATATACATATTACACACACACACACACACACACACACACACACACACACACACAGAATTTATCAGAAGCATATAAAGACAGCAGCTATACTGTAGATATTTCCACTTATTTCCACTACTGAACGTGGCTCGTGACTTTGTATGAGAAATGCTTCATGAGCTATTAGGAAACCACCTTTATGTTGTAATATAACCTAATTTTTTCACTCACTCATATATTCCAATAGCAAATATTTCTTTAGAGTCAGGCACTTGTGATTCATACCTAAAATCACAGCTACTCAAAAGGATGAGATCTAAGGATTTTGGTTCAAAGCAGCCTAGGCAGGAAAGTCTGCAAGACTCACTCCAATTAACCACCAAAAAGTTGGAAATGGAACTGTGGCTTAAGTGGCAGTGTGCTAGCTTTGAGTGAAAAACCTCAGGGAGAGCACCTAGGCCTTGATTTAAAGCTCTAGGACTAGCACAAAAAAATAAAACAAACAGAAAACATTTTTTTTTCAAATGATAAATTTAGCAATGAAAGGTAAGTGAACTTTAAACTTCAAACTTTCATTAAGAATTACCATGAAGGTTATAAATGACTCACTGGGGTTATGTACGAAAATTATTTGATGGTTGCATAAATAGCAAAAAAAAAAAATGTCACTCACCCTTAGGTCAATTCAAAAGTCTATTCTCTTGTTGTTTTTCCTTATTATAACAAAGATACTAAACAAGAGAGAGCAAACAGAAAAATTCCAACTTCCAAACAAAAGATAACTCAATACCACCTGTAGGTTTCAAATGTGTTATTCCAAAGATAAAATACTTTTACAATTTTACAAAAGCTGATACACTCTAGTAGGTAATTGCTTTGAGATACAAAATCAAGTAAAAAAAAACAAACATGGAATTTGAAGGGAATGTTTTTAGTAAAATGAAAAACTTTTATTGGTAAAAATTACATCAAACTGACGATTACATTCTTTGAATATTACTTAAGAAAATAGATTTCACTGTTTTTCATAGGTTTTTTTTGTTTGTTTGCCAGTTCTGGGGCTTGAACTCAGGGCCTGAGCACTGCCCTTGGATTTCACAAGGCTAGAGCTCTACCACTTGAACCACTGTACCACTTCCAGCTTTTTTCTATGTATCTGCTATTGAGGAATCAGATCCTGGTCTTGGCAAGCACTCTATCCATAGGCCAAACTTCCAGCCCCTTTCATGGGATTTTGATTAAGCAAAGTTCTTTTTAATAGTTGAAATGATTCAATACTTTATGAATTGGTCTTCAACTACACAATTAAATGTGATTTAAAAAAATAGAATTGAGAATCAATAATGGAAATACACAATAATAGAAATAACAACTCATAGAAGAAAACAGATAAAAAAAATTTCATCAAATTCACCAACTACTCAAACTGACAATAAAAATGTACTTAAATCTTTAAAGTTTTTGCAGGCTCAGAGAGTGACTTAAATGGTAGGGTGCCTGCCTAGCATGCATAAGGTCCAGAATTCAATCCCTAGTACTGCCAAAAAGTTAAGCAAAATAAAATCAGGTTTCTCCTTGATGGACTAATCAGCAATTTGATTTTGTACTCTATATTATTTGAGAAGTATTCCCCTAACAATTTCCTGAATTTTAAAAATTATTATTCATAATAATATTTTACTTAGTAATGGTATAAAGCCAAATCTATAAAGAATTAAAATTGTACGATCCAAAGAAAATAAAGCTTATAGGCTATTTACAAGATATGTGTTTTATTTTTATTTAAAAAATAACTCTGGGTTAAGTTATCATCACTTCTAATAAGGACAAGACTAAAAACTATGAAGTACTTGAACTTCAGGAAGCCAGTCACAATACAGAGATAAACAATTCTTTAATAGAAAATACATAAAACCCTACATGTTAGTGACTGATGTCAGAGATAATTAGTGTCAGTGTCAGACAGGAGTTATTGACAAGCCAAAAAACATAAAACTTTAGTCTTCTCTTGTTATGTAAAAGTGATAAAAAGCCAGCCACATACTAGTGATCCATACCTACAATCCTAGCTATTCAGGAGGTGATATCAAGATTGTGGTTCCAGGTCAACCAGACCAAATGCAAGATCCTAAGTTCAAGTCCTAATACTGCCTTCCAAAAAACATGTTCAGAAAATTCATTACAGTTGCAAAGAAAAACACATTCAATTTGTAGAAAAGCAATCTTACAATTTCAAATGATCATTGATTTGCTTTAGTTGAATAAGTTACTTGAAAGTCAGAAATCATGATTCTAGGCCGGGAGCAGGGAGCAGGTAGCAGGGAGCAGGAAGCAGGGAGCAGTGTAACAGGAGAAACCAACTGTTGTAGTTAGATAATCAAAAGCTGTTCAGGGGCCGGGAGGTTGGCCTGGTGGTAGAGCGTTTGCCTAGCATGCACGAAGACCCAGGTTTGATGCCTCCGTTCCACATACATATTAAAAAGCCAGAAGTGGTGCTGAGGCTCAAGTGGTAGAGCTCTAGCCTTGAGAAAGTCCAAGTACAGTGCTCAGGCCCTGAGCTCAAACCCAGGACTGACCAATTTAAAAAAAAAAGAAGTCATGATTCTAATTCAACATTAAAAACACTGTGACTGTTTTGTGACTTCATATTTTCTATTTTATGTGCTTTTGTACTAAAAGTCATGATTCCAATTCAACATTAAAAACACTGACTTTGTTTTGTGACTTCATGTTTTCTTTTTTATGTGCTTTTGAGAATTTCCTCTAAGTAGCATTAAAAAAATATATCAATAAAATAATTCTGAAACACAAGAAACCAGAAATTAGGGAGTATATTCACCTGTTATTGCTATTTTAAATGAAAGAGGCTTCTTCCCAAAAAGATTAGTTTTATTTCTACAACACTTTTAATAGAATTTGTAGTTTTTTAGCCTTCCAGAATAAGCAGCAATTTTAAATGCCAAGGAATCCTTAGGCTCTAGAGGTTATTTTCCTCCACTCATAAGGAGAAGGGTTACAGGTTTTGATGGTTCATGCACCACTGTGCCATCCTCTACCTCTGTGGTGAGCTCTCTCCACAGCCAACACTGCTATCCAATGACATTTGAAATTCATTCATCTTTAATAGTTGACCTTTCATTCTGATAAGCAATAATTTATTGTAAGGCATGTTTACTAAAAGATCAGAAGTCACTAAAATGCTACTTTTCAGAAGGCAAAAAGATAAAGAAGTTCTTTGAAACCCAAATGTTACCCTATAATGAATCTTAATGGACACTATTAAGCAAGCACTCCTAAAAAAAGATCAATGCTAGATTAACTGGACATATTATATAATTATGATAAAGAAATTCTATATAGTTTAATGAAGTCACTAAAATAGGCATGGAAGAAATAAAGTGACACAAACAGTTGTTCAAGTTAACTAAGAAAAAAATAATAATGAACAGAGATCTGACTGCTTATGCCTATGAGGGAAAAGCAGCATAACAATCAGATCTTTTCCACTCACATACTTTATCAATCACATTAATGAGATCAAACCATCTTACCTTCTCACCCCTGGTCTTCGAATCTTCTTTCTCTTTCTTCCTTGCAGCTGCCACAAACTCATTAAACAAGGCTTCTCGATCTTTCATTTTTTCAATTGCTTTGAATCTTGAGTCTTTAGCATGTTTGGCTGCGAATTCACTAAAAGTAGCTCTGTAACAAAATAATGGGTAAATGTGCCCATTATTTCTACTTGCAAGAATGCAACAAAAGTTATCATTTTCCTAGCAAGAATATATAATGGAGATAATTCCCAAAATTATCCAAACAGTAAATAAAGAAAAAGAAAGGAGCCAGGCATGGTGGCTCATGCCTGTAATCCTAGCTACTCAGGAGGCTGCGATCTGAGGATTGTGGTTCCAAGCCAGCCCAGGCACTAAAGACCAGGAGACTCTTATCTCCAATTAATCACTAGAAAACCGGAAGTGGGGCTGTGGCTCAGGGGGTAGGGTGGTAGCCTTGACCTGAAGAGCTCAGGGACAGTGCACTGGCCCTGAGTACAACCCCATGACCGACAAAAAAACAGAAACAAAACCAGAAATGACTGAAAAAGAACAAATATGTACATGATTAGCAATTGGTATTCTATGGGCACAGAATCAAGACATGTATTTTTTTTCTATAAAGTCAAATCAGAGATTAAGGAATTTGTGAGCTTTAAGGGCATTCACTTCTTGCTAAAAAGAATGACTCTCATTCGATTAACTATATAGACAACTGTAAATACAACTACATGAGGCAGCTGCTTTTAACTAGCTGGAAATATGCAAACATGAGAAATTCAAACAAAGGCAGAAAGATCATAAGTTCAAGACCAGCTTGGCGTACACAGCAAAACCATCTCAAAAAAAAAAAAAAAAAAAAAGAGAGGGGTGGGGGAGGGGAGAAGGGAACTAGGGACCATGACATGTGAAAGGGTATCATTGTGTGGGAATTAAGGCACCATTTATCTGGCAAATATCATGTAACCCTTCTATTAATTACAATAAAAAATGTATTAAAAAAAGATAAAATGGAAGAAAACATGGGATGGAGGGGGGACAGGAATAGACTGTCAGGGAATGGGGAGTAGTGGAAGGAGGTTGTGACTAACAAGGGATGAAGAAGCTGGGTACTGTTGAACTAGATTATTTTCAACTATGAAAACAAACAAAAAAAATGAAACTTGGGTTTAAAAATTAAAAATGAAGCAAGCCAGTGCCTGCTGACTCATGAACACAATCCTAGCTACTCAGGAGGTTGAGATCTGAGGATCATGTCTTGAAGCCAACCTGGGCAGAAAAGTCCCTGTGAGACTTTTGTCTCCAACTAACCACTCAAAAAAGCTGGAGGTGGTGCTGTAGTTCTAAGTGGTAGAGTGCCAGACTGGAGAAAAAGTGCTCAGGGATTGTGCCCAGATGCTGAATTCAAGCCCCAGATTGACCAAAACAGAGAAATTCATGAGGTAAACTCATCATTGGACAATTTCCTTTTCGATAATTTCCCCATTGTGAAAACAACAGGAGAAGATGAGCATCAGAAATTAAATAGTAAAGAGTAGAGAAATAAGCTAAGAGAAGACAGAGGGCTAAGAGACCTGCCACTGTGGCACAATCAGTAGTAACTACAAAGCCCTGAGTTCACAACTCCTAACCACTAGAAAAACAAAGTGGCCTACACTTATAATCTTAGCTATGCCATAAAGCCAAGATGAGGAGTTTTGCATTTCAGTATCATTCACAGCAAAAACTTCGTAAGACCCTGTGGGCAAAGACTGTATACATGTCATCCCAGCTACATGGAAAATTAAGAGAAAGCAGACTGCATTTTGAGGCCTGCCTAGGCAAAAGATTTTGTGAGAACCCTTCACCCATCTCAACAGAATAATTTGAGAATGAGGGCACACCTTTGCCAGACTGTGGCAAAAATCATAAATAGCAGGACTGTGGCCTCATTTAATAAATAAAACAGACTGAGAGCATGGGCTAGTGGTAGAATGCTTGTCTAGCATGCACAAAGCCCCAGGTTCTATTCCTTGGTACCATATACACAGAGAAAGCTGAAAGTGGTTCTGTGGCTCACATGGTACAGCATTATCCTTGAGGAAAGCCCAAGGACAGGGCCCAGGCCCTAAGGTCAAGCTCCAGGACTGGCAGAAACAGAAACAAAACAATAACCAAACAACAACAACAAAACCAGGACTGAAAGTGTAACATTAAGTAGTACATAATTAAATAAACCTTTATAAAAATTTAAAGTCAGCTGTGGGAGGGTGGTTCATACCTGTAATACTAGCTACTCAGGAGGCTAGGATCTAAAGATTTTAGTTTAAAGCTAGACCCAGCAGAAAATTCTGTAAGACTCTTTATCTTCAATAAACCACCAGAAAACTAGAAGTGGAACTGTGGTTCAAACTGGTAAACCATTAGTCTCAAGCAAGAGCTCAGGAACACTGTCTAGGCCTTGAGTTCAAGCTCCAGAACCCCCCAAGTGTCCCTCCCCCCAAAAGTAAAGTAAAAATATAAAAGATGAATTAGCTATCACTTATAATAAATAAAATGCTTAATATCTTTACCATAATAAAATAGAATGAACTACTAGGATAAATTCTAGTGGAGATGGTTTTTGGACTTCTCAATTTGGAAAACACATGGCATTTAAAAAGAAAAACCCTCTTGAGGTGGGCTAGTATGCTAGGAGAGGGGGGCAGATGGAACAGTTAATGATGGAAGAGTCAGACAAGATAGGCAGTTAAGTAAATTTTCCCAGTCAGTCTTTCTTCTTGGAACAAACTCCAGTGTTCTGTGTTTACTAGCTCTACTAAAGAGCTTGATTTTTGACAACAGCTTTCCTCCCAAAGTGAAATAGAACAATCGAAGGGGTGGGTACTGATCAAGATGCATTGTACTTAAACTTATTTGCTGAATTTAAACTTTGTACAACTAAGGATAAAAAAGTGAACTAGTAAATATTTTTTCTCACTTCAGATTTACTCTTGTTTTCTCCTACTCACTGCATAAAACTGGTTTTAATCTATGAGCTAGAGTTAAAATCATCAGTGTGGCAATACAGCATACAATGCTCCAACTGTTTGGTTTACTTCATGAAGGCATTGGCATGGTATTGACTACTTCCGGAAGTTCACATGCCCACAAAGCACACCAGACTTTTTATTATTCTCAGACAACAGTTGTTTAACTTTACTGAACTATTTGAAAATAAACTACCTTCTCATCTATAAATATTTTTGTTCCTGTGAGTGAAGCTTTTTATTTAACCTACAACTCCACTCTTCCAAAAAAAAAAAGCTATAAATGCTCCATTAACATTATTTCTAAAACTTATACTAATTTAATTTTTCCTTTCATATTTCAAATATAAAAGTCTAATATTAAACCTACTATCTCCAACAATGACTCCTGTACCTCTACTGCTAAGAAACTGTTAGAACAGACAAAAAGTACACATAGGGGCTCAGAGTTTGGCTTAGTGGTAGAGTGCTTGCCTAGCATGCTCAAAGACCAGGGTTCAATTCCTCCATAGCATATACATAGAAAAAAAGCCCAAAATGGTACTATGGCTCAAGTGGTAGAGCACTAGCCTTGAGGGAAGCCCGAGGACAGTGCTCAGACCCTGAGCTCAGTCTCCAGGACTGGCAGAAAAAAAAAAAAAAGTAAACACAGATTCCATGATATACCATATAGTTTTAGAAAGTCTTCATGGAACTGGCTTGGTGGTAGAGCACTTGACTAACATGCACAAGTTCCTGATTTGATCCCCAATACTACAAATAATAAATGGCTTCATAAGCTAGCATGACGGTATCCACCTATACCACTGGGGAGGCTAACATAGAAAGAAGTCCAGCTGTGGAACACTGCCCAGACTCTTCCCCAACCAAAAAAAAAAAAAGTAATAATAATGTGTCACATAACAAAGAATTCATAGCAACCAACTGGCACTACTGTCTCTATCTGTACTGTTCTGCTCAGTAATAGACTGAGCTGAAACCTTAAGTTTCACTCCCTATTCTGCCTGTCTTATTCTCCTTATATGGAAAATAGGTATGGCATGAGAACCTAAAGATTAAATAGAAGTTGGACTATCCTAAAAATTTAATAAGATATTAGTATATATGCATAAAACTATAGGCATTAAGTGCACCTAAGTATATAAAATTCACCACAGTCACAATTATTGTTATGACTGCAGGCATATGTGTTTATAGTGGCCCATTTTCTTTAGTCCCATACATTAATTAAATACATATTAAATGACTGAAATCATCTGTCATAGCTGTAACCTAAAAACTTTGAAGTAAAGGTCCCTCATTTCAATTTGATCAAAATGTTATTCCTATAAAATTTATTATGCATAAAACTTTATGAAGTGGGGCACGGTGGCTCACACCTGTAATCCTAGCTACTCAGGAGGCTGAGATTTGAGGATCATGGCTCAAAGCCAGTCAGCCCAGGCACAAAAGACTGTGAGACTCTTATCTCCAATTAATCACTAGAAAACATGAAGTGGGGCTATGCTCCAGAGGTAGGGCAATAGCCTTGAGCTGAAAAGCTCAGGGACAATGCCCAGGCCCAGAGTTCAAGCCCCATGACCCAGCAAAAAACAAAACAAAAAAACAAAACAAAACAAAAAAAAAACAACCAACCAAGCAAACAAACAAACAAAAAAACCCTTTATGATGATAAGTTCAGATTTGCCAGGCTCCTGAACAACTTACTGCTACAGGAAAGTATTCAGATCAGTTACCCTTTAGGGCAACTGAGTGACTCCTCTAAAGGAAACATCTTAAGATTAGAAAGGCAAAAACCTGTCATTTTAGCTTATATGAGAGGTTAAATTTGGGGAGATGGGACAAATGTTAACAAGACTCCCCTGTCAATGAAGAGCTGGGTGTAGTGGTATATACCTGTTATCCTAGCAGTAACAAGAAGCTTAAAATAGGTAGAGGGAGGCTCAGGCAAGAAAGAAGAACCTATCTAAAACATAAGGAGTGTAACAAAAGGGCAAGAGGCATGAGTCAGAGGTAAGAATACCTGACTGCCAAAGCTATTTTTAAGCCTTACAAAAAAGAGAGATCAGGGGCCGGGAGTTTGGCCTAGTGGTTAAAGTGCTTGCCTAGCATGCATGAAGACCTGGGTTCGATTCCTCGGTACCACATACATAGAAAAAAAAAAAAAGCCAGAAATGGTGCTGAGGCTCAAGTGGTAGAGCTCTAGCCTTGAGAAAAAGTCCAAGGACAGTGCTCAGGCCCTGAGCTCAAGCCCAGGACTGGCAAAAAAAAAAAAAAAAAAAAAAAAGAGAGAGATCAAAAAACCAAGTAAATGTGGGACGGGATGGGGGAAGGGAAAAGTGAGGAAAAAAAAATATGGGAAGGAGTAACAATGTTCCAGAAGTAATATACTCACTACCTTAAAATGTAACTGTAACCTCTCTATACAGCACCCTGATAATAAAATTTAAGTAAAACCAAAAAAAAAAAATCAAGTAAATATTTTCATATCCAAATATCCAAGAGGCACATACACATACACAGTCTCACATTCAAACTAAATCTTAAAGAGAAAATACATACATGTGATATTTCAGAGTAACAGATCATATACCTTGGGTTAAACTTTGCTTCTTCCATCATTTTTTTAAAATCTTCCTTAGCTTGCATTATTTTGTTTTTCTTTTCCCTGCGTTCTTCCTCTGCCCTGGTCTTTACATACTGATCAAACACCTATAAAAAAAATGTACAGTTTGACAAGTCAGTTTTCCATATAGGTAATTTAACTACCAAAAAAAGTATCTATCTCAACTGTAAGAGGAAAAAAATATACATATATAATATAAGTAATTAAAAACAAATTATCCTTAGTAAGTCTCACTTTAAAGTTTAACTTAAGTACTACTATACAAGCCCATGGCTCTCTACTTAGGAATCTAGAACAAAAAGCCTGAAAGCCTTTTGAATGTTGTAATTTTCCTTCACCATAAAGCATATACACCATTATGTAAAGCTAATTCAAGCAATTTACAAATGTGTAGGAGAAATGTGAATGAGAAACCATTCCCCAATCCATTCTGGGGGGGGGGGGGAGAACAGTAAGAATTTAGTGTAATTTTACTTTGGTGCTTAACACATAATTCTTACCAAAATGTAATTCATGGTTTACATCTGTTCTACACTTAATAATGTAGTTAAGACAATAAACTGACCATCTAATTCCCACCTTCCTCAAACCTCAATCAAATGACAGGAAGAGCTCTGCTAGGTGGAACAGAAAGTAATCCGAGCTATTGAAGTTCAGCTCTGGAGGACCATTGGGCCAGCCTGGGCAACAATTGGTGAGACTCCATCTCAATCAACAAGCTGGGTACTGAGGAACATACCAAGTTACTGGGAGGCACAGGGAAGATAGCAATCTGAGACTGGCCCAGAGCAAAGACACATTATACAAAAACGTAACTGAAACCAACAAGGGCTAGGAGCATAGTTCAAGTGGTACAATAACTCAGTTTGTACCCCAACACTATCAAATAAATAAAAGATAAAGTGACAATAGGATTTTGTTCCATTTTTGAATAATAAAACAACAAGGATTGGGTAATAAGACAGAAACAGCCATTTAGGAAATTTTAATGCAACTGGACAAATGATAAGGGATGTTAACAGATATTAAGGAGCTCAACAAAACCAGGCAAACAAAAAATCATAATCAGCAACTTCTTTGTTGATTGATAATCTGAGAATCCCCAACAGCTCAGGAATAGATAACAGCAGACATTTGCTAGTATGGGTGTGGTTTAGTTACAATAGCAACAGCAATGAAAGGCTGTTTAGAAGCCAAGAGATCCTTACCAAGTTCAATTGTCTAAACACTACTAATCTTTACCCTCACCAGAAGGCAAGTTCCTGTTCTCTACAGCAGGAGTTAACTAAACTTCGGCTTACAAAGATTGGTTGTAAAGAGTTCAAAACAGTTTTAACATTTTAAAAGGATTAGAAAAACAAGCAAATTTTATGACACATAAGAGTTAAGCAAGCTTTGAACAATCCTATTTGTTCTTTACATAGTTTATGAGTATTTCCACAATAGATAGATACAAAGCCCACAAAGTCAAAATATTAAGTTATCTTCAAGTTTCCATTAAAATTATGCTGAATCCTAGTATAGTATCTCTCACTAGGGGAACAGAAATAATGAGGCATACCAGACTAAGAACGAGGGGCTGCTTCAAATAAATATCCAACACTAAGATGGATCTTTGAGAATCAAGGCAGCAAGATGTACGGCCCCCTGCGAAAGACTACAAGTCTTTATTGAAATCTGGAAAACCTAAGGAGTAGTGGCTCTGAAGCATTCTCAATAGATCAACTTTAAAGCCCTGTACAGTAGGTTTCTCAACATGGGTACACTCTGCAGTGAGCTGGATATTTAGTAGTAGACTGCCAGCCTCTACTCACTAGATGCCACCAGCACAGCTTCCATTCAGTTGTAACAACCAAAAACGTGTCCAAGGGGAAAAAAAACATGCCTGGTTAAGACTTGTGAAAAGTACCAAATCATGATTACACACCCAGATGCTAAGAGTGCCCAACAATGCTCTAGTGCTTCACTCTTAATTATGAGATCAGGGCTGTAAGACATCTGAGGAAACTCTCCAATATGAAAACCAGAGCCCTAATCAGAAAAAAAGGAAGAAATGAAAAATTAAAAACATCAGAAACATTGAAAAGAGTGCATGTGCAAGATCCTGGATTTGATTCCTAGCCACTCAAAAAAGAAACAAAATGAAAAGATCATGAGAATTTCCCAGAATTGAAAAATTAGTTTCCAGACTGAAAGGGATTATTTCACACCTGTCAATGTGACTATTGAAACACTTAGTTAAAACAGGGGGGAAAACCTACAGTTGAGGAGGAACACAATGGCTTCAAATACATGAAAGCTGACAGCAAAGTGATGCCTTCAAAATCCTAAATGGTAACATTGCTGTAAATCATATGAAAAGCATTTCTAATGCCTTTCCTCCTATATATTTTTTTTACTTATGAAATCATTAGATGACATGAAAACTGCAAGAGAATGTATATTATTCGTTGAAATTGGGGGACAGGATCTTACTTATGTAACCTATAATGGTCTAGACCCTTACCACCCTCCTGCATATGCCTTTTGAGTATGGATGTGAGCCACCATGCCTGACTTGCACATTATCTTTCTCTTGGGGCATCATAATTTCATGTTTCCACCTTTGGGATAGTCAGGACCAAAGTTAGGCATCACTCGAGATGTTTCCAAATTTCTCCTATCATTTCTGTATTCATGGCTCTATGTTCTCTATTTTAAGCAACTGTAACTACAACTCATGAGCCAAACTTTTTAGTTTAGTACTATGAGAGGAACTAGACATTAAAACAATTCTAGATTACTCTTTAGAGGTAAGTAAAAACACATATTAATGAGTCCTTCAAGACAGCTGCTGGGGTACTGGTAATAGTTCTCCATTCTCTGATGAAGGTAACTAATTATATGTTCATTTTGCAAAATTACACTAATAATTTTTAGCCTTTTCACATACACACTTTTTAACCAAAAGCATGAGGCTTTATTACTTAATCCTACTATCAGTTTAATGTGTAATTGGACACTGATTCAGTAGACCACATTGTCTGAGTAATCGTGCTGATTATGTTCATGAGTTTGAGTCCAGCCTAGGCAAAGTACATTAGACCTGTCTTTTAAAACCCCAGACAGGGAAGAGAGAAAGAAGGAATGGCTCAAGAGGCTGACTGCTGGCCTAAGTAACATGCCTATGGCTCTAGGTTCAGTAATTTCCAATACCACAAAAACAATATATCTCTAGATATCCATATTATCTCCACATGAACATCTATCTATATCTTTAGACACAGATCTATTGTAAGATTTAAACTGTAACATCTATATATCTAGATGTAAATAGATTAACTAGAAAAGGACAAACTGAAGTAGTTATCATTTTAGATTAAGGCATTTTCATTTCCAATCTTTTAAACATCAAAGCACAAACTTCAGATATAAAATTACAGAACAAAATTTGTAGCCTAGCACTTTTGTGGTTGATTTTATGATTCCCATGCAAACAATCAAACCAAATACCTATGTATATGTATATGTGTACACACACACACACCTCCCAGTACCAAATGTCAGCCTCTCCTTCCTGTCCTTCCTCTCAGTTCTTACTCCGAAGTCTTCAGAAAATAATTTTAATTGAAAGGGCTAAGAATCTTTATGCAGAAATTTTAAACAGAACATTAGTTCTCAATGCTACATATGATTTCATACAAACAGAAATTCTGATTTTAGTGCCATGAAGATAAGCCATAGGAGTCCAGAGAAATGAACAAAACTCCCACCCTTATACATTCTGCAATAAAGATACATATCAACAATGTATAAAAGCAAAAAACAGAACATCTCAAGAACAATGTGAAGCCTGTAATCCTGGCTACTCAGGAGGCTGAGATCTGAGATTGTGGTTCAAAGCCAGCCCAGGCATAAAAATCTGTGAGACTCTTATCTCCAATTAACTACCACAAAACTGGAAGCGGTGCTGTGGCTCAAAGTGGTAGAGCACTAGCCAGGAGCTGAAGAGCTCAGGGACAATGCCCAGACCCAGAATTCAAGCCCCACAACCAAAAAAAAAAAAAAAAAAAAAAGTGAAGTATGGACAATAAAGATAAAGGTAGTATTTACACAGATCGATCCAAAGACACAAGACAATACAATTACACCTGAATGAAATGATGAAGTATAATCCCCAAAAGGTTTGTAAGAGCTTTAGAAGTTCATAAGAACACACACACACACCCCTAAATGAAATGGGAAGCAGTAAGAGTTAATGGGAATCCTGACTTAATTTGATCTCTCATAAACTTACAAGTCTGATGGCTTTACAAGACAGGGGGAATTGTGAAGAGAAAGATTAAATAGGAGATTATGCAGACAACAGTTAACCATCGTGGCTTGGATTAGGGTGTCAGTAGGGAAACACTGCTGTAGAGGTAGACTTGTGGATAAAATGGAAGTGGGTAGAATATAGAATAAAGAAAGATTCATGCTATAACCCCAGCATGGGGAAGGTCACAGCAAATTCCAAGTAACCTGGGGGTATACAGTGAGCCTCTGTCTCAAATCACACATATACAGACACACAAAGTTTAATAGTTCAAAAGAACCACCCAGGGGGCAGGAGTGTAACCTAGTGGCAGAGTCCTCACTTAGCATGCACGAAGCCCTGGGTTTGATTCCTCGGTACCATATACTCAGTAAAACCTGGAAGTGGTGCTGTGGCTCAAGTGGCAGAGCAGTAACCTTGAGCAAAAAGTGTCCAAGGACAGTTCTCAAGCTCTGGGGTCAGGCCCCAGGACTGGTAGGAAAAAAGAAAAGAAAAAAACAGAACCATCTGGAACAGCTAAAACAAAAACAACTGCTATGGGCCAGAGGTGAGGTCTAGTGGTAGGATGCTTGCATTCACCAAGAAGCCCTGAGTTTGATTCCCAGAAACCACATATACAGATAAAAGCAGAGTGATACTGTGGCTTACGTAGCAGAGTGCTAGCCTTGAGCAAAAAGTGTCCAAGTACAGTGCCCAGGCCCTAAGTTCAAGCCCCAGGACTGGCAAAGGAAATGAAAAAATCAACTATGAAGCTTTAAAAAAGAATGTTTCATAAGCACTAAAATGCATTATGACTAATAGACTACAAATACTTTCTTCAGTAAAGTCCACAGTTAGGCCTGCATGCAAATTAGCAAATTATTCCAGTTACTACTTTATATATAAATATTGATTATTACAATTACCAATGAAATCTTACAGTTCAAAAGCACCGCAGTAATAGTTCAAACATTCACCAGTTCATAGAAATCAAGATGGTTTAGGTGAGAAATTTATGTAAGTTGGAAGTACAATACTTTAGAGAAAGAAGCAACTACAACAAAGTTAATAGTGAATCATTATGGGAACATCAGCTTAGTAACAAGGTAACTCTAAAGTGCCCACATTTTTAAGGTTAAGATGATCATAATACTGCAATGTAGACTTTGCATATGTGGGATAAAAGAGATATAAACATGTCTGAACACTATGACAAATACACTTAAACACATGTGTGTGCTGGCAGACATTAATCAAGAAAGCTATAATCCCAAGTGCCAAATAGTTGTCTATTTTGGTAGGGAAGAATATGGGTATTTTTCCTTTTCACTCATCTCTATTCTGCTAGTTTTTTTTTTTTTTACTCTAAACTTGCATTAGCTGTCCAATAAAAAGCAAATTAAAAAATTTTAAACCATCTTATACATAACATCACTGTGTTGTGAGGCAGAAAATCAGCCATGTCTGAATATTTCTGAGGCAGAAAATTCTAAACAGGCCCATAACTAACTATAAGATATAAGACTGTAAAGTTATATTCAGAGAGAGAGACAGAGAGAGAAGGAAAAAAAAAAGATGATATTTTATTCCTTTAAAATCACCAGAAAACCAGAAGTGTTGCTATGGCTTAAGTGGTAGAGCACTAGCCTTGAGCTGAAGACCTTAGGGACAATGCCCGGGCCCAGAGTTCAAGTCCCACGACAAAAGAGAAAATAAAAAAAAAAAAAACACTATACTGATTAGCAGCTTCTACCTATAATCCCAGCACTAGAGAGATGGAGGCAGGAGAATTCTGTACTCAATGCCAAACATCTCAAGAAAAAAAAGAGCTAAAAGCTGAGGCATGATACAAGTGTAAAGTTTCTGCCTAGAAAGCTCAAGGCCTTGAATTCAAACCCAAACACTGTCAAAAGAAAAGGAAAGAGAAAAAAACAACAATGGAGACACGTTGTTAAGGCATATACCTTTCTTACAATAGCTACTTTGCATTTTCTTTTACCTGTTTTCGTTCTTTAGGATTAAGAAGCAAGTACCGAGGATCAAAAACTATCTTGTGCAACTCCTTCTCCCATGTTGAAAAAGCAGACACCTTTAAAATACAAAATATATTGCCTCATAATTAAGTTTGCTTTAAAAATGTAAAGGTCATTGAAATCTACAGGACATCTTTTTAATGGAGACATAAAAACCACACTGAAGTTCCCATCACTAATAAATGACAAGCAGTGGGAGGCTAGCAATAGCACATTTCCACATTAATTGGCTGTGAAGACCTCTATGTTATATAGAAATAACATACTTAATTACTCATTAAAATAACCACTACTGTGTGACATTTTAAAATCAGTACATCAGAAAAAGCCTTGAAGATTTACATTTTTGGTTTCCCATACAAATTCTCATCTTGTAAAAAAAAAAAAAAGATGCCATTTAAAGTTGAATAGTTTTACTCAAGTGAATTTGTGAATTAAACCCAAAAGTTGAAGTTTTCAAGCTCTAAGACTTATCTCATGAAAGTATCGGCTCTTTTAACAAAAAGCAACTCTGACAATATTAAGAAAAGAATTTTATGTACCTTACCTATCCGAAGTAATCCGCCATTCTGTAATGTTAATACTTATTTTACTCACCAAAAATTAAATGACCCAACAAATGTTAAATGTTATTTGTATTTAGAAGAACAGTAAAATGGCATTTAGTTAAATATGTTATTAGTCACTGGTAAGGTCATTTCAAAAGAATGTATAGTTATTTGATAGTGTACCCTCACCCCCCCCCCACAACAGGAGCACTAACCTTAGATTTGACCTTTTAGCAAGACATATTTTATATTACTTATACAAAACAGAAATATCTCCCCCAAAGATTGTTTTCTGACCCCTCTCTCTAGCAGCATGTCCTTGAACTGCTTCATTCGGGCCTCCAGAGGGACAATGGCCCTTTCTCGGGCAGCTTTAATTTCAGCTTCCATGGCAGCTTCTTTCTCTGAATCAATGTCTTTATTATCATCTCTCCTATAAAAAATAAAATAAAATATAAGGCATCAACAGACAAACTATTAATAACAAACCTTACTAATCTTAAAATAAATGAAATAATCAGACTCACTACTAAGGCAGCACATTTTTGGCAAAAACAAATTATATTGATGATTCCAAATAAACTCTAAAAAATAAGACTTTCATTCTAATAATAGTATAATTACAGCTTTATGATATTACAATGAATATATTGTTAGGAAAAACATATACACACACACATATATATATATATATATGGTGTCTCTCCTTGACATATAAAGTGAACATTTACTTAAATGAGAAGTCTTTCTAGCTTATGAAGTTTATCTAGCTTATAAAAACTGTTAGAACTGAGTATTTTTAGCTCTTCAAACATATAATAGCATTTTCTAAGGTATTTTATGTTATAAATTCCTAAAATATTTTTAAAATATAATGAAACTATACTGTTAAATCTTAGTAAACTTGAGCATTTATTTTGAAAATAAAAATAAAATATTTACTAACTTAGCCAAGTGGATATGTGAGATATATACCTTACCTACCTGATATTTTTATTACTCACTTTCTAGATGATAAGTTGATATTTAAGTTGAATGACAGGTCCCAGAGAGCAACATGGGCCCAGGAATTATTAAGTAGTAATAGTAGAAATTATAATTGTTCATCAATACCTAAACTATTTCTTGTTCTTCCAAAAATGCACCTTGGGGCTAAAGGGAGAGCTATTGCTTATGTGGCACTCAAGTGAGATTGTGAATATGAAATCAAGTCACCTCTCAAAACATATGCATTAATGGAAAAAACTTATTCATGTAAATAACCAAAAAAGGTAACTGAGTAACACTCATGTATCTGAACAGGTCCTCTGTCTTAAATATGGACCTTCTAAAGTACATAGTATTAATAAAATTGGTTCACTTTCCCTACACAAATGTACTAGAAATTCAAAGCATGCTATCTAGGGAACTATAGGCAGCTCAGGAGATTAATTACAACTAAGGCTAAACCATAAATCTAAGTGAGAGGTAATTAGTAACTTAGGGAATATGAAACCACAGAAACAGGAGACATGGTTATATATGACCTGCAGGAACTAGGGAGATAGTCTGTGACCTAAGATATGCACAAAACAAACAGATAAAAGCAATTTGCCAAACAATATACCTTTTGAAAGTAACTATGAACTATTTAAAGAGTTAAAATGCATCCAAGAAATATAATAATAAAAACAAATAACCTTTACAGAATTATACTAAATGAAAATGTCACAATACAAACTATCACTATCTATCTCAATGAAAGAAATAAAAGAAAAACTAAGCCAGAAAAAAATAGGCTTTTAGCTTTGTACCTAAATAGAGAAGCTCGGGCAATCCACATAAAGGACTTCTTTGACATTCTCCTGATAAAAGCAGTTAAAAACCTTACAGAGTTGTCTATAAGAACAAACAATTAAAAACAACCTAAAAGTTTAACATCATAGAAACATCCAAAATCATGGTACATAAACAGAATGAACATAGTCATTTATATTAAGAAAACATATCATTCTAAAATTCTTTAAAAAGAACACAAAATTGGTTAATCACAACTAATAAAGATACATTTGGTCAAGAACTACAAAGCCAATTGTAAAAGTGAGATTAGCTGTGTCAAAGTAATAGATCACAACGATTATCTTTAGTATCTTAATTTTTTAAAAAACATTGTCAATAAATGTTATTTTTTCAAAAGAACCACCCTAGATAAGGGCTGACATACTTTTTTCCTTGCCATAATTTGAGTATATTCAACCTGCCCCCTTCCGATTAGGACTATGCTGATCAGTCCCTAATAAAAGGGAATAATTTTCCTTTTTTATTGCTAAATAATAGGCCCAACCCCCAGCCCCCAACCTCTACCCAAACTTTCCACCTCCCGGTAATAAGTAAACATCCATATTTTATTCATCTCTGGCCATGCTACTGATTCTATTTTTATCAGTCTCTTTCAGAGCAAAGATAAAGATAAGCTCAAAGATTAACTCCTAACTAGACAATAAAGACCAGATTCAAGGACTAGCTAGATCACAAGTATATAGGGAGAGAAGTCATTGTCAATTTTCAGGAGAGTTCTGAATGGAATTTGGAAGTATATATCAAAGGAAAAAAAAATCTCTCTTCTAAATAAAGTTTAGACTTTAGAATTTTTGTAAAATTATTAATCAACGAATTTCCAATACTATTTGTGCTCATTATTATACATATATATTTATTAAAAGTTAATATATTTGAATAACCAAACATTTCTCAAGGCTAGCAACAGAAGGGACACATTATAAAACAAAGCTATTAAATATCAAGTGCAAGAAAGCATTCATGACTTCTGTCACCTAGTAACATACATATTGGTTGTCCCTTCCAAATACAAACTGATAACCTAGTAAACATGAAGAAGTAAATCTACCTGGGACTGCACAAACTGTATTACTTACTTCCGCTTTTTTGCTTTAACAGGTTCATCTTCATTCATTTCTTCCATTAATTCTTGTTCTTCTTTAACTGTTAAGACAAAATTTAATCAAAACTTTCAATAAAAAGATTTAGCAACCGCTGAACTACTTAGGCAATAATCCTTCTGCAAATCAGTCTAGAACACTTGCAGTTTAATTGTTTAGAGTTATTTCACTCACTTGCACTCATAGAGAATTGCCACTTTTGGATGGACAGCATTGTTGGGGTCGGATGTCCTGGCAAAAATATTTCAAATATTATTATAAAGCTACATGCATATATATTTTCTACAAACTTTTCTTTCAAAACCTTATTTGCATATACTACCTCTTTCACAAAATCTTAAAAAGAACAAACAATTCCATAGATATTCCCCTTATATTACAATTTCAATTTATTTTGAAATGTTTTTTTTCCTAATCTTAATTTTACAAATATATAAAATAATATTTCCTGGCTGGGCACCAGTGGCTCATGCCTGTAGCCCTAGCTACTAAGAATGCTGAAATCTAAGGATCATGGTTAGAAATTAGACCAAGCAGACAAACTGGGGAGATTTGCCAACTGCAAAAAAGCTGTAGCTTAAGTGGTAAATAAAGCACCAGCCTTGAACAAAACAGAAAGCACCCTGGCCCTGAGGTCAAGCTCCAGTATCACCACATAAAAAAATTTTCCTGCCCCACACTTTATGGTACTCTCTTTCATGGTGAATGTTAATAAATGAATAAAATATCTGAAAACAGACTAACAAAACAGAAGCACATTACATACATTCTTGGTATAATTCAGTAGCTCTAGTTGTATAAAGCATTATTATACCTATAAGCAAATACTGCTGAAGGGGAAAACAAATGCCTAGCATCTTCCAGCATTAGACAGGAAATATTCCTCTAATCTGGAAATGTAGAAAATGTCAGTAACCATAATATATATATATATATACATATACATATGCACACACACATACACATATTCTTATATTTTAATGCATTTCTCATTTGTAAGTGTTGTATCAAGATGTGATAAATTCAAAATATTAAGTTATACATTTATGCTGCTCATGGGGGCGGGTGGTCTATAAAAGCAAAATCTTATCAGTATTATGGGAATTTGCCTAATAAGCAATACATAACAAAAATTATGTATAGCCTGTCACCATGCCTCACATCTACAATCCTAGCAACTTAGGAGCCTGAGATCTGAGGCTTGAAATTTAAAGCCAGCCTTTGCAAGAAAGTCTGTGAGATTATTCTGTCCAATTTAAAAAAGCCAAAGTGGAGCTATGGCTCAACTGGCAGAGTGCCAGCTTTGGGCAAAAATACCTCAGGGCCCAGAACCAGCACATTTTTTTAAAAAAGGAAAAAAAAGAAAGGAAGGAACAAAGGGAAGGAGGGAGGCAAAGAAAATTATGTATAAATGTTAATACTCAGCAGTCTGAAATGCTATCTGAACAAGAGTAAAGGTTTTTAAGAAATTCTCTTATGATCTAAATGCCTCTCTATTCTTGGAAAAAAGGTTATCATCTAGTTTAAGCCACAAAACTTTTATAGAATTTTAGTGAAAAAAAAAATAAGAACACCTATACAATATTCATCAAGAGGCCTTATATTCAATGTTGCTAAATGTACCAATCCTTTGTACAACTACTTAAACAGTTAAAAAATAGCCTGTACAATTTCGATTACTACAAAAAATACCATCCCTATTAGTCCAAAAAGGTACTATAAGACTCGCTGAGGAGCATTTCAGTTGTATTAACGAGCAGAAACAACAAAGATCTTGACAAAGACATTAAGTTAAAATGTACGTATTTTGCATGCACAAGTTCCACAGGCAAGCAGCACTGCCTCTGCTGTGAGGGTGGGGTTTACCATTGCTCTCCATCCTGTCACATTTTCAGGTGTGCCTGTCAGGTCTTCTTGGAAGTTCACAATTGTCAATGAAGTGTTCTTCCTGGGCAAAACTTTTTCTCTATGTTCTGCATAATCCTGTCATGTAGCCAACTTGTTCAACTTCCCATCAAATTGACTGGTATAAGCTAATTTGAAGAACTAATACGCTCAATAATGTATTAATAAAAACTATAGCTTAACACATTAAAAAATGTACATACTCTGCAAAACACAATCTTACTCAAATTTTCACCAGAAGTTATTTTAAAAATAAGTGTTCCTAAGGGTTTCCATACTCTTCTCATCACTAAAAGAACAGTAAGCTTAGAGCATAAATTATTATTTTAAAACTTACTTAGTTTCTTCATGTCTTCCAGTCCTTTTTTATGTGGGGGCTCTTGAATAATTTTGTCAACATCTGCCCTTCCAATTAAATCATCAGGTCGGTCCCACATAGAAAGACGGGTGGTGGGATTATAAAAGAAGACTCTCTCATCACCAGTCCAAACAACACACCTAGAAATTGATTCACAATATTATTCTTCTGTGTTCAGAATAAATTTTATGCTTATGTCTTTAAAGATCAATTGGTCAAGAGGGGAGACAACAGACAGGACATTTTCCTGTTTCCAATAGTTTACTTACAAAGAAACTAATATGGCTGTTAGAACTGAAAAAAACTAATTAGCTGATTAAGGTTTCTTGTTTTTGTTTTTTCTTTAAAAAAAAAAAAAGGAAGCAGCATTATATATTGAGAAACCCAGGGAAAGCAAATCAAAATTATCAAGAGTGCTTAGGAACTTGGTTTTGAAGATTCAGTGACAGTACTAGATGAATTTAAAGGCAATAATTGCAGGTATCTAAGCAGTTCTAAAATTTTATGAACATATCATAGCCCTATTCTCATGATATAACCAAAATCATCCTTCAAACAACCTACTCTGAAGCCTTTCATATTTAATTATATCTGGTATAAAATGTAAAAGAGAATATCAACTGCACTATAAGAAACTATAGCTTACTGGTCCTGTTTTTCAAACTATAAGTCAGACAAAAAAATAAAACAAGTTGTGAAAGGAATCTGTAAACTTTTTGCAACAATATATAAAAATGTATAAAACAATCAAAATTTAGAGAAGCAGTTACAAAGGAAGTAAATTTCCTATTTCCCTCTCATTCTTATAGCCCGACCTTAACTGCTAGCTGTTCCTAGTTTCAGCAGGTAGCTAACAGTATAACAGGAGAAACCAACTACTGTAGTCAGATAATCAAAAGCTGTCTAGGGGCCAGGTGTTTGGCCTACTGGTAGAGTGCTTGCCTAGCATGCACAAAGACCCAGGTTTCATTCCCCCATACCATGTCCATAGAAAAAAGCCGGAAGTGATGCTGAGGCTCAAGTGGTAAAGCGCTAGCCCTGAGCTCAAGCCCAGGACTCGCCAAAAAAAAAAAAAAAAAAGTGACTGACATTGAAATGATCAAAGGCTCTATGTACTACAAAAACTATAAAAGCAGTAATTAGACTTCATATGATGAAAAGAAAACTGGAAAGTAATGGCGATAGTAGAGAAGCAGAAATTACATTGATAAAACAGAAAATTCAGAAATTAACTGGGATCAATAATTATCCCACTTGAAGAACGAGGAACAACAACAACATATTTGTCAGTGGCAGTGTTGGTACCAATATTCTGTGACTTGTGTGAGAACATATGAATGTAATTGAGAAATGAAAAATTATTTTTAACAAGAAAAGAAAATATTAAAATGAGTATAAGATGATATGGTTCAGGAAAAAATCTTTTACCACACTGGAATGATATATGATGGCATGAACTCATTATTATACTTTCAATTATCCTCTATCTGCTTCTACCAAAGATATCTAAAAATAACTAATGCAATAGTAACACTATCCCTAGATTTCATCACACTATGTCTAAAAATGCTTCTTCCGACAAAAGTAACTTTCTTTGGAGAAAAAACTAATTCTAGGTCTAAGGTACGAAATTCACAAAAACAAGCCTTACATATCCTGTCATAATAAAACGGCCAATAAAGAAAAAAGTCAGCAGAAAAGCTCAGGAGCCAACCTTAAATAAAACAAGATGAGACAACTTACTGAAATAATAACTATAAGGAGATTAAAAACATAAAATAGATTTAATTCTATGAGTAACACTCAAACAAACTCTTTATTTCTAGAAATTGGTTCTCTTTTCCACTACTGTATATACCGCTAAACACTGATTGGGGGGAGTATCCTACAAGCATTTCAGCTAATAAATTTAAAGAGAATAACAAATACAATTGTTGGCATTAAGGATCTAGGCCTTGGAATTCCATCCAGTCTTGTACTACTGACACAACTGAGATTTGGGGTCAAACAATTCTAGGCTAGGCGCTGGTAGCTCATGCCTGTAAATCCTAGCTACTCAGGAGGTTGAGCTCTATGGGCACCAAAGACCCTGAGACTCTTATCTCCAATTAACCACTAGAAAACCAAAGTGATGCTATGGTTCAAAAGGTAGGGCAGTAAGCCTTGAGCCAAAGAGTTCAGGACAACACCCACACCCAGAGTTCAAGTCGCACAACCAACGACAAAAAAAAAAAAAAAAGACAGACGGATAAAATAAATGCTTCCCAGGATTACCAAATACTCACTGAAGAACAAAAATTTTTCCCTTTCGAAAACCACTGATATAGGCAGTATACTCTCCCCCCCATACACACAGATAGAGCAGACATACACTTTTTTTTTAAGAAAACTAATATCAGAAGATTAGACCTCAGGCCAGGAGTTTGGCCTAGTGGTAGAGTGCTTAGGTAGCATGCATGAAGACCTAGGTTTGATTCCTCAGTACCATATAAAAAGAAAAGCCAGAAGTGGTGCTGTGGCTCAAGTGGTAGAGTACTAGCCTTGAGGAAAAAGCCCAAGGACAGTGCTCAGGCCCTGAGTTTGAGCCTCAGGATTGGGGAAAAAAAAGAAAACAAAGATTAGACCTCAAACTGATTTCACCTCTAGATCTACTCTCTAGTTTATAAGATGTTCAGAAATGGAAGACCTTATTAAACAATAACCAAAGGACTTAAGACAAAGTTAAAATTAAAAAAAGCAAAAGAAAGCTTGAAATGGAATTCATAGATTACAAGACTTTAGAAATAACCAATTAATTTCAAACTGTATATAGATTAAATGTCAGCCACATGATAATGCTCATGCCTGAAATCCTGGCTGTAGGCTGAACTGACACTAACTAGCCTTGTTAAAAAATAAAAAAGCCAAAAGGCTCTTTCCCAGAAAAGAGCTAGACAACTGGCTCATGCCTGTTATCCTAGCTATAGTGGGAAGCCTAACCTAGGTCAATCATGTTCAGGCATGTGCCTAGACAGAAAGCAAGACCTTATCTCAAAACAGCCAGCAAAAACAAAAAGGCCTAGAGGTATAATCCAGTCATACAAAGAGTGTAGCAAACACAAGGCCCTGAGTTTAAACCCCAGTAACACCCACACACACAAGAAAAGCTGAAGTAGGAACAAGAAAATAAGTGAGGTGAACAGACAGAAGAAAAAGGGAAAAACAATGAAATCCAATTGTGTATTCAGACCAAGCCTAAGACAATAAGAATAAGCAGGTGATTTCACAGTTAAGTTAAAAAAATCTAATTTTACATTGTTCTATAATGTAATTTGGGTGTGTAAATACACATACACACACTGTCTTATATCATAAGTAGATATATATATTTACACCCTTACTATGTGGTTAACATTTAATTTTATATATAAATGTAAAACATTTTAAGTAACTTTTAAAACTTTCAGGATTGTATAGTAGTTCAAGTATAGAACTATGAACAGTAAACAATACTGGAGAGTACCATGGAAGAAGAAACTTATAGCAACTAAATCTAAGGTTAAAAAAGCCAAGTTACCATAGTGAAAATATGGAAATCAACCCAGATGCCCCTGAGTAGATGACTGAATCAAGAAGATGTGGTACTTATACTAAATGGAATTCTATGCTGCCATCAGAAAGAACGACAATTTGTAAGGAAATGAAAGAATTGGAAAAAAATTAAGTGAAGTAAGCCACACCCAAAGGAACACAGGCTCAATGGTTTCCATCATTTATAAAAATTAGTATAGAGCTGGGAGTTTGGCCTAGTGGTAGAGTGCTTGCCTAGCATGCAAAGACCCGTGTTTGATTCCCTGGTACCACACACATAGAAAAAAGCCAGAAGTGGTGCTGAGAGCTAGCCTTGAGAAAGTCCAAGGACAGTGCTCAGGCCCTGAGCTTAAGCCCAAGACTAGCAAAAATTAATAAATTAAAAAAATAATAATTAGAATTAGTACACATCTAGGACTCTACTAGCAGAGGATTACAACAGCTCAAAACCTAGGTAAATAAAGTCATATAGAATGAAACTAAATGAAAGGAACTTTAGGATATGGAAACAAGAGCTGTATCTTATATGATTGTTGTTCTTAATATACTATAACTATATGTTATATAATGTATATATTATTATATTATATATATTTATTATATATACTTAATATACTACAATATATACAATTAACCTTTGGTTAATATCATATTGTTACCGTACCTCACTTTGTTACCTGCTATATTGAATATAGTTTTATTTGTTTATTTGAAATAGGAAAGGGAAGGGGGGAAAACAAAATGATTGGGAGGGAGTAAGGAAGGGAAATGGGGACAAAAACATGAGAAGGGGTATTAATGTGTGTGAAGTAATGCACTTACCACCTGGTGAATGTAACTTAACCCCGCTATACATTACCCCATCATTAAAAAATAAAATTTTAAAAGCCTAAGTACAAGAAACCAGAATTAAAATATCAACTGGATAAAAGTATATCTGGGCCGGGCATGGTGGCTCATGACCCTAATCCTAACTACTCAGGAGGCTGAGATCTGAGGATGATATTCAAAGCCAGTTCAGGCACAAAAATCTGTGAGACTCTTATCTCCAATTAACTACCACAAAACTGGAAGTGGGGCTGTGGCTCACGGGGTAGGGCAGTAGCCTTCAACTAAAGAGCTCAGGGACAATGCCCAGGCCCAGAGTTCAAGAACCATGACTGACCAAAAAAAAAAAAAAAAAAAAACAAAGGGTATCTGACATACTTTTTTTTTTTCTGTGGGTCATTGGGCTTGAACTTGACCCGAGCACTGTCCCTGAGCTTTTCAGCTCAAGGCTACCACTCTACCCTTGAGCCAAAGCCCACTTCTCATTTTCTAGATAAGAGTCTCAGGTCCTTTTGTGACAGGGCTGGCTTTAAACCTTGATCCTCAGATCTTATCCTCCTGAGTACCTAAGATTACAGGTGTGAGCCACTGTGCCCAGCTTTTTTTTTTTTTTTTTTTTTTTCTTCCCCAGTTGTGGGCCTGGACCTGAGCACTGCCCTTGGGCTTTCTCAAGGCCAGAGTTCTATCACCTGCGCCACAGCACCACTTCTGGCTTTTTCCAATGTATGTGGTACCGAGGAATTGTACCCAGGTCTTTGTGCATGCTAGGCAAACACTCTACCACCAGGCCAAACTCCTGGCCTAACATTTTCTTATTTTTCCTATAGAAAGAAAAAGTATTTAAATAATAAAGGATAATCAAAAGAATAAAACTACTGATTAACTAGTGCATACCACGGAGTACCAGGAATAGGAGTAGTTGCCACTGGCTTTGCCTTTTGAGCAGCTTTTTCTTCTTCCGTCATCTCTTCTTCTTTGGGTTCCTATGGGACATAATATTGTTCACATTTAGTTAAAAAAAAAATAACAAAAATAGTCACTACAAATATCTCAAAGTACAATGAGTATACTAATTGCTAAGACTGGAGAGGAAACCCTGAACAGGAATTTCTTTAAAAAAAAAAACAAAACAAAAACAAATTTAAATCCTTGCCCCACTGAAAGAACTGAACTACAGAGTAGCAGAATCCAGCAGCAGCAGCTAGTCCTCTCTTACAAATTCACTAGTAATGTGTTTAGAGGCAGAAATGAAGAACTAAATTATATGAAATTAAGGAGACCTCCTCATTTAAAAATATTACTTATTTCCCCTAAGTTTCCTAATACTGAACCATGGTTATCATTGGCTCCTCACCACAGAAAAGAAGATTTCAAAAAATGTAAGTTATCATTCCAGGCCTGAATATAACACTAGGGAGGAGAAAAAGAATACAACCAACATTGGTCGAATATGAAGAGTCACTTCTCACTTTAACCCGAACCTGTGTACAAAAATCAGGAGATTAGATTCAACTAACAACTGAATAGAATCCTTATTCTTTTCTTCATACTTAGTACATTCTAGCAATGCTCTGACCCAAGATTATTGTACTTCTATAGACCCTACTTCCATATAATGCCGCATTTCAAAGGAAAAATTGGTTTAGAAATATCAGAGAATCCTAAAATTTCAGAGATTAAACTTACAATAATTATTTTAAAATACATGAAATACTCTATAAGTAAACTGTACCAATCAATCAAAGTTGGATCCCAGGTTAGCAGGTCATGGCCCTTTTACCTCCTTTATCTCCTTTATAGGCTCTTCCTTAGGATCCTCCTCCTCTGTCTCCATTGGCAGAGGTTCTTCTGATTGCTCTTTAATTGGCTCTTTAATCTTCTCATCTAATTTTTCTGTTAAAAATATGTCATTCAGTTGACATAATTTAAAAAAACTTTCAGAAATTTGAAAGGTAAGATATTTTGTTTGTAGTTACTAGGTTCCCCCTCCCACACCCAGTACTAGGGCTTGAACTCAGGACTTCACACTGGCGAGGACTTCATGCTCAGAGCTGTCCACACCTGCAGCCCAGCTTTCTGATGGTTAATTAGAGATGAGTCTCAAAGACTTTTCTGATGGGGCTGATTTCAAACTTCAATCCTTGAGAGCTCAGGCATTTGAGTAATTAGGATTAGACATAAACTAAAATGCTCCTTTTTGGAGTATCATTTATTTGATAATAAGAAAAAGAAATGATTTAAAACTGACTCACTTCAACATAAAGTAAAATCGGTCAGGTCATTCATATATCATTTGCAGCATCCACACACTGCTAAAAATGTGAGTCTTGTACACCTAAGTCTCTTAAGCGCCTTAATTATTTTTCCTTTATGAAACACAAATTCCTTGCTGATCAGAATTATCAATCATCAATAAGGACAATACAAATTATATAACCCTAGATAACACAAAAATGTATGTATGTACATATGTGTATTACATGCATACATAAATGAACTGATTTCTGCAGATGGAAAAGGGACAACTAATATAAAAGCAGAACCAACTCTACCTTTTTCCTTTAGTTCTTGGGGTTTTTCCCAGGTTGATTCTAATGTTCTATTATTGTAATAATATGTCTTCCCATCTGCGGTTTTATATTCAGTCCATTCAGAAACTGCTGTTGCTCCTGCTAACGTAGCAGGTGAAGCTGCAATAGCAACCTGGGGGTGTATCATGGGAACGATAGGAGGAGCCATTCCTGGTAATACACCTAAAAAAAAGAGCAATAAAAAATTAGGTCCACGTATTAAATTGTAGTACAAAACAAATCTCTATAATATGAACTAAATCTTTCTATTTAATATTAACAAACAAAGGGTCAACTGGAACAAGATTATACCTAAATTCTACTTCCTTGGTTTTTAAATTTTAATGCCAACATTCAATTAGAAATCAACCAAAAATCATAAATGTGGGTTCTCCTCTATAATGAAGTCTAAATATAAACTATAAAATTCATGGCATATTCTTTACTAACAAATGTAAACACATTTTTATAAGGACATTTCTCAAACTAAGAGCCAATTATAAAGGCTCTCCAAAGACCCTTCCAGCAATGAAGCAATTTGTCAAATTCCAATGACTTTTACTCAGCGTAATTCCTGAAACAAAATTATTTCCTTGTTTCAAATACTTATAAATATATAAACAAAATTCTCACTTTTACAGCAAAATTACTGAGTTCATCAAATCTAAATGACAAAGTCAGTTATTTCTACAGACTGCTAATACAGACTAAGTGTATATATTTCATAAGAGAAAGGAAAGGATCCTTAAGCTAGTTTCTTTAAGACAGGTCTAACTATTTAGCCCAACCTCTCATTGAATTCTTGATACTCCTGCCTTAGCCTCCAAGTGCTGAGATTATAGGTGTATACTACCATAACTGGCAAGAATTCTAGTTTTGAAGACAAGCCAAATTTATACTTTATAAGACAGCTAAATAAATCAAAACTATATCTTACTTCTAAAGTAAGAATATCTAAATCTAAATTGAAAACAAAATACTTGAATCTAAAGTTATCTTAGATAACTTTAAAATACAAAATATAGCATACACACAAATATTTACACATATACTCACTAGCATGCAAGCATAATAATCACATCACTTTACACATGGATATGATTTTTATATTTAACTTAAAAACACATCAAAAATAAAATTAAATGTTATGAATATGAGAATGAAGTTGTTTACACTTATTACATAAATTAAGTTATAAAGTGATCTGACCTTATTTGCTTTTGTGAACCAAAGTATCTAATACTATAGGCAATTGGGAAAATTAAGTGTTTGTCAAATATGACAACTGTATTTAAACTGCTCATTAAAAAATATATATAAATTTAAAAATATCCACTCACTAGGGCAAAAAAATAAATAAAAGGATAAACAACAACATTCACTACCATGCCAACTTACAGACAAAACAAACTAAGATGGTTTTAAAAATTACCGGTCTTGGTGGTAGCGACTGTCTTTACATACGGGCAGCTGACTATTTGCATCATTGCTACACCTGTAAAATGGATAAGCAAGCACAGGTTGGAAAGCTGCCATTGTATGTCGGCTACCACTGGGATTCAGGGAAATAATTTACCACTACAATTTAGAAAGTTACTTCCAATGAAAAAGATCAAGAATGGAATAAATTTTGAGGTGGTGTCCAATCTAATGATACTAATTCCAAATTACAACATCAGTTACCTACCAGCCCTGATAATTAAAAGAAATCTCTAGAGGTTAAATGTAATGAAAGAAAACTCCTTCATTACACATATGTAACGAATTCCTAATATGGGACATTTTCCAACAGAATATCAAACCCGTGCTGCTGTTGCTTAGATGCCGGGAAACGCAGATGCAGCATGGCTTTATGTGGCTGTTAACTTGAAACTACATTCAGGAACTGAGGAATGAGGCTCAACTATGCAGAAGAAGAAAAGGAATAAGAGAAAAAGGGATGGGAAGAATAAGAAGAAAATAAAGCATAAAATGGATCCTGATATTCCATGGCAAATAATAGTTTAAATAAAAGAAAGGCAAAGATGAAGGAGAGAGAACTGTATTCAACTAGCAAATATCCATGTTTAATGCCTGCTACAGGGAATCACATGAACTTGGAACACTGGAGGCAGACTGAAGCTGAAAGCACCAAGCCCATTTAATATTGCTAGTAAGTATGTATTACAGGCTGACAGCTGCAGGGTCCTTCTATCATAGGCTAACAAACCACTTGTATTCACAGAATATTACATACAGTTCTGAGAAAAATGAAAATTCATCAGGATGTGTTATAATGACAGTAAGAGAATAAAAGGAAAAGTTGAAAAACTAATATTTTTTAACTGAGAAAATTCTAAATTGGAAGTGAATTTTAAAATGTTTTAAATGAAAATAGCTGAATGTTGAACATACAAGAGATATAAATTTTACTTTTCTTCCTTCTAGGAAAACTATACTTAGGTGTACCCACGAAAATCAAAAAATAGAAACAATAAACTATTCCCCCTCTAATAGAAGAAAAGAAAAACCTCCCTGACTGAAAGACTAAAATTAAAGTTAAGCCCATAGTTTATAAGTAACGTAACTTTTTTAGACACACACACAAAATACTGCCAATTTTTTAAGTTTCTTTAATATTTTAATTACTATTTGATATAAAGCATATTAAAGCTAAACTGTCTATTAATCTTGTTAAACTAAAATGAAAGCACTGGACTCTAAGACCATGCGGAGTAAAGCTGTATATATAGATTTATTTTCCCTAATGTTGAATTTATCTGGTTAAAGAAGTGATATCACTTAAGTTTAAATTAGTATAAATAATGCCACCAAATCTATTACACTAGCACTTGCCTCTTTTCTGTTTTTGGGGTTTTTTGTGTGTGTGTCATTACAGATGTACGCAGGCCTTAGTGCTTTCACTCAGCTTTTCTGCTCATTGTTGGCATCTAGCCCTCCAGCCATGCCTCCAGTGGATCCTGCATCTAAGAAGACAGGATTGTGCAAGGCACTGGTGCCCATGCCCTAATGTGTTTTAAAATGGGAAACTGTCCATTTTTCCTACTAGGAAATTTTACTTAGTATTTTGGATAATTCTGATGCTAACAACAATGTCTTTTTTTAATTCCAAATAAGATTTTAGTTTAGAAATTAGAAAACCCTATTTCAACTTCACTGCTCTCAAATCCCACCCTTTATTCCTTCCACTCCTTCCATTCATCTTATGTATTTCTTAATTATATTCACTAGAGACAATGCTGACTAAAACAGAATTTAAGTCTTCAAGATAATTGTTCCAGTTGAGCTTTACACTTAGTTGAAATAAAGAAGAAAAAACTGAAAGATCTTTATTATACAAAAAACAAATAAAGGTCTGGGGAGGAGAAATGTGAGTCTTGTCTTTTTGTAGTATTTTGTAGGACTGAATTAAAAGGGGAAATGAGAAAAAGGAGTTAGAAATGCCTTAGTACAAGCAAATATTAATGTGCCTTTCTCTAAGACATTACTTCCATCTCTCCAAATCTTTGTATCTTGTATAAAAATCTTTGAAACTTACCCAATTCAAATTCTCTTCCAGCTGAACTATAAAATGACTTCAGTGTCTGCTATGATTATTACAAAATGCCTTTTACTGACAAACTTCCACATAAGCCATTTGATTTGGTGACCCAAATGCTCACAACAACCTGTTTTTTTAATGATGGGGCAAGAATCAGGAAACAATGTGTAGCACCAAAATACAACTAAAGATGGAGTGATTTATTACAAGTTTCAATTTCCACAGACATAATATTCTGTCCCTTTCATCCTAGGAAGAACCTAGAGTAAGTCCTTTCAGATGACAGCTTTTCAAAAGATTTCCACAAAACTATCAGGCTACATGTAAGTCTTCTCTCTATACAACTAACAAACTTGTCCTTAATAACACTGTCCATAACTCTAAAGCAGACTGAGATTTCAAAGGTTATGACAAATACATGCTATTCTCCAGCTGCCATAACATTTCCTATAAAAATTATATTCAGACAAAGTATCCAGTTGCTCACCCAAAATTGAACTTAGAAAAAAAGAGAATCCCTAGTATTAGAGAAAACAATTTTTTGTCACTTTAAAATGATCTGAATTTCTTAAATATCACATGTGGGACACTTCATTATCTAACACAACATCAATTTTGAATAAAAGGTTTTTCAAGCTGGGTGCTGATGGCTCACACCTATAACCTTAGTTACTCAAGAGGCCAAGATCTGAGGATGGCAGGGCAAAGCCAGTCAGGCAAGAAATTCTGTGAGACTCTTATCTCCAATTAACCACCAAAAAGCCAGAAGAGCTATTCCCCCAAGAAGTACAGCTAGCCTTGAGCAAAAAAGTTCAGAGATAGCACCAAGGCCCTGAATTCAAGCCCCAGGACCAACACATACAAAAAAAAACTTTTTCAAATAAAAACCATGAATTCTTAAAACTTTTGGTTCCTGTTACCAAGACATATTTAGAAATGTCTCTTTCAATTTTTTAAAATAAATGTGTACAAATCTAATAAGTAACTTTATCTGACTCTACTTATACCCAGAAACTAGTGCAATGAATTATCAGTAATAAATAGATGGAGGATTGTGAAATTGAAATAGAAGTCAATGTTCTTTTCATCCTTGCTAACATAGCCCTATGAACTTAATCTCTCTTCAGTATCAATATTTTCAAGCTATAACAAAGACTAAATTATGGATCAAGGATTGAATAAATGCATGACAAGAGCAGACACTCCAAGTAAAAGGCCCAATACTATTACTATTTAATCCCTATAGGAAAAATTCTCCACAAGTCTTACATCCTTCTCTCTTCTTTATAATTCCTCACAAATTAGCAAAACACAAAAATTCACTTTACCAAATTTTACATGATGCCTCGTATACTTCATGAACGTTACAAAGGAACTTTTTGGTTTCTATTTCTTACAAATTTGTTCATAGAGTGACTCACACTTCCTGCCCAGCAGGTGATTATTAAAGGTCAGATATTTAGAAATGAGGTACTGGGTCACATCATAACACCAACACTTGTTTACTATATGCTTGGGCAAATAATTTAGTTTGTGTACCTACCTCATAAAATGGTTGAGAAAAATTCAAAAATATATATGTAAAGTGCTTACAACAGTGGACGATGCATGAATCAACTTGTGTGAGCTATTATGACTTAAACTTCATAGACTCAAATACTGTATTCAGAACATATTTACATGAAAGATAATCATTTTTAACTCACTTGAGGCTATTATCCAAAGTGTAGCTTTAAATGTGACTCTAACTTTTAAGACATGTAAACAACAACAACAACAAAAAGACATTTACCAAAACTTAAAGAGAAAATATTGCAGTTAGCCATGAATCTTTAAAACGTTTCAAGCAAGTGAGATTCAAGGCAAATTTCAAATGCAACAGACACATGAGAACAAACTACTGACAGTATGAAAACAAATCTAGAAAGATTACTGTAATCTGATGGTTTACCTGGAAGTGGAATTGGCATGCCAGGAAGGGGAACACGAAATGGAGGTACCATTACTGGTGGGAACGCAGGTATTGCTGCTGCTGGCTGAGGTACTGAATGAGGAACAGCAGGAGGTAACGTCTGGGGGTGTGGCTGGGGAACAGTTTGCACTGGTGTGGCTGGAGGAGCAGGAGTTGAAACACTAACTGTAGGCGTGGCAACTGAAACAGCAGAACTTGGGGTCTGATCTTGTGTTGTGGGTGCTGACAAAAGATAAAAACAAAAACGTGTATCACTCTTTCATAAACCATGTTACACTATATTCATACATCATTTACGCATTCAGTAAGCACTTAAGGGTCCCCGGGTCCCCTTCCATGCACTGCAAGAAGCTTGTCAAAAAGTCTCCTGTCTTCCTGAAGTTTGAAAAACAGTCAACTAAATGTAACATAGAACACTAAAATGCAAAGTGAAATGGAATAAATGTTTCAGCGTATAAGCCTACCTCCACAAACCACTTCTGGTTGTGGAGAGGCTTCAGAAAAATTTATAATGGGATGATGAGCCTTGAAGAGTCAAGATTTCAAAAAGGGAAAGGGAAATATAAGTGGGGGAAAGGATGACCAAAGATAGTGGGGAACCAATAAGGAATTGTTTGGAATACTAGGCATACCAACAAAACTAGTGAGTTATGGCGACAAAGGCTGGTCAAGGGCAGAAAAGTAGAGAGCCTAGAAAAGCTAGGAAATCTGAACCTTTCTGGACAGGAAATGGGGACCTCTTATGTAAAGAAAGTGATCTTGAATACACATCGATACAAGCAACAGTTACCTCAAGGTATGCCTTTCCTGTTTTACCCATTTGTTTTATTAGAGATTCTAATTTTTATAAGTGCATTCATATGGCATTTGAGGAAGGCAGACTAAGGGGTTCTATATGGAAAAGTAAATAACCATCATTCATTTGATGAATTTAACTTGATGGATGTGTAGGAAGAAAAGGAGTAAGAGGCGGGCAAGCCAATGACATTACCAGAATTGATCAAGAAAAGAACCCAGGGGAAAAAACTAACCATTAGATCTTAACAAATAAAAGTCCAACAATTTGTTTTTCTTTTTAATTTCAAAACTAAGGGAAAAAAACTTAAGTTTCCATTGTGAAAAAGTGAAGATCAGAATAATTTGGAGACCTAATTCATTATTTTTAGTTGTCAAAAATAAAACATTTCACCGGACACGGTGGCTCACACCTGTAATCCTAGCTACTCAGGAGGCTGAGATCTGAGGACCAAGGTTCAAAGCCAGGATGGGCAATACAAAGCCAAGAGACTCTTATCTCCAATTAATCACCAAAAAATGGGAAGTGGGGCTGTGGCTCAAGGGTAGGATGGTAGCCTTGAGCTGAAGAGCTCAGGAACAGTACTTAGGTCAGAGATCAAGCCCCAAGACCCACCCCCCCCCCAAAAAAATAAAAAATAATAAAAATTACCCAAGACCCACCCCCCCCCAAAAAATAAAAAATAATAAAAATTACATCTCTAGTTATCACATTTAAAATCAAAATAAAGTTGGGTGGCACATGATGTAATCTTTGCTTTTCTGGAGGCTGAGATCTGAGGATCACAGTTCAAAACCAGTCCAGGCAGGAAAGTCCATTAGACCCTTATCCACCACAAAACTGGGAAGAGGTACAGTGGCTCAAAGTGGTAGAGTGCTAATCTTAAGAAAAAAGACCTTTGGGACAGCACCCAAGCCCTGAGTTCAAGCCCCAAGACACACAAAATACAAACAAACAAATAAACCCAAAAAGATAAATCCGCACTTCACATTAAAAAAAAGTTCTAATTCTCTTAAGTTATAAAAGTCTCAGTTTAATTTTAATTATGTTCTAAAATTTATGTGCCAGTGATTGCACAGATTCTCTTCTTGAATACTCGTTTGTTAACATGGCATTTGAAATATGATGTACAAAAAAAAATCAGTGCTAATAAAATCTTTTAATTAAAAAAATTTCAGTTATTTATTCATAACTCATCCAGTTCCAAAATAAAATCCACCTTGACAATTCATTGGTAATAAAGTTCATTTTTTCTTGATGTAAAGTGTCAGGCTCTTCCTATCCTGGACTAAGAATGAATTTATCAAATTAAGTGAAATAAAAACAGCTGCTTTCCCAATTTGTAGGCAACTTTAATTCTAATTGGAAGCGTATTATTTAATATAATCCAACTGACAATAAAGCCTGTCCGTATATTTCCATCTTCTAAAAATGAAAAACTCACTTAGGCTGGGAGGATGTGAGCAATTTCATACTTGTTAATGAGGGACTCACCTTGGCTAAATAGACAGCAGGGCCAAACAAGTATCTTCAGGGGCCCAGGAATGAATTGTTGGTCTAGCATAGACCTAGCCTTAGGGTACAGTATCACATTAATATAATTTTATAACATTGTGAAAAATACAAATTACATGCAACATTTGCCCAGTCCCAAACATATAGCATATGTAATCGACCATAAAGGCTAAAAATATATTTATTCTTCCCAACGTCCCTGAGTAGCAGATTTCATGATTACTTTTCATAAGCTTGCACGAAATGAGTTTATGCACAAACTGGGATTAGAATGCAAACACTCTTACTTTTTCACGCATACTCATAGATCTGCATTTTAGTTCGTAAGTTTAAAAATCTCATACTTAAAGTTACACTCCTAAGTACTACTGCCAGGAAAATTAGTTTAAGAGGATATAAAATTTCAAGTGGAAATGTCACGAAGGCAGATGTCAAAAATATTCACTCAACCTCTCCTCTTACTTTCCAGCACAAGTTCTTCTAAATTTGATTAGTGGCAATGAGTCAAGAGAGGAAGAAGGTAAAAACAGAATTAAGTGGGAAATCGGGAAATGATGTCTAAAGACTAGTGACTAAATTCCTAACTCCATTTGCTAATAACTAGCAAAAACTCTCGTTTTTACTAGAGTTACTAATCTGGTCTCATATCTTAACAAAAAAAGACAAGGGACTGGCTATACATAATGCATAGACAAATACTGAGATTAGTATGACAACACTTTTTATATGAATCAAGTGAAGTAAAAACAGATTCTAGGAATAGAGACAATATGAAACCTGATGTTTACAAGCAGTAAAGGAAATGTGATTTTGACATTAAGGCCTCCCAATCACCCAAATAACAATGAGAAAAATAGCAAATGGTATTTTTAATAGAATAGTTTATAATCCCTAATTATGAGGTTACTGATGGAGCACTCCAATACATAAATGGGATATACATAGGATACTTAGAAATATGTATAAGCACCTTTCTAAGAAGAAATAGAGAATTAAGCAGGAAGAAAATTTAAGCAACAAAGAACTTCTACGTGGAATTACATTGCTTATTTAATACCCTTCTCCTATATTATTACAGGTAGTCCATAAACCACTAGCAGTTATCTGCTTTGCCACACAGGTTTTAGAAGTAGGAAGTTATAAAAAAGATAAAATGTCAATCAGCTAGCTAGTACAACAGATGTGCTTCCATATTCACCTTAAAAAAAAAAAAGCACTATTTGTGTTTTCCTGCTTCTTACATTTCCCTCAAGCTATTTAAAACAAAGCCCCTCCTCCCAAGAAGGGTGTTTAAAAACTGTCTCTGAGTGTATTTCTTTTACCAATAAAATCAATTCAAATTTGAACTCACTGTGATCAAATCTCTCTCATATACATATTTCTTCTCCCTTTAATTTACAACTTCCAGAAGTTATCAGGGGGAATTTGTTTTTCTTATTCATTATCCAGATGGTAAAGCAATACAAATTACTATCATCCCATAGAGCTATGCATCTCGAGTGCAGTTATCATAACAAATAATTCAGTAAAATCATTAGTTACTTTTGGGATCAGCCTTAGAATGAGTGGCAACATTCATATACTAATAATGATAAGCACAAATAAACAAATCCATCTCCTCATTCCTAGAATCTACTGATTATAGATTCTCACACTTTTTTGAAGAGATATTATCTTTGGGCCTCTGAGATTGTACATCTGAAACCTCTATTTCCTTTCTAGTTGCTTCTATTATAATTCCCGATTTAATCTGTCTATATACAATCCATTCTAACACCCTCTATATCTTGAGAGATTACTGAAAAGTTCCTTAGGGGTCTTCTAGTTTCAATATATCTCAAAAACCTAAGAAAATATTCCAGAAAAAAATCTCCCAAATCTGCATTTATTTATTTATTTATTTATTTAGGCCGGTCGTGGGACTTGAACTCTGGGCATGGGCGCTGTCCCAGAGCTCTTCAGCTCATGGTTACTGTCCTACCCCTTGAGCCACAGCGTCACTTCTGGTTTTCTAGTGGTTAGTTACAAGCAAGTCTCAAGGTCTTTAGTGCCTGGGCTGGCTTTGAACTGTGATCCTTAGATCTCAGCCTCCTAAGTAAATAGGATTACAGGTGTGAGCCACCGCACCCAGTTAAGAATTTGCATTTATATAGGGCCATTTGCCCAGTTCTTAAGACCCTTCATAATTTGTCATCACTCTTACCCACTAGCCAATATAAAACTGGCTCACCTTGGAATAGATTGGTAACAATTTCAAAGTGACATCAATCCTCATTTCCTCACTTTGGTTCTTTTTTTTTTTATTAAAGAATTTATTAACATCGATTTTTACATCATATTTTAAATGACTCACTTTGGTTCTTATCTGAAAACCCCTCCTTACTTTTTGTTAGCCTAATCCCCCCACTCAAATCCCAACAACCATGTAGTTCACACAATCTGCTTCTAAAATTCTTGCATCTTTATGTTTTCACTGTACAATTTTGCACACTATTTTATTAATATATTATTCTTGTTTCCTCAATTAGAAAAACTTAGAGGACACTTATAAGGTATAGACCAACACCTGAATATTTTGCAAATCTCATAGCACATGTCATCAGTGCTGGCTAAGTTAGTGATCTCTGCACTTCTAGAGTTTAACTTCATGACCAGCAACTGGGTAAATAAGTTTCCTGCACTGGTGATATTTTTCTAACCAAGAAGGTTTGGTGTCAAAATGTATTTTAAGTAACAAGGTTAATACCAGGATTTGTGGTAACACCAAGGATGATATTCCTATGATCATTTTAGAACTCCGTTCCTGTTTATTTCTCTAGCTACTAAATAAAAACACATACTAGGGTGGTACTCACTTGATACTGTCTGCACGACTGAAGTAGCAGTTGTGGTAGTAGAAGTAGTAGAGGACGGGGTAGATGACGATGTTGAAGTAGATACTGCAGGTGCTGGACTACTGGTTGTAGGGGTGGAAGCTCCTACTGCTTGTGCTTGCACTTGTGCTTGCACTTGTGCCTGCACTTGTGCCTGAGCCTGAGCCTGGGCCTGGGCCTGAGCCTGAGCCTGAGCCTGGGCCTGGGCCTGGGCCTGGGCCTGAGCTTGGGCCTGGGCCTGGGCTTGGGCTTGGGCCTGCGCTTGAGCTTGAGCTTGAGCTTGAGCTTGGGCCTGGGCCTGGGCCTGAGCCTGGGCCTGAGCCTGAGCTTGGGCTTGGGCTTGGGCCTGGGCCTGGGCTTGTGCTTGTGCCTGTGCCTGTGCCTGAACCTGTGCTTGTGCTGCAAGCATAGGTGTCAGCTCTGATTGTTGAATAACCTTAACTCCATCTGGCTTAGTCCATGCAGATTCACGTGTCCGTGCATTATAATAATAAACCTGAAAGCCAAGCCACAGAACAAAATAAAAACCAATGGTATCTGGGAATCTGACAATAACTACTAAAAAATAATAATGCAACCATATTTTGTCTTAAAAGGTGTCTAAAACTAACTTAGAACAGAGAAAACATATCAAAATAGGCTATTCATATACCCTGGGACTACAGATAATCTCCCCCAAATAAAGAAGGAAATCCAATGTTGTATTTTGAGCAGAAAGTTAACTTGGCAGACCTAAACTACTATCCTTTGACCGTCCTGCTTACAATATTAGCAGCTGGCCGGAGTTTGGTAACTTGGATTTCTAAAGTGTTACTATTAATGGGTCACTATATCTAAAGCATTTATGCAAACAATGTAGTTTATCCTGAGAGTTTACTATCCTTCTGGCAGTCTGGAATTTTGGTATGTGATACATCAATACATCTCTGACTTCAGCCTCCTATAAAAACCCTCAAACGAAGACTCCTAGGCCTGAGTGAATTTCTTGGTAGAAAATACTTCACATGTGCTATCATCATTTCATTCTGGAGGTATTAAGCACATCCCAAATGATTCCTCTGGAAGATGACCTTTGGAAGCTTGTATCTATTTTCCTTTATATCTCACCCCATACACCTTTTTGTCCATAGTAGTTTTGCTTTATATTTTAGCTGTACTCTTAGCTATGAATTGCACTATGTGCTAAATCCTGCTAGCAAATTCCCAAACCGAAAAAATACAAGCTTCCAAAATCACAAAACCACAAGTAGAAGTATGGTAGTACTGTAAGCATTAGACTGTGCAACCTGCACAGACACGCAGTCTTGTAGGCTCTATCTGGATGGAATCGTACTCCATCTCATACACTAAACTGTCATTCTCAAATGATTAAGATACCATACTTTCAATGTGCCAGAACTGCTTTTTGTCGCCATGGAGAGAAGTTGGGACAAAGGTTATAATTTACCTTCCCATCAGGAGTCTTATTTTCAACCCATATTTCCTCAGCAGGAGGCAGTGCTGGAGTACCAGGAGCAGTCACAGGAGGCATGCCTGGTGGGAACATCATTCCTGGAGGAGGAGGCATGGTTCCCATGGGTGGAGGCATGAAAGGTGGTCTCTGTCAATTCAAAACAACAGTTACAGGCCCTTACTTAATACCCTTAAAATTATTACTGAAGTCTACCCAAAAGAAAGCATTACAGGGGGAAATAGTTCAGAAGCAAATCTAATTAGTAACCTAATAAAAGATATATATAAAAATATAGTAGTCAACTCTGGATATCATGGGTGAAATTGTGTACTTTACATTGTATATACACACACATATATAGTAATATGTTATATATTACTACGTATATAATATATATAGTAATAGATTACTTTCAAAAGAAAATTTTAGAGCCAGGAGTTCAGCTTAGTGGTAGAGTGCCTGCCTAGCAAGCACGAAGCCCTGCGTTCAATTTCTTGGTACCACATTCATAGAAAAAGCTAGAAGTGATGCTGTGGTAGAGCTCTAGCCTTGAGAAAGCCCAAGGACAGTGCTCAGACCGAGTTCAAGCCCCAAGACTGGCAAAAAAGAAAAAAGAAAAATTTAGCCAGGTGCTAATGGTTCATACCTGTAATTCTAGCTACTCAGGATCTATGGAGTAAGATCTAAGAAACATGGTTCAAAGCCAGCTCTGGCAAGAAAGTCCTTGTGAGTCTCTTATCTCCAATTAACTACCAGAAAACACAAAGCGGATCTGTGGCTCAGAGTAGTAGAGTGCTAACCTTGAGCAAAAGAGCTCAGAAACAGTGCCCATACCCTGAGTTCAGGCTTTACAACTGACACACACAGGAAAGAAAGGAAAGAAAGAAAGAAAGAGAGAGAGAGGGAGGGAGGGAGGAAGGGAGAGAGAAAGGAAAAAATTGGCTAAGAAAATATCTACCATATGCTATTTTCATATAATAATATTAATACTAATAAAAGTTTATCATAGATGTGAACCTGAGTAATCTTTTTTTTTTTTTTTTTTGGTTGGTCGTAGGGCTTGAACTTCTGGGCCTGGGTGTTGTCCCTGAGCCCTTTAGCTCAAGGCTACTGCCCTACACCTTGAGCCACAGTACCACTTCCAGCTTTCTGGTGGTTAATTGGAAATAAGAGTCTCACGGATTTTAATGCCAGGACTGGTTTTGAACCTCAGTCCTCAGATCTCAGCCTCCTGAGTAGTTAGGATTACAGGTATGCACCACCATGCCCAACTGAACATGAGTAATCTTTAAAACTAATTACTCAGGGGCTAGGAATATGGTCTAGTGATAGTGCTCACCTTGCATGCACAAAGCCCTGGGCTCAATTCCTCTGTACCACATATAGAGAAGTAGCCAAAAATGATGCTGTGGCTCAAGTGGCAGAGTGCTAGGACAGAGCCCAGGCCCTGAATTCAAGACCCAGGACTGGCAAAAAAAAAAATTATTCAGCCCACTTTTGCATTTCTTTTTTCTTTTTTCTTTTTTTTTGCCAGTCCTGGGGATTAAACTCAAGGCCTACACATTGTTTTGAGCTTTCTCAAGGCTAGAGCTCTGTCACTTGAGCCACAGCACCACTTGCAACATTTTCTGTATATGGGTACAAAGGACTAGAACCCAGGGTTTTATGTATACTAGGCAAGCACTCTACACTAGGCCACACTCCTGTCACCTATTCAGCCCAGTTTTGTTTCAGCTATCTGGTGCTAGATAATGAATTGAGGGCCCTTTTATCTCTCTTTGACAGTGCAAGGGTTTGAACTGAGACTTTGCGTTTGTCAGGAAGGTACTCTACCAGTATCCCACAAATAGTCCTGATTTTTGCTATTTTGAATAGGCTGTCACTTCCTGCCCAAGCATGTCTTTTGGGGATCTCCCATCATTGCTGGGATGACAAATATGTGCCAATGCATCATCCAGTGTCCCTCTACTGGATAAGGGTCTGGTGAAGTTTTTTGTCCAGGCTGACCTTAAACCATGATCCTCCTGTTATCACCTTACAAAAGTAACTAAGATTACAGGCATGAGCAGTGGGCAATGTGCTGAATCAGGGGTCTTGAATCCAGGATCTTGTACAGGTTTTTACCAACCTATACCTTGAGCCTTCTCTCCCAGGTTTCAGTGCAAAGTTAGCCAACTGCATATATAACAGAATCTAATTCTCCAAAGCCATCACTGTCAATCTTCAATGGCTTTAACACAAAGCAACACCTTAAAACCAAGCAACTCTGTTTTATCTCAAACAAAAAAGGTTGCTTCAAGCCAGGCCCAGTGGCTCACACCTATAATCCTAGGTACTCAGGAGGCTGAGATCTGAGGATCAAGGTTTAAAGCCAGCCTCAGCACAAAAGGACCTGAGACTCTATCTCCAGTTAACCTCTAAAAAATGGGAGTGGGGCTTGGCTCAAGGGTATGGCAGTAGCCTTGAGCTTAAGAGCTCAGGGACAGCACCCAGGCCAAGTTCTTCAAGCCCCATGACCCACCAAAAAAAAAAAAAAAAAAAAAAGTTGCTTCATTTTCTAACATATATTCCTGATCTCTTTACTATAAGGATCCTAAGCCAGGAGCTGGTAGCTCACACCAACAATCCCTCGCTACTCAAGAGGCTGAGATCTGAGGATCACAGTTCAGGGTTAGTCCAAGCAGAAAGTCCATGAGACTTCTATCTCCAATAACTACCAGAAAACCAGAAGTGAAGCTGTGGCTTGAAGTGGCAGAGTGCTAGCCTTGAGCTGAAGAGCTTAAGGGCAGCAGCAGGCCCCACATTCAAATCCAAAGATCACCACCAACAAAAGAGGATGCTTCAGTAAAAGGTTTTTAGTCGTGCACAAAATATTTCAAAATGAAAAGCATAGTGAATATTGGGCCCAATGTTTAAAAAACTGCCTTTGAACAGAGACTAAAAAGACTTTGTCTAATAACTGTGAATAATATTAAAACAATTTCTCAAAGCTGGATAACTGAATAATGAAACTGAAACTAAGGTTTAAAAAAAAGTGAAATTATATCCAACTTTCCTAAAAATATTTTCATTCTCATACTTGTTGGCTTCAGTTTCATGTCTTCCAAACATCAGGACACAGGCTCGTGTTATATAAAATATATCTCATGTATGCTTTGCTTAAAAATTCTTGAATATGGTATCAAAATCATAACTATATATCAAGATGAATGCTGAATACTTCACAACCATACTTGATGTATTTCAATTGGGTTATATTAACCAATTAATTAATATTCCACAAACAGGATAAATTCTTCAGTCACTAAGTCAAAAAGCTTTATCTTTTTCAAATCTTGAACATATAGACCCATATTGCTTAAATACGATAGCATTTTAAAAATATTTTTAGTATAGCTCATTTTTTTTGGCCAGTCCTGAGGCTCGAACACTGTCCTTGGGCTTTCTCGGGGCTAGAGCTCTACCACTTGAACCAAGGCACACTTCCAGACTTTTCTGTGTCAAACCCAGGTCTTCGTGCATGCTAGACAAGCACTCTATCACTAGGCCACATTCCTGGCGCCAATATAGTTCATTCTTAATAACTAAAATTGACAGAAAGCAAATATCTCACTATATTTACTTTGTTCCAAGAATTATACAATGAAGAACACAGAAATATACATTCAGACCAAAAGAATATAATCACAAAAGCAAACTTGAGGAATGATTCAGATAGTAAGTCCAGACACACTAAATACAAGGATTTTAAAATAAAGGTTTTTATTCTTATTTGGGAGAGAGAGAGGTGAGCCTGGGCATTGTCATTGCGCTCTTTTGCTCAAGTCGAGCACTTCACCACCTTGAGCCACAGCTCCACTTCCGGTTTTTGAGTGAGTAAATTGGAGATAGAGTCTCACTCAGCCAGGAGTCAAGCCTAGTGTTTGAGTGCTTGCCTAGCATTCACAAAGCTCTGGGTTCCATTTCTTGGTACCATATACACAGAAAACAGCTGGAAGTGGAGTTGTGGCTCAAGTGGTAGAGCACTAGCCCTGAGAAAAACCCAAGGTCAGTGACCCAGGCCCTGAGTTCAAGCCCCAGGACTGGCCAAAAAAAAAAGAATCTCACTGGGACTTTTCTGCCCAAGTTGGCTTGAACTGAAATCCTCAGATCTCAGCCTCCTAAGTATCTAGGATTACAGGCTTGAGCCACCAGCAAGGTTTCAGTTTTAAAATCCTATAATACATTCTTTTCTAAAATAGTAAGATTTTTTTTCTCTTGAAAATACTGTGCTTAAAAAGTGGTTGTCAGGGTCTGGGAATGTGGCCTAGTGGTAGAGTGCCTGCCTAGCATGCATGAAGCCCTGGGTTCCATACCTCAGTGCCACATTCACTGCCACATTCACAGAAAAAGCCAGAAGTGGCACTGTGGCTCACTAGCCTTGAGGGACTTGGCAAAAAAAAAGAAGCCGAGAAAAAATTGGTTGTCAAACAGTACAAGAGTGATGACTCAATGTTCAGGTACCCAAAGTTATGGACATGGTCTTGGAGATATAAGTGTAATGACATAGACATAAAAATCTATGATGGGATATATATTCTATAGACATAATGTTATATAATATTATATGGATTGATATGTATCTATAACATACAAACCCTCAGCTCAATTTTAATTATATTCTAAAATCTATGTGCCAGTGATTGCATATAAAGATTCCCTTCTTGAATACTTGTTTGTTAAACATGACATTTGAAATATGATGTAAAAATCACTATTAATATCTTTCAAAAAAAATTGGTTCTCTCAGCCAGGAGTTTAGTTTAGTAGTAAAGTGCATGATTATTCAGTAGCAAATACATTAGAAAAAAAATAAGCCGGAAGTGGTGCTGTGGCTCAAGTGGTAGAGCTCTTACCTTGAGGATAAAGCCCCAGGACAGTGCTCAGGCCGAGTTCAAGTACTAGACTGACCAAAAAAAATGGTGTTCTCTTTCCAAATTCTATCCTAGATATCACTTCTGGGGAGAACTACTATTCAGGAATACATATACATATATAGTTGTATGTGTATGTGCACATATATATACACACACACATACATATGTACTTTATATTTAATCTCATTATAAATCATTGAAAATAAATTTCATCATTAATGGCCTTACAGTTTCAAATTTCTCCCACAAAGGAGACAAGTTACAAAAGATAATTCAGAGCTATAAAGGTAGATAAAAACTACCTTATTCAATTCTTATTTTCTATGAATAATTCCTTTCTTAGTTTCTTGAAAAATTTTTAATTGTTACCACAAAGGTGATGTACAGAGAGGTCACAGTTATATAAGTCAGATAAGTACATTTCTTTTTGGACAATGGCATCCCTTCCCTCATCTCAGTTTTCCCCTCCCATTCCTATCCGGGTAAGTTGTGTAGTTCCTTTTCAATGTAGTGTCTCCTGAGTACCACTGCCTTGTTTGTCCCTCCTTTTGTGAGCCTCTCCTTATACTCCCAAAGACATAACATTCTTAATTTCTATACTAACTACAGCTACCAATACTAGATTAGGAGGTACAGTTTAATATATGGATAGATGTCTCTTTAGCTCCCCTTTTCCTATAAAACAAAACCATGCTAATTAAATGCAGATATTTGTCCCTACTTCTCCCTAAACCTATATAGAATGTTAATGCCAATGCTAACAAAGCAATGGCAACCTCTGTAACCTTTACCTGGAGGTGTGGAGGGCCCATAGGTGGAGGTATCCCTCCAGGAGGAGGCATTGGTGGCATATTAGGATCAAACGGAGGACGTCCAAAGGGGGGCCTAGGTGGTGGAGGAGGGCCTCTCATCATACCAAAAGGTGGGGGAGGTCGCATCAGAGGTGGTGGGCCTCGCATCACGGCATTTGGTGGGGGAGCGGGACCTCGGAACCTCAAGGCCTGCTGTTGAGCCATCCTGTGTGGGAAAATAAAGAATAAATTTTTCTCAAAATTACAAAAATCACAGCCATCAAATGTAAAAGACTCTTAGCCAGACATAGTGACTTACGCTACTCAGGTAATCAGGAAGAATCAAAAGGCTATCCCAGGGATGGAGTAAAAGGATGGACGTGGCAAGGGTGTGAGAATGGTACTTCAATCAACACACCAGGCACGGTCATACACATCTATTATCTCCAATTTGAGGAAGGTATATGTTAAAGGATTGCAATCCTAGGCCAGCCCTAGCAGAGACTATTGGAAAAACAACTAAAAGCAAAACGAAACTGGAGGCAAGGCTCTACTGGCAGAGTGCTTGCAAAACAAGTGTAAAACCCCAAGTTTAAACTCCAATACCACAAAACAGCCTAAAAGCTTTATAAATACAAGTCAGAAAGCCATCATTTTACAACTACCATGATATAAAAAAAAAAAAAAAAAAGATCAGCGAAATGACTAAGAGATGCTAAACCTAGGGGGGAGATTTGGATGGACACAGAGCAGGGATATTTATATTTAACTGGTCTTAAATATCATCTCAAGACCGATGGGTGATGTGACTGTGAAGGACACATCACCAATGTCAGACAAAAATGAAGAACTATTAGTCAGACACAAAATGAGGAATGTTCTACTGGAAGCTGGTTGTTCTTCAGTAATATTAGGGATTTTATGGGGGGGGGGAAGAAAAGGAAAGCCATGGAACAGTTCCATTTAAGAATGTAAAAGAGCCATAAGTGTGGCCTAGTGGTAGAGTGCTCACCTAATATGAACAAAGCCCTGACTCGGTTCAATTCACCGGTACCACATAAACAGAAAAGGCCAGAAGTGGTGCTATGGCTCAAGTGGTAGAGCGCTAGCCTTGAGAAAACTCAAATTTTAGGACATTGCCCAAGCCCTGAGTTCAAGCCCCAGGACTGGCAAAAAAAAAAAAAAAAAAGAATGCTGAAGAAATGTCATGATACAATATATTAGCTCTACAGTGGATTCTATATAAAAGGAAACGCCATGAAGGATATGATTGACTCAATCAATTCTACCATTTTAGGTTTATGAAGTAACTAACTGAATATATCTGAAAGTAAAAGGGCACCTTTATCCTGGAAATGAAAGTGTGACTCAAGAGATAAAGTACTAGCCTTAAGAAAAAAAAAGCCAAGTAACACAACAAATAAAAGAAAGTTTGGACAAATGGGACTGCATTAAACTGCAGAGCTTCTATATGGCAAAGGACATAGCTAGTAAGTTAAAGAGAAAGGCCACTGAGTGAGAGAAGATCTTCACTAGTCATATAACAGTAGGGCCTCATATCTAAAATACACCTACAGCTCAAAAAATTAATCCTATTTTCTATGTATGTGGTACCGAGGAATCGAACCCAGGTCTTCGTGCATGCTAGACAAGCACTCTACCACTAGGCCAAACTCCTGGCCCGAGTGTTATATTTTTAAACTGGAATTGGCAGTTCAGATTAGCTTGCAAGGAGGTCGAGATCTGAGGATCATGGTTGGAAGCCAATCCAGGCAGACAAATCACAGAGATTCTTATTGCCAATTTATCAGCTAAATACCACAACTGGAGGTGTAGCCATTTGTGTGTGCCATCCATGAGTAAAAAGACCAAGTAAAAAGGCCTTAAGTTTTCAAGCCCCATTATTGGCACATACAAATCCAGTATAATATGCCATAGTTAATTTACTGAGTTACCAGTATTTACCTAATGCATGCAATCTACATTTCTGCATAAGATTAACAATTATATTCTTCATGTGCATTTGAAAATAATCATTCATACATTTTCCTACAACTTTCAACATCTTGTGTATGATTACTCTTGGAACTTTCTTGAAATTTTCCACACCACAGTTCATTTCTAACACAGGATTTGCCTCACAGGAAAGCAGCAGGATAGTAAACAAGTCCGGAACTATGGTATCAAAAATAATGAATCAAATTTTCAAGTGATGCTATGTTCCAAAGGTTAAAAAAAAAAATGAGTCCAAAAAGTACTATAAAAGGAAATCTGTGGCCTGGAATTTGGTCTAGTGGAAGAGTGTTTGTCTAGTATGCACAAGGACCAGGGTTCGATTCCTCAGTACCATATACATAGAAAAAAAAAAGCCAGAAATTGTGCTGTGGCTCAAGTGGTAGAGCACTCTCTCCTTGAAAAGCCCAAGGAGAGAGTAGGGGAGGGGAAGGGGGACAAAAACATGAGAAGGGATATCAAGGTTCAATAAGTAATGCACCCACTACCTAACAAATGTAACTGTAATCCCTCTATACATTATCCTGACAATAAAACACACACACAAAAAAAAAAAAAAAAGAAAGAAAAAAGAAAAAGCCCAAAGATACCCAGGCCCTTAGTTCAGGCCCCAGGCCTGGAAAAAGACAAATTCCTTCCAGTATATCTCTCATTTAAAAAAAAAAAAAGATTCTCCATTTCTTTTTTTGGAAGTTCATATAAACTGTTTAAGTTAAACACTTAAGACTCCAGAATAAAGTTACCCCAGAGTTCTGCTTTTTTTGTTATTAGGCTAGTAACATACTTTTAGAATCCAGTTTCCTCATGTGTAATAAAGAATAGTAATGAAAGTTATTTCCTTTTTTTTTTTAAATTGGTCATGGGACTTGAACTCTGAGCCTGGACACTATGCCTGAGCTCTTCAGCTCAAGGCTACTGCCCTACCACTTGAGCCACAGTGCCACTTTCAGTTTTCTGGTAGTTAACTAGAGATAAGAGTCTCACAGACTTTAGAGCCCAGGCTGGCTTTGAACTGCAATCCTCAGATCTCAGCCTCCTGAGCAGCTAGGATTACAGGAGTAATCCTAAAGCCTAAAGCCACTGCGCCCAGTGTTATTTCCTATTTTTATGCAATGACAGAATATGTGTGCAATATTCAAGATAGTACCCAGAGTGCCCTGATCAGTCTACTTATCATTATTTTCAATCCTCCACATCCAAAGGTTCATTTGTAAATGGCACTTGGTTATTAATTGGATTAGATGACTTTTAATCTGTCACTAAATAAGTAGTGCCAAAACTCACATAATTTTCTCCTTCAAGAGCTTCAAGAAGCCACTCTCTGAAGTCCCTGACATGTAAAACATATGCTCAGCTCTTATATATACTACTTCCTCACAACAACCTCGCCAGAACCGGCAATGAGAACATAATGAGATCATAAAATGCTTCAAACAACAGTGCAGATGTGCTATGTATCAGCTACTATTGCTGTTGCTGTGTTACCTACAGAACTGGTGTTAAATGGTATTCATGTGAACAACAGTAGTGTCATTACTATTACCTACATTGCCTAATAACTATCTAATTGTATATTAGGAGGCCCCATATAACCTGACCTTTATTGACCTTTCCAAAGACAATTCTTTCTTATTTTCATGATTTTGAAGCCTCTCTGCTTACAGTAGGGGACTATAAGCCTGACATATTCTTCCCAAATCTTAATGTCATCTGCTCCCTCACATTATTCAGCCCCAGTTCAAATACCACCTCAAAGTGTTTCCCACCTTTAGCCTCTCAGTCCCTGACTCATTACCCAATTACAGTTTATGACAAATACTCTGAAAAAAAATCTCTTTATTTGTTTACATTAGTATCACCTTTACCCACTAGTATATAGTACCTTTAGTGGTACTGCTGTGTCATATTGTTTAATACAGTGAATCTTCTTCCAGATTGCCAGGCAGTTTTATGGAAGTATCTCTCCCATGCTTTTTCTTTTTCTTTTTTTTTTTTTGGTGGGTCACAGGGCTTGAACTCTGCCTTAGGCACTGTCCCTGAGCTCTTCAGCTCAAGGCTACAGTCCTACCCTTGAGCCAACCTCACCTCCAGTTTTCTAGAGATTAACTGAAGATAAGAGTCTCAGGTCCTTTTGTGCCCTGCTGGCTTTGAACCTTGATCCTCAGATCTCAGCCTCCTGAGTAGCTAGAATTACAGGCATAAGCTACCACACCCTGCTTCTCCTATGATCTAAATCTTTACAATATCCAACAAGCTAAGTTTGGCGTCTTTTTTATAAAGAAAAATAAAATAACTTGTTAAGGCAGTCAGGAGAAATGGTATTTGTATCTGAAAGTTTTCCATCTATGGTATATAACTTGCATTTCCACCACTTGCAAATGTTTTTTTCTATATGTATTCCATTCACATATGCAATCACCCCAATTGCTAAGACAGACTCAAAATACTTTGAGAGCAAGAATGCAAATACACTACTTATATATATGGGAGACAATCATGGAAAGTGAGAGTCAAAGCAGACTCATATTCAGACCCTTACAACACTTAGTCACTTTACACAGCAGGCTGATTTCTTCATCTGATGAAGTTTTTTTACTTCAAATTCAGATCAACTTTAATTAGAATGAAGTTCCTTTGGTCAGAATGAAGGAAGAGGCCATTTTTTACTGCCAAGGCCTAAACCAGTAACTATCATGTATCACCCAGTAAGTGCAGCCCAATAAAATCCTTCATCTCCATTTATTTAGTGTACCTACTAAAAATAGCTGGCAAATGTGATGAACAGGTTACAAGTACAAAATCAAGTCCTAACTTTTGACATCATGGGAGCCACATAAACAGCTAATTTATTGTAAATCATGAGAAGTGCTAAAATGAAAATTTCTACTATGTGCCCTGCAAGCAGTTTCTAATCCACGAGTTTAAAATGAGGCATAAAATATTTACAACAGACCACTGAATTAAAGTCTATTCAAGTCAGCTTTGCCACAATGTCTAGATTATTAACAAGTTACTCAATTATAAAGCTAAAGAATCTGAAAATGCAAAATCTCATAAATCCATCTGACTAGCTAAGTACACTTCTGAGATCAAATCAAGAATAAACTTTTCAGGGCCCAGCCAGTGACTCATGCCTGTAATTCCACCTACTCTGAAGGGGAAGATCCAAAAGATCTCAGGTTCAAGGACAGTCTAACTGAAAAGTTCCGATGGAGACATTAGGGAGGCCATCTCAGTCAAAAGTTGGGTGTAGGTGAATGGAAGGAATGGACAAGAGTTTGGTTCAAAGCCAACGGGGAGGGGAAGAGGGGGGGAGAAGCACAGCCATTATATGTAAGATAGCAAAAGCAAAAATGGGATGGGGTATGAGTCAGGTGGCAGAGGATTTGCCTAGTAAGTGCAAAACCTCAGCACCACAAAAAAACAAACCAAACTTTCCATCACTAACATGGCAGGGGCTGGAGGTAGTCCCTCAAATGGTAGGATGTGAGGTCCTGGCTTCAATTCCAGCCACCCCCAAGAAAGAGCACTCTGACTCGTGACGGGGTTTAAAGGCTCTCTGAGACTCATCTCTGGAATAACACATTTTCTTCCTGCCAAATTCCCACCGGGTGTGACACAATACTAAATGCGGAAAAGTTAACTATGAGCCTGTGCACAACAGTAGTACCCAATTCCTTATACGACTTCAGCTTCTGCTCTAGGATATACGACTGCTCAACAGCTACGCCGACAATGGCACGATTTAGAGCAGGACCTGGATATCCGAAATGACAATTTTCTGTCGATGGGGGAAAAAATAAAAATACTCCTCCCCACCACATCTTTTCTTTTTCTTTCCTCAAAACCGCCTACGAAGAAAAAAAGGATCTTGATTTTTAGGTCCCTGTTAACATGATCCTGTTTTCATTACAGATCCCCTAGCAGGCCTGGAAGTTGCAGGAGCAGAAAGGGCTCCGGCCTTTCCAGGGCGATGTCTGGCGGGAGGCCTGGGAGGGGGCTGGAAGAGGGAGCCTGACAGCCTGGGTTCAAGTCCCCACCCCACCCCCCCGCCCCCGGTCACGCTTGCCCTTCGGACTCAACCTCTCCGCGGGCGGGGGAGCGGGGCGGAATAACTTCAGTGGCGGCGCCCGGGTGGGAGCCGGACGCACACAGAGCCGGGGAGCCAGCGAGAGCCCGACGGGCCACAGCGCCGAGCCTCCACGGCGGCGGGCCCCGACGCGGGGTGGGGGGGGGCAAGGGAGCAAAGCTGCCCCGAGGGAAGAACGTGGAAGGGGCCGTCGGGGCGGAAGTGGCGAGGGGTCCGGGACCCGCCGAACGGCGTCACGGAGAGGAGCGGGGCCCGGCCGGGCGCAGCCCCGCGGACGGCGAGGCGAGGCGGGCCCGGCGCGGCCCGGCCGCACGCGGCTGCGCTAAGGCAGGGCCCCGCGGCGGGGAAGCGGAGGCCGACCTCAGGCCGCCAGGGGCGGTGGCTCCCACGCAGCCGCAGCGGGCGCCCGCGGAGCGCGGAGGCCGCGGCCCGGCCCGGCTCCCATTCAAGCCGCCTTCCCCTTCCCCCTTCGTCAGCCCCATGCGGTCTCGGCCCCGCGCTGCCGCCGCCCGCCGCGCCCCTCCCCGCGGGCCGTCGCCCGCACCCCTCGCCTCTCGGACGCCCGTGCAACAAAACGTGAGGGAAAGCAGCGCCCATTACCTCAGCTCCCCCGGGTTGAATCGCTCGCCGTCTCCCCCGTCCCCGCCACGCTCCGCCATTACAGAGAGCCGCTTTCATCCACCCGCCGACCCGGCGTTCTCTATTGGTTAGAAGGATCGTCAATCTGACACTCGAGAGGCGGAGATAGCGGCGCTCTGTCAGATGATTGGCTCAACTTTCCATCAGTCCTAGAGTTACGGGTAGTGCCTGCTTTACTATTGGACAAGGCGCCCGCCGACTTTGAAAGCGGTTCGGAGACAGCCAGTTGATTGGTCGCTCTGGGGCTTTACGGTGAATGAGACTACGGTAAGGAGTGGCAGCGAGCGCCCTCTCGCGGTAAGGAAAACTAGGTCCTCCCACCTACAGCCCCAGCCTGACGTAGCCACGTGGCTGCCGCCCTCCCGGGAGCCGGTTGTAGAGCCTTGTTGACCACTAGCAGCGCGGGCTGACACCGTGCTCACCGGACGAGCCAATCACAGCCAGCCTGGCTCGCCCTTGAACCAATCACCGAGTTGCGGTGGAAGCACTAGTTCCCGCTTTGCGGCTAATGGGCGTTTAAAGTCCCTATTAGGCCCTTATGTGCACGTTATTATAAATTAATATGAATTACAAGGTTGCCTCCCAATTATGTACTACACAGTTACTCGCTGATGGGTGTTATATAAATTAAGGACAGTTGTGGGGAGAAGATGGGCTCCTGCCTGCAATCCTAGCCGCTCAGGAAGCTGACATTGGAGGATCACACGGTTCGAAGCCAGCCCAGGCAAAAACGTTTGGAAGACTGCCTCCAATTAACCAACAAAAAGCCAGCCTAGAGCTGTGGCCCGCGTCGTGAAACACCAGCCAAGCAAGTAGGAGGCTCTGAGTTCAAACCTTAGTACCTGTTGGGATTTTTTCCTTTGTGCTCGAAGAACATTGCCTGAAATTATCACACTTTGAATTATTCAGAAGAATTCTGTATACTCCTTTTTTTTTAAGTTAAGGGAAGAAAGAAGAGCTAAGCACTGATGGCTAACATCTGTAATCCTAGTTATTCAGGAGGCTGGGCTGGAGGTTCGAAGCCAGCCTGGGAAAAAAAAAAAGTCCAAGAGACCCTTATCTCCAATTAACCACAAAAAAAAAGCAAAAATAAAAACAAAAAAAAACCCGCAAGTAAGGTTGTGGCTTAAAGTGGTAGAGAGCTAGCCTTGAACAAAAGAGCTCAGGAATAGCTCTCCAGCCCTAAGGTCAAGCTGCATGACCGACAAAAAAAAAGAGAGGAAGAAGTGGATGCTGGGTGTATTGTCAGATGCACAGTGAATATCACTATCATTAAAGTTCGCAAAGGAAGAAGAGAAGGAGGGGGATAAATTTTACTCTTAACTAACCCTACATGCCAGGCACTGTTCTAAATATTGTCACTACATAATTTCTTTTAGATTGCAAAAACCCATTAAGAAATGGATAGTATAACCCAGTTTATATTAGGTCGAGACTCAGAGAAGACTAAGGTCATACTGCTGGTAAGTGGCAGAGACTGGCCTTTAACCTGAGGCAGTGTGTCAGTGGAGCCTATTCTTAAACCATGCCATGACCCAAAAAACTTGGACTCACTCAAAATCTTATATTCAAATCCATTCTTCATAATATCCCAGCTGGTGGATAGTATCAAAATGCAGTCTAATTATCAGAGATCCTTAAACTGTCTTTGCTGAAAGCACTGATAACTAACTTGGGCCCACAAATGAACTAAAAATTTGGCATCACTACCTCCAATTTATATGTCTTTGTTCTAAGCTGGTCTCTTTGCAGTTACTTTGCAATCACATTGGAATCCAGGAAAGATTGATTGATTGATAATATCTTTGTGACAAGGGACCAAAACTATCTCTAGGGAACAATAGAGACCCTTTAGGACAGATCACCCAACACACAACAGTGACTTGTTTATTCTCTTCAAGTAATGAAGCAACCATAACCTTTTCTGGAGCACTCCCAGAAACAAAGACTTGACATAATGACTAAACAGGTTATTCCTGGACTAGATTTGTTTAATAAGCATGCATCCCTCTCTCTGCCTACCCCCAGTTGTCTTTATAAATCTATAGATCATGTCTGTTCTCTGAAAATGGCAGATGAGAGACTAAAATGCATGAGATGCATGCCATGCAATAAATTTTTTTCTGCCCTTCAGTCATGTCTCAATTTAAAGTATTTGCTAAACCTGACATGGGGAACTCATGGAGTTGGTCTAGGGTCTAAAATTCAGGTTTAAAACTATTCAATGGATTATTCAGCCACAAAATGGACATACCAATACACACCTAGTTCTCCACAAACCCCAGAAACATGTTAAATGAAAGATGCTAAACACATAAATCCCAAAGTTTGGTCTAGGGGCTTGCACCTCAGATGTACCTAGCAAGCTGAAGGCCTTGATCCAACTGCTGGAATAAGAGAAAATGTAAGAAGATATCAATTCAAAATATTGTTTCTAATGTAGAACAAATGCAGAGAATAGGAGATCAACATTAGAACAGACACAGTAAAAGTTACTGCAGGCAAAATCTACTTAAGAATGCTGAAATTAGTCAACAGAAATGTTCAGGAGAGGCAGAATGTTTGAAAACTTCCAAACATCTTGCAATAAAATTTATAAAGTAGGGTGGGAGTTTGGCTTAGTGGTACAGTGTTTGCCTAGCATGCACGAAGACCCCGGTTCGATTCCTTGGTACCACATACATAGAAAAAGCCAGAAGTGGTGCTCTCAAGTGGTAGAGCTCTAACCTTGAGAAAGCCCAAGGATAGTGTTCAGGCCCTGAGTTCAAGTCCCAGGACTGGCAAAAAGAAAAAGGAAAATTTATAAAGTACACAAATTGTTTGATACTAATCCTTCCCAATTGTCACTGGTGGTGACAGTCTTCTAAGAATTCAAAGCCAACCTTGGCAGAAAAGTCCAGGAGGAGACTCTTATTTTCAATTAAACACATACACACACCAGAAGTGGAGTTCTAGCTCAAGTAACAGAGCCCCAACCTTGAGAGCAAAAAAAAAAAACACAAGAGCAAAGATCCAAGTGAGATTATGAGGTACTGCGTTCAAGCTCCAGTACTGGCATTTAAAAACAAAAAAGTGTAAATCACTCTCCTCATCTCATCTATACCTGGCTTCTTACCAATACACTTTGCTATTTCAATGAACAAACATGGCCCATACCACCTGATGATCACTAGTATCTGGAATGCCATGTACACCTGATGTGGTGTAAAAGATATGCACTTCTCTTCTAAAATATTCCTTCCCTGTATCACAACTCCAGTCCACACCTGAGGAGACATGAAGCAAATCCAGATTGAGGCATTCGTCTGATCAGTACTCCCCAGAAGATCAAAGTCATGAAATTCAGATGACTGCATTGACCGAATATGATGTGATAGCTTAGCTTGTACACTGAAATGGAAAAGAGAGAAGAAAACAGAAAAATCCAAATAAGTTCAGTGGGTTTTATTTTTATATTGCCCTCTTTCTTTGGCTGGATGTGCTCTGTTTTTGTAGTATACGTATACTAGGTGAAGTTGGATTTCAAGTTTCCCTGAACCAACTTGATAACGGTTTGTAAATCCAATATTATTTTAAACTAAAAACATTTTAAGGTGACTGATGGTTGTGCTGGTACTGTGGCTTGAACTCAAGGCCTCCTATTATCATTTGTTTTTGTTTGTTTGCTGGCAGTAAAGGGAATGGATTCAGGGCCTTGTTCTTGCTACCTCTTCAGGCATGATCTCAGGCCTTTTCTATTGTTTTTAGATAGAGTCTCATGTTTTGCCAGGGGCCAGTCTCAAACCTTAGTCCTCTGATGGCCTCTGCTTAACTGAGATGTGAGTGCCCACTATCAGGCCCACCAAGACACGGTGTCTTGATAACTTTTGTCCAGACTGACCTCCAGCTGTAATCCTGGAGATTTCTTCCTCTTGACTAGCTGGGATTACAGATATGAGCCACTGCACTCAGCCATTAAAGGTTTGTTTTTTTTCCTTGTTGGTTTTAACTTTTGGTTTAATTGTTGGATTGTTGTTGTCATTGTTTTGTTATTGTTGTTAAGTGTTCTGGTATTGTGTTAAGTATTGCCCAACATGTTTAATTCTAAGGTAAAAGCCAAAGTCATAGATGTCCAATAGTAAGGGCAAGCAGTGCACAATGATGGGACAGGGTCAGAAAACTGTCACTTACCTGAATGGCAAGAACACTTTCCAAGGTAACCTTGACCTTAAAACATACCATGGATTAAATATTGCACTTCTAGTATTACAGTCCCTACAAATAGATTCGGCTCACTTAAACAAGATGGGAGCCAAAGTCAGAAATACTCACATTAAACTGAACACAGGAAGACCAGTCTTCATAAGCCAGAGTGCCAATTTATTAATTAGGAAGAGAATTATATTAGATGAATCACATGTTCCCACCCCAAATTTACATGGCAAGTAAAATTATCAAAAAGTAACTTACTGGAAACTGGAAAGAGAACACAGGCCTTTGAGCCATGATCACCTCATCACTATTTCAAATAGACATAATATCTTCTACTTTCACCAGAGATAGCCCTTCTATGTGTACCTGCCCTAGAACCGAGGAACTCTGTCCCATGGAAGAATCTCTTCCTGGCAAAGTTCTCTGGATAAGGCTACTTGTCCAGCCAGAAGGACTGAAAAAGAGGTACATTATTATCTGTTGTGCTCGGTGGAAAAAGAGAGATGAGTGATCTTTATCATTACCACCACTAGCTGATTCAATTTCCAGTGAACTGATAAATTTTCAGACCCTTAAGATAATTTTATGGACCAGCTGACAACTGTGAGGCATGGATTGGAATAACCCCGCTATAGAATGATGATATGTGTTTATTGCCATGATGTTTTTCTCAACAGGATACCATATGATTATTATGGTTCTTTTCCTACTGGATTGAACTCAGAGACTAGTGCTAGCTAGCTAGGTGCTCGACTACTCCAGCCCTTCAGATGAGTACTTTGGTTGCTGGTTTGACTCTCCGAAACTTGGAATGAATCCTTTTGGGGATTTAAAATGACACATTTTCAGTTCTTCAAAAATCAGTACTTCCACTAAATTTAGTGGGAATCTTTTAGATGGATGCTCTCCTTTGTAGTTAATTTAGCTTGTGCTGGGAAATGACATCGTCTTTACCTGTCATTTAATTGCAGCAGCAGTGACATTTTATGGTTCGTTCCAGTTCTAAAATCCTTCCATTGAAAGGTTCCTGTTTCGTCAGGAGCCAGTGGCTCATACCTATAATCCTAACTACTTAGGAGGCTGATATCTGAAGATCAAGGTTCAAAGCCACCCCCAGAGAATGAAAGTCCCTGGGACTCTTTTCTCCAGTTAATTACCAAAAAGGCAGAAATAGAGCTAGGGTTTAAGCACCAGCCTTGAGCAAAAAAGCTCAGGGACAGCACCTAGGCCCTGAGTTCAAGTCCCGGACACAGACAGACACACACACACACACACACACACACACACACACACACACGTTCCTCTTCCTCAAAAACATTTATAACCAAATATTTGGAATCTGACATAAAGTAACATTATTGTCATCTAATTGTCTCCTGTTTCTTTTCAAGTTTATTTTCTTCAAATTACCATCTTGAGAAGTGACTGCAACAATTCTGGGTCTTTGGAATATTGTGTTTCCTCAAGTACATTGACTCGAAGCCCTATTACAATTATCTCTTACAAATTGGAATTTCAACAACTATTGTATGCCTTTAAACATCCTAACAATCTCAAGACCCAGAGTGAGGGAGATTTGTTTATTATTATAGCAATTATAATTTTAGAAGTTATTGCTTCTCCACAGATCAGACATGCCAGATCAGGTGTATTGTACTGATTAGAAAATAGAAGATAATCCTCTATTCATTTGTCCATTTGACAAACATTTAATAAACACATAGTTTCTAAAGATACAAAAGGCCATACAGTGCCCAGTCTAGCAGAAACCAACAAACTGAATACTGGCTAAGACAAAGGGCTAGTGTTTAATAAGGGGTTAGCATATGTGAACATGTTACACAGAACATCTCTTGCAATTCCTATGGCAAGCCTATGTCATAGTTAGGTGTCCTTGTTTCATACATAAAGTAACTGAGGGTTAGGAGAGTTAAACACTTTGCCCCAGACAACCCAGGAGATGTGGTTAGGCAATGCCACATTACCATATCAACTCTAAAATTCGGGCAGAAACAATGATAGATCTGGGTTGGAGAAGAGATTCTGTCATGGAACTGGAAACAAAGGACACAAACAAGGTCCAGAAAAGGCAGTGAAACGACTTTTTGTACAGTAAGGACATGATAGAGACTAAGTATACAGGGTCTGGCAGGCAATGGCCTGGAAAGGTGGTTATGGGTTATACTTTATTCTGTAGGTCATAGACATTAGTATTTTTTTTGCCAATCCTGGGGCTTGAACTCAGGGCCTGAGCAGTGTCCTTGGGCTTTTTCAAGGCTAGAGCTCTACCACTTGAGCCACAGCACCACTTCCAGCTTTTTCCATGTATGTGGTACCGAGGAATTAAACCTAGATCAGTCATGGGGCTTGAACTCTGGGCATGGACGCTGTCCCTAAGCTCTTCAGCTCAAGGCTACTGATCTACCTCTTAAGCCATAGCACCACTTCCACTTTTCTGGTACTTAATTGGAGACAAGAATCTCACAGACTCTAATGCCTGGGCTAGCTTTGAACTATGATTCTTAAATCTCAGCCTCCGGAGTAACTAGGATTACAGTCATGAACCACTAGCGCTTGGCTCATAGTTTGATTTTTATCATTTTACTTCCTCATGGCTTTTTTGGAAGGAGCGGTTGTGAAACAAGGTCTTATCATGTAACCCGGGTTAGCCTTGAACTCTTCATTCTCTTATTCCAGCCCTCTGACTGCAAGTCTTACAGGTTTTCACCACCATGCTCACCCCTCTCTTGCTATCTTTCTCTCTTCATGTCTGAGTCTTGAACTGTTTTAGCTTTCTCCACTGCATAAAATGCTCTCCATTTTTTAAACTAAGAAATAAATATAAACTATTAGTCTGTTATTCATAATGGATCTTCTTGACCAGAACAACAACAAAAAACAAAAACCAAAAAGTGCAGCCAACACAAACAAAACTGAATACAGCTTACATTGCATGTGGTAAACTACATGCAATGACTTCAGATCAAATCTTAAGTATACCTCTACAAAATTTGACCTGGAAAAATTGAAGAAAGCAGCCTCCAAAGAAACCTCATGCCAACAGAAATCTGAGAAGGACAAACCTACTGGATGATTCAATTTTCACTCAAAAATTAAAGTGAAGACCTGCTTCTGGTGGAAATAACTAGTAAGACAAAAGCAGATTAAAAAGCAAAAGCAGGAGGAAAAAAGAGACAACATAAAATACCATATAAAAATTAACCCCAAAATGTACTAGTGCATATTATATGTTAGATTTTATCTATTGATGGAGTATTATTATTTGTTGAGGTTTGGGCCATTAATTGAGGTTATTGGTATTTGTTTCTCAAATGATGCCTTGTTGTGCTGGGGACTGAACTCAGGGCTGTGCACACACCAAGAAAATGCCCTACCCCAGAGGGCCTCCCTCAATCTGTTGGTGACATACACACTGTTAGTATAATTTTGATTCAATGTCCAAATGTCATTAGGGCCCAGGGCATAGTGGCCTGATAACTGGAGCCACTGGATCCCTATGTCATTCTCATGGATGCATCAGAGCGGTGTATAGATTTCAAAACCAGATCCATGCCTGCTGAAATTGGGCTTTTACCAATCACCAGGCTTGTCTCCCTGCTGAAGCTAACCCTCCTCAAGCCTCACCTTCATCTGAACCTGAGAATCACAGTACTCTCCACTTTTTGATGGTGGAGATGATACCTTTGGCAGGTGGCAGACATATGGTCAGCCCTCAATATAGATAGTGATCATGTGTTACGTTCTTGTTCTACTTCTTTTTTTCTTGGTACTGGGGTGTGACCTCAGGGCCTTGAGCTTTCCAAGCAGGCGCTCTACCATTTGAGCCATGCCCCCCGGCCCTTTATTTTTCTGATAAAGTCTTGTACTATCTGGCCTTGAACAGCGATCCTCACAAACATTCAGATAGCTAGGATTACAGGCCTAGCCATCATATCTGACTTATTCTACTTTTTCAAGTAAGCATACCCTTTCAAGTACACATAAGTTATTTGTCTAGCTGGCTACTAGGATCTTTGGATCATATTTCTTTGGTCCCTACCCCAATTCTAGGATCCCAGAACAATGCCCTACTTAATAGTGAGACCCGGGGATTTTTTGTGGTATGGTGATTGCCTAATAGAGAGAGAGACAGAGAGAGACAGAGAGAGAGAGACAGAGAGAGAGTGAAACAAAAGGGGAGAAGTAAAGGGGCTGGGGTCACCGCTTTTAGACATATGGGATGCATCAAAGGATTGCCAGACAGATGGTGAGCAGGGGATGGATGCAAGGCAGGAAGAACACCTGGGCTGCGTACTAATTGGCTGGCTGACAGGTGGGTCAAGAATTGGCAGTGGAAGGGAAAAAGCTATGTTGTTTATTCCCCAGAATCGCAGGCTGCCGGAGGCCAAGTTTTCTGTGGTGTCTGCCGCCGCTGGCTGAGTTAGTACAAGTTCATAAGACGCCATACTTCACCTTGAGCCCTGAGCCCAGGAGAAAGGAAGTATTGCTGACAGATTTGATCACTGGACCTTTCACAAAAGCCTCTGAGCCGTCTTGGCCTCGGCTAGCACTCTATTTCCTCCGGTCATATCTTCCCCGAAACTAAAATACAGCTTGGGAAGACAGCTTGGTGCCCTCTCAGTCGCTGTGGCTTCCTTAAGCCATGGCACGCTCTCTCTTTTATGAGCCTGCGGGGTTATAATTCTCAGCACTTGACATTTATGGGCAGCTTTGTATTAGTGAGAGGCTCCATAGCCATTTTTATGAGGGATGCCTCCTGAGCCCTGTCAGGTACAATCACCCAGACTGAGTGGGAGGAAAGAGAATGAATCTGTGTGTGTGTGTGCCAATGTCTCCCACAAGGAGCCGGGAACAGAGTCTGCCTATCAAACTCATGTCAGAGCTGCTTGTCTGATCCTCTTGACCTCTGTGGCTCCTGTTCTCCCTTCCTTCTCCTCTTTTCTCCCTCTTTTTCTCTTTTCCTCCCCTCCTCTGTCTGCTTTTTATCTCTCCTTTCCTCCTTTTCTACTTTCTTCTGTCTCTGTTTTTCCCTCTCTTTCTCTTTCTCTCTTTCACTGTCTTCCATAGCAAACACATCTGCAGGTCCTGAAGCTGAGACCTCTAAGACAGTTTCTCCATTTCTTTCTGGTTTTACCACAGTACTTCTTGCTCCATCTCTTCCTCTTGTTCCTCTGCCCAACTATCCATCATTCATATTGGTGACTGTATAGTCTTCTCGATGTTTATTATTGATCAATTGATTGATTTTTAGGCACATTTTAGACTTTCTACATTTCTAGGAGGGGGGAATCTTCAATGATACCCTATTGCAAATATATACTGTTGAAAAGAACATTCGTGTGTGTGTGTGTGTGTGTGTGTGTGTGTGTGTGTGTATGGCTTGAACTCAGGGCCTACCACTGACTCGTATTCTACCTCTTGAGCCATGGGTATTCTACCTCTTGAGCCATGTCTCTAGTTCTATTTTTTTTTTGCCTGGGCTGGTTTCAAACTGTGGACCTCCAGATCTCAGCTACCTGGTTTGCTAGGATTACAACATAGGCCACTGGTGCCTGACAAGAATACTCTTTTCTGATGATACTCTGACAATCCCATGAGTTTCTTCTTGTGAGTAAAAATTATTCATTCTAAGGTCTACCTTCCTTTGCATGTAGCTGGCTCCCTCTGGGATGGGGACAATATGAGCATGATGTGAGCACCTTACCGCTTCCTTCCACACAATTCTATGTCCTGCTCAGACTTCAGGGTCCCACCAAGCTATTTTCTATTTGTGGCCACTTCCCCCTTAGCCTGGAAACCTCAGTCTCCACATAGCATCCTCACACTCTTTCAGTCTCAGCTTTCTGGGTGCTTTCTCTTTGTGTTTCCTTGTCAATCCTTTCCAGAAAGCTCTCACTACCCTTAACATATTTCCAGTTTGTGGACTCATTCAAATCCTGTCTCCTTTGCAAGCATATAGATTCCATGAGAACAAAGTTTTCTCCTGTATTTAATATCACACCTGCACTGGGCACTTTAGACAGCACATAGATAAGCTCTGTGAATACAAGTGGAAAAATTAAAGGGACGGATGGAGTGGTCTATTACAAAGCCAGCCTCTCTTCTCTCCAACCAGTTTGCTCATCTTCCTTTGAATCAGTAGAGGGCAGCAAAGATGCAGACTTCTCCAACTTCTGGAGAAAACTTAGAAAAATTCAATCATAGTCTCTTTGTCAAGTAGTATCAGGATTTTTCTCCTTATCTCTGGAGTCTCTGAACTATTTCACAGACTTAAAAAAAATTTAATTTTACACAATGTCCCCTAGGAAACATAAGAAGATGTTATATGTACACACACACAAAAGAAAAAAGAAAAAAAGGAGGAAGAGGAGAAGGGAGAGGTGGAGGAGGAGAAGGCGGAGGAGTGGGGGGAGGAGGAGGAGGAGAAAAAAGAAGAGAACTACTCAGTGACTGCGAGCCTGTACTTGCCTGCCTGACACTGGAGAGAGGTGGAGAGCAAAGCTCATATCATAGCTGGCAGCTGCTGGAACTTAAGGATGTGCAGCTCCTCCTGATGCTGAGGGTGGGGATGAGCAGGTACCAGCTAGACAGCTGTCATGTGTGCTGTGGGCAATGACAAGAGCAACTGGTGTGTTGACATCCATTTCCAATGGGATCACCTTCTCTTGTTTAATGCCTCCCATGCTCCACCCTATCAGGCAAATACTACAAAGTCTCTTGCCCCTGCCTTTGTGAGCCTCCCTGGCTCCTTCTCTAAGACTGCCCATCAATCTCAGCAGTAGGACCAGCACCCTCACTCTCTATAATGAAGTATCCAACAGATACTTCCAAGTCCTACTATGTGCCTTGCCTGGATCTGAGCTCTCCCATGGTTCAGATGTTTCACTTGATTAAATGGAAATGAAGTTCCATTAAACTAAAATCAAAGGGGCTCGGGTGTTGACAAGGAAAAGACTATTGATATTTTGGACCTGCTTATTCTTTCCTACCTAAGAACAGTCTAGTATTTTGAACAATTGTGTATGGCCTCTTCTCCCTCACGTTGTCTCAAAACAAACCAAAGTTTCTTCAGATGTTACCAAATGTTCCCTGAGAGGAATTCTTTCCCCTTGTCTCTATACTAGATAGTCACTATTTTAAGGAGATCATGGTGAATATTGTGAGGATAATTTTCTCACCTTCAGGAAAGAAACCTCTGTCCAGTTCTATTCCTCCCCACTCTGTGAGTCTCTGCTGTGACCTGAAGTCTTGGGGCTAGACACCTGACCTGACCTTGGCCTCTCAACTTCTCTGCCCTGAGACTCTGAAACTTGAATAAAGGAACTAACTACCACTGTACAGGATCTTAGTGGGGTCAGAACTTGAATACAAATTCAGGGGATGTGGGTAGATGTGTGGTAACCAGAGGACTAGGAACCAGATATCCTATCTCAGAGATAAGAACAAAACATATTGCAGAGTAACCCAGAGACCAGAGGCAGAGAAGAGTCTCCTGGAGCCAGAGCCTTCTGCTTCCAGAACTTCCTAAGGCCTGGCACAGTTCCTGTACACTTTCTTTGGCCCACTTCTACGTGATGTTTCTTTTGCATGAAGGTAGTGTTTCATGCTTTTTTTTTTCTGCTGTGAACCAATAAGAAATTCTACATGTACTTCAAAGTGACCTGGACTTGAAATTACAAGGAAGCTCAGGGAAGCTTCACTCTCAATCCATTCTCTTTTCTTTAACCAGATGTATTCCTTTCACCTTCTCTAGAGTAGTTTTCTTTGCCTTTATCTTGGCTTGCACATGGCCTGGCCTTGTCATGGTCAATGCCAGCTTAACCATGAAGAGCAATCTCAGAAAGGGTTTTTTTTGAGCTTGGTTCATGTGAAAAAACACTTGTGGCCACCCATCCACAAACACCCCAGGAGATGAGTCATAAGGACAGTAGGATGGAAAAAGAGTTTTCAAGATGGTGATCCTTGATACAAAAGGGAAAAGCCTCTGGATAGGTAGGGTGTGGGATGGAGAACCATGAAAGGGATGCCACTGATTAAAAGGAATTGAATGCATAAATTGACGTATTGAATGAAAACCCCTTTGAACAAGTAGCTTTATATTGTATGTATATATATATACATACACATATACATATATATAATTGTATATTGCCCAAGAAATTTAACCTATTCCCTTCCTGTTTGCCTTAGTCATGTGAGGATATGGTACCCACTTGGCAACAATGAGGTAAAGCCAAGAAAACACATAAAACTGACAAATGAGGCCATCCACCTCCTTGGGCAGATAAATTGACACTCCTGGAGCCATTTGCCTTGAGACTCACGATAGGAGGTGTTCTTACCAGGTTAAGCTACCTTAACTCAAGTATCCTGTTACCTGAAGCCAAAAGGATCCCAACTGATACAGCGCTCATCTTCTCAGGCCAGGTTGCTCAGGTCCTAGGTCATTAGCCAGCAGGTCTGTGGGCGCGGTAAAATAGAAACAAGGACATTCTTCCATAAAAGAGAAATGCGATTATTAGAGTCGTTTAAATTCCGATTATATAATTATCTAACATAAAATCACATTAATTTTCTTCATTTTTCTTAATAACATTCTTTGGAGCTTTTGTTTTCTTTTTTTCTTTGTCTTCTTGTTTGCATTTTATCTAGAATTCACAAGACTCATTTGCTGTTAGATGAGCATGGTGAGGCACTCTTGTAATTCCAGCTCTCAGGAGATAGAAGCAGAAGGATTAAGAGGATTCAAGTTGGCCACACCTAGGTTATAGTAAGACCCTGTCTCCAAAAGAAAAAATAAAAAGATCACATGCTATTTTCGTGATTACATCTCTATAATTTCTTTTACTTTGAAACTATCTTTTCCTCTTTTGTTGTTGTTTTTTTTTAACCTTTTTTATTTTAACCTTTGTTGGGTCCTTTTCTACTCATCAAGAGACACACAATTCTATTGAATCCTATTACAAGTGATGTTAAATTTAATCAATGGCTTAATTCAAGGTCTCCTAGAAGTCTTTATTGTAAAGGTACCATTTTCCCCTTTGTTATTAATAAGATATTTCTGGGAAGATACTTTGGGGATTTGGAAATAAATTTATCCCTAATAACTTTAACCCAATGTTTCGGGCCCATTTTTTAAAACTTGACTGATCAACTATTGCGATGCTGATCACAAAAATCAGAACTTTTCTAATCTTATCACTTCATATACATTATAGCATTCCAAGATAAAGAGCTTTCTTTCCACCACCACCATGCCCCCCCAACTCAGATTATTCATTAGTCTCAATTTTATTTCTGATTTTCATTTTGTCCCATATTTGGTCAAGAGGCTCCCCTTCAAATTGATTTGTCTTTCTGACATTTCTCCCTCAAAAATTTTTTGCTAGATTTTTTTCACCTAGCTCTTGCTAGACAAGTATGCTACCATTTGAGCCACACTTCCAACCCTTTTTGCTCTAATTACATTTGAGGTGGTATCTCCAGAGAATGCTCTGTTCCGCTGAGTCCACTGAGTTCAGTGGTGATCTGGTTCCTTTTGAGATAAGTCTCACTTCTTTCCTAGATGTAAGTCTGAACTGCAACTCGCTCATTTTCGTCTTATAGCTGGAATGATAGGTATATGCCATTACCATGTCCAGGCTGGCCCAGAACCATTGAATTTATTATTTTTTGGCCAATAAAGATGAACATATTCATGTATCAAGTTTTATTGGATTTCAGAGTACAGTAATAAAACATTTTCATCTAGAAGTTAGTTGTTCAAGAATGCCTTCAGAAGTTTAAAAGCTAAGAGTAAGAGCTATGCAATCTTATTTAAGATACACATGTAATATATATATATTTTCTAACATTTGTAAATTAGTTGTAATTGACCAAAGGTAGCCATTGTGTTTAAACACAATGAAAATCTAGTCATGTGCACAAACTATTTGTTATATGATTTTCATATTGACAAAGTTGAAGTAAAACATAAATGTCAATCAAGAAGAAGCTGCTAAAAAGATTTGGTGTTACATAATACAATTCTGAGAATACAAATTTAACACATTTTATTAGCAACATGGAAAGTATTATACAATATATTATTATGCTTATGGAAGCTTTTACCTTTTTTTAAAAAAAATTCCTTCCCTCCCTTCCTTCCCTTCCTTCCTTCCTTCCTTCCTTCCTTCCTTCCTTCCTTCCTTCCTTCCTTCCTTCCTTCCTTTCTCTTTATCTTCCCTGGCTCTGGGGCTTGAACTCTGGGCTTGGGCACTGTCCCTGAGATTTTTTGCTCAAGAAATCTACCACTTGAGCCACAATGGGTTGGCTTTTTGTTTGTTTGTTTGTTTTTGTAGTTCATTGGAGATAAGAGTTTCACAGAACTTCCCTGCTCAGAATTTGTACTGAATAATGATCCTCAGATCTTAACCTCATAAGTAACTAGGATTACAGGTATGAACCCCCTATAGATAGTATGTATGTGTTAGTATAAAATGTTCTGAGAACAACACCAAAATGTGTACATGATCATTCAGGTAATAACATGTGTTGGATTCTGTATTGAGTTGGGACAACCCCTATACTGCATCACAAACACACAATATTGGGTCCATTTACTCATGAATGTATGAGATCTGATGCCCCTTGCTGCTGTAGAGCTTCCATAACCTTAAACATGCATGCTGCCCTAGGAAATGCTTGTGTTCTGTAAACAGAGGACACGTTATCCGACAGCCATGAACTGTAGGTTCACTGCATCAGCACAGAGGACTGTCGTAAGTGGGAGAATTCCAGCCATAGCAGCATTTAGCTCAAACAAAAGAGAAATCAACGAACTTGTCAAATCTTTCCCCTGAGCGTCCATAAACACTATATATTCTGGCAAAATAGAATATCACATCCCAGGAGAGATAGACATCTCTTGTCTTGCTTTTCTTCAGGTTCCAGTTTGTGGGCCGGTCGTAGTCACAAATTAGCAAAGTTTGCCACAGCTCAAAAACATCTTACAATATGAAATGGCACGATCCTGAATTTTTTAAATTACATTTTCATTATCTTTAAGTAGTTGTATAAAGGAGTTACCATTCAATACATGCGTATGAATACCATGCATCTTGACCTATCACTTCTTTCTTCCTTCTTCCCTCCCCGTGCAACCCCCTCCCCTCAAATTTCTTAATATTGTAGGATACCCATTGAATTTTATGACTGTGTCCTCACCACCTTTCATCTCTTCATTTGTTGCATGCTCAAAGCATTAAACTTAATTTAATTGTCTTTATTAGCAACTCATGGGTGCTAAATTTAAGAATTGGGAATAATTTTATGTGTATAGAAATACTTAGTTGGAAATTAAAGAAAACATAAGTCATATTGAACATTTTGCTTGCAAATTTAATTGATAATTTTGAATATTTTAGAAGGAAACAACTTTTTGAGGTTTTATAGGAAAGTAATTTTCAGTTTTTGATGTTACAACATTTACTACCACTACATCTTCTTAATGAAGACAGGTCTTTTACCTCTTTGCCTAAGTAGTTTTTGTAGCTATTTTGTAAATGGGATTGCTTTGGTTCTATGTTAGATGATTTGCTATTCACAGATAGGAATGCTGCTGAATATTTGCATGGTGATTTGTTTTTAATCCTGAGACTAACCTGAATTTATTAGTTCTAATAGTTTGTTAGTGGAACATTGCACACTTTTCTATGTGCAAACACTGGCAGTCTGACTTTTTCTTTTGCAACATGGATGCTTTATTTTCTTTCTCTTGCTTTGTTGTTCTGGGAAGGACTTCTAGATATTGAATAAAATTAGTAAAATTGAATATGCTTGTCTTGTTCCAGATCCTAGAGTACTTTCAAGTTTAATAAAATATACTAGTTTTGACCTTGGGTCGATGTTCTACCACTTTGGCCACACCTCCAGCTCTTTTTGCTTTGATTTTCAGGTAAGGTCTCATGCTTTTTGTCTAAGCAAGCCTATGCCTCCTGTATAGCTGGTGTTATAAGCACATGTCACCACACTTGGCTGGAAGAGATGAACTCTTTCCAACTATGCCCAAGATGACCTTAAACTTTTTGCACTGTACACCTTTAAGAAAAACACACAGGGAGAAGAAAAAAGGAACTATGTTTTTTCCATAGAGAAGTGGTAAAAATATAAAGTGATAAATATGTTTAAACTCATTACACAGTTGTATGTGGAGCAAAAATTATATGGTGCCCATTAACAGGTATAATTTATCCTTTTTTGTAACAATTAGATAAAATACTTTTAAATGTTATCCGTAAAAAAGAATTTGGTATAAAAATATTTCTGAATCTGTACTAGCTATAGTGATTTGGGGTAGTTACTTACTGTTAATAACATTAGCAAAAACTTGCTAAAACCCCCAAAATTCAGATAAGCAATAATAGGTTTGGTATTTTTGACTATTAAAAATTAAATTTTAATTTATAGAAATAAAATGTTCTAAACTGAAATAGACCACATATGAAGTATCTAACAAATGTGAACTTCCTATAAAATTAAAGTACTTTGTGATATTCCTGTGATTTACCACAAGACCTCATTGTACTATTTAAATTTGACATGTTAAATCCACTATCAATTTCTGGACAGAAATATTGTCACAGTAACTTTACTGAACATTTCAATCACTACTGAAATAATGATAGGTTTTCTCCATGTTGAAATTAATTTAAAAATAAGAAGATAATAATCTAAGAATGGTGGTCTAATTTGACATTATTACCATTAGCATAAAATTATGTAAAAATCCTGATGATAACATAGCCAGTAATCTTGTAAAAAATGAAGACATGCGAAACCATTTAAGTAATAAATAGTGTATACATATGTAATAGTTACGAATTATGCATGCCTTTGTGATTTTTTTTATCCAGACATCAACCAAAACACAGACCTCTCAGATAAAGATCAGTCAATTTAAAAATTTCAGAGATTCAGTTGACTAAAACCTATTCTTCACATCTGTAATCCCAGCACTTGGGAGACTGAGGTGAAAAGTTTGTGAGTTCAAGGACAGTCTAGGCTACATAGCAAGATCCTATCTCAGAAACATCAAACAAACAAAAAAAATCTGTTATCAATTTTATTTTAGAGGAGGTGGATGGAACAACATATTTTATTTCATTGGTCAATTCATTAGTCTATCATTTTTAAGAATTTAAACATGGGAGCCAGGTGTGGTGGCTTGTGCCTGCAATCCTAGCTACTCAGGAGGCTGAGAATTGACAATCATGGCTCAAAGCCAGCTGGGCACTAAAGAATGTGAAACTCTTATCTCCAGTGAATCACTAGGAAACAGGAAGTGCTGCTATGGCGCCAGGGGTAGGGTGGTAACCTTGAGCTGAAGAGCTCAGAGACAGTGCCCAGGCCCAGGGATAGGGTGGGGCAGTGGCCATGAGCTGAAGAGCTCAGGGACAGCACCCAGGCCCACAGGTCAAGCCCCATGACTTCAAAAAAAGAAAAAAAAAGAATTTAAACATGGGGGCCGGGAGTTTGGCCTAGTGGTAGAGTGCTTGCCTAGCATGCACAAAGACCCAGGTTTGATTCCTCAGTATCACATACATTAAAAAAGCAGGAAGTGGTGCTGTGGCTCAAGTGGTAGAGCTCTAGCCTGGAGAAAGCCCAAGGACAGTGTTCAGGCCCTGAGTTCAAGCCTTAGGACTGGCAAATAAATAAATATTCATTAAGGAGAAAATTTAAACATGGAGCTTCCCATTTATTTTTAACAACATGCCCACAAATTTTTAGGTGGAGATTAGATTGAGACAATGTTAGTTTTATAATGTTATGCTAATAAGAAAGTACTATTAAGTGTGAATTGCATGCTAGATGTTGTACTTTCGAGACAGTAAGGTCACACATCTGTCTGAAGCAAATAGTCTCATTTCATTTCACCCACAGAGACAGGGAGGCCTTCAAGGATGAAGTGACTTGTGCAAGGACAGTCAAACCTGAATCAAGTGAACGTGTGCTGTTCGCTGTCCTTATCCTCCTGATCTGGGACTGTCTCAGAAAAGCTGATGGTCTGATCTCTTGCTTTAGCAGCTGTGGTGGAGTTTAGCTACCCCTCATCTGGTGCAGGACCACACAGCAAAGGGGGCAGAAGATGAAGAAAAATGAAAGTAGTGAAGGGAAAAGGGATGGAAGGAGGGAGAAGAGAACAAAGACGAGGAAGAAAAGGAAAAATCAAAAAGAAAGGGGGAGAGAGAAAAGCCAGTGTGGCTCAATGTACATCTTCCCAATTCATTTTAGGATCTGCCCTGTTTGTCTTTATTTTACTGGACTTCCTCAGTCATTTTTAAGTCTACCTTGGACTGTTGTGAAGGGAGATGAACAGTAATTAGAAACCGGTTTGCTTGAGAAGCTAGGAGAGGAAGGCTGTCTAGCAATGGATGGAATAAACGTTCAAATCTGATGATCTACAAGTCCCACAATGCCCTAAATCTTCTGCCAATAACTTCCAAAAAAATATACTCAATTCAATATATATTTATATATACAGTAGAAGGCAGCAGACCACAGGAGAAATGATTTTAAATCCATTTGGCAGGCTATACAAATCAGCAGGTCATTTTAACACAGCCTAGGGCTCTCACAGGACCTATAAGAACCTATAAGAACTGGATTTGGGTGGAGATTAGTGGTGGGAGGGAACCATGAGCATGGAACAGTGGAGACAAATCTTAGTAGGCTTCCAGGAAGAGGTGATATCTAAATTTAGACAGGAAGAATGACTTCTGAAAACTCCTTGTAGTTGGTAATAATTGCAGCTGAGGTCCCTACTTTATAATGTTCACTCACTCTCTGTCAGACAACTGGAGATATTTGAGAACAAAAGTGCTAATTTAAAAATATTAATAATGGCTATATAGAGAGAAAACAAATGGTCCATCTATTCTGTTGAATGTGGGGACAACGTTCCAGATTTTTGTCATCTACTTCACTATTTAATGAAGAGCAAAGCAGAGTGGACACACAGCTTGCTCCTAAGCTGTACAGGCTCCTTTTATTTCTCTTTTCTTTTTGCCATAGTGCTTTTTTTTTCCTTTTTTTGTCCTCATACAGTAGACAGCAGGGCCAAGAATCAAGTCTGCAAAACTGCCAGTTTAAAAAAACCAAACCCTTTGAAGTAGCTAATGAATACACTCTTTTTAACTTACTCCCATCTCATCGCTGAGAGCTTGTGTGGTTGCTCGTGGGCAGAAGTTTCGCTAATGTAGGGATGTTGACTGGCCACTGCATCAAATATTTATCACGTCACAGATGGGAATCTACAAAGGGTTTGCAGAGAGGCATTGTGTCTCCCTCTGGCTCTAGGGCAAGCTCGCCAGCACGGCAGAATGCACGTCCACAAATAAACACATTTAAGGTGGTATGTTGGGTGTGCTGACCCATTTTAAACAGGTTAAATGGGGCCAATTTGAAGAAATCATTTTTCCCCCTTAAAGGAAAAGTAGACATTTAGAAAAATACCTTTATAGTCAAAAAAGAAAATAGAACTCACCATTACTTCTCTGCCCAGAATTATTGTGTATTATACCAAGCATTTAAACAAATATTAAGTCATTCTATAGCCAGTACTCTGCATGCTTCATTGTTTTTGGTTTTTTGCTAGTCGTGGGGCTTGAATGGGGCTTGAACTCAGAGCCTGAGCACGGTCCTTGGGTTTTTCTAATATTCTGTCACTTGAGCCACAGCACCACTTCCAGCTTGTTCTATGTATGTGGTACCGAGGAATCGAACCCGAGTCTTCGTGTATGCTAGGCAAGCACTCTACCACTAGGCCAAACTCCCGGCCCTGTTTTTGGTTTTGTTTTTAAGAACAATATTCTCAACCTGTTCATATAATAGTATTTTTCTACAATGTAAGTTTCTATATTTAGATACTAGTTTACTATGTAGCAGTGCACTAGTTGACCTAGCCAATCCCCTGACATTGGGTATTTAAATTATAGTCAACTTTTCTACATAGGTGATTTTTTTTTTAGCAATATTAGAATTTGAACCCAAGGCCTCGCATCTGCTAAACAAACAGATGTTCTACCACTTGAGCCATACTTCCAGACCCCTTTTAGATTGGTTATTTTCAAAAGAGATCTCAGTTTATGCCCAGGCTGAGCTGGGATATAGGGCTCTTATTTGTGCATCCCTGAGGAATGACACTCATGTACTACCTCATCCAGTCATTAGTTGAGATGGACTCTCACAAACTAGTCATTCTTTTCTTCCTCCTTGCTTTCCTTCCTTTCTCCTTTCCTTCTCTTCTTCCTTCCCTCCCTCCCTTCTTCCTTTCCTCCTTCACTTTCTTCCTTCCTTCTTTCTTTCTTCCCTTTTTTCCTTCCTTCCTTTCTTCTTGGTTTTTGGCTCCAGGCCAGCCTTGAACCTCAGTTCCACATTTGTTTCCCTCTCAAGTAGTTAGAATTATAGAATTGAGCCGCCATGTCTTGGCTAATGAGTGATTTTATTTGGTGGGCATCCTATAAGAAACAATTTCTGTCAAGTCATGATCATTTTAATCAGATAAATTTGTGAAAGGGGAAATGTGTCAAGGGGCCTGGTATTCCAGTTTTCAGAGTCCATGGGTGCAGATGTCATTTTTAATGATCAGCTCACCTACCTCAAGTAAGATGGTTTGGCAGGTTATTGAGAATGCCATAGCGCTCTGTAGCAACCTCCTTGACACCTGAACTTTTTTCTTATTTAGGTTAGCAGCTATCTTACTTCACTAATCTCCCCTCTATGTGGTTGCTCTGGAGAGAAAGAAGGCTCTCGTTAAGGATGAGCAGCAGTGCCTGAGTTCATGAGGATTTATAGTTTCTGTTTTGCCATGCTAGCAACCACCATCATAATTCTGGGCCTATCGATATCTTCTTCCCGTTGAGAGAGGCAAGCTGTTTCCTGCAATTGAAGTCTCTTCCAACAGAGAGTTGGTATATACCAAATAAACGGACAGTGGGAGCTGTGATTGTAATCTCACTAGCTCTTCTTCAGTTTTCAAGTGAAAATACTACCAAAACAATCATGGTCAACAATGTCCATCCAGCTTGGTTTTAGAGATAGGGTCTTGCTAACTTTTTGCCCAAACTGCAGGCCTCCTGTCTCTGCCTTCAACTTTACTTGGGAAAGGTGTGCCACCAAACTTCTCATCTTTTGATTTGTTTTTGCTGTGAATTGAGCCCAGGGCTTTTTGGATGCTAGTCAAGGCTTCTACCTCTAAGTTATATATTCTCAGCTCTAGTATTTGTTTTAAATCAACACTTTTTTTTAACACATTAAAAAATGATGTTGGGGTTTTAGTCTAGGGTCTCATATATGCTGAGCAAGTGTTCTGTTACTAAGTCAACTCCCAGCCTTCTAAGTAAAAACCTTTTTCACTTTGAAAAGTAAATATATTTCAATGAAAATATATTTAATATCTCAACATCAGCTGAAAATCCAGTCGACTCAAGTGGCAGCGTGCCAGCTTAACAGGTGCCAGAGAGAGAGGGGGAGACAGAGAGACAGAGAGAGAGAGAGAGAGAGAGAGAGACAGAGAGACAGAGAGACAGAGACATAGAGACAGATAAAAACAGAGACAGAGAGACACAGAGAACAGAAAAAAGGAAGAATGAAGGGAGGGAATGAACGAACAAACGAATGAAGGAAGGAAGAAGAGAGAAAACCCAGTCAAGGGTTTGTAATCCAATGGCTGTATAAGGTGTGAAAAATCATGTGATTCAAGACAAGAGAGACAGGGCTGGGAGTTTGGCCTAGTGGTAGAGTGCTTGCCTAGCATGCACAAAGCCCTGGGTTCAATTTCTCAGTACCACATACACAGAAAAAAGACGTGATGCTATGGTTCAAGTGGTAGAGTGCTAGCCTTGAGAAAGCCTAAGGCCCTAAGTTCAAGCCACAGGACTGGCAAGAAAAAGAAATAATAAAAAGATGAAAGAGGGGCCGGGAGTTTGGCCTAGTGGTAGAGTGCTTGCCTAGCATGCATGAAGGCCCGGGTTCAATTCCTCGGTACCACATACATAGAAAAAAAGCTGAAAGTGGTGCTGTGGCTCAATTGGTAGAGCTCTAGCCTACCAATTGTCCAAGGACAGTGCTCAGGCCCTGAGTTCAAGTCCCATGACTGGCAGAAAAAATTTTTTTTTTAAAAGATGAAAGAGACATGTAAATCTTCTCATTTATTTCTCATTTGCCACTTGCAGCCTGTCAGCCAATATTGACCATTTTATATGCCTCTCAAATAATGTTTTAAATATCCAAGTGGCCGTTGGTACAAGAGGTGTTCTCTGTCTCTTAGCAGTAAAATAGTAATGTTCAATTCTATCTCCTCATTGATGCCAACCAAAGATTCTGAACTAGACCTTTAGTTTTTTTGTTTCTAACAGATGGAATCCACACGCACAGCAGGGCTGGAACTGTAGTTCAGTGATAGAAAACTTGCCTAGCATATGGTAGGACCTGGGTTCAATCTCCAACAACACACACACACACACACACACACACACACACACACACACACACATGCGTGCGCAGCATGCATGGCTAAAACTTGGCTTGTGATGGACCAGAGAGGTTTGAGGGTAGTGTTACATACTTAAATTAATTTTAAAAGTTTCTCAGAATTGGAGCGGTGGCTTAAGTGGTAGAGCATGAACCAAGAGCAAAAAAACTTTGCAAGAGTGTCAAGTCTGGAGTTCAAGCCTCAATATCAAAACACACAGAATAAGTCAATTAATAAAAATAAAAAGTTTCCTACCTTGAGTGATTCTGAGGTTTCATGCTCTGTGAATTCCCACTGCTTGAGGAAAAAATAGAAAAGAAATAGACTTGGTTTTGAGACCTGTTCAACTACTCGTCAGTTATAAACTCTCTCTCTTTCTGTTCCTCGCTCTCTCTCCTCTCTCTCTCTCTCCTCTCTCTCTCTCTCTCTCATCTCTCTCTCTCTTCTCTCTCTCTCTCTGTCTCTCTCTCTCTCTGTCTCTCTCTCTCTCTCTCTCTCTCTCTCTCTCTCTCTCTCTCTCTCCCTCTCTCTCTCATCTCTCTCTCTCTCTCTCTCTCTCTCTCTCTCTCTCTCTCTCTCTCTCTCTCTCTCGCCAATCCTGGGGCTTGAACTCAGGGCCTGGCACTGTCCTTGAGCTTTCTCAAGGTTAGCACTCTACCACTTGAGCTCAGCACCACTTCCAGCTTTTTTTTTTCTATGTATGTGGTACCGAGGAATTGAACCTGGCCTTCGTGCATGCTAGGCAAGCACTCTACCACTAGGCTAAACTCCCGGCCCGCCTCTCTTTTTTAATAATTATGATTTTTATTAGCATACATGAGTAGTACTAGGGTTAGGGTTCTCATATGTGCATACAAGTTCTCAGTTAGCCTCGCTCCTCTAACTATATCTCATCCCTCCTTGCTGTCTTTTTAAAATAATTTCATCAGGCCACTTCACCTCTTATTTTTATAGCTTTAAAAATTGGTTATTATAAAGGTGATATACAGAGGGGTTACAGTTTCAGGAGTCAGCTGATGAGTACTTTACCTCTTCTTAAAGCCTCAGTTTCCCTGCTGTAAATCAATAATGATAATCTCTACCTAATAGAGGATAATGATCATCCCTGCCTAATAGAGGTATTGTGTGTGTGTGGGAGAGAGATAAAATCATTTCAAAACGTTGGTAATCTCCACAATACCATAGGAGCCACAGAGACTTCCCTCACGCGTGGAGTATTGACGAAGAGTCATAGAGTTGTTCAGACTGTCTTCAGCTTCTGGAGGACTTTGGGCCACATGTCCCCAGGGACTGGGGCTCCAGTGGTTCAGTATATCTGTGTAATCTGAGCCCCCCAAAAACCCTGCACACAGCATTGAGCCTGGGTGGGCATACATGGTCTTGTGTGTGGCCATCCTTGACAAATGCCAGTCAGAAGATGCAAAGGGCACCATTACTGGCCAGAGGGCTGGAGGTGTGCTGACAGAGAGAACAGGCATGTGAACCCCCAACATGCTGCTACTGGGGCTGTGAACAGAACAGCCTGTGAGAGCCAGCATGCTCACCCCTCCCCACCATGCCTGACAGCTTGCTTTGGCTCATCAAAGTTGGAGAACGTGAGAACTAGTCTCATGACTGTTATATACAGTTTTATACCTTTTCATAATGGGACAGAATATACTCACAGGCTAAGTCTTTCACTGCACTCTAAAATATGTGGGTGGATTCAAGCCCTTAGAACACCTGTAGTCACAGTTTAGAACACTGAGGCAGGCGGATTAGGATCTTAAGGCCAGCCTGAGCTTCATAGTGAGATTACGGGTAAAAAGGAAAGGAAAAGAAAAACAGTGAATTACTAGATTGCATATCATTAGAAAAAGTTCTATTGGACTACACATTCTTAAGAATTATAATTATTTTACTGGGCACAGGTGTCTCTCACCTGTAATTCTAGCTGCTCAGAGACTGAGATCTAAGGATCACGGTTCACAAGACAGCCCAGGCAGAAATATCTGTAAGACTCTTATCTCCAAAAAGGACTCTATCTACCCCAAAAGCTAGCAGTAGAGCTGTGATAAGTACTACTCTTAAGGAAACAAGGTCAGAGATAGCACTTAGGCCTGAGTTCAAGCCCCAGGACTGGAGCATGCATATGCATGCTTGTATACACACACACACACACACACACACACACACACAACACACATATGAGTTATAAGTATTTGATTAGGCTTTCCTCAATTCCATGTGCTCTATGCCTGATTCACCATATAACGCAATCATTTCCAAAAACAAAATAGAGAAAAAAAGTGAGTGAATGAACGGGATGAGTCCATGTGTTAGGCTTAGTCTTTGTAGCAGATATCTGTGAGCTTTTTGCTGCTTACACCTGTTGGAATCACGCTTTTTATTTTCTATATTTTATGATGCTTTGGTATTTTGGGCTATTCTGGACCTGAGGAAGGACTGACCCTCCCAGGTTTAGCCAACCTCTAGGGATAGCAACCAACTTCCCTGGGAGCACAACTTTGATGTGCAACCAACTTTGATATGCAATCCCTAGTCCATATCTCTATCCTTTTATCAGGCTGATGTCCAGGACATGATCTCCCTTCCTAAGCCACCATGAATCATGAACTAGACAACCAGAGGCCACCCTATAAGCGAGTTTCCCCTGAATCTTTCAAACTTCCTAATCCTAAATAAAGTAAATTATTTACCCTGTCTCACCCATTCCTCTGCCTGGAAACTACAGCGAAGCCTCTCAGTCGTGCTTCCTCACTCATTTCTCCCAACCAATCTCTGTCATGTCCTTGAAGTCCCACAGAACATACACACCCCCTACTAAGAGAACCGCCTTTCTAATAACATCACTCCTGATTTCTTAGCCTCACCCAATCAGTACTTAAAACCAAATCCCAGGAACATTTTAGAACAAGTACCAGCCATTAAAACCTACCCCAAGCCAGGAGGCTCACGCCTGTAACCCTAGCTACTCAGGAAGCTGAGATCTGAGGATCAAAGTTCAAAGCCAGTCCAGGCACTAAAAGAACGTGAGACTCTTATCTCCAATTAATCACTAGATAACTGGAAGTGGGGCTGTGGCTCAAAGGGTTGGGCAGTGGACTTAAGCTGAAGAGCTCAGGGACAGTGCCCAGGCCCAGAGTTACAAGCCCCAAGACTCCCCCCCGCCCCCAAAAAAAGAACCTGCCCCAATGCCAACCTCAATTCCCCTTGTCCTCTCCTCCACTTCAGGAAGGAGTACAAACTCAAAAGTGACTCGTTTCTTATTTGCGGATTTCCTTGGAAGTGGGAACAGGGACCCAGTGTGTTATCACACACCCGTAATCTCAGTACTTAGGAGCCAGAGGAAAAGCAATCTCAAAGTCAAGACCATCCTTGGCTACGTAAAAAAAAAAAAAAAAAAAGCCTCTCTTTTCTCAAAAAAACAAAAAATCATTTAAAGTTGCAATGTGTCTTTTTTTTTTTTCTTTCTTTATTTTTGTTGGTCCTGGCGCTTGGACTCTGGGCCTTGGTTCTTTCCCTGAGCTAGCTCCCTAGCACTTGAGCCATAGTAGTACTTTAGCTTTTTCTGACTAGTTGATTGGCAATAAGAGTATCACGGACTTTCCTGCCACCTGGCTCTGAACCTCCATCCTCAGAGCTCAGCCTCCTGAGCAGCTAGGGTTACAGGCATGAGCCTCTCTGGTGCCCAGCCAGAAGTTGTTTTGAAGTTATGTGTAACAATGTTCACCTGTTCACCTGTCTGAGCACATACCCTTGCTCAAACCCCAATCTCATCACCTAGCAGTCCTGAGGGAAAGAGAGCCACCAGGTGTAATAGTAGGTGGAGAAAAATCTCCCGGTCCATCTCAGGATTGCCTGTGGCTGAAAGGGTCTAGGGAGAGCTTTGAGTGACATGGGTCAGTGAATTGTGCTTTTGTTTTAAGGAGCACGCAAGGGACTCTGAGGAGTTCGCTGGTTGGGGGGAGGTGCCAGAAGCAGCAGGAGCCCCAGGCACGTGGGCCATTTTGGCAGATTTCCTTTTGAAGTTTCATGTAGCCTTGTCAACCTCAGCATCCCCCTCCCCCTGCAAGTTAACAATTTATTACACTAGCAGCCCTTTCGATTCAGCAATTTTTTTAAAATAGATTGTTTCTGTTTTCCCCTTTTCAACTAGACTCTAATCTCCACTTTTTAAAACTATACTCTATTTGCTTTCCAAAGGAAAAAGCATGCTTCTTTCAGCATGAATATAATAGTTTATGTGCTCCTGTGACTATTCATACTCTTGTTGGTACGTCACATCAAATCTGCCTAAGCCAGTAAGTGTTTCACTTTAAAATCAAAACTAATAAGATACTCTTTAAATCATCATTAGGCTTTTATTATAAGTGAATATTTAAATTTGCATTCAAAGTAGATGTAATTCAGCAATACTTAATTAGATAACTTGCTTTCTTCCCCTTACTAGCATTATTCAAAGTTCTCTTTTATGATCATTTAATTTTGAGTCTTTTGAAATAAATGTGAATAGACACAGCAGAATTTGTAGCACATAACTACCTCCTAGGTTACAAAATTGCTATTTTCAGCCTCTTGACAACTAAGAACAGCGTTTTTTTTTTAATGCTTAATAAAATCATTGTACAGGAAAATTGGGACTTCACCAAGTGTTTCATTTTCTTATCCACAGATCTTCTTGCAATTCAGTTCTTATTCCTGTAACATTTTTTTATTATTATTACTCCTTTGTCATAAGAAATAACAGGCACTGGTGGCTCATACCTAGAAATCCTAGCTACCCAGGAGGCTGAGATTTTGGGATTACCATTCAAAGCTAGCCCAACAGGAAAGTCTATGAGACTCTTACCTCCTATTAACCACCAGAAAACCTGAAGTGGGGCTGTGGCTCACTGAGTAGTACACTAGCTTTGAGCTGAAGCACTCAGAGACAGCGCCTATGCCAGAGTTCAAGTCCCATGAGGGAAAAAAAAGAAACAGAAGTCTTCATTTGCCACAAACCTAGGAGGAAAATGCTGTTGTTTTTCATAGTTTAGCAATGAGAAAAATAACACTAGCTCAAGAAACCTTGCTAGTGAGGAAAGGAACTAGACCATTAGCTATTGTAAAGTCTGTACTCTTGACCTTCACCATGAATGAAGGTTAACACACCAAACTCTGTTGAGCTCCTCTGAGGGCTCAAGCATAGTGGTGCTAAGCACTGGAGAGATGGTGAGGAGCTGACAAGCAAAGCTCCCTGCAGTCCCCCCAAGTTCTCTCTGACACCTCCATTACAAACCTAGACTTTCACCACACATGGGGAAACTCAAAATGGAAGATGAGATCACAAGGGACAAAATACTGTAATGGATACTTCCCAACTCCCAGGTGACCTCAGCCCTGTAGACGGGACAGAGGGAGAGCAATTTCTCACGGGCCGTCTCAACAGCACTTAAACCCCACCTTCAGTCTACTAAATGTATATTTTTAACCAGTACCTAAAACTCTTTTAGCATCTGTGAATGGATTAAAAACAGCTGAAAACCCTTGCCTCTTAGCCCTTATGTTGTGCTTACCATTGTTGTCAGCTATTCCCTTCACAGTCACTTTGCAACCACCTGGATTCCAGGACATTGAGGACTGATAGACAAAGATCTCTGACAAAGGATTAAAACTTACCCACAAGGAACAGCTAGTCCTACCTAGCAGGACAGATCACCTCCAAATGAAGACAGCACCCTATTCTGATCAGGTGCACCCTGGATCTGGAGAAATGGCTCATGGGAAGCAGATTGTTCCGTCACATGATGGTGGGCTAGCAACGTCTCCAGAACCTGAGGACAACCAGAGCTGAGATAATGACCAGCCAGAACTAGGTCTAAACTATGTATACATTTGTCCCCTGCCCCTAATTCTTCCCCTAAAGATGGCTGATGAACTAAAGTGCAATCTTCCAGTGGCACCATGCCATGTTCTCTCTTTTCTCTGCCATCAACTTTCCTGTCACTTTTACTATGTTTCTGACTTCTCCCATGAGACTCAAGGGACTGATGATTTGCAGTTTTGGTGTGCTTCGATTATCTAGCTAGTTCAAAGCCTCTGCTTAGCTGGGCACAGTGGCTCACATCTGTAATCCTAGCTACTCAGGAGGCTGAGATCTGAGAATCACGGTTCAAAGCCAGTCTGAGCAGTAAAGTCCAGGAGACAATTATCTCCAATTAACCACCAGAAAACCAGAAGTGGCACTGTGGCTCAAAGAGTAGGGCGGTAGCCTCGAGCCAAAGAGCTCAGGGACAAAATGCCCAGGCCCAGAGTTCAAGCCCCACAACTGTCAAAAATAAAAACAAAAAACAAAAAAACCTTTCTTGACCGTTTCCTAAATTAAGGTTGGATATTACTTCATTGCCTAGCAGAGCTATTGATGATAATGATGATTATGATTATGATTTTGATAGATTTTGCTCAGAATGTTTAAAAATTCTTAAAAACAGACAGGACACAGTGGCTCATGCCTATAATCCTAGCTACTCAGGAGGCTGAGATCTGAGGATCCAGGTTCAAAGCCAGCCTGGCACAAAAGGACCTGAGACTCTTATCTCCAATTAACCCCTAGAAAAATGGCAAGTGGGGCTTGGCTCAAGGATAGAGTGGTAGCCTTGAGCTGTAGAGCACAGGCCAAGGCTCAGGCTGTGTTCAAACCCCATGACCCACAAAAGCAAAGCAAAACAAAACAAAACAGAACTTGTAGTTGTTAGTATTCAAATAACCACAAAAGGGAAGGAAAGTTCCCTTTTAGATAAAAATGGTTCATTTACATATCTCTTTAAAAATGTCCAGCTTTGATTTTATTCTGACCTGAATTTGTTTTTTCTTCCTCAGTCAACAAGTGCATGGTATAGTTGAGCACAGTTTTGGATGGACTGTTACTCTCACACAAGCATTTCCATCTTTTTCTTTTTTCTCTCTTTTCTGTGGGTCATGGGGCTTGAACTCTGAGCCTGGGTGACATCCCTGAGAAATTAGTGCTCTACCACTTTGAGCCACAGTGCCACTTCTGGTTTTCTAGTGGTTAATTGGAGAGAAGAGTCTCATGGACTTTTCTGTCCCAGCTGGCTTTGAACTGCAATCCTCAGCCTCCTGAGTAGCTAGGATTACAAGTATGAACCACCACACCCGGTTCCATCCTTTTCTATCCAGCCCAAGGACCAGAGCTAGATTGGTCTAATCCCTTCACTTCCACAGGCTGCCACCTTCCTAGCTGGCTTTCTAGCCTTCCTATTTCTGAAAAACAGCAGAAGAGCCAGGCATTGTGGTGCACACCTGTAATCCAAGCATTCCAGAGATAGAATCAACAGGGTAAAGAGTTAGAAGTCAAATCCAGTCACCAGTGTCTCACACCTATAATCCTAGTGATTCAGGAGATTAAGATCTAGAAAATTGAAATTCAAATCCAGTGTTGGCCAGAAAAGTCTTAGAGACTCCATTTCTAATTAATCATGAAAATGCCAGGCAAGAACTGTGGCTCAAGTTGTAAAGCATCATGAACAAGAAAGCCAAGCGAGACCACTCAAAGTTCTGAGTTCAAGCCCCGATGCTGGCAAAAGAAAGAAAAAAGCATTGGAAATTAGACTGGGCTGCATATCAAGACCAATGGGACTTTCAAAGAGAACTGTCACCATCCTGCCACCAAATTTTCAGCACCTGCCCCTTGATCCACAAAAGCAAAAGGATGAAACAAAGCATGAACCCTGCCCATAGTTTTCTGACTCTGTCAGAACCCTTCTTGAGCCTGCAAAGCATTTGCAGCTTTCTCACAGCAGGAAACTAAAATGCTTTTTGCCATGTATGATAGCTCGGGTCTTCCCTAAGCAGTAGGACCTGTCTGTCTTCCCTGGGAATCTTTCATCTTTGTTCCCATGCCCTTCGTTGGGTGTGTCTTGAATAATGAATAGAGAGTTGCCATGCCATCTGCACAATCAAGCCACGACAAGACAGAATGAGTGTCCTCACCCTCCATGCTCCCTGGCTTCCTCCATCCCTCACGTGTGTCACTGAGGAAGGCTTGACCCAGATTCTTTGGTCTTGGGAGTGAGATGGGAAATTCCTGTGATGGAGAGGAAGGTCTCACATGAAAGCTGCTTGGAACAAGGGAGGACAGGGGAAGTTAAGAAAGAGTCTAGCTTAGATCTGGTCCCACCATGAGCTCTGCAGGAATGACTCCATCTTAGGGGGTGCCATGCCAAGCTTTCCCATAGCCCATCGCTCAAATTTCCCAGCCATCCTTCACTGAAACCTCTCTACAAGCACGGGTAGTCATTTCCAGCTAAGAAGAAGATGGAGGCTGGTAGCAGTCACCTCTGCAGTAGCTGGACCCTGGGGATGTGTACTCAAGAACTACTTCGTGTTGGAGCCACTAAGCACATTCATGGGCAGCATGGGTGTCCTGCAGCAAGGCTCTCTAGCACATATACTCCCTTTCTCTTCCTCTTCAACAGCTCCAGTCCTCACGTTACCTCCGACCTAAGTAAGGAGCCAAATGGTGAGCATGTAAATGAACAAACAACCCAATCTGTTAGAGAATCTCAGAGAAGGGGAGAGAGACCTCTGTGACGGCAGATGATGTTCTCGTGTTTATTTTGCCCGTTTTCTCTTTTTTAAGAGAAAACTGTCTCACTGTGTAATCCAGACTAGCCTCACATGCACAGTCCCTTCCATCTCAGCAGGCATGTACCAACCACCCTGTCAGGTGTGAGCAGATGGCTTTGAAATCAAAGCCTGAAGTAAAGTGATGAAAGAACCTGGTTGTGACCATACAGGCTGGAGAAAACTCCAGGGGAGGCAGGCAGACAAGGGAGATCCCCAGAAAGAGATTTTTTCTTTCTGAATAGTTCGAGAGAGATGTGAGTCTCATGGCCTTTCTTATCTGGGTTGACCTTGAACCATGATCTGCAGATCTCAGCTAGGATTATAGGTGTGAGCCGTCATCACCCTGCTTGGGTCCCTATGTTCTAAGAATTGCTGCAAGATAGAAAACTAGTTGGGGACTGGGAGTTTTGCCTAGTGGTAGAATGCTTGCCTAGCAGGCATGAGGACCTGGGTTCAATTCCTCGATACCACACATGTAGAAAAAAGCCGGAAATGGTGCTGAGGCTTAAGTGGTAGAGCTCTAGCCTTGAGAAAGTCCAAGGACAGTGCTCAGGTCCTGATCTGGAGTTCAGGACTGGCAAAAAAGAAAAAGAAAATTAATTGGGGAGTTTGGCTCTGCCCAAATGACCCTAAGTCTTGAGAGATAACCGTCTATACAGTCTTCCATGGTCTACATAACCCTCCATGGTAAGTCAGTGTCTACCTGTGACTCCCAGCCAGCCAGCCACTGCCTTGACACTTTTACAAAGAATAAGCATAGACCTGCAACATGATGGTCTTATTGGAAAGATATGATTTTTACATATATAGACAAGGAATACCAACAACACCATTTGACTAAGGATTCCCTCAATGAATCATCAAGTTATTATTCCTAGAATAACACTAAAGGCACCTAAAGTGGTTGTTCACTCCATCCCCAACTACTCTCCTACAAGAAACAGGTTCAAGAGTAATGTGGTCAAAGCCACACAGTATGTGGCAGATGTTGGTTTGGCTCCTGTAAAGCTCACATTTTTATCTGCAGTCTCAACCAATCGATAGTGGCCCACCGAGGGTCAACTGTGTGTCAGGCACTGTGTCCAGCTCAGGACACTGAACTGGGGCTGATTTCGGACTCTGTGAGGTAGACATGCAGCAAAAAGGAAGGTTCTATATGTGCTGCAGTGACAGCAGGAGCACAGGGGACAGAAGGGGGGCACAGCCCGTTTGTGTGGCCTGAAAGAGGGGACACAGCAGGGTTTAGAAGGAAGAGTTTTGAGCCTTAGCATCCTGAGTTGAATTCCAGCCCAACTCTTTACTAGCTATAGGCCTACAGGCCTGTTTATTTGGCCTCTGTACACCCCAGTTCCTTCATCTAGAAGACAGGAAGGAAATTGTGCATACTGGCTCATACCTGTGATTTCAACAACTTGGAAGGTAGAGATTGGGAAGGTCACAATTTGAAACTAACTCCTGCAATAAAAAAGTTAATGAGACACTCCCTCCTCCAGCCCCCTACACCATCTCCACAAATAAGTCAGGTGTGATGATTCACATATATAGTCCCAGCTACATGGAAAACATAAAACCGATCTGGGGCAAGGCTCAAGTGGTAGAGCACCTCTCTAGCAAGCATAAAAGCCCTTCATTGCAGCATACTGCCCCCAAAATTAAAAAACAAGGAAGATAGATACAAAGTGTGTCTGCTGTTATGATACTGGGTACAATTGTACATAAACAGTGCATCTCATGGGTTTACAAGATTTCATTACCTTCATCCCATGGAAGTTTATCTCACCGTCTGCTAAACAAGCACATCTCTGAGAACGCCCCATTTCATTTTTGCCTCCTGTGTCCTGTGGGGAGACTTCTGCAACTAGATGAAAGCTAGGTAGGCGTGAGGACTTCCCATTCATCTTGGGTAACTTTCCTTCACTTCTATTCTTAAAACATCTTCTCTGTTTAGGAATGAAGGTGGCCAATCACCACGTAATAGAAAACATATCTAATATGACTTAGATATCCATTCTCCCCTTTTCACTTAGCCCTGGTGTTCGAGGTGGGATGTCTTAAGCTTTCTTAAACATCCTTGCCCTTCAGCCCATCCTTCACTCAGCAGGGTCCAGTCAGGAAAGTGCACACACCCTGTAATAACTATCAGTGTTCTTTGCATGGAGCACAAGCATGCATCTAACTCCTTGACAGGCATCACATAGGGTTCTTTGGAGGTCCCCCAATAACACAGATGGCCCATTACTGTTTGCCAACATGGTGAGTGCATTCCTATTCTGGCTGAAACTCAAGGTGCCACCCATAATTCCATCTTGGATTCCATTCCAGCTTCCTTTCTTCCAAGGTCTCTTTGTCTCTCAGGACAGTCCAGATGGACAAAACCTAAGACAATCCCATGCTAGCCGTAGCTCACACAGGGTCTGGGTTTTCATCATACAAGACACAATGTCTTTCCTCTGTTAAACTCTTGAACAATTACATCCAAAGTCTCATTTGCCCACTAAGAGACCACAGGCCACCCCTGCCAGCCCAGAGAACCTTGCATTTCCCAGACACATCTCACACCTGTCCAATGAGTGCCACCAATAGCAAAGAACTTTTCAAGCTCTTCCAGGACTCTGCTTGGAATCATTTTCCTCAGTCAGCCCCCACACATTTCCTAGGAAAGAATCCCAGGGAAATCCTCTTCAAAAGTCCTCTAATTTCTGTGGTAGGCTCTTTAGAGGAGGTGGATATGACAAGAAAATGGTTGGACTAAACAGGATGATAAAGGAAATAGATTGTGTGCAACTATGAAAATAGAACCATGACACCTGTGGAACTTGTTTGGAGAAGGAGGGAAAGAAAAAAGGAAGAGTATGATAAGAGGGGGTGAGATTTATTGGGATGCATTGTAAACATATATGGAAATGCAACAATGAAATCCCCCTCTGTACAACTAACATAAGATTATTAATAACAACAACAACAAAATGTGTCAGTGCCTAATACACAAGTCCTACTTAAAAACAGTAGATGCTGGGCTGGGAATGTGGCTTAGTGGTAGAATGCTTGCCTAACATGCCGGAAGCCCTGGATTCCATTCCTCAGTACCGTATAAAAAACAAAGCTGGAAGTGACACTGTGGCTCAAGTGATAAAGTGCCAGCCTTGAGCAAAGGAAGCTCAGGGACAGCGCCCAGGCCCTGAATTCAAGACCCAAGACTGGCAAAAAAGAAAAGAAAAGAAAAACCGAATATGATGTTGTGATGCATGGTTTTACAATATTTTACTGCCCTCATCCCATTAAGTTTATCTAACCAGCTGTTAAAAAGCACATCTCTGGGAATGTCCTATGCTTTCTAATTTCCAAGCCCTGGTTCTTTCATAGCCTTGGGGTTAAGTGAGGGGTGTCAAAGCCACCAGCTCTGACAACGTTGTTCATTTCCCACAGTACCTCCCCTTAGAATGAGCCCAGTGAAAATTTCCCTCTCAATGCCCTACATTGCACTAAGTCCGTGAATGAGCTAATGGCTCATTCTCTCCAGTGGTGGGAACCAAGGTGCCCTTAAACAGCCATTATAAGCCCTTGGTTCTCATCCTAACCTCAGGCTGGTTCCCCTGGTGACCTTGCAGCAGCCCTTTCTCTGCTCTCGATCTCAGCTTCTCCTCTCAGTGAAATGGAAATCACATCTCCCTCTCCCTCTCTGCCTCCCTCTCTGCCTCCCTCTCTCTCTGCCTCTCTCTCTCTCTCTCTCTCTCTCTCTCTCTCTCTCTCTCTCTCTCTCTCTCTCTCTCTCTCTCTCTCTCTCTCTCTCTCTCTCTCTCTCTCTCTCTCTCTCTCCAGGGAGGTATTGAGAGGAATAATAAGGTAATGCCTATAAAGTGCTTTAAGTACTTCGGGGAAGACGTTGGCTAAATACCAAATGATAATAATAACACCATCATCAGCATGCACATTATTATCTGTGGGCTTCATGAGAAAGCGGCTGCTGACGGTGTCTCAGCTCTGTGGGAAGGAAGGCTACAGGCCCGAGATGTTCTAGCAATAAGTTAAAGCTAATAAATACCAAACACTGCAAGTGGAAATTAGCTAGCCATAAAGGCTGAATGTATATGCCCATTTGTATCTAAAATGACAACAACTGACTCCCATTTTTAATTTTTATAGCTAGTGCTCAGAGCAGCCAGAATTGAGAGAAAATTGTATACTTTTTCTAGGGCCTCGGGGAGCAAAAGGATTAATTAATTAATTATTTTACATCTTGGATTCTGCTTCCCACTACTCTCAGAATGGCTCTTTTCTATCCTCCCCATGCTCTCTTACCTCTCTCTGCTCTCCACCCAACCATTTCTGCATTGGAATGGTTGTTTTGTTTTGTGTTTTGTTTATTTTAATTTTTTTGTTTTGTTTTGCTGTACCAACAGCAGAGTTTAAACCAGAGACTACTCTACCACTTTCAGCCACACTTCCACTTTTAGCTTTTTGATGGTTAATTGGACTTTCCTACCTAGGCTAGCTTTGGTCAGCGACCTTCAGATGTCAGCCTCCTAAGTAGCTAGATTATAGGCATGAGGCACCAATTCTCAGCTCTGAGTCTGAGTTCTAATGTGCAGACAGATTGTCAGACTGGAGTGAGCCTGTGGCTCACCCTTGAGAAGCAATGTCAGAGCTCAAGGTAGAGAAGGAAAGATCTCCTCTCGTCCAAGTTTTAGCCCAAACGAATTTAATCACTGGAAAAGAGAGAGTTGTATTGTGTCAAGTACTACCCTGGGTGCTGGTGCTAGGTTAGTGAAAATGAGATGCCCCTGGCAAAATTTTAGGAATGGTCAAGATTGTCTCCTAGCATAGGATGGCAGAAAGACACATAGATCTTAAAGCAAGGGGTGGCCTATACTTCCAACTTCAGTTTTAAACACGAGGTTTCGGTTCAAAATTACCACCTACCTGTGTCTTTTTTTTTTTTTTTGTTAGTCATGGGACTTGAAATCTGGGCCTGGGTGCTGTCCCTGAGTTCTTCAGCTCAAGGCTACCACGCTACCCCTTGAGCCACAGTGCCACTTCTGGTTTTCCAGTGGTTAATTGGAGATAAGAGTCTCACCGACTTCAGTGCCTGGACTGGCTTTGAACCAAGATCCTCAGATCTCAGCCTCCTGAGTAGCTAGGATTACAGATGTGAGCCACCTGCACCTGGCTACCTACCAGTTTTGTTACATTAAATCGAGAATTAAAAAACAGTTCCAACCACTTCCCAGCGATGATAGGGCTAGTAAAACATTCTAGTCACCTAGAAGTTATAACCTGCTGCCCAACTGAGACCATTTTTTTTTTTGCTGGGTGAACTTACCACCTCCAAATGGCAGCTCCAGCTTTGGCACTAAGCCATATTTCCTGGAAACTTTGGGGTTGCTATTTTCTGTACCAGTAATCTGTGGTTACTGAAAAATAGGAAACAACTTCTTTATGTTTTGTATTTATCATTATTATTATTATTATTGAGAGGCAATACTGGAGTTTGAATTTAGGGTTTGGTCCTGTTCCAGCTTGCTGGATCACTTGGCTGGTACTTTATCACTTGAGTTATGCCTTCAGTCTGACTTTTTGCCGATTAATTGGGAATGGAGCACCTCTCAGGCTTTCCTGCGTGGGCTAGCCTTGAATTTTTGTCCCCTTGATCCCATCCTTCTTGAGTAGCTAAGATAACAGGCATGAGCCTGGCTATATTTTTTTATTTTTACATGGATGAACACATATAATCTTAATAATAGGTATAGACAATGGTGAGTGATTTTTTGAATCACATGAATTTTAAGATTTTTAAGATTTCAAACTTGCTGTGCATTCTCACACATATTTATCTCCCACCCCCCACCTCCATGGAATCTACATGCAATGCTTTCACCCAGCCTTTTTTAAGTTTAAAAATGTACCCTGGACATCTTTCTACCTTCTACGTTTATTTAAAAGACTCTCTGACCAGATCTGGAGGTCATGAGATGTCACACCCCCCTTGAGTTCTTGGCACCTCCTTTAGGGTACCCCTTTGATGGGGTACAGTCACTTGATAAAAACGACAAGAACTTCCCCGCCCAGCTCAAAGAAGCCCAGATTGGGTATATTTACCAGCTTTGCTTGCCAGGTTCTGAGATGTTGACATCTTGTCATTTCTGCTCTCTTTTTAAAATTTCAAGTTGAAGTTTGATGTTGAATTAAAAATGTTGCCAGGGGCTGCCTGCAGGGCCCTCAGGCTAAAACAGTGGCAGCAGCTGCCAGGGGAGACCCACAGGTCCTTCTTCGGACCATGAAAATGTGCAGCTGGCATCTGAGCCCAGCAAAGGAGGGGAGGAAAAGACATGTGACCAGAAATTCAAGAATACAACTTAAAAAAAAAAAAAGGAGGTTAAAAGGAGGGAGGGCAGATGAATGGAGAGAGGAGGGGTGGGTGAATATTGTCATAATATGCAGTATACATATGTGAAATGGAGCCTGGTAACTGAAGGGGAGGGGTAGGGTTGGGAGAAGAGGGGATGATATTGATCAGGATGCATTGTATTCATAAACTGACATATTGAATCAAAACCTCTTTGGACAACTATTTAAAGACAATGTGTAATTGTATTTTTTTTAAGGGAAGCCAATCTCAGCTAGTGTTTATCCATTTTATTTGGATGATTCAATGTCCAGGACAGGCAGGGTGTTTAGATTTTTCCTAGCATGTAGAAAGGGAGTGGTAACATGTTTGCAAAACACCAGCCCATAGCTCAGTATATAGCTGAGAAGTTGGGAGTTGGGCTCGTGGAGTTCTCCCAGAGTGAGCGTGTTTGCTGGACACGTCACCTGAGACAAGGCATGTGGAAGGTCTGTATTTATCCCTCAGCTTCTTTATGCATAGAACGAAAGGAACTCATATGAACCTCACCACAGTATTGCCTCTATAAAGAGAAGTGGCTCGGAGAGCAAGGGAGTCTTGCTGTTAATTCTCCAGATGCATAGTTTCTTTTGCATTTTCTCTAGCAGAAAACAAATAAATAATTTATCTCAAATGACTCTTAGGCCTGGGTAAAAAAAAAAATAAGCCTTGGTGAGAGTAGCTTTTCCTTACATTCAAATCATAGGAAAACCACTAAGTCGCCCCTTATCAACACTGCCAACCTCATTCTCTCCATGGGATGTTTTCTTTTAAAAATAAATGAGAATATTTGAATTGAAGAACCATCAAAAATGTTGAATTATTATTCATTAGGATTTGCTGTGCTATGTATTTCCTACCCCTTCCCCACCACCCCCTATACCAGGGTTTGACTGCCTGCTTAGCTGGTGGTCTACTGTTTTGAGCCAGGTCTCTGCTCCAGCTTCTGACTAGATAATGGAGATGAAGTCTCAAAACACAGTAGGAGTAATTTGCAAGACAAGTTAGTATCAAGACCTATAAATCTGTGTGTGTATGCGCACGCGTGTGTGTGTGTGTGTATGTGTGTGTGTGTGTCTGTGTCTGTGTCTGTGTGTGTCTGTGTCTGTGTCTGTGTGTCTGTGTGCCTGTGTGTGCCAGTACTGGGCTTGAACTCAGGGCCTAGGTGCTTTCCCCTAGCTTTTCCACTCAAGGCTGACTTGAGCCTCAGTTCCACACTCAGCTTTTTGGTGGTTAATTAGAGATTAACCTCTCACAACTTTTCTTTTGCACGATGGCCTTAAACCAGAATCCTCAGATCTCTGTCTTCTGACTAGCCAAGATGAAAGGTGGTACACTTGGATATGTATAATAAATCTTATTGCGCAAACCCACAGAACTCCAAAAGCAAGACCTGCCTAGGCATCCTCTCCGGCAGGTGCGTCTTTATCTTGATGCCTGATTTTATTTTACAACCCTGATCTTCATTCCTCTTGTGCTACATGCTGTCTTCCCCAGAAGCAGGCACAGAGGCAGCCAATACAGCCTGTGAGTGTCTGTGATTTATTGTTTTTCCCCCCTAGGTTGAAAGCAGTTCCTGGTGATGACATGGTAAATTATGAATGCTGGAGAAATATGCGTACCTAAAAATGGCTCATTCTATTTTCTTTCTTTTAACAAATAATGACAATGTCAGGCACTGCCCAGTGTCCCCTGGGGGGTGCCAATAGTTCCCAATTGGGAACAACTGCTCTAGAAGAGAGTCTACTGTCACTAGCAGACATTCAGTCGTTGATGTTCTCTACAGTAACAAGAAGGCAGGCAGAGAAGGTAAATGAAAACAATGGGAAGGGTAGGTTTCATTGGCAATGGCTTCACTTTCCTCAGTGAAGTATAAAACTGATTTGCTAGTTAAATACGAGGATTCAAGAGGATCCATTAGAGACTTGGAGAGGAAATGTGTGAAATAATTGCCTAGGATATAGGAGAGTGAATGAATCAAAGACAAATCGTATGCTTGCCTGAAAGCATAAGGGCACACTTGAGTTCCAGAATCATCTTTCAAGTGAGCCTTGCCAGTGTGGTTATACAATTTCCCGCAGCACAAGCACATTCAGCATAGGGAGGGGTTACAAGGAGCCAATGTCATCATTTGTACTGGGTCTGATGGAGTGAAAGAACAAGGGAATCAAAGATACATGAAAGGAACGCTTATTATCACTTGTCTCCCTGCACACTAGTTACTCATGTCGGTAATCTTAGCTGCTCATGGGGTTGAGATCTGAGGACCTCTGTTCAGAGCCAACCCAGGCAGGCAAATCTAAAAGATCTTTATCTCTACTTAACCAGCAAAATGCCAAAAGCAGATGTTGTGGCTCAAGTAGTGGAGTGCCAGCCTAGGGCAAATAAAGCTAAGCAAGAGTAAGAGGACTTAAGTTCAAAGCCTAGTACTGGCACATGCAAAAACACACATAAAAATAATAACCTGTCTCAGAATATCAGCCATTCATCTTCTAATAATGTATGTACATTTTATAGTGTAGAAATCTATATTCGTGAACATTGATCTTTAAAAAAAAGTACTTTGGGTGGCCGGGAGTATAGCCTGGTGGTAGAGTGCTTACCTAGCATGCACACAGCCCTGGGTTTGGTTCCTCCGTATCACATACACAGAAAAAGCCAGAAGTAGCACTGTGGCTCAAGTGGTAGAGCACTAGCATTGAGCAAAATGTGTCCAAGGACAGTGCCCAGGCCCCGAGTTCAAGCCCCAGGACTGGCAAAAAATAAAGATATCTTGATCAATGTCATCTCTTTCAACATCTTCACCCATCCCTACCTTAGTCCCCCTTCCCTCATTCTTCTTAATTTTGTAGGATTTGCACTAGATTCCAGACAGTATTTTTCCTCTTCACCTCACTTCCCCCTTTCCTCTTGTCTCTACTCTACCCTTTTCAAGTACCTGGTGTTTTATTTTGCTGAACATTGATTTTGCCTTTCCAAAGAATTACATTATTTGAGATCGCCTTTATTTTTTAGTTGTTTTTTTTTTGGCCAGTCCTGGGGCTTGAACTCAGGGTCTGGGCACTGTTCTGGAGCTTTCTCAAGGCTAGGGTTCTACCACTTGAGCCACAGCACCATTTCTGTTTTGTTTTTCCAGTGTATCTGGTACTGAGGAATTGAACCCAGGGTTTTGTGCATGCTAGGCAAGCACTCTTACCACTAGGTCAAACTCCTTGCCCTTGAGATCTCCTTCTAACTTGCCCTATTTCAGTTCATAAATTTGTATACACTTGGGTTCCGCCCAATGCACTTACTTATGAGTTTAGAAAGATAAAGAATGCAAGAAGCTAGATTTAGCTTAGACATTTGTAAGTAAATACGCTAGGTGGTGCCTACACCTAGTGATGATGCTGTGTTGTAGGATGTGGTGGAATCTCACTGGAGCACACAGCAGAGCTGCGGATCAGATGGAGGTGAGGGGGACAGCTGCAGGAAGAAGATATGGAGAAGTTGATGTGGAGTTAGGCCACAAATGGGGAGTATGCAGGAAGCCTGCTGGATAGTGGCAAAAGGTGAGAGAGTCCTGGAGCCTGGAGCAAAGAGAGGCAGGAGAAAACAGAGATGGGGTCAAAAAGGCTGGCAAGGACAGGGTAGGATGGGATCTCCATATTACCCAGACTGTGGGGCTTTATCCAAAGAAACTATGGATGCACTTATTTGAGCTTTTTGATTTTTTTTTTGGAGATAATTTCAAGACCAGCCTGGTCTTGAATTCAAAATCCTTCTGCCTCAGTAGCCTAAGTGCTAGGATGCCAGGTTTGACCTAGTAATCCTATTTGTCATCTGATGGCCTTGAAATAGAAGTTGTGATTCCTGAGTTCACACTGTTGCGGGTAAAGAGCTGGGGAAAGCAGCAGCTGCTTTGGGACAGCAACAGAAGTCAAAAGGCTGATGATGAGGGTGAAAGATGTGTCCTGGCTGTGGCAATGGAGCTGGAGAGAAATGGGTGGTTAGATAGACTGGTCTCAGTGATTTGTCAGCTGTGGATAATATTAGAACAGGAAGAAGGAAGGAAGAAGGAAAGGATGAAAGGGGGAGGGGGTGAATTTGACCCTAAAATTATTTCCAGCTCAGAGACAATGCCAAGAAAGAGAGAGAGAGAGAGAGAGAAAGAGAGAGGGAGGGAGGGAGGGAGGGAGGGAGGAAGGAAGGAAGGAAGGAAGGAAGGAAGGAAGGAAGGAAGGAAGGAAGGAAGGAAGGAGAAAGAGAGAGAGAGAGAGAGAGAGAGAGAGAGAGAGAGAGAGAGAGAGAGAGAAAGAGAGAGAAAGAGAGAGAGAGAGACAGAATAGCTAACAGTCGAAATATTTCCAAGAAGTGAAACAATGTTAAGGCTGGAAGTTACCATTGGATTTGAAAGCAGAAACCAGTCCGCAGTGAATTTAAGAACAACTAAAGATAAAAAAATTACAGAAAACATCCATAAACAACATTTAAGGAGTTCTTTAGGTCTACATACGAAGAAAATTTGGAAAACTGGGGAGAATCCTTTGCACAAATTACCTATTAAATGACACATTGATCCAAGTGTCAAAATATCTCAGCCAAACATTTTTTCGCATACATTTTCAAGATAATAACTTCAACTTTCAATTTTTTGAGAATACACACAGCCAACGACAGCTATTATAAGTCATCTTAAATTTCCTTGAAAACAATTGTATATTTTTAATTAGGCTTCATAACTCTATCACTCTTGAGTCACTTTTGTGACATCCTCAGACTTGCTTCCAAATTCTTCAAGTTTCTCTTTAATCACCAAAGCATCTCGAAATGGAAATCTAGCAGCGTGAAACATAATGAATGGAGCCTCATCAGTGAGGTGTCAGAAACCAACTGACTAAACAAAACTAACGCTCCAAAAAGACCCAAAGGGACACATACATGCATGTACACTCACACACACACACACACACACACACACACACACACACACACACACAGCCAAAATGCAGGAAAGGCAGAAACTAAAACAGCTTGAGGCATCTATGTGGCAGAAACTTTAAGAAGGATCTCTTGAAAATAACACGCAGGGTCCAACCTGTTTGAGTCACAACTTCATCTCTAGCAAAGACATGGAGAATTGTCTTAGCTGGCAGTCCTATCAAAGAAGAAGGCTAGGAGCTGATGACTCAGGCTGGGAATCTTAGCTACTCAAGAGGCTGAGACCTGATGACCATGGTTCAAAACCAGCCAGAGCGGAAAAGTCCATGGAACTCTTGTCTCCAATTAACCAGCAAAAACAAAAACAAAAATAAACAAGAAAAAAAAAAAGGAGTGGAAATGTGACTCAAGTGGTAGTGTCAGGCTTGACCAAAAAAGCCAAGCAAGAGTTAGAGGACTTGTGTTCAAGATCCAGTGCCAACACACACACACACACACACACACACACACACACACACACACACACACACACACACACCATCAGAGGGGAAATAGGTTCCTTCCTAAGGAAAACCAAGGTGACAGAAAGGGAAACAGAGGCTGGACATTCACCATAACCCTTCAGAGATTCAAATATTGGAGTGAAGAGCCAGAATTCAAGAGCTACTACTGACCTCGCTGCATACAAGGCTTCACATAGTTGGGCCTTGAATAATCAAAATTCCAACCAAGATTCCCTATTGATTTTGCCAGCAGCTCTCCCTGTTTGTCTGACTCCCACTTGCCTCTTAGTTCTCTGTCTCCTTCCTGGCTGAAACATGTAACAACCTTCATGAACTACAGCAGGGCATCCTGGTGCTATCTCTCCAGCCAGTCTTCCTCTCAATGAAACATTTAAATCTCCAATTCCAACCTGTGGCACTGATGGATGAGATCTCTGAGCCATGCACCTCCCTTACTTGACTCATTTGATTAGTACAAACAGCTGAAATTGAAATTTTAGAACAACCCTGCTCTTCCTCCCCCACCTCCCAAATAAGTTTGAGTCTGGATGATTCCATCTGAATCCTCAGATGGAGGAATTGGAGAGCAGTCACAAAGCCACTTTTTTTTTTTTTTGCCAGTCCTGGGCCTTGATCTCAGGGCCTGAGTATCGTCCTTAGGTCTTTTCAAGGCTAGAACTCTACCACTTGAGCCACAGCACCACTTCTAGCTCTTTTCTACATATATGGTACTGAAGAATTGAACCTAGGCCTTTGTGCATGCTAGGCAAACACTCTACCACTAGGCCAAACTCCCGGCCCACAAAGCTACATTTTGTACTGGGTTCAGGAAGAGGCTGAGAATCCTGATACCTTTGTATTAAATACCAGACTAGGGTAGTCCTTTGGCATCTCCATCCATTAATGGCAGGCAGAAAGAAAGCATCATGAACTTTCTCTTTTTAACACACACACACACACACACACACACACACACACACAGCAATAGGCAAATATGACTCTTCTTCAACACAGGCATTTCACTTGGCAAAACAGGTATATGTGTGCTTCAAGAAAGAAATATGCCAATGATTCCATGATTTTGTTTTTGCTGCTGTTGAAGTTTAATCTGTATCCACTTTTTTTCCAGTGGGCTCACAAATAAAGACTAGCTTAACTTACATCTCTAGAAGCATAATAACATATAGCAATAACCTGGCTTTTGAGGTAGCTTGAGTTCAAATTTCAGCATCATAAATGCTTTATTTCCTGAATAGATGCCCCTTGTCTTAAAAAAGCAGTGGCACAACAATGCATGGTTCTTGGCACAAAATTAGCACCCAATGAATATTATTTGCAATGATTACTTTCACCTCTTTAAATTTCCATGTTTCTCAGCATTATAAAGTAATGAAAAACTTGTAACAATTCTTGGAAAATGTACAAGTACAGAATGTTTATTGTAGGGGCCAGGAGTGTGGCCTAGTGGTAGAGTACTTACCTAGCATGCATTGAACCCTTGGTTCAATTCCTTGGTACCACATACACAGTAAAAGCCAGAAGTGGTCCTGTGGCTCAAGTGGTAGAGTGCTAGCCTTCAGAAAGCCCAAGAACAGTGCTCAGGCCCTGAGCCCAAGCCCCAGGACTGGCAAACACAACATTTATTGTAGAAATTTTGGAAAATATAGGGGAAAAAGGCTAAAACGTCACTAAGGGATAACTGCTCTTCATTCTCAAGTCATCTCTGTAAATGAGTGTCCTTTGCATATTCAGTAGTCCAAAGTATTAAGAGATAGTCCATGAAAGGAGATCTGATTAAGTGTATGGAAGCTTTTTAAATGCTTTTCATTGAGATATAATCCAACTGCTTTAAAAGTCAGCCTTTTAACATGTGTGATTAGTAGGTTTTATTTTTATAAATTGTGTGTGTGTGTGTGTGTGTGTGTGTGTGTGTGTGTGTGTACTAGCACTGGGGCTTGAACTCAGCCTAGGTGCTGTCCCTTAGCTTTTTGGCTCAAGGTTGTTATTCTACCACAGCTCCATTTCCAGCTTCGTGCTGCTTGATTCAAGATAAAACTCTCAGACTTTTTTTTTTTTTGGTCTCAGTTGGCTTCAAAACATAATCCTTAAATCTCAGCTTCCCAAGGCGCTAGAATTACAGACATGAGCCTGTTTGTTTGTTTGTTTTTCAGTCAACCACTGGGGCTTTAAGGGAATTGGTTCTAGGAACTCTTGCACATCACAAGATGCAAGGATGATCAAGTCTTCTACCCTAAATGGCATAGTGTTTGAACATCTTACCACATACAAGATGTTCCTCAATTTACCAGGAAGTTAAGTCCTAATAAACCCATTGCAACCTAAAAATATCACATGTCTGAAAGACCTCTAACACACCAGCCCCAGCAAGTATAGCTTAGCAACACCATATACTGTAGAGAAACAATTATCTGCTCTCACAGTCCCATGGCTAAGTGAAAAACAGTTCAATGCTGTGCTCAGCACCACAAGAGCTTGTGGTACCAAACTCCTAATACCAAGCCACTAGTCTGGGAGGGAAAATGACCAAATTCAAAATCTGAAGAATGCTTTCTATTGTAAGGTTGAAAATTTCTACATCACACCACTGTAAATTGGGGATATTTGTACTTTAAATCATCTCTAGATTATTTACAATACATAATGCAATAGCAATGCTGTCTATATAGTAAAGAAAAGTCCATACTTGTATAACAGTATTTTTCTAAATATGCTGAATCTGGATTGGTTGCATCTGTGGATTCAGAAATAAGGAAAGACCAGATATTCCAGATGGAGTTCCATCCGATCAAGTGCCCACCCAGCAAGCACAAGGTATTGAGTTCTAACTTTAGTCTCGATTTAAAAAAAAAAAAAAGCATGACTAACTATATCGCAATAAAATTTGCAGTGATTGCCTTGTTCTAAGTTCACACATCTTCATCCTCCCTCAAATGAAACGCATCCCTAGTAAGTAACACTCCCATTTGTCCCTCTTCCTAGCTTTTAGCAACTCCCAATCTACTCTGTCTGTATGGATTTGACTATGTAGAGCAAGTCACATGTCTATTTCTTTACCTTTTGTCACTTCAATGGTTTCCTTTTGTTTGGGGTCTTGTTGTTTTTTTTTTTCATTGAATCGGAGTCTCACTAAGTAGCCACAGCAGACCTCTAACTTGCCTCAGCCTTTTGAGTGCACCCCATACACAGCCTATTTTCTTGTCTTTTTAGGCCTAATTCTATCCTCAGAGTTCTTTTTTTAAAATAATTTTTATTGTGATTAATAGAAGGGTTACATTATATTCACCAGATAGAAGGTACATAACTTCACCCTCAGAGTTTTTTTTACCATTAAAACATTTGGGTTATCCTTGTATGCTTAGCACATTCACCTTTTCTCTCCTTGGTATATAAGACTGTTTTTCCATTTTTAGTCCTTACTCAGCTACTCAAGATTCTTGTGTAAGAGAAAACACTAGGCATAAGATATAGCTTTGATTCCAGGGTATTTTTGGCTTCAAGAAGCAACCTTTTATTATTTTTATTATTACTGTTGTTATTATTATTATTATTATTATTATTTATTTGCCAGTCCTGGGCCTTGAACTCAGGGCCTGAGCACTGTCCTTGGACTTTTCTCAAAGCTAGAGCTCTATCATTTGAGCCACATAACCACTTCTTACTTTTTGCTATGTATGTGGTACTGAGGAATCGAACCTGGGTCTTTGTGCATGCAAGACAAGCACTCTACCACTAGGCCAAACTCCCAGCCCGAAGAAGCAAATCTTTACTGAAAATTTTTCAGTAGTAAACATGGACAGAGGGTAGGAGGCAGACTTGATGACTCTTACTGATAATCCCTTCTACTTGGGAGACAAATAAGGAAGACAGCTAAAGGAAAACAAGTTAGTGAGACATAATTGGGCATAATTGGTAGTGTGTGTCTGTCATCTCAGCTGTACAAGAGGGAGGCATAGTTACAAGGATCCTGGTCCTAGATGAATCCCAGACAAACACTTGAGACTATGAAAACTACAGCAAAAAGGGTCGAGAATATGGCTCAAGTGATAGAGCACCTGCCTAGCAAGCTCAAATCTCAGTCCAAAAAAAAAAATGCAAGGGAAAAATGTCAGTCAAGGACACTTTTCTACTTCAAATACATAAGACAAGTTTATCTAGTGGGAAAGATTCTTCTAGGATAAAAAGAAGAGCAAAAGGAAAATCAGACAGAGTAGGATCAAGAAGAAAGGAGAAGTAGTGAGAAAATCTAATCATTATTCATTTCAAACAGCAATAAAAAACCAGAAAACCCAATCAGGAGATTTTTTTTTTAACAACTGAGTTCACAAGTGAACCACAGCTATACTAAACAGCATGAACAAATCTTTAAAATATGGCCTTGTTTAAGAATAAACTATTTAGCTGGGTGCGGTGGCTCATGCCTATAATCCTAGCTCCTCAGGAGACTGAGATCTGAGGATTGCAGTTCAAGCCCCACAACCACCACCACTACCAACAACAACAACAAAGGTTTGTGAGGTACCTCACATTCCACTAAGGGAGTTTAAAAGCTTTACCTCAAACACTCTGAAGTTATATGGTGCTCTAGTCTCAAGAGTAAGAATAGTTGATCAAGTCATCTTCCAAGTAAGAAAACAGGCACAGAAAGATAAAGGAGATTCCAGATATCTAGCTGCTGCTGAACTCCCACTCTAGAACTGAGTTCTCACAATCACACTTCTGGGCCTTGTGAATGGGGCTTGTATGCTTGCAAAAGAACACAGCAGTTTAAATTCTAGAAACTCCTTAAAAAGAACAGGCAGGCAGCAGGCAGGTGTTGGGGGGAAGGAGGGTCATGCTCATAATCTTTGCCACTCAGGAGACTGAAATTTGGGGGTTCGAGTTCAAAGTCAGCCTGGGCAGACAAGTCTTTAAGAGACATATCTCCAATAAACCAAAGAAAAAGCCAGAAGCAGAATTGTGGCTCAAGTGGTAGAGGACACCAGTGAAAAAGATAAGCAAGAGTCAGAGAACCTAAGTTCATTTAAAATAATAATAATAATAATTAATAATAATAAAAGGAAAAGAAAAGAAATGAACAGAAAAGAATGGAAGGGGAGGAAAAGTAGGGAAAAGAAGGGAATAGAAGACAAGAGAGGAAAAGGGGGAAGAAACAGCTTTTCTGGAAGAATCGACTACCCACCTGAACTTCACATACTGCCTTTGGCTTCCAGGACAGCTAAGACGTTTCCTGAAGCTTAAGGATGAGGGGTAATGGCACCATTTAGCTTTTGTGACTGAACCATGGGGGCCTTGGAACCCTTCCACGCATTTGAAAAACGGTCGCCCTGCTGACATTAATAGAAAACGACCATTAAAAAGCTTTATGCTATTCTGTTCTCCTGGTTCTAGTCCCTCTTTGCCTTTGTTGCTGCTGGCATTGTATAAATTATGGATGTGCCAAGGTGCGGCTGCTCCCCCCGTTTCCTCTGTAGTGCCTCTCGCTCGCCGCATCCTTCCTCTGAGCAAAGGCCCGCGCAGCGAGGACCGCACATCAGTGTAATTAACGCACCGCACACAGCCTGGGTGTCAGGTCCGCTTCCACTCACTGCCAGCCTGCTGCCAGCTCCTGTCATTCGCAAGAAAGTTAGCCAGCAGCCGCAAGGCCAGCCGGCCCGGGGCCTCTGCAGCAGGACACCTGGGGTGGAACTAGAGGCCCCGAGCTGCCAGCTTGCGGATGGGGACAAGCCCTAGGGTGTGGCATCAACATCTGAGCTCCAAGTCAGGCAAGTAAGGGAAGGCAAGACGAGTGATCTGCCCTTAGAATGAATGGCGATAGGATACAAGGGGAAGGGGTAAGTGGGGGGTGGAGGGGGTGTTACACTGAGGAATACTTTGTATTGTAAAAGAAAGAAAAAGTATTATTTGCATTGGCTTTAAACTATTTTTAAAATATAATTTCAATACATACTAGCAAACCCACAATATTATAGACATTGTTGGATCTTGCACTCCAATTTTTAAAAAAATAAATTATATACAGGTGATACACAGATAAGGCAAAAGTGACCAGACAACAGAGATTTGGGAAGATTTGCGAGAGAGTCAGAGATTCGTGATTGTTTGGATAAAGTCCTAGACTAAATAATTAAGGATCATTAAAATAAATTTAACATAGACTCCCATGACATCTTAGTGACAATAAGCAGAGAGCGCTTTCCCCTTCCAAAAGTGCACACGGAGGTGGGGTGCAGAAGCTGAGGTTTTCAGAAGGCCACGCCTCCACACAGGGACCCCAGATGAAGGTCTTCGAGCTTTACTCTCAGTTCTCAGAGGAAACTGGCCCACAAGAGATTTTTAGACACATTTGCTAAGATATCAGTGAACTCAAGTTCAAATCCCCCCCCCACCATTTTTTTTTCTCTCTAGAAACTGAACCTGGAGTCCAGAATCATTAATGAATTTATCAAAGATCATACATGCACTAGTGAATGTGCTTCTCTGCTTTCCAACTCTGAAACCGCCTCACTGCCTCTCTCCTCCATAACTGGAATGGAATTCAGTGCATTGGGAATCCAGATATGGAAGGACCTAGGTGAGAAGGAATGGCAGACAGGATGGAAAATGTCCTTTCCCTCAGGCCTTTCCTCCAGATGCCTATCCTGTCATTACAAGTGCCAGTGTGAGGCTTGGTCAATAAAGAACGAAGTGAGAGTGCAGTGACCTTAGGACATCGCTCTACACCATATTTGGTGATTGCATAGAGCAAGATTGGATTTCTTTGAAGGAAGTTACCTAAGCTCTTCCCTAGATGGTTATGTCAGGCATGAAGTCTACATAAGAGACCCGCTAATGTTCTGTCTCTGGGGTTAATATTTAATTAGACAGTTTTTCTAAAAAAAAATGCATAGTATTACTGAGGAGACGGCACAAGTGCTTGCCTCTTTCCTGTGGGAAGCAGTGTTCATACGCAGAATTCTGAACCTCATATGGTTCCCATGGAAACCATCACCACTAGTGAACTTCAGGATGGGCATAGGGGCCAGCAAAGGGTGCAAGAAGACTCCTGGTATAGATGTCTTACAGAGCTCTCAGATCACCTCCTCTGATGATTCCACTGGAGGCCATGAGACTGGTTGTGACCAGTTGCAAACTTCACTCTTTCAAAGGTGAACTATTTTTCTTTTACACCAGACACATTCTGGAGATTAAACTCCAATCAATATAACTTCTAGTGTCCTTAGATCAAATCATGGCCACTGAGACCCAGTTGAACGCCTCTTTTTTTTTTTCTTATTTTTTTTTTTTTGCCAGTCCTGGGCTTGAGCTCAGGGCCTGAGCACTGTCCTTGGACTTTCTCAAGGCTAGAGCTCTACCACTTGAGCCTCAGCACCACTTCTGGCTTTTTTCTATGTATGTGGTACCGAGGAATCGAACCCGGGTCTTCATGCATGCTAGGCAAGCACTTTAACCACTAGGCCAAACTCCCGGCCCTGAACGCCTCTTTTTTGAAAAAAAAATCAGTTCCTCTTTTTTAAGAAAAAATTGGTATTTTGTCATTATAGATATGATGTACAGAAGGATGAATTTCTTTTATGTAAGTTCCCAGTTATCAGAATTGGATCATTTATTATAAGTGCTTGTCCATTCAGTGAAAAGATTGCAATGTGAGATGGATAGAAATTTCTGTTGGAGAGAGAAAATCAAATGCACAAATATTTAGTTTTATGAGATGTTCTTCTGTTAAGCCACATTTTCCCATCATTTACCTTTGCAGTTGTTAGTCACTACATAAATTTTTCATAGGAATTTTGTTCTGTTAAAATTCTACTCTTTAACCCGATTCTTCATTCCAACAGCTTGAGACCTTGTAGAATGTCATTTATTAGGTTTGGTCTCATTTCTAACTCTATTCTTTTCCCAAATCTGATACCCTTGCTTTCCAGATTCCCGAGGTTTGGTAAATACTGGGTAGGAGAAATGAAGACAGAGCCCTTAAACTGAAACATAGGGAGATATTTCAGGGGCTTTGTATGCCATCCCATACCTTCTGGACAATGAAATTTCAGTACTGTGGATAGCTCCTCAACTCACTTCAAATACTCCTCTCAGTGTCTGCTATTCTGCTCCCAGGCTCTCCGCAGTCACTGCACTGTCTGGCACTTTGGGAGAGTTAATGTTTCCAAGCACCATCCTTGGTCAATGGACACAGAATTCAGTGGATAAATGCCCAGCTGCCTATCTTCCAGGGGGAAAATTTCACTGAGGCACACACTCATCAGAGTTCTCAGGGAGGCTGAGCTCCAGGTAAGTCAGCGATCACCAGTTCCAAGATGCATCCTGCACTTAGTATGGAATTATTTTTCATTATTCGGTCTCACTTCCCCCATTCTTTCACCATTCAGGCTTCCTAAGATTTCCTCCAAAGAGACCGTCATACCCAAGTTTGTGTCTCAGTCTTCATAGGGAGGAAAACTGAACCGGGCCATTTTAAGTCAGCAAATTGCAAAGGGATAGAAGATTGATAACCTCTGATTTAGCTTCAGAGCAGAACATCTTTTTAAAGTACAAATTCCTTTAAAAAATATTTCATATTCAGCCAGGCACCAGTGGCTCATGCTTGTAATCCTAGCTATTCTGGAGGCTGGCATCTGAGGATTGCAGTTTGAAGCCAGCCCAGGAATGAAAGTCTCGTGAATTTTTCCAACACCACAGTTTACTAATTATCTCGTGTGTGTGTGTGTGTGTGTGTGTGTGTGTGTGTGTGTGCGCGCGCGTGCACACATGTGTTTATGTGTGCACACATGCATGCCTGTGTGGATGTGTGCCAGAACTGGGGCTTGATCTCAGGGCCTGGGTACTGTCCCTTAGCTTTTTTACTTCAGGCTAGCACTCTATGTCTTGAACCACAGCTCCCACTTCCAGCTTTTCAGTGGCTAATAGGAGATAAGAGATTGGTAGATTTATTGGTAATCCACAAATATCCTCCTGAGTAGGTAGGATTACAGGTGTGAGCCACCAGTGGTCAGCTGTCTGCTTACCTCTTTGGTTCATGCTCTTTTCTTCATAGCAGTATCTCAAGGCCTGACACATATTAAAGACTTGTTAAGACTCGCTAAATAAATGAGAATACATACCTACATACCTACATACATACTATTGTTCAATTGGGCATTTTTGTAAAATGTAGTTTGTTTCCAAATTTTCCAGATTGTCATTCATGCTGTGGGGAATTTCTGGTATTCAGAACATCTTAGATTTCCCACCATCCCTTTGTTTTTGGCAGCTACGTTGACTTTATTCAGGTAATAGACTGGCAATCCAGGTCATGGGAAAAGTGGAAGAGCAAATAACCAAGACAAGTTACCTATTCCTTAGCTCAGCAATGCATAAGTGCATAGTTCACCTTGAGCAGACAAGCTCAAGTAATGTAAGTAATTCTAAACTTGCCATCCTTGTTGGAAATTTCCTTTAAGGTTATTCCATGCTGGGAAGTAGTCCAGGGGTTCCTAAGAAGACAGCTTTTCATTCTTTCCACTGATCACAGACCTGAAAATGTCTAGTTTATTTACCTGGTGATAGCACTGTTTTTCCAACTGGCTTCTAAATCTATGGTAATGATTAATAATAAAATATTATTCACAATAACATTGATTTCATAATATGACTCCATATTTGAATTCATAATATTGAATAATGATAATTCAGGGTTTTTTTTGTTGTGTTTTTTTTGTTTTTTGCCAGTCCTGGGCTTCAGCTCAGGGCCTGAGCACTGTCCTTGGACTTTCACAAGGCTAGAGCTCTATCACTTGAGCCTCAGCCCCACTTCCAGCTTTTTTGTATGTATGTGGTACCAAGAAATCGAACCCGGGTCTTTGCGCATGCTAGGCAAGCACTTTAACCACTAGGCCAAACTCTCGGCCTGATAATTCAGTTTTAAAAGTATTTTATACTTTACATATAATTAACTCTCTGAAATAGTACTATCATTTTTCCTAGTAAATAAATAAAGAAATGAGAACTAAGAGACACTAAGTAATTTTCCCAGGATTACACCAAAGAATAAAGAACAAAATGCAATTTCAAGCCGGGTACCTGTGGCTTATAACTGTATTTCTAGCTACCCAGGAGTCTGAGATTTGAGGATCACAGTTCAAAGCCAGCCTGGCACTAAAGTTCAAATTTTTATCTCCAATTAACCACCAGAAACAGAAGTGGCACTGTGGCTCAAGTGGTAGAGCACTAGCCTTGAGCTGAAGCCCTCAGGAACAGAGCCCAGGTCCATAGTTCAAGTCCCATGACTGACAAAAAAAAATACAATTTCAGTGTTATTATATTAGAAGTTTGTGTGTGTGTGTGTGTGTGTGTGTGTGTGTGTGTGTGTGTTGGAGATTGAACCCATTGAACAAGGCTTGCCATTCCCTAGCAAGTACTCTACCAGTGAACTAAATTCACAATTGAAAATATTGTTTACTAAGCACGAAAGATTAATTTTCAGGGTTCTTTGCATAGGTAAGGCCATTCACCTGCTTGACATGTGCTATGACACAAGAGATACTGAAATGTTACTCTGACCCCAAAGTTATTCCTTGCATGACCAATCTGTTTTGTTAGAGCTTTATGTGGGAGTTCCCAATCCTTTCCTTCTACCACATTAGATAATTAGTTATAATTCCCTTGCTGAATTCCTCTCTTGTGGTTCTTAGGCTCCATTCCCAGTATGGGGTTAAGAGGCCTGGACTGGGTGGAGAGTGAGAACAGAACTGTCCCAGGATAAAGCCAGACTCAAGACAAGTAATTGGTTCTACATGGATATCACTATGAAGGGAGCAAGCCAATTTCCAAAACCTGGCCTGAAGCAACAGGCTAGAGACAGCTAGAGGTTTTGCATGGAGCAGAGAAGGCATGGCCTGAAAAGGTTCTCCCAAGCCACTTGTGTCATTACCTTAGGTAAGAAGAGAGCCACAGAGGCCACTGGGGATAATTCTCTATGCCAGGCAGAAATCCTCTGCCATAGCAGTAGCAGAGTCAGTTGAAGACTGATTCTCCTTGGATATTAATAGTAGTAGCAGCAGCAGCAGAAGAAATAATGAATGTGATGATTGCCCATTTTTTACTAGACAATGCTCAAAATATTTCATTGACTCTCCTACCCTACCAATCACTCTGTAAGACAGTGGTAGCTGTTATTTTCGGGGATGGATTTGGTGATTGCTGCTGAGCATCAGTTTGCACCTTCTTTGAGATGCCTTTCTGTTTTCTGGAGACTAGAAAGCCAACAAATTCCCAGATTCCCTTGCAGTTAGGGTCTAGATGTCAGGTGGATTTCATGAAATAGAATCGCCTCAGCAAGATTTAGGAAGCAAAAAGGAGGAGAAAAGATATTTTCTGCTATCTTCTATTTATATCTGGTAAGAAAAGCTATGCTATGGAATTACGAATGCCCCATTTCCAACCGCCAGAAATACTTACAGTGGCAGTGGCTCCTGATTTCAGTGGTGCATTGCCCTGACCATTGCAGAAGCATCCTAAAGTCAAAAGGGTGTCCAGAATGCAATGTTCCCATCTCTGTGGCTTCAGAGACAGTTTTCTGATTTCTCACAATCTCCCCATCTGCCCAACTTGTAGCCCATGCCTTCACCCGTCCCATAATTTTGTAAGTACTTAATTCCTCATGTTAAGTTCCTTTTGTGCATCAAAATTCCTGGGGTGATCTCTGTTTCCAGCACTAATTTTTTTTTCTTTTTTGAAGATGAGGAAATAAGAACCTTAAAAACATAACACAAATCAAGCTTGCTCAGCTAGTAGGGGCTAGGTCAGGAATTCTATGCTTCATTAGACCCAAAGTGTTCCAGCATTCTGAATAAGTAACATGAAGAATTTCTCAGCTATACTTGTAAGCCCAGTTCACATACCCCATCTTCCCACTTTGAAACCTATGAGTTGCACTTGTGATTGCGGTAAGTGCTTAACTTAATTGGTTTGCATCCATGCCAGGACCTCTGGGATGCCGCTTACATAACTCATCCGCAGAAGTCTGTCTTGCCAATAAGCACTTGCAGAAGGCTCTTTCTCAATAGCCACAAAAAAAAAATCCATAGAGCCCTGTTCTCAGGAATTAGCGACCTACTTACCTTAAGTTTTGGCATCAGTGGAGATGAAGGCAAAGGAATGTTAGTAAATGACACATCCAGAGCACTACCCAGGCATGAGGCCTTATCCTGTGAGTGCACATTATATTTGGATGCAATCCTCAGAATAAACCTAGGAGATCATCACAATTACTATCCACATCCTTAAAGATCAGGATATCAAAGTCCATAGACTAAATTGCCTGCCCAAGTTCATACAGCACAGAGTGGGAGAGCCTGGATGGTAATCAAGTGGTCTCCTCCTTATCATAGTCTACTGCCTTCTAGCCTCAAAAGGTTTTGCTTGCATGGTAAACTACATGAAATCACATCCGTAATAACATCAGATGGAAAGAAGCAAAGAATAGCAACTGAGCACCAAACAAAGAAAAGAAAAAGAACTCTTAAGAGGTTGGAGGCTTGGCTCAGGTTGTAGAGCACCAGCCAATGAGCAAAAACAATGATCAGATATTGAGTGTGAATTCCAGTCTAGAACAAAAGAGAGACGGAGAGCAGCAATTGATTAGTCCCTTTAGCATCAGTCTACCTCTGCTCTGCCTTACCTACCACAACTTGGTCAACAAGCACTCTCTTTGAGGTCATGTTGAACTGGTGCTTCAGGCTCTTCTAAGCCAGCCCAGAGCAAAATTAACCTCACCGAAACAGTTTGTCATGGCTCCATCAACTACCTGTACCTTTCCTCTGCTGCCCTGTGAGAATCCACTTAAGCACAATGGTTTCTCTTTCTGTGGATGTCCACAGGAAGTCAGATATGTGGGCACAGAGAAAGAAAGAAAAGATATTACTCAAAAATGGGTAGACCTCGGTAGTCTCATGAAAATTTAAAATCAGAGTAAACACAAGATTCTCTAATTAGACACCCTCCTCCTCTTGACCAGTTTCTAGCCATTCTCATTTCTCCTAGAAATAGCTCTTCACAAAGGTGACTATCTTTTTAAAATTCTGCACTACAGAGAGCCCGACTAAGATGGTTCTGTCGAAATTACAAAACACGATACTTTCAAATAGCTGCTGAATTATTTAGTGACTTTACACTGTCCAAATGCTTGGCTCTTTGGGTAGACAATGTCTTGGTTTCCCTCCTATCTCTTTTGTTATGACATTCAGTAAATGGAGAGATATTGCTCTTCTTAATAATTTATAAAATAATAATCCGCATTAAGGATCAAGCTCCTCTGATAGGCTGGGGGTTTTAAACTGGGTACTGAAAAGGAAGGAAAGCTTGACACTCCTCTAGTTCAGTTAAGTAGTTGGTCTTGCCTGGGAATACATGCACAAGCTTAACTTTCCAACATTTGCTTCTTTCTCACCTCACCCTTTTCTCTTTCCTATAACTTTATCTTGTGTGGCTTGAACTGTAAACCATGTTTGATAGTACATGGCCCTTGCATCTGAACATTTGATTTAGCAGAGCTAGACAAGTGCTTTTTTTTTCCAGTCCTGGGACTTGAACTCAGAGCCTGGGCATTGTCCTAGGACTTTCTCAAGGGTAGCGCTCTACCACTTGAGCCATAGCACCATTTCTGACTTTTGCTATGTATGTGGAATGAACCTGGGTCTTTGTGCATGCTAGGCAAGCACTCCACCACTAGGCCAAACTCCCAGGCCTAGACAAATATTTTTTATCATTGATTTGATAGTTCAAGGTTTCCTGTTCACATACACAAAGTCATTTTGTCCACACCTTTTGCAAGAAGGAAGAAAGGGGAGAGAACGTGGGAAGGAGGGAAGGGGTACATGAGCAGGTCAGTGACAGAGCACTTGCTAAGTATGTACAAAGTTCTGGGGGGGGTGGACAGGGAAAAAGAGAGAGAGGAAAGGAAGAAAGAAAGAAGGAAAGAAAGAAGGAAAGAAAGAAAGAAAGAAAGAAAGAAAGAAAGAGAAAGAAAGGAAGAAAGGAAGGAAAGAAGGAAGAAAGAAAGAAAGAAAGAAAGAAAGAAAGAAAGAAAGAAAGAAAGAAAGGAAGGAAGCAAGAGAAAGAAAGAAAGAAAAGAAAGAAAGAGGAAAAAAGAGGAAGGTATGTGCCAATGGCTCAGGCCTATAATCCTCGCTACTCAGGAAGCTGAGATCTGAGGATCAAGGTTCAAAGATAGCTTGGGCACAAAAGTCTTATCTCCAATTAACCACCAGAAAACCAGAAGTGGCATTGTGGCTCTAGTGGTAGTTTGCTAGCCTTGAGCTGAAGAGCTCAGGGATGGCACTCAGGCCCAGAGTTCAAGCTTCACAACCAACAAGGAAAGACAGAAAGGCAGAGAGGGGGGAGGGAGAGGGAGAGAGAGAGATGAGAGAAGGGAGGGAGGGAGGGAGAAAGAGCTAGAGGAAAGCTAGTGGTTCGTACCTGCAATCCTAGCTACCATAAACCCAAAACCTGAAGGACTGAGGTTTGATGCCATCCATCGTAGGCAGAAAATTCTGCAAGATTCTAGCTCCAATTAAGCAACAAAATGCTGGACTTGTGGCATGGCTCAAGCAATACAATGCCAATGAGAAAGTGGTAGAAAGCTGAAGGGGAGTGTGGGTCTTGGAATAAGAGAAAGAGAGAGGGAGGTGGGAGGGAGAGAGAGAGGAGGAGGAGAAGGGGAAGAAGTGAACAGGCTCCATGCAATTCTTTTCTCCCTATGTCTACGTGAATTCCCTCTTCTCCATATCTGATTTATCTCCAGGTTCATGGAAGTTCTGTGACAGCTATGGAAATAATTAAAGCCAGCACTTATCCTTCTGTCCAGAACCAGTGAGTTCTAAAAGCTCTGCAAGTTTCTTAACAGGAATCCTGCCTTTGCCTGTTCCTGTGTTCTTTTGTCAGCAGTGTTCAGCAGCGTCTTGCACCCATGCAGTAGATAGTCACTCAGTGCTGGCACTCCCTCAGTGGGCCAGGGGGAAAGGCAAAGGAGGTGAGCATGGAAACATTAGACCAACCATGTTGTGGGTGCAGGGGAAACACAGAGGACACAGAGTGCCATTTGAGCAAGGACTTGACAGGCAGAGGGAAGAGTGAGCCAGAATGGGATGCTTGTGAAGGGGGTGGGTGACAGGCAGGCAAATGAACTTGTCTGACATGCTGAAGATTTCCTAGGAGTGATGGCAAGAGTAGGGGAGAAAGGCAACCTCCCACATCACTGGTGGATGTACTCATGCGTAGTGACTGTGCAGTGTGAATTGGAGATAGATAGCAGGTAAAGATGCATATCACCAGGACCAGACAATTAACCTTCTCAGAACTTATCCTCTATATTGTGAAAATTACATGTATGCAAAGATACCACTGTATTACCTGCAAAAGCAAAAGAGTAGGAAAAATTAAACTAAATTTTGATTCCACCAAAGGAGTTGGTTAAATAGAATATAACAAGTAGGAGAGAGAGAAAGAGAGAGAAAGAGAGAGAGAGAGAGAGAGAGACCCCCTTTTTTATACTGATAGGAAATAAGCTCCAAGACAAAAACAAGTATACTAATAAATGTGTAGAAGTGTATACAGTTTGCTACTAGCTTGAGAAAAACAGAACCTGTTAAAAATGCACTTCAATGCTTGTACTATGTATACAGACATGTGTAAACACATAAATAAGCTTGTATGTTCATCATTCAGAAGATTTCTCTGGGAAGCCACTCAAAACAATTGATATCACTCTCATCACTGGGAAGAGGGGAGGAGGAATTTTTACTGCAGAACATGTGTGTACCTCTTTGCATTCAACCATGCTTCGTCAAATAAGTTAACTGTCAACAAAACTTTGAAAAGAAAGAGGACCAAGTCTGGTAGTGTATTCCTATAATCTCAGCACTCAAGTGGCTGAGACAAAAGAATCTTTAGTTCGAGGCTAGCCTTGTCCATCTCAAAAAATCAAGAGCTGAGGACATAACTTTAATAGTACGAGGTAGAGGAGGAAGAGTGTTTCCTTGGTATATGTAAGGCCCTGGGTTCAATTCCCAGAAACATCAAACACACACAGACACACACACACACACACACACACACACACACAAACACACATACACACACACACACACAAGAAAGAGCTATGACATAACAGGTGCATTTCCCAGGAGATTGAGGATCCTGAGAGCAAAACTTCAGGAATCAAGATGGCAGAGGAAAGGAGACTAACTGGGAGATAACTAGAAACTTCTGCCCCCCCTCCAGTCAGAATTGGGAAACCTCTGGATCATGGCACAGATTGATAACATTTTTAAAGAAGGGCACAAAATTCAAGATTCAGTTGTGAGTGAGTCAACTTTAAAAAAAAATCGTATCCTGTATGCCAGGCATTTTACATATACTGAATCACTAATTCCTGCCCAGCAGCATAAGTGATTCTATTTTTTCCATTTCAGATGGGAAAAGGAAAGCTCAGAGAAGTTGAGAAAATTAACCTAAAGGTACACAGGTAGGGTAAGTAAAGAGTAGAACCAGGATCCTAGCCCTCACCTCTAATGCCACTGGAGACAACTTTGTGTGATTCCGTAAAGAAAGGTCCCTCAGAGAGGATTTGGGCATCTCTGGCTCTGGGACTCCAATGGCAAAGCAGGTGCACTGGAAATGAGGGCAACCCTTCTGGGGAAGACGGTTTCAATGCCCTGAGTTCAATACAAAGCTGGAAACAATCACGGAGCTCCAGGAGATCTTCCAAAACTAGAAGGTGCAGACCGCTGTCCCCTCTCCCAGTGTCATCTCTCCCAGTGTCACCTCTCCCAGTGTCCTGCTGGACACTCAGCTCATTGGCTCCAGGGCCTGTGGGGGCAGCTTGCTTCTCCCTTTCCAGCAGGAAGCAACAGAAGGGTTTCTCTAGGGAGCCTTTTGGCTGGATAGGGGCTCCACATTTCTCTCTCCCATCTCCCTGCAGTATCAAGTGTGTGTGACTATCGATTTCCTCCATGCATTTGTTTTTGTTATCCATTATTTATGGAATCATTTTCCATCCTTCGTGCATGAAGGCAAATTTTGTGTAAAAATCAATTGAGTGAGCACCGCCGATGGCTCGTTGCATTTTTCTGGTCTTTCATCTCCCAGGCACCAGGTTCCCGGGGGGTACACAGATGGGCACCAGAGGAGCAAGGCAGAAAGGGAAAGGGCTGGGAAGGCTGTGCAGGGTTCAATCACCTGCCCTAAAAGGCCTAGCCTGGTGGATGGCTGCTGCCCCCTGTGCCCTGTATGCTGGCCAGGAACCTAGGTAGGAATTAATGTCTCCCTGCCCCCACCAACCCACACTTTTCCCCCCATTCCCTGGGTCAAAGCTGCAGAATCTTTACTAAAGTGTACAGTGTAGAAGCCCAGTGGATTCTGTGAATCTGTGTGTGTCTGTGTCTGTGTGTGTGTGTGTGTGTGTGTGTGTGTGTCTGTGTGTGTCTGTGTCTGTGTCTGTGTTTGTGTGTGGGTTATGGGGCTTGAACTCAGGGCTTGATGCTGTCCCTGAGCTCTTTTGCTCAAGGCTATCACATTTGAGCCACAGCTCCACTTCCAGTTTTCTGGAAGTTAACTGACAATAGGAGTCTCATGGACCTTCCAGCTGGGACTGACTTTGAACCTCAAGCTTCAGAGCTCAGCTTCCTGAATAGCTAGGATTGCAGGCATGAGCCACCAGCTCCCAGCTTTTCACATGGATTCTTTTCTTTTTTTAATTGTTGAGGTGATGTATAAGAGGGTTACAGTTACACTCATCAGGTAGTGGGTACATTATTTCTTGAACATTGATACCCCTTCCCATATCACATGGATTCTTGCTTGAGCTTCAGAAGAGCTTGGGAGGGAAGCTAGGCAGAAAGGAAGAAGTAGACTTGATGTCAGAAAGTCTCTCTGTGGCCCCTGTCTACATGTGCAGCCCTGAGTAAGATATTTAACTCCTCTGTGCCACTACTTCATTGTGGTAAAACAGGGTAACATTATTGCATATCTCAAATGAGGTCCTACATTTAAGTTTAGGGTTAGCTCAGCCTAAGGACTCCATGAAGAAGCTGATGTCCCAGTGCCTCACGCCTATCATTCTAGCTACTCAGGAGTCTGAGATCTGAAGTCAGTCTAGGAAGGAAAGTCCATGAGACTCTGATCTCCAATTGCCCAGCAAAAAGCCAAAATGGAGGTGTGGTCCAAGTGATAGAGCATTACCTTTGAGTGAAAAACATAAGAAGTGCCCAGGCCAGAGGAAGAGAAGGACGGGGACCTGGGGAGGGGGGATTGCAGCAGCAAGGAAGAGGCTGACCCCCTTACTTGTTCATGCCTCAGCCTAAATACAAACTTACAGAGAAAATCTATCCCTTTTCACCTAACATCAGTGGAAGTTTCTTACATTGGCAGTTACTGTTCTTTCTACCTTGTTTAGGTGCATTTAGCTTGTACCTTCAGAGACTCCTGTCTGTTAAAATCTAAAGTCTTAGCCGGGCACCAGTGGCTCTCACCTGTAATCTGAGCTATTCAGGAGGCTGAGATATGAGGATCAAGGTTCAAAGCCAGCCCAGGCACAAAAGAACCTGAGACTCTTATCTCCAATTAACCTCTAGACAACAGCAAGTGGGGCTTGGCTTGAGGTTAGGGAGGTAGCCTTAAGCTGAAAAGCTCAGGGACAGCACCCAGGCCCAGGGGTAGGGTGGTAGCCTTGAGCTGAAGAGCTCAGGGACAGCACCCAGGCCAAGTTCAAGACCTACACAAAAGAAATCTAAAGTCTCTAGAATCTCTTTGTATCCTGATACAGTGGATTGTCAGTGACCATGAGTTACTGAGCTTTCCTTGCTGGTACCAGGGTTTGAACTCAGGAGACTCACATTTGTTTGGCTTGTTTGCCTTGCTGGCATTTTACCACTCCAGCTATGCCTCCAATCTGGCTTTTTGTTGGTTATTGTGCAAATGGAGTCTCATAGTCTTTTCTATCAAGAATAGCCTCAAACTCCATCCTCCAGATCTCAGCCTCCTGAGTATCTAAGATTACAGGAGTAAACTACCAGCACCTGGCTCCCATTCTGGTTTCAATGCCATCATTGTTGCCACTGTTTTCCTGCACCAGTTAGGGAAACAATGTAACCAGTGTTTGCTACAGGGAGCCTAACTGTAAATGCTAATGGTTTTGAAACTGTGCATCTTCCTTGCAACAATTTAGCTGCCTAGTGTAGCTCAGAGGATAAGCTCCCTACCCAGTCTTGTATTCCCAAAATCCTAGGTTAACTTCCCAGCACTGCAGGAGCGTGGGGGAGGGGAAGGTAATACTCATTCTCAACCAGACACCAATTTCCAAAAAAGTGTAGATTCTGTGTGTGTGTGTGTGTGTGTGTGTGTGTGTGTGTGTGTCCATGTATACAGGGAGGATATAGCTACAAAAGGAATCTTGTCCTTCTATATCAGCATTTAACTATTCACATGTCACCCATTGGGGAAGATATAACACAGTGCGGGATATATTGGTGTTCCATGCATGCTCCATCTCATGGCTATTATATAGATGTGGCTTTTAAATTTAAATTAAATTTAAAAATAGCTCCTCAGGGGCTGGGAATTTGGCCTAGTGGTAGAGTGCTTGCCAGCATGCACAAGACCCAGGTTTGATTCCTCGGTACCACATACATAGAAAAAAGCCAGAAATGGTCTTGTGGCTCAAGTGGTAGAACTCTAGCCTTGAGAAAGCCCAAAGACAGCACTCAGGCCCTGAGTTCAAGCCCCAAGACTGGCAAAAGTAAAATAAAATAAAATAAAAATAGCTCCTCAGTTGTACCGGGCACATTTCAGTGCAATGGGTACTGTGTACTTGTGGAATGATGCCAATAGAGAATTTCCATAACTTTAGAGAGTTCCACAGAACAGAACCCTTCAGAAAATCCTGAGACATACAGCTACCAGAGTGAAGGTCAATATTATTTCCTCATTTTCTCTCCTATCATCAGAGTTTATATATGCACACATGCACACGTACACTCCAATACATCAATGGTTGCCCTTCAGTTTGTACAAGAAAATTCAGAGCTGCTCTTAGGAGCCCAGGACCCAATCAGAACCTTCCAGACTAGGCAAGGATATCAGAGTAGCATTCTTATTGTGGCTGTTGACTTTAGTCAGCAAAAGGAAGCAATTAGGTTCAATCAGTTCACTATTGTATATTGGTAATCTCTGAGCTAAATCTAGCCAATATATGTATTTTGTTTGCTCCACATGATTTTAATTTTTAAATTTTTATTGTAGGAGAGATAGGACACAACCACATGTTTTGTTTTGTTTTTTTTGCCAGTCCTGGGCTTGAACTCAGGGACTGAGCACTGTCCTTGGATTTTCTCAAGGCTAGAGCTCTACCACTTGAGCCTCAGCACCACTTCTGGCTTTTTTTCTATGTATGTGACACCAAGGAATCGAACTGGGGTCTTCATGAATGCTAGGCAAACACTCTATCACTAGGCCACACTGCCGGCCCCATACAACAACCACATTTTTTTAAATATAGGTTCTGGGCTGAGAGTGTGTCCTAATGGTAGCATGCTTGCTTAGCATGCATGAAACCCTAGATTCAAGTCCTCAGTATCACATACACAGAAAATGACAGAAGTGTTGCTGTGGCTCAAGTGGTAGAGTGCTAGCCTTGAGAAAGCTCATGATAGTGCCCAGGCCATGAGTTCAAGCCCCAGGACTGGCCAAAACAAAACAAAACAAAACTCTAAATTCTCAGTGTGGGAAACTCAGAATAGATACTCACGTTGTGTTTATGTACACATGTAGAAATCACTTGCTGAATAACTTCTGTCCCCTTTAAGGAGGCATGTGCTTGCTGCTTCAGCTTTGTCTGCAACTTGCCTGTATGCACACACACACACACACACACACACACACACACACACACACACACACACACATGAAATTTTACTGATCCATCCATGGTCTTTTGCAGAGAAATGGATGAACTTGGGAAAATTATGTTATGTAAAGTAAGTCAGGCTCAGAGAGTCAAATGGCACATGTTTCCTCTCCTACGTGGACGTTAGAGCTCAATTATAAATGTGTATGAAAAGATATTCTGAGTCATATGGATTTGAGCCACTAAAACGTATAGTTGAACAAAATGAATACAAGGAAACTGAAACAGATGTTGTCAGAAGAAGGAGAGACAAATGGGAGCTGAGAAAAAGAAAGAAAAACAGATGTGTGAAGAGTCGTAATAGTCAATGTATATGTGGGAAAATGGAACCAGGTAACGAGGGGTGATTGGATTGGGAGAGATGGGAAAGAACAGTGGAAGGGGTGACTAATCATAATGCATTGTACTCACAAAATGACATGTCCAATTGAAATCCCTTTGTACAACTACATATATTCATACATACATACATACATACATACATACATACATAGTGCCATAAAAGAGTCCCTGCTTGGAAAGTCAATTCTTCTCTTTTCCAAAATTAATTCTAAAATGATTGAGAAGGTATTAATGCATATATCTATAGGTGCATCGAGGATGAGATAGTCTCAGAAATACCATCCATATAAGCAGATTTTTTCTTTCATTCAAAAGGCCAAAGGAGGCTTAATACCCATTGATCTGTATGTCTAACTATTTAGGAGGCTGAGATTAAAAAACAAAAATCACAGTTCAGGGGCAGGGAGTTTGGCCTAGCAGTAGAGTGCTTGCCTAGCATACATGAAGACCCAGGTTCGATTCCTCGGTACCACATACACAGAAAAAGCTGGAAGTCATGCTGTGCTGTGGCTCAAGTGGCAGAGCTCCAGCCTGGAGAAAACCCAAGGACAGTGCTCAGGCCCTGAGTTCAAGCCCTTGAACTGGCAAAAAATAAATAAATAAATAAAAGAATCACAGTTCAATGACAGTCCTGGCAGACAATCTGAGAAACTTGATCTCCAACTAACTAGCAAGAAGCTGAAAGTGGAGGCATGGCTTAATGGCTTAATTCATGGAGTATAAGCCTTGAGCAAAGGAAAAGCTAATTGAGAACTTGGGGCCCAGAGTTCAAGTTTAATACTGATGCATGTACACCCATCCACACAAGAGTTAACAGTATACACACATGGTGTTTAAGATGAGTAAAAGTGGGCCCGGGAGTTTGGCCTAGCGGTTAAAGTGCTTGCCTAGCATGCACAAGGACCCGGGTTCGATTCCTCGGTATCCCACATACACAACCAAGCCGGAAGTGGCAGAGACGAGACTGCAACAAGCAACTGAGAGCGAAAGCAAAAGGGAGCGAGGCCGGAGCGAGCGGGGCCAGAAAGAGAAGGGGGCCAAAAAAAAAAAGAAAAAGAAAAAGAATTGTATGCCACCCAGATCAGGATTTATAAAAAAAAAAAAAAAAAAAAAAAAAAAAAAGATGAGTAAAAGTCAGCCGGGAGTTTGGCCTAGTGGTTAAAGTGCCTAGCATACACGAAGACCCGGGTTCTGGAAGTGGTGCTGTGGCTCAAGTGGTAGAGTTCTAGCCTTGAGAAAAAAGTCCAAGGACAGTGCTCAGACCCTGAGCTCAAGGCCAGGACTGGCAAAAAAAAAAAAAAAGATGAGTAAAAGTCAAAAGATCAAGCTGGGGCTGGGAGTATGGCCTAGTGGTAGAGTGTTTGCCTAGCATGAATGAAGACATGGATTGGATTTCTTGGTACCACATACATAAATAAGCTGGAAGTGGTGCTGTGGCTCAAGTGATAGAGCGCTAGCTTTGAGGAAAGCCTAAGGACAGTGCTCAGGCCCTGGGTTTAGTCCCCCGGACTAGCAAAAATAAATAAATAAATAAATAAATAAAATGATTTATTGCATGTGTTTTCCATTAGGAACCAGGCAGTGAGAAGGACTAGAGAATAGTTTTCCCATACCAAACTTGACTAAACTATCCAAATATCTAAACTAGGTGGGTTGCCAGCAACACAAACTTGTCTTGAAAGTTGAATGATACCTTCACCTGTCATTAAAAAGGGAAAATAATGTAGTGAAGCCAGGAACTGGTAGTTCATGCCTATAATTCTAGCTACAGAAAACAGGAGTCCAGCATTCATGAATCTTCTCTGTAGGCTAACAGGTATATTCAGGAAAGGCTGGGACTGGTTCCCAAACAAGGTAAGACAGGAAGAGATCAGGCTAATGGTCAACACAAGAACCAGTTCTGAGCTCCAGAAAATGAGGCCTAAGTAACACAGAGTTCCATGGAGCAGAGGCTACATCCCAGTTCCCCTTCTGAGTTCCCTGCACCTGCAACAAGATTAGCTGCCAAGTCTACAGTCCAACAAACGTTTATTGACTCAGCTCCATTGTATTTCCACACTACGGCTGTTTCTTTTGAGACCAGGCATCTACATAGAAATCAGATTTCAGTCCTTTGTTCAACTCATACTAGAGAATTTTAAAAGTAAAATAAAGAAGGAAGTCTTGTCCATGTGAGCAACATACATGAACCTAAAGGATTATTATGTGAGGTGAAATAAGCCAGGCACCCAGACAAGCATGGCATAACTTCACTCCTATATGGACTCTTACAACTTCACTTCAAGAAGCAGAGAGTAAAGCAGAGATTGCCAGGGACTAGGGGATATTGGTTACAAAACATATCCCTTCAATTAGACAGGAAGAAGAACTTCTGGCATTCTACTGTGCAAGATGAAGGCTACATGGGATAAATGGCTACAGGATATCCCTCAGAATAGGTTGTATTTTCCCAACAAAAATGGAAACTATGTAAGGTTACACACATGCTATTTAGGTCAATTTATCCATTCTACAGTACATTTCAAAACATCACATTTTGTAGACCATAACTGTCTACAATTAAAATAATGACAGCGCACTCTCTCCCTCTTCCTCTCCCTCCCTCCCTCTCATCCTCTCCCTTTACCCCCTTCCCTCTCTTCCTCTCCCTCCCTCTTCTCCCTACCCCCCTCCATTTCCTAGCCATCCTGACGTGCACAGTTTTCTCCAAAACTGTGGGCCAAAACATACCTCTCCTTTTATAAAACGAACTACATTAAACAGACACAGAGAACATGCCTGTAATCCCAGCACTAAGGAGTGAGGATCGTATATGCCCAGACAGCCTGAGCTATTTCGTGAGAAGTTAAAGAAACCCGCTGGGAAAGTAGCTTTTGTCTAACTAGCTTGAACAAGGCCCTGGGTACAAGCCCCAGAACTACTGAAAGGAAAAACATACATCTGAGAGTATTCATGATCATTTGATTTGTTTTATGTTCAGTCTAGTAAAATCTCCAGAAACATTAAACTCCTAGTACGTGATCTTTTCTTTTTGGTTTCTTCCATTAAAAACAAAACCAAAAGCATTGTCCTATAAAGAGAGAGTAATTCCAATACAATTTGGAATTTAATCAATGAAAGTTCATGATTTGGTATTTATGTAACAGAATATCTTTGCTGTACAAATAGCCTAAAAGTATACACTTCAAGTTTCCCACTGGTTGTGTCCGAAGTACTCGGGACCCAAACGAAAAACTTAAAAGCACTCACCTACTATCCCAAGCATTTGGCCTCAACATGACCAGGAAAAAGAAGACAAGAGGGGAAAGAAAGATGGGACAATGGGAGGGAAGAAAAGATGAGAGAGAAGTTTTTTTTTTTTTTAAACTAACAGAAGACAAAAACACGAAAGGCCCTTGGTCTAGTTCCTGTTCTACAAACTTTTTAGAAATGACAGCTCCGAAATGACATTTACCTGTTCCTCTGAAGCCCCAAGGCTCCTGGTACTAACAGTGAAATGTTTCTGAGTTTTTCTAATGTAGCGAGTGGATGAAAGAACTGAGTATAATGTTTTATTACTGTTAGCTTCATTACGTGTAAGTTTCAGAATGCCAAAGGCAAATGCAAAGAGTAACAGTATTAAAATAGTGTGTGTAGGGCTGGGAATGTGGCTTAGTGACAGAGTGCTTGCCTCACATGCGTGAAGCCCTGGGTTTGATTCCTTAGTACCACATACAGAGAAATAGCTGTGGAAGTGGCACTGTGGCTCAAGTGTATAGTGCTAGCCTTGAGCAAAAAGAAGCTCAGGGACAGTGCCCAGACCTTGAGTTCAAGCCCCAGGACTGGCAAAAACAAACAAACAAAATAGTGTGTGTATTCCATGCTACTTTAAGGAAATCACAAATCCTTCTGACTAGATTGGCACTTCCATATTTTTCACTGGAAAAATATTTGTTTCTAGATATGTATCTATAGATTACAGAGGTTGGAATGAGATGTCATCATATCCTGTCCTATACAGACACTGGTTTCTCACCAGCGAACCTCACCAGACTCTGCCCAGATCCTCAAGACAAGAATTCACAACACAATTCATTCCTTTAACACTGGGACTACCACGATTTTCTTCCTTGTATAGAGCTGAAATCTTTTCTCAGAATGACCCTCATTTTCTATGTCATTATGGATCTCGGAGCATTGTCCCTCCCCACTTGTGGCAAAAATAATCCTTCTTTCTCATAAAAAAATATATCCCAATTTCCCTTGTAAAAACATTTGCCTCACCTACAAGAGCAAGCACTGCCTAGGGGACAGAACACAGTTCTGGGGCTGAGCCATCACCTCTGCTTCTTCTTTTAGAAGCAGGTCTTGAACTCCTATGCTCAAGCAATACCTCAGCTGCCCAAATGGTTAGGGTCACAAGCACACTAGCTCTGTTTTGTTTGCATAGTGATCCTCTCAAAAACAAAATAGAAAAGGGAAATAAGCCCAAATAAATGTCAAATGCAAGACTTACCTGGGTCTATCCTCCAAAGATCACCAATGTCATTCTCTGCTGGCAGCTTCTGAGACCCTGAGGCCTAGCCCTCTCATGAGACAAGAGAAATTCCCAGTTGGAAATCTCAGTGCTAGTTGTTGGCAAACCTAGACTACAACCCTTAGTGTAATGGTTTTTTGCCACTTACCAGGCTGTCTCCTGAGAGACTATTGATCTGAAAAATAATTTTGCCATTTGATGTTTTTATTGGCAATTCACTCCCTATCTAATTGGCTCTTTATTTTTACCTTTAGAGATGTTTTTTCTAGTTTGCTAACTTGATTTCTATATTTACAGGTATTTGGTCACAAATTCAGAGTCACATAAGAAAAGAATTTTAAATGGAGAGACAAAGGGTAAACAAATGTAGTAGTGGTACCCACTAGACACTAAAATAAACTATACAACTGTGGAGGAGATAGAGCAATTCCTATGACCCAGCAATTCCACTACTTGGCATTTACCCAGTCGTCCAGAAACAAGGACATACTAAATCCACTAGCACAATGATGTTCATTACAGCACTATTTACCATAGCAAAGATATGAAACTAACTCAGATGCCCCTCAACAACAAGATGTGGTATTTATATATATATTGGTGCCATCAGAAAGAACATTACCCCATTTGTAAGAAAATGGAAAGACTTGGAAAAATAATATTAAGTGAAGTAAGCCAGATTCAAAGGAACATAGGCTCAATGGTTTCCCTCATTTGTCATAATTAGTATAAACCTTGGACTCTCCTAGCAGAGGTTTACAATAGAGCAAAACCTAGATACATAAGGCCATATAGGATGAGGCTAAATGAAAGGACCTTCAGGATATAGAAACAAGAGCCATATAATGTGTGATTGTTGTTCTTAATGTACTGTGTTATTTCTCATCCTTTCTGTTGTCCCTTCATTATCTCATATTGTTACAGTATCTTACTTTGTTACCTAGTATATTATATATATATATATATTTGTATATTTGAAATAGGATAAGGAAGGGGGGAAAACAAGATGAAGGAGAGAGTTGGGGGAGGAGGGACAAAAACATGAGAAGGGGTATCAATGTTTGTGAAGTAATGCACTTTCTATCTGGTGAATATAACTGTAATCCTTCTATTAATTACAAGAAACAAAAGAATATTTTTTAAAAGGGTGGAGGAGGAAATGGGGGAGGGAGGGGTAGAAAACTGGGAGAGTGAGGGAGGTGGGTGACACTGTCCAGAAAGAAAGGTACTCATTACCTGACTTATATAACTGTAACCCCTCTGTGTATCACCTTTATAATTACAATAAAAATTAAGTAATCAATAATTTTCAGAAAAGAAAAGGTTTTAGCTCACCTAGTCTTGGGGTCCTTAATCTGAGATTCATAAAATTCTGGATTGATCCATAGGAACTTCAAGAAGTCAGCAAAATTTTTGAAAAGTTTTCCTCAGATCCTCGAATAATCCCATGTATCTTTGTCAAAATTGAACTACTAGTTATTAGCTAAGTTTCCTCAAGTTAAGGGAGGGGAGAAATTGAGATACTATGAATAGACAGATTTGCCATAGAGAAGAGATGAATGCCTGGAATTCAGATTTCTGGGAATATCCTGGGTTTTTTCTCACTATGCCATGAGGCCCACATAGGTCTGTGCTCTGACAAGAGCTGAGTCCATTTCTCTCAGATGACTTCCAAACACAGTTTTAACTACAAAAGAAATCCATTAAAGGAGTGTGCAGGGATTGTCACAACCCAATACAAAGCCCAGAACAACAACACTGTTATGGATTGTTTGGTTTTTTGTTTGTTTGTGCTGATACAGTGGCTTGAACTCAGAGCCTCACACTCTTTCTTGGCTTTTCTACTCAAGGCTGGCACTCTACCACTTGAGCCACATCTCCACTTCCAGCTTTTTACTGGTTAATTGGAGAAAAGAGTCTCACGGATTATCTACAGTCTTTGAACCTCAATCCTCAGATCTCAGTCTCTTGAGTAGGATTACAAACCTGACAAGCACAATTTTTATTTGGATATGAAATGTCCAAATGCTTTTGTTAAATGTTAAAGGCTTGGTCATCAGCTGATAGGATACTGAAAAGTGATTAATCATGCAGGATCTGACTTCATGAGTGGATGAGTTCATTGATGGACTCACAATATGATGGCATTTGGAGGGAGTGATGAAAATTCTTCCAATTGGTAGTGCTCAGTTAGAAGTAGGTGACTGGAGGTGTGCCTTTGAAGAATTCCTCATTGCTTCTTTCTGTCTCACCATTACCTGGTCACCATGAGGTGACCAGCTCTGCTCTGTCATGAACTCCAGGCTGACCATGAACTGAAATCTCTGAAGTGGGAAGCAGTGGGGGGGGGGAAGGCGGGGGAAGTTTAATTCCTCTAAATTGGCTTCTTCGGGTATTTAGCACAACAATGCAAAGCCAAACTCAAACAGGTATCTCCTGAGTACCTCCCAGAAGAAAATTAGGGTCATCTCCTTACATGTCCTAGCAAGGGCAGATTGACTTGGGGCTCTCCACGGCTTCACAGGTGGGCATTCAGCTGAATTTTCTGGAGTGTGATAATCCCCAGCCTTAATGGTTATTAAATGATGTCATTGCATCTTCCCTGGGCCAATCATTGCTATCTCTGCCAAAAATAAATTCATCTTACTAGAGAAATGGGCTCTTGGCAGAGGCAAGGGAGAGAGAAGTATACATAATATATATGCATATGTATACATACATTCATTTTTGTGTGGTAGCCAGTGGGCTTGAATTTAGGACCTGGTGCAGCCCTGACTTTTTGTGCTCAAGGCTATCCTCTACCACTTGGCCTACAGCTCCACTTCTGGCTTTTTAAAACAGAGGAGGTAGTGAATTGCAGATAAGAATCTCTTGGACTTTCCTGCCCAGGCTGGCTTCAAACTGCTACCCTCAGATCTCAGTCAGACTCCTGAGTAACTAGAATTACAGGCACAAGCCACTGGCTTTCAGCCTTATTTTTAAAGAAAGTTAACAAAAATGAACTTTTGTATACACTGATGTCACTAATAGATAAAGTAATTCCCTTATCGGTAGTATCTAATTCCACAGCAATCACAGTATTTACAACAGTAAATACTATTTGAAATTTTGTAGGCCAGACAGAACTCAAATCAACCTCTGAACACCTTTTAGCTTTAGGAACAGAAAGGTTGTATACATTATAGTGTCTGCACCTTCAAATAATAATGATAATGATATATACATATGATATATAATATGTGTAGTAACTACTACTACTATTATTATTTTGGTTGGTACCAATCCTGAAGTTTGAACTCCAGGCCTGGGCACTGTCCCTGGCCTTTGTTTCCTTTTCAAGGCTATTGTTCTGCCAAAGGAGCCACAGCCTCACTTCCAGCTTTTTGGTGGTTAATTGGAGATAAGAATCTCAAGGACTTTCCTGCCCAAGCCTGCCTGAAACCTTGATCCTAAGATTTCAGCCTACCTAGTAGCTAGCATCACAGGTATGAGCTAGCAGCAACCAGGTCAAATTAATTGTTGATTTAAAAAGAAAAAATATATGAATTTTCAGCTACCCATTTTATTTTTTAATTATTGATTTTATGTAAAACTTCTTGGGCTCCTTGCTATGAAAAGAGAATTCAGGGCTATCATGTTTTTAATTTTTCTGATATCATAGCAAGAAGATAAAGTAGAAGAATGGAAAAAATCAAGAAATGGTAACCAATAGAATGTCTCTGAAACCCTCACAGAAACTGATGATGCTGTTTACCTCTAACAAAAAGAACTTGCTAACAAGTTTATGGGAGGGAGAGAGAACTCTCATTCTAAATTAATCATTGGTTCAATTCTTGCACTTTAATCACATATTAAATTAAAATCTTAATTTCAAAAAAAGGAAAAAAGTTTTAAAATACTTTATTCTGATCTGTCTTTAGTAAACAGATACAGTGGTTAGGGCTCCCTTTGACGTTCACCTTTTAAACTATGAGCAGAGATCACGTTGACAAAATACATATGTAAACTTGAAGGGGGCGAGTTCCCCAGACCAACTCATTTTACAAGTTAAAAAGAAAAAATCTAATGCCTCAAGTAGGGGAGAAGGATGGAGCCTTTTTTCAGCCAAGAGTCATTTGGGTAGTTATAATATCATTAGAGAAAAACACAGAAATATCAGTACAGGCAGACAGGCATTGGGGCAGCCAATGAGAAGACAGACATCTGTCTGGTCATATGCTGAACGACCTCCCCAGCCTTGTACAGCCTGACAGGGCTGGGGAAACCTCTTCTCCAGCACCTCTGGTAGAGTCTCTCCAGGTGGCTGAGCACGGACTAGGTTGTTGTGTCTTCTCAGGGCCAGAGCTTTCCTCAAGTGGCTGACACATCTGTATCTTCTAATTATTATTTCTGTTGTTTGTTGTTGTTGTTGTTGTTGCTATTGTATAAAGACATTTTTAGATAATCTGAATAAAATTGGCCTCTCCTCATCCTCATCTTCTATGCTAATCATTGTACTCTTTTTTTTTTTAATTCATTCAATTACAAGCAAATTGACAGGAGACATTTATAAGAGGCAGCTTAAGCCCTAGCTAATGGAGTGCTTAATGACTAATTGATCAGATCCCAGCCCAGAGAGCAGCTCTGAGTGGCCTAAAGGAATTTATGCAATTAGTTTAGGTTTGGTAGAAATTGAGTGCATATGAAAGTAAGCTTTTTATGGTCTTGATTTATGAGGACTGGACATTAACTATAGCTGCCGAGAGGTGAGTTGCCTAGCAAAGCCTCGGGCGCTGGCGAGTTCGGTCACAGGCAGGCATGGAGGGGTTTGGAGCCGGACTGGTGATCCGGGAGAGAAGAGGGGGTGCAGGAGAGGGAGAGATGGTGGGGTTAGGGGTGGAATTACGACGGGGCGCCCCGTCCTCGTAAAAGTGAGAACGCTACACGCTAAAGAAGTCCGACGAAGATCTGATTTTCTCTGGGATGAAAGCAAGGCGCGCTGGAATTCCAATGTATGAGATCCTAACGATCCAAATCGTTTAAATATTAAATGATAGAACGAGGAAGGAGACAGAGAGAGAGAGAGAGAGAGAGAGAGAGAGAGAGAGAGAGAGACAGACAGACAGACAGACAGACAGACAGACAGACAGAGACAGAGAGATAGAGACAGAGAGAGAGACAGAGAGAGAGACAGAGAGACAGAGACAGAGACAGAGACAGAGAGACAGAGAGAGGAGGCGAGTGGAAGGAAGAGCGGTGGAACCGCGGGCTCCGTCGAGTTTCTCCAGTCCCGGGCGGGCCTGGGTGGGAAGGAACCAGAGCTAATTTATGGGGTCAACTGTCCTGTGTGCCCCGGGAACTCCCAGGGAGCCCCTCCGGAGGCGCTGTGGGGAGCCTGTGAACCCCGACCCCGCGGGAGAGCGCGGGGCGCCGCTCCGGGGCGGAGTGGGGGGGGGGAACCCGATCTGACCGGAAAAGGCCTGATCGAAGGCGGGGGACTAATGCGTCCGCGGTGTCCCCAAGGTTGCCCCCGGGTCGGGGTTGTGGGCGGAAGAGGGGAACGCGCCTGGGGGCTCCCTGCGTCCCGCTGGCTCCCGGGCCTGCGAGACTGTAGGGCGGCAGCCAGGAGGTCGAGCCACGCGCAAGCGAACGGACGGGGGGGACCCCCAGGAGCCGAGACACGTCTAGCAGCGCGGGATGGAGTGGGGTACCTCGACACCCGGGAGGACACGATGGGGGGGGCTCTCTACGGACTCGCTGCTCAGCTTCCACCCCCAAATCCCACCGCCAGCTCCAGTCTCATTTGGGAACAGAAAAAAGCAAAGGAAACGGATTATTGCTACCCAACTGCTGTGGTCACACCTGGTCGTGGGCTTGGAACGGACAAGTCCTCGGTGACCCCATGTTCTCATTGGTAAAATGGAAATTAAAAGTGTAACTATTGGCCAAGTGTGACAGGCGGATCGTGAGTTCCAATCCAGCCTAGGTTACATTCTGGGGCTTAAAAATAAATTGTATTTACTCCTTGTGTTGTTTCGGGATTAATAAATCAATGCACATAAAGTGCTTGAAGCAATATTAGGTATCATTATTATTCAATTAGATATCATTATTATTCAGTTCTTCAGCAAGCACTGGCAAGCGTTGGAGAGTTTGCTTTGGATTCAGGAAAGTAGGAGTGAATCTGATAGACTCACTGGCCGAGAGCACATTTACCACAGTGCACACAAACAAGGTGCTATTTGGTGGTAGTGACTATGAAATAAACTAAGGTATAGAATTATTGAGAAACTGGGAAAGACTTCTTTAGTTATAAGCTTGCTATGTCTCTCCTGGTCTCTGGGCCTCACTCTTCTTTGCTTAAAAAAAAGGGGGAGGGAGGGTTAAACCTTTGAGAGTTTAAAGGGGGGAGTGGAGAAAAGGGGGATCAGGAAGGAAGCTCCATCCCCTGTCCTCCTTTACCTCTGGAGCAGAGTGGAAGTTTGAACCACAAATAGCCAGTGGTTCAACTGACTCTTTGGGACAGAGATCCTGGATTCAAGATGCTGTTGACTGGGACCAAGTTTGCAGCAATGGAAACTACATGTGTGCCACCTGATCACCCCTTCCCTAGCTGAGAGCCACAGGTGTGATGCAGCTTCTTTCACACTTCCCACCTTGTCCTTACCAACCACACAGCCAGCTGTCAGGCACTGCTGCCCTCATTTATTCGTGGGCCTAAGGCCCACATAGGGAAGACATGAAGCTCATCAGATTTCAAAGAGTGAATTTTCTGCAACACTATCTGGCTTTTGGGCATACAAAGCATGTTTCAAGGAGTTTAGAGGTCCATTAATGTCTACTACCTTGGTTCATGGCCTGACCTTACATCATCTCACTTTTTTTAAACATTAGGGCAATCTTTTTTCCCCTTGATATTTTTAGATGTTTTCCATGTTAGCAAGAAATAAGGGACCCAAGCTCAAGCATAAGGCATGTGGGACCAGAAAAAGCCTTCCTCCTTAACTTCTGCACATTCCACGGGCAAGCCTGGAACTCCTTCTCCTCCTTGCTATGCAGTGCAGAATACATAGCCTTCTCCATTGAAGCAGGAAGGAAAGTGGTTGCCTTTGAATAGAAGCTTGTGAGCAGAGAACACCCACCTTGACCTTGACCCTCACTCACAAGAAGGCTGCCTCTCCATGAGATTCCAAAGGTGTTGGGATGGAAGGAGTGCTTTCATTTTACAAAGCCAAAATTTAACTCATTCATTCAAAAAATATCTAGTGATGCTTCTCTGGGTGATTCAGCTGGGCACTAAATACACAATAGTGAACAAAAGGAACACCACATTCAGCACTGACAGAGAAATCCACTAGCCAAAGATCACACAGCACAGGAGCTGTCCTGTCTACGACTGTACTCCAGTCCAGGCCCCTATTCAAACCAGGTGAGTACCTGATCTCCAAAGGACTCACCAAGTCCCGGGTCCAAAGCAACTTTCTAAGCCAACAGTCCTGCAGGTTGGCCTCCCTTTCTCTTAAAAGTTTCAAGAACACCCAGCTGGGTCTAGGAAGGTGAATATCACAAGCCTATGTTTAAAGTAAAGCAAAACCTAATGCCCTCCCCCTTCTCCCCTTGGCTGACTCTTGAGAACAACGTTTTAATTTGTAAGTTCTCAGCAGAGGCTTCCAGAGAGGTGGGTGTGTCTTACCCAGGGTCTGTGGTCGGGAAATGCTAGGCCTGTGTGAACCCCAGACCTGGCACCACCTCCCCAAAAGAGGTTGGGACAGGTGTCAGAGGCCCTAGCGTCAACCACAGGAAAGCACTTCTCCTCTAGCTTCCTGAGGAAGCTGAAAGGGAATGAGAGTGTGTGGCGCCGGCCGGCCGGGCCCACTGGGTTGGAGGAGAGGGTGCAGAGCGGTGGCGACTGCAGGTAGAAACTGCACAAAACCTCGCGCGAGCCAGCAGCGCCTGCGTCTGGGCAAGGTGAGCAGCGGAGGCGCCATCCAGTCAAGGAAGCTTCTCTTAAAAAAAAAAAAAAAAGTCTCCCAAACTTTTTCCGCTTGTTGATTTCAATCATCATAATAATGACAATAAATAACAGCTGGAAGCTTTTCCTAGAGGGGATGAGAATGGACTTGGAGTTCTTCCTCACGCTAGAAATTTTAGAAAATTCGAAGGCTCTTACCTGCAGGAACCCAGCAATCAGCAAAGACGCTTCCTTCTGGAGCGCTTCGCTTGGGCGCGGGACATTCACAGCGGCCGTCTGCTCTGCAGCTCGGCTAGGCTCCGGCCCTGTGTTTTATACCACTATAGGCAATTAATATTGCATCAGCCGTATTTTAAATTTTCAAAACCCACAATATAATGTAATGGCATAAGGGCATTTATTATTAAAGGACACCCGATGGAGAGAGAGGTGGAGGAATGGCTGGGGCTGGTGCTCAAGGCGGGGGGCTGGGGGGGCTGAGGCTGGGAAGCTGGGCGCTATCCACAACTTTGCTTTTCTGGTGGGTTGGAAGAGAGGGGAGGGAGGCGCGCCGAACGAAGGGAAACTCCGAACTTCAGGCCGAGATCTAAGGACTTAGAGCTCTTGGAGGTCTGGGGAGATAGCTAAACACTAATTTTTAAACCAGGTGTTTTTGCAGACCGCAAGTTAAAAAGAAAAAGTTGTTTTCATTCCCGCTATTTAAAGGAAGCATATAGAAAAAGAAAAAAAATGGCATCTGTTAAGCACCTACTGTATGCGAGGTGCCTCCATTTGTTCCACCACGGAAAAGCTGAGGTAAAGGGTACAGAGGAAATCATCTCTGGATGACAATTTCAAATGAATTTTTGTAGAGACCGGAAAAGAGGCTCAACACATGGCTCCAGAGACTACTTTTCTTCTTCTTTACTTCCACTCCACCTCTCTTCAAATGACTTGTTTCCCAGGCCCACTGTCAAACATCACCTGCCAGATATATCCAATACACAATCTTACCCATGCCTGAAAACTAAACGTGCTAGATAAATATTAGGCTTTCATTCTGTATGGAGCAATCTTCACCCCAAAAGCTGAGAAGTCAGGAAACTAGCTTCTGAAATGGTTTAGCTAGGAATTGATGGCTTTGCAATCAGAGTCTTATAGTCTGGCACCTGAAGTTCAAGGAAAGGGCTTTGAAACTCTGACATCTCTAGAGGGACTAGGAGATGTCCCAGGAGGAGACTGCTTCAGGAAGACAGTGGAAAAGAGAGAAATCTGGGATTTGGTGGGCTTTTGGTTTCTCACTTCCCAATCTTTCCCCAAACCAGTACACTTTAAAAATCTAAGGAAAACCACAGAGATTCAGGTTGAAAAATAAAGCATTTATTTTAGAAGTTAATTCAATGGGGGTAGAGAGAGAATAAAACTTAACATTTTATTTGTATCTGTTTTGAAGATGAAACCAAAAGTCACACAGCAACACACAAACTATATGAAGCAACAAAAAAATGATTGGAGTGAAAAGATGAATGAGAACGGTCCTTCCTGGTTGGTAGTTCTGCTTCTTTTTCCACTCATAATTATGAGTGGACCTTCCACGGAGAGATGCTCAAGAAAGTAAAGGACATGAGGGAAAGGGGATTCAAATAAATAACAGTGATCAACAGTGCTAACAAGAGCAGAAATAAAAGTGCAATGAGCTTAGAAATGTCAGAAGGACTGTCCTATGATTGGGAGATGTTGCAGTCATTTTGGGGTGGCTGAGCTGGTACTCTGGCAAGAGCAGCAAGATGAAGCGAGGAGGGTTTTTGATTAGTCTGGTTTGGAACACTATCAGTCCTCAGTCCCATTACCAGGTGGTGATTACCTCGAGAACACCAGTAGGTCGTGATGACAAGAGCTGGTGTGGAACTCTGCTTGCAATTCCCAAAGAGATGCCAGCATTTCCAGTAGCTGGAGCAGGCCCACCTCTTCTGGAGACCAACTTACCAGTGACAGCTCTGAGCTCTCATTTCCAACCCTCCTACACACACACTTTCTCCGAATCTAATCCATGCTACTTGATGAGAATTCATAGCAAACCAAAGAAAAAGATGGATAGAATTTGGATGGAGAAGGGATTATAAGGCTATCCTTTGGAAACATACGTTTATTTTATATACTCTAATAATTCTCCAGTACATGGTTGCGTTCCGCTTAGATATACTAGACTTTATATTATTTACCACTTCCTCTCCATCCTTTCACCTTTGCCTAATTGCGCTGAGCAGTGGCGCTTTCGCCCTGGAGTTGGGCAGTTGGATCAATTCGCTATCCTAGGCCTTGGAGCTTCTGCCCTGGAGTCTCACAGTTGGGCGAGTTTCAGCACCACGGACAGCAGACATCTCCTCCAAGGTCGCCCTTGAAATTTTCTTTTTTTTTCCCCCCCTTTAGGGCCAAAACTTTTATTTTTGAGGAGGGGAAGGAAGGGCTGGGAATAGAAAGGAAAAATTTTAAGAGAGAGAGAGAGAGAGAGAGAGAGAGAGAGAGAGAGAGAGAGAGAGAGAGAGAGAGAGAGCGAGCAGGCCGGGAGGCAATTAGGCAGGCTTAAGGGTGTGCGGCTTCGGGGGCGGAGTGGGGGGAAGAGAGCCTGACCCGCCAGGAAACACCCTGGAGTTTCCCCCTAACCTTCCCTCCCTCCCGTCGGAAGGGGGCGGCGCGCTCCGCGGGCTCTCCGGCTCCCTGTCGCTGTGCCGGGCCGCAGTCAGTGGACGGCCGAGTACTTCATTCGTTTCTGTTTCTGTCTCTGGTTACAGAACCAGACCCTCACCACGTTCTTTTTAAGGTCCAGTTTCTCCGCGATGGCCGCGATCTTCTCGGAGGAAGGACGGGGCTGGATGGCGAAATAGGCCTCGAGTGAGCGCTTCTCGGGCGCGGCGATGGACGTGCGTTTGCGCTTTCGCTCGCTGCCGTTGAAGAGCTCGGGCTTGCTGTTCTTCTCTCGGTAGGCGGCCTCCGCCTCCTCCAGCCAGGCCTGGAGCACGGGCTTGAGCGCGATCATGTTGTTGTGCGACAGTGTGAGGGATTCGAACCTGCAGATAGTGCTCTGGCTGAGCGAGCCCACACCCGGGATCTTCAGATTGGCCAGCGCCGCTCCCACATCCGCCTGGGTCACCCCCAGCTTGATGCGCCGCTGCTTGAAGCGTTCGGCGAAGGCCTCCAGCTCGCGAGGGTCGGACTCCACGTCGCTGAGGCACGCGGGCATGGCGCTGTGCGGGGCCACGGCGGCGTGCGGGTGACTCATGCCCATGGCCTGGTGCAAATGACCCATGGCGCCCAGGTGATGCGGGTGGATCTGGGCGGGCATCACCGAGTGCTCGGGCGCTCCCAGGCCGCTCACGCCTAGCGTGGGGGAGATGTGTTCCAGCAGGTCGCCCTCGAGGCCCTGGTGCACGGCGGCGGCGGCGGCGTGGTGCGAAGTGAGCGCGGCCGGGTGAGAGATGGGCACGGTGGACGAAGTGGACGTGCAGGGCACGCTGCTCATGGTATGATAGGTGGCGTCGGGCTTGAACGGATGGTTCTTGCCGTGCGAGACGATATCCACGGCAGCCAGAGCTTCGGCGCGTGCCAGCAGGCTCTCATCAAAGCTTCCAAATATATTACCCTGCAGCTGCGTGAGAGAAAGGCGCACGGCGCGGTCAGTGGGGAATACTGTCAACTCCGGATTAAAACACATTTTCAAGCAACTGAGATGCCTCTCTCCTCAAAGCCCAGGTCATAAAAATTAATACGGAAGCCAGGCGCTCTGCTGTGGAACAGACGTGTGGATCAGAGACATGAATGAGAACGAGCGCGCCGGGGAGACTAGAAGAGGGGGGTTCAGACAGCGGCGATTGTTCTGTGCGACATGAAAAAAACATGAAGCCAGTGCCTGTCAAAAAATGTAAAAAAAAAAAAAAAGAAAGAAAGAAAGCAACAACCTCCCCCCCCCCCCAAAAAAAAATGTGCCTTAGAGCGGTAATTATGCTCCAGTACGTACCTGAGGGGCTGGGAGACAGACTCGGCGCATGGCCTCTGAGCCGGAGTGCAGGCTGGAGAATTTGGGTTCTTGCAGCACCGGGTGCATGCCGAAAGGCTGCTTGGCGTTCATGGTCATCATCTTCGCGAGTCTGGCAGCCAGGCAGCGGGGGACATGGAATCAAGGCTCGTCTCGCTCGCTCTCCACGCTCCGAGTGAGCGCCGCTCAGTGCCCGCGCTCCCCTTGCCCTCTCGCTCGCTGCCTCCCCTCTCCCCCACCTGCTTCTTCACTCATCTTACAAGCAGCCTGCCAGGATAGGGCCCCCGGGCACGCGCAGGCGTGCGTGCACACGCACCCCGGACTCGCTGGGGCCGGCAGGGGAGGCACCGAGAATGCAGCCGCTCGCCGCGCGCTCCTCTGAGCCAGGGGCGCCCCCACCCCCCACCTCCCACCACCTCCACAGCCTTTATACCCAGGCCTGGTCTGGCCACTTCCTGTCCGCCCCGCCCCGCCCGGCTCCAGCCTTGCTAGACTTTACCGATTCTTTCTTTCACCGTCCTGCACACCTTCCTCCCCCCTCCCTCCCCCAACCCCAAGTCTCAAACTTCCTCTTAGACTTTTCTCCCTCCCCCCCCGCCCCCGCCCCTCCTTTCAAAGTCCCAACAAACCTCTCTATCCCGTCCCAACTACTTGGATCTCAGAGCAACTTGGAGCTAAGACAGGATAAGAAGGCTGACCCTATTCGAACCCTCTCCTCCTCATTTGATTCTACCCTCCCCCAACCCCATTCTGGCTTGGCCTGGCTGCCGCCACACTGTCCATTTCCAGGGCGCTCCTGGCCCCACGCCGGAGCCCTCCATCCACCAGAGTCCAGCACCGCAGAAGAGAAGAGGAGCCTCGGCCAGCCAGTGCAAGGGCTAGGGACTGCGAGAATGAGCCCCAAGGGGAACACACACACACACACACACACACACACACACACACACACACAGGATCTGCCTGGGCAGAGGTAGCTGCCTTAACAGCCTTCTTGGCCTTGGAGACTGGTGGCTTCCCTTCCACCCTTGACTTGCTCGCTTTCATCTGAGAAAGGCAACTTGGCCCATTTTTCCATTCTGAGAAAGCTCGCTGCCTCCTTTTTACCGGAGTCACCATTCAGCCTGGCCTCTCTCCGGGCCACCGAAGCTTACGAGCCCCATTCCTCCCAGGACCAGAGCTGCCGGGTTCTTTTTGTTTGTTTTGAAGTCACTAATACCGACAGTTTATAGAGTAGGTGTAGGGGATCCTCACGCCAGTCCTACACAGACGAGGGGAGGAAAGATCCGAGGGCTTCACATTGCACCAGCATTTATTTACTGCGTCCCTGGGGTCACAGTTTGTGACCACTTAGCCTCCTGATCTTCCTCAAGTTTCTGAGGGTCCCGAGTTCGCTCTGCCCGGCTCCGGGTCTCAATTCCCCCTCTGGTTCCGCGCCCCTCCTTTTCACTCCTCCCTCCTCCCCCCGCCCCCCAAGCTAGTAAACATCATAAATAATGGATGGGGAATCCTGAGTCTGTGGCCGCAGGGGCGCACCGCCCACGGGGCTGGAAGAGAAACCCCTGTGCCCAGCTGCTTTCCTGCAGCCGCGGTGGGCCAGCCGGCTTCTTCCTGGCCTCAGGAGCGATCTTTGGGTTGTAGAGCAGTCACCCTGCCTGCTGGAGCTCCTCCTGCCTGCTGGAGTGTGTGCCTGACTTCCGAGAATCTTAACGGGGGGGGGGGGGAGGGGGGGAGGAGGGGTGGTGGTGGTGGAGGGCCAGAGCCTAAGGAAAGGATTCTGGGTCCTGGAGAGAACCGTCCCCCCTCCCTTCTCCTCTAGGGACTTGCCTCTCCCACCTCTGCTCATCTAGTAGCTTCCATTGGATGGAGCCTTGGGATAGTGGGAAGGATTTGGAGCTAGGTGAGGAAGTGCACCTTGAGCTCAATTTGTGTGAGAGCCAGACCCCCCTCGCCTCCACACACACACACACACACACACACACACACACACTCTCACACATACACACAACTGGTTATAAGATGGGGATTAATGCTCTAGTCCCCTTTTCCTGGGTTCTGAGCAGGGCGTTTTGAGCTACAGTAGCAATGAAAGAACTGAGCACCAAACTAGTACTCACTATCCAATGTTGACTTGCCCTCACTGGAAATGCATCTCTGCATCTGGCTGGCTGGGTGCCATGCAGTCATCTGCACACCTCTGTGAGATCCAAAATGGCGCTGATACCCACCCTCCCTGTTCCCCACCCGCAATGAGAGTAACACACTGAGATAAGCACTTGGCTCTGTGCCTGCCGCATTGAATCCAGGGAATAAATGAATGTTGGTTTCTCTCTCCATCCTCAACCTAAAGAGAAAGTGTTTGGGACTTCTCTTGGAAAATGTTTTGGTGCAAGCAGTGTCCCCTTCCTCTCCGTTCTACTTTGTGTGCCAAGGGTTGGGATGAGATGTGAGTCAACTCCAGCTCTGCCTCCATGGAGTCACTAGTCTAAAATTGAGGCAGGAAGTTGTCTGGAAGTCTAGCCAGGCTGTAAAGAGTAAAGAGTGAGGCTGTAAATCTTAGAGTAAAGGGGTTAAGATCCGTGATAGGTAAAACACACCCTGAGAAAAGTGGGTCTCAAGAGGCTGCAATCTGACATGGCATCAGTGTGACCATGGTTGGGCCTCAGTTTACCCATCTAGTTTTGTCTTCACAGACTGCTAAGTGTTTCCAGCTTTAACAAAAAAGGCATGGGCTGAAGGCATGACTCAAGTGGCAGAGCCCTTGAACACCAAGTCCAGAATACAAATCCAGTACTACCCTCTGGCACACACCCCCCCAAAAAAACCCAACTGACATTCTGGTTCATTTGAAACGCATTTTTCAGCAAGTCAGGAGTTTCTGTTCAGAACCCTTCCACTTCTCAGAAATCAAATACAGCATTATTTATCACTAACATTTAAGAACATTCAGAATTTTTTCTGCCTAATGATAAAAAGTCTGCAAGAAGGTGAATGAAGGTAAGGATACTAGATGTGTAGGTAGATATACACCTTTATCTCCTGGTCCCTAAGATCCCTACCCACCCCATGATGCCCTAATGATAGGTGGAACTGAACATTCAGAAAGGTCTATCCATATCTATCTTCTCATTCTTTTTCCTCCCCGGGGCCTGGAGATACTGACCAGTGTCACAGTCCGGTCAAGTCAGACAGAGACAGAGCCGAATCAATTGACCCCAAATCTATCCATCATGCTTCCAAAGTTCACTTTACCTCGCCACCTCCCTTTCCAGACCTCCTGGGCATTAGAGTCACCTTCTCATCCTTTGCTCCCCACAGTCAGCTAGCAGCTGTATACAGCCAGCATTAAGTTGATACCTGTCCTTATGAATCAGCCTGTATGAATGTGAATATATGTGTGTGCATATGTATGTGGGGGGGATCATTCTGAATAGTTTGCTACACATTTTGAAATTAACCCTTCGTATAAAACTATAGTCAGGGCCAGGAGTATGGCCTAGTGGTAAAGTGTTTGTCTAGCATGCATGAAGCCCTGGGTTTGATTCCTTGGTACCATCTACACAGTAAAAGCCGAAAATGGTGCTATGGCTTAAGTGGTAGGTAGACTTGAGAAAGCTCAGCAGTGCTGCATAGGTCCTGAGTTCAAGCCTTAAGACTGGCAAAAAAAAAGAAAAGAAAAGAAAAAGAAAACAAACAAACACACAAACAATGCCTATAGTCAGAATAGTAGGAAACATAAATGAGAAGGGAATGAAAGTATATTTCTTAAGCTGGTAGAGTTTCACCTTGCTTTAATTTGTTATCGGGAAGAAAGTTAAATGACTGGTCTTATGTGAGTATTTGAGAACAGCATGGGTTATAGAATAAGACTCTGTGTTTAATTGCTTTGGTTTTGGGTTTGGTTTTTAAAGGTAAACTACTGAAAATCTATGTTGAAGAATTAATTTCTCACAAAAGAATCCTCAAAATAGTTAATTGGTGATTCTTAGAGAAAAAAAATACCCAATATATCCTGTCTGAACATGAACCTAGTCACAGAGACAGAAGTGAAACTAAGTGCTAAAGTATTATTCTGTAGAAAAGAAGTTGGAACACTTTTAAGTTGTTAGAATCATTTTTTCTTTTGCTAGTCGTAGGACTTGAACTCAGAGCCTGAGCACTGTCCTTGGGCTTTCTCAAGGCTAGAACTCTACCACTTGAGCCACAGAACCACTTCCAGCTTTTTTCTTTGTATGTGGTACCAAGGGTATGGAACCCAGGTCTTCATGCATGCTAGGCAAGCACTCTACCACTAGGCCACACTCCCGGCTCTATGGTCAGGTTTTAATCTTTCATCTTGGAGGAGCTTTGTGATGTTCGCCTCATCCTTCTGGGTTGTTTTTTTTTTTTTTTCCTGGCCACATTATAGAACCGGTCTTGTTGAGAAGGCCCTGAGAGAGCAGACAGGAAGACAGAGAGCACCCAAAATGCAATTGGAAGGAATCATAGAAGACAACCAGTGACATCCTTGGCACGGTCCAGAATTTTACACACTGAAATTTCATTTTTTGCCTGGCAAAATAAATTAGTAACTCCAGTTGGGTACCGAAAAAGGAGACTGGAATGTGGGTGAACTAGATAGGACATCTGCACTCTGGGGCATTAAGTTACAATTAGAACACACATACCACATCATAATATCACACCACACTACACCCCACAAAACAATGTTTCAGAGTCCAAATAAGGATCACATGACCATTTACACATGAAGCACTACAAAAATCCGTTTCACTCTATAAGTATATTAAAATCCCTTTGGACAGCTAGGTCTTGGGACAGGTCCTGCAGGTACAGAAGATGGTATTTCAGAAGTTCAGAGTTCAGTGTGCATAAAACACTGTCTTCCAGGGCTAGCCTTATAGGAATGCAAATAGGGAGAGGATAGGGCATTTTCCTGAGAGCCAGTGGCTGCAAGTGTTTTTCTTTCTTGCTTCCTTTCCTTTCCTTTCCTTCCCTCCCCCCACCCCTTCTTAAAACAGGATCTTGCTGTATTACCCAGAGTGCGCTTAAAGTTGTGATTCTCCTACTTTGTCTCCTCAAGTGCTAAGATTAGAAACATAAATCACCCACCCTGCAGAAGAACTTTGTGCAGAAATCCATGGTTTGACTACAAATGATCTGGAATTCTTAACTTTTAAATCTTGCTTCAGACTCTTGCCACTATATTTCTCATGATGATGAAGATGATAATGATGATGATGATGATGATGATGATGATGATGATTTCTATTAGAGACTCAGAGACTTTTCCTTTTTTTCTTTCTTTCCAGTCCTGGGGCTTGAACTCAGGGCATGGGCACTATCCTTGAACACACTTTGCTCAAGGCGAGACCTCTGCCACTTGAACCATAGCATCACTTCTAACTTTTTCTGTGTATGTGGTACCAAGGAATCAAACCCAGGGCTTCATGCATGCTACGTGAGCACTCTACCACTAGGCCACACTCCTGGCCCAGAATTTTCCTTTTTTTTTTTTTTTTTTTACATTTTTTATATATTTTTTATTGTAATTAATAGAAGGGTTACATGATATTTGCCAGATAAATGGTGCATCAATTCTCATACATTGATACCCTTTCACATGTCTTGGTCCCCATTTCCCTTCCCCCCTCCCCCACAGAATTTTCCTTTTTGAACACCTAATTTCTTCTTAATAAGAAAGTGACTTTTTAATCTGGGAGCGGTGGCTCACACCTGTATCCTGGCTACTCAAGAGGCTGAGATCCGAGGATAGGAGTTGCCAGCCCAGGCACTAAGTCTGTGAGACTCTTATCTCCAATTAACCACCAGAAAAGTGGAAGTGGCACTGTGGCTCAAAGGGTAGATGGCAGCCTTGAGCTGAAGAGCTCAGAGACAACACCCAGGTCCAGAGTTCAAGTCCCACAACTGCCCCCCCCCAAAAAAAAGGCCTTTTATGGTCTCTCTGGTGCATACAAGATTATGGACTTTACTTTGTGCTGGCTCTGAGACTTGAATTCAGAGATTGGAAAGCTGTCCCTTAGCTTTTTGTATGCAAAGGTGACACTCTACCACTTGGGCCACAGCCCCACTTCCAGATGTTTTGATGGTAAACTGGAACTAACAGTTTCATCCACTTTACTGTTCAGGCTGGATTCAAACTATGGTCCTCAAATCTCAGCCTTTTGATTAATTGGGATTACAGCTGAAAGCCACATGCTGCTCTAGCTTCTAGGCTTCTTAGAGGTTCTTAGAGGTCGGCTATTATTTATCTCTTTTCTTGTGTTTATGGATTCGTTTCCTTGTAGGAGCTTGATCAAAGTTGTGTTCAATGAATCAATGAATGATAAATGTCCTCTCCAGAATGCCAACCAGGAGTATGCTCAAGATAATGGTGATAGATGAAAGCCATTTAAAGGGTAGTTCCTGTTTACCAGGTTCTGGGATAGGGGCCTTACAAGTATAGTAACTGAATTTCTACAGCAAGCCTGTGAAGTTAATATTATTTTAGAGAGAGAAATTACTTTTATACTCTTCTCAGAAAGTTTCCTGAGTGGGGCCCAAGTGACTCATATCTGTAATCCTTGCTAATCAAGAGGCTGAGTTCAAAGCCCAACGTGGGCAAGAAATTCCCTGAGAACCTTATCTTCAATAAACCAGCAAAAACCCAGAAGGGGAAGTATGGGTCCAGTGGCAGAGTGCCAGCCTTGAGCAAAACAGCTAAGGTAAAGTTCTAAGTTCAATTCCTAGAACAAGCACACACACACACACACACACACACACACACACACACACACACACACGAGTTGCTTGAGGGCCTTACAGTTAGGCAGTGGCAGATGGAGACTGGAACTGTGTTTGTCTAACTTCAGAGCCAAACTCCTAATTAACATCCCAGGCTGGCAGCAGTTTCTGAGCACCCAAGCCTGTGGGGGTGGGGGTGGGGGGCTGAAGTTGTGGGTGAGCAGGGCCTTACATTTCCCCTCCTTTCCGTAAGTTCTGAGGCTGGCCAAGTGCCAAGCAGCTTTGGCAGAGGAGTCAGACCCTGGAGAAGCCAGAAGCTAATCCCAGCCACCTTCATTCCAGGCCCCGCCCCGCCTTGCAGAATCAGAGAGCAGGGGGCGGATGGGGGAAGGCTGGAAGAGGAGATGGCCTAGAGATAGGACAGACGAACTCAAGTTGCCTCTGCGGGGAGGCAGCTGGCGGGGCTGCCTGGCCAGGTGTTCGCAGCCGCCTCCCTTGCCTTCCTCTCCTTTCTCTCATCTCCTTTTCGCAAACTTCTCACATGTACTCGCCGCCTGTGCAGCTGCTGCGGGACTCATTGTCTCAGCGGGCTCTGAAGATCTGAGATGCCCAGAGGGACTGGGGAGCCCTAGGCCAAAGCCAGGGGTGGGTAGATCGGCACGCGACAGGCGCCCTCCCCTCACCTGTGCCCCTGGTGGAGGCGCGCAGAGCTCTAGATGGGACGCCACCGCTCAGGTCCTTACCTCTGCCCCTCCTCGCCGTCGTCCTCCCTTTGAAAAATGCGGGAGGGGAGCACAATGTGGGAATGCTACCACCACTTAGATCTTCCTCAGCATTCGGGAGGCTGAGGCAGGAGGATCAGGGGTTCAAGACCAACCTGGGATGAAAAGTGATGCCCTATCTGTAAAAGACAGACAGACAGACAGACGGGAGGGACAGACAGACAGACGGGAGGGAGGGAGGGAGGGAGGGAGGAGACAAAAAATGATGAGATAAAGCATGTATGGATTGACCCTAGGGGTCTCTGAGAGCACTGGTAAAGGTTGGGAGGTGCTTCTATATCAGGCAGCTAGTATGCAGAGGTAAGAATTTTGCTCCAGCTTAAGACAGACAACTCACCCCAAACTCCATGGAGCAGATACACCTGCATAGCAATAAAGAATGGAGAAGGTGAATAAACTTCTACAGAGAAAATAAACCTAAAAGATGAGACAGAATCCAGGGGCAGAAAAGGCAAAGGCGGCCTTTGAGCCAAGACCGGTGGACATGATGATAAGACCCCAGGAAGAGCAAACACCAAGCTCTGAGGTGGCCATCAGCTTGGGGTGTCAAGAAAAAACAAGAAGCAGCCAATCACTGCTGGCTTACGAACCCAAGCTACTCAGGAGGCTGAGAACGGAGAAACTTGTAAGCTAGCATGGCAGACAATTTCATGCCTCTCTTTACTTCCAATTAACCAGCAAAAGCTGAAAGTGGACCTGTGGCTCAAGTAGTAAAGCACCAAACCTTGAGTCAAAAAGCCAAGCAAGAGAGTGTGGTCCTGAGTTCAAGCCCCAGTAAGAAGTCCCAGACAAGAAGCCTTGAAAGGGTGGAGGGCAGGTAATGACTGGAAACAGTGAGAGATGAAGAAGGTCCATGTTCTGAGAAGAATGAGGAGTCACTAGAGGGTTTTAAGCAGCACAGTGATAGGATTCCAAGTCTACTTTCAGAGAACCTTTCTAGTGGTTTTACAAGAATTGGGTTTAGGAAGTCCAGAGGAGAAGAGAGTGGTCCCTGTGTTTTTTTGGTCCACTGCTTCATGCTTAGTAGTTGAACGTGCAGTGCCCTAGAGGACAACTGTAGCAACTTCAAATATGTGATAACTGGCTTTTTACACTTCTCCCTACTCTAGACTTGGAGAGTATGGACACCCAGAGATCCCAGAGTTCTCTTCCTGGCACACGCGGCCTGGGTCTTCTTTCAGCCTCTTCCATTCAGTTCAAATTCATAAGGTAAGAATAAAACCATTTCTCTTATCCAGCCAGCCTTGCTGCGCAGAGATGGCTAGGGTAGTAGACAGGACACCAGAAGTCTGGATTGTAATGTGGCATGTGATTGATCTCCTGTGGGACCCTAAACAAGCTGGTCACAGGCTTTGGGCCTCCAGTTTCTAATCCTAGAAGACAAGAGAGAGCAGTTCCATTGACTCTCTCCACTGTACAAATATACTAAAAGTCTTAGGTTCTAGTACAGGTCTTAGAAAGATAAAGTATATAGGTCTCTAGCCATTCATACACGTTAAGACTAAAGGAGGAAATTCTTTCTTTCTTTTCTTTTTTCTTTCTTTCTTTCTTTCTTTCTTTCTTTCTTTCTTTCTTTCTTTCTTTCTTTCCTTGCTAGTTCCAGGGCTTGAAAACTGGACCTAGAAGCTGTCCCTGGGCTCCTTTTTGCTCACTCTACACTCTACCACTTGAGCCACAGCACCACTTCTGACCTTTTCTGTGATTAATTGGAGAAAAAGTCTCATGGATTTTCCTACCTGGACTGACTTGGAACTTCGATCTTCAGATCTCAGCCTACTGACTAGCTGGGATTATAAGTGTGAGCCATGGGTGCTGGCTCCAGTCTTCCTTTTTACAAGAAGCCGGAACACAGAGAAATGAAATACCTCTCTCCAGGCATATACAGCTCTCACCTGGGGGGCCTGACTATGAATTTTGTCAGTCAGACCTCACTTCTCTATGAACTCGGGATTGCCATTACCTCTTTTTCACAGAGGGAAGAACTGAAGATCAAACAAGTCACCTGGGAACAGGTAGTAAGATGAGATTTGAACTCAGGCTTTTCCCACACAGGATACATGAAGGAACTCAGTGAAGCTTCTTGCCCTGTAAGCAAGCCCTAGACTCAACAAAGAGAGTCCATAGCCTCTCTTCCTAAACTAAAAAAAGAAAAGAAAAAAGAAAGGGAAGAAAATAAAAGAAAGAGGGAGAGAAAGAGAGAGAGAGAGAAAGTGAAGGCCTCATTCTCATCAGGGGGGAAGAATCGGCGTCTTGTCGCCTAGCTCCATGCCCTGATTTATGATAAAAAATTTAGAGGAAATCATTTATATTTTAAAGGATCTAAATAGCTGCATGAAAGTTTTATCTAAAGTGCCACTGTATTTATAGGCAGTTCTTCCATGCTGGAGGTAATTAATAGATGTATAAATTGCAGGGCTCCGGGCTCTCCTGCCCGCTTAGGCTGATGATGGGGCCGGTGTGGGGGAGGGGTTGTTGGCACTGAGTGTCTGTGGGTACGGGAAGGGAGAGAGCAACCAAGCAACAGCTCACCCCCAAAATCACCTGATCCCCCCCACACACACACACACTCAAGCCTGTGCTGGGACAGGAGATTCATGTACATTAAACTGGCTGATGGTGTGGAACATAACACCTCTCCCTCCAACTCCTAATCCATTTCAGGCTGGTCAAAAGAAAATCCAAGGAGTGTACCCTGTTTTTCCCCCTTCGGGGACTGGAGGGCACACCCTGGCAGCTCTATGACCTCAGGAGGTCCTGCTGAAGGAAATTGGGCATCCTCATTTCCTCACCCCAACTTCAACCTAATGCCCTTTTCCTCATTCAGAGCTCTGGGCTCTAGATGTGAGGTGCTTGTTTTGGAAAAGGGAGCCCATTGCAAGAGAGGCCCATAGTAAACTCCCTGCTTACTTTAATTGAAGTTGTGAAATATTCATGGTTTTGGCACTCTTGGTGGCTGCCACACCTTAGCAGAGAGGAGAGAAAGCCAGGATGAACAAATGCAGGACAGCCAGATGGCTTCTCTTCAGACACACTGCCCTGCAGCCCCACCCACTGGTCGTCACTGCCCCAGAGCATTCTGGAGCCCTAAATAATTGATGGCTCTCCGGAATTTGAAAAAGAAAGAAAGAAAGAGAGAGAGAGAGAGAAGAGAGAGAGAGAGAGAGAGAGAGAGAGAGAGAGAGAGAGAGAGAGAGAGAGAGAGAGAGAGAGAGAGAGAGAAAGAAAGAAATGGCACCAAATTGGAAGTACCAGTGGTGACTCACTCACAGTAGAACCTTTGAAAATGGAGGAGGAGGTGTCCACCTAAGGTTGGGGGTGGTGTGGAGAGGCTGGGGAACAGAGGACAGTTTGGGCCTTCTTGCTTCCAAATGGTCAAACTGAGATATGGATGATGGAGGGAAGATAGAATCTTCCCAATCTAGGCCTAGGGAGGGGAGTAGGGCAGAGATCAAGGACAATCTTATGGAGAAGTTATGTTAGATTCTCTGTCTCTCCCTGACTCTCTCTCTCTCTCTCTCTCTCTCTCTCTCTCTCTCTCTCTCTCTCTCTCTCTCTCTCTCTCTCTCTCTCTCTCTCTCTCTCTCTCTCTCTGAATTGAACTCAGGTTCTTATACTCTAGGCAAGTCCTCTACCACTTGAGCTGTGCCTCCATCCTTGATTTGTACTGGTTATTTTGGAGTCTCAAGAACTTTTCTGCCTGGCTGTCTTTGAATAATAATCTTATAGATCCCAGCCTTCTGAGATTAACCAGTAGATCTGAGTCACCAATTCGGTGCCTATGTTGGGATTTGGTTTTCTGGCTAGGCAGGTACTCTACTGTTTGAACCATATCTTTAGCCCTTTTCTGCTGTAGTTATTCTTCAGGTAGGGTCTCCCTTGTACATTTAATTTTTCCTTCCAGGACTAGCCTCTGATTTTTTTTTCTTCTACCAGGTGCTAGGGATTGACTCCAAACCCTTGTGCCTGCTAGGCAAGCCTAGTACTAATGACCCCCAACTCCCAATTTCTTTAGCTTTTGCATTTTCTTCAGCAACATAGGAACTTTTACATGAATTTGCAATTGTGCTTTTAAAATGTTTTATTTTAATGGACAAGTTAAAAATAGCAAGTTTACATATCACTGAGGTCCAGTGTGACATTTCCATATGGGTCTGCAATTCGTAATGGTTAGATGAGAGTAACTGCAATATCTGTTACGATTGGCTCCTTCTCTTAGTATTACAAGCATACACAATTCTCTCCTCTCCTCTCCATTAACTGCTGTCAATGGAATGTTTCAAAATTCAAAAGCAGATCTGATGGGAGTTAGAAGAATCTGGAAATGAGCGCCACTTTCTAAGGGACTATGAGCCTCGCGATGTGGTAGGAGCATTCTAAGTTACTTTTACATCTCTTTTATAACCTCTTTTCCTCCAAAGAGCACATTACACATAACGACAGGCTTCCTTGCAGAAGGAAACGGCTGCATCATGTGACTAAGTTGTAAGTGGTCCTAACAGAAGAAACCTGGATGGCTGGGGGAGGAGGGGATAAATCAGGGTGGCCTGAGGCCTGAGTGGAGTCAGAGTCGGGAAGCCTCCTGTGAACTATCAAGGCTTGTGTGGAAAGATGCAGTTGCTTGTAGCTGGATGATGGTTTCTGGGAAACCATCTGTGTTCCACTATTCATGTCCTCCACAAGCAGTGGGGGTGGGGAAATGCATAGGTTCTTTGTGGACTTGGACCTAGGAATGGTAACTCTATAATCCCAGCTACTGAGAAGGCAGAATTAGAAGGATTGAGGTTCAATATTTATTTGGGAAAAATGTGTGAAAACTCCTCTCAGCCAATAAAAAACTGGGTATGTGGCACTCAGCTGTCATGTCAGCTATGTAGAAATCCTATGTGGTCTGGGCTAGCCTAGACAAAAATGGAACCTCTCTCCCAACAAGAAGAAAGCAAAAAGGGCTAGGGGAACAGTCCAGGTGGTCTTGGCAAGGATAAGATCTAGAGTTGCTCCCAAAATATGACTGGCCAAGGAAGGAAGCATGGTATTCACTCACAGCTCCCGTCATTCCACTACGGCTCTCTTCCTGCCCCTTGAACAAGCTAAGGTAGCAGTATATGCCTGTAATCTTGGGTAGGTGGAAGGCTGAGATAGGAAGATCGTAAGTTCAAGGCTAGCCTAAGCCACATCAGCAGACATTGTCTCCACAGAACAAACACATGCTAAGCCTACTGTCATCACAAAACATCTGACATTGTGGCCCTCCATCAAGAATCTTCTTTGCTCATCTATTCATCTGGCTTCTCTTGGTTATTCAGTTCTTAGCTCAAATGTCACCTCCTCCGAGAGAGCTACCCTGACTATTCGTCAAAAGAATTGCCATCTATTCCAGGCCCCTTACGTTATATTTCTCCCATCACTCCATTTTTATCTCTCAACCCAATGTTTAGCACTACTTGAAAGTTGCAGGTGTACCAGTTGGTGTTTGCAGGTGAAAACCTGTTCGATTTACCTATATTGTGAGCTCCATGAAGACCCTGCTTGTCATGGAATCTCCAGGGCCAGACATACAAGAGGCGCTCAATATGTGCCCTGAATGAAGAATACACAAGTCAGACACACTCGTGTTGGCCTGGAGCTGCAAAGAAAGTGACTGGCATTGCTCAGGAAACTCAATTCCAAGTCCCTCCTCCCGTCAGAATGCATCACCTCCCCCGATGTATGTGGGAAAAGATACCTTACAAAGATAAATAAGACAGGCTGGAACTTTGTAAAGCTCAAACCAAAGGAGAAATGCTGAGCCTTTGGGGAGGGGAAGAAAGCAGAAGTGTGTCTTGGCTTTGGGAGACTCCTTGCTTTCTTTGTTCATTTGAGCCTTTGGGTCAAGAAAGCAGATTTCTGACATCATACAACTGATTAGGACAAAAAAAGGAGAGAGAGAAAAAGACAACAACTGGGCACTGGCTATGACAGGACTGTTCCACTGTACAATCTGATGGAGGAAATGTGTCTAGGATTACCCAGACAGTCTATTATTCATGAGCTAAATGTCCAGGCATCAATTACCTGGCTTGATGCTCTTATTCATTAAGGAGATTGAACAGCCCAACTTAACAAAGCTGGAGAAAGTTGCTAAGTAACAGAAGTTACCTGACCAGCCACAACAGTGAAGCCTCCCCTATATGAGGCTAAAGAGGGGGATCAGGTGGTAACTGCACCCTGGTGGACTCTAGCTTTAGCAAAGGGGCAGGGGGTAGGGGAGCTGGATTTAGAGAAGGCTCCAAGAATGCACCAGATGTAGACAGTCACCTCCTCCCCCTTCTCCCTCCTTCTTCCTCTTCTTCTTCTTCCTCCCCCTCCCCCTTTCCCTCCTCTTCCTCTTCCTTCCTCCCTTTCTTCTTCCTCCTCCTCCTTCCTCCTCCCACTTCCCCTCCTCCTCTTCTTGGTCCCCTTTTCTCCTTCTTCCTCTTTCCTCCCTCTTCCCCCCTTCCCTTCCCCCTTCCTCTCCTCCTCTTCCCTTCTCGCCTTCTTCTTCCTCTTCCTCCCTCCTCCCCTTCCACCTCCTACTCCTCATCCTCATCCTTCTTGTCGTCTTGTCATCCTCCCCCCTCTACATCTTGCCTCCTCCTCCTCCTCCTCCTCCTCCTCCTCCTCCTCCTCCTCCTCCTTCTTCTTCTTCTTCTTCTTCTTCTTCTTCTTCTTCTTCTTCTTCTTCTTCTTCTTCTTCTTCTGTCTTCTTCTCAGTCTCACTTTCTCCCTCTGTATCTTACTTTTATCTCTGAATCTGTCTGTCTCTTCTGTGCTAGGAATCAAACCTAGGGCCTTGCAGGTGCTAGGAAATACTCTACCACTGAGTATTTGCCTTGCCCGAATTAAATCACTTTCCTCAACAAGGTAAACATTTATAAAAAGAAATAATAAAATTCTACAACACATATCAATATGTTTGCTGAAACTCAAAGATGCTTATGTAGCATACAACTGGACAGAAATCAAAGACAAGATTCTCTTCGGTAAGATAGTTGTTGAATTCTTTCTTCAGGCGTCTGTCTGACAGTGAGCCTAACAATTATTCTTAGAATAGTGAAATTTATAGACAGGATACAAGAGTTTCATTTGCCCAATATAATGCTCTCATAAAAAACTGCTTCCCTAGGTAAGAAGGATGAGGGAGACTGAAGCAGGGATGAGTATGAGTCTGGTGAATATGCCCAGTATTTATATTCGTCTATGGACAAAGTAAAAGGAACCTCATCAATTATAAGTAATCAGGACTAATAAAAAAATATGAGAAAACGCCAGGTGCCTGTGGCTTACAGCTGTAATATTAATTATTCAAGAGACTGCAATCTAGAGGGTCTTGGTATGAAGCCAGTTCAGATAGGACAGTTTTTGAAACTTTATCTCCCAAATCACCATCAAAAAGCTACGCTGGCAATCTGGCTCAAGTGGTAAAAATGACAGCCAATCAATCACAAGGCCCTGAATACAAAGCCTGGTATGGGGCAAAGGGGGGTGAGGGAAGATATAAAAATAGAGTTGGGGGGGTATCTTGTTCCACTATATGTAAAAGTATGTCTGGTGGTATTGGAAATATAAACACAATTGCATAGACATAAAAACCTATGACTCTATAGACATGTTTTATTTCATAAATTAATATGTATCTATGATATACAACCCCTTAGCTAATTTTGATTACATTCTAAAAACTAAGTGCCAGTGATTGTATATAGAGATTCCCTTCTTGAACACTCGTTTGTTAAACATGTCATTTGAAATATGATGTAAAAATAAAAAAAAAAGTATGTCTGGTACCTTTACTGCCACCTTCTGTGTTTGGCTGTATTACTTTTGTCATCAGAAAAACAGACATATGCATGTTCAGCATTTTCCGGCTTTGATGCATGTGGTGTTTGGTACGAGTCATAGGTCAATCAGAACGTTCCTGAACCTGGCATGCTGGTACTGGCTGTGTGGTGTCAGCTGGAGCAACTATGGGACTGGCTGGTGATGGGTTGGGTTTATGTTTTTGTGTTTTGGTGATACTGGATTTAAACTCAGGGCACACCACTCCCTAGGCAAGCACTCTGCCACTTGAGCCATCCCTCCAGCCCTTTTTTTGTTTGAATTATTTTTCAGGTAAGGTATCCCATTTTTACCTGGGCTGGCTTTGATTAGAGATCCACCTACCTATACTTCATTCCTAGCTGGGATTATAGAAGCACACTAGCGCACTACCCATCAACAGCACATAAAGTACCTCACTTTTTGCCTGGACTGTGAACTGTGTTCCTTCTGATCACTGCCTCCTGAGTAGCTGGGATGACCAATGTAAACCATCAAGCTCTTCATGGGCTATAGGTCTTGAGGGTCACAGGTTTTCAAGGGAGGAGGATGTGGCTTCACCCTTCCTAGCTGCCAGGCCTCAAAGTGTCTCCACGTCCTCATTTGTAAAATGGAGATAATAATGAAGTTCTGTGAGGATTCAGTGAAGCCATTCCTGGCACACACTAAGGATGGTTCAACCCCAGGGCTTGAACTCAGGGACTGAACAGCATCCTTGAGCCTTTTTGCTCAACTCTAGTACTCTACCACCTGAGCCACAGCTCCATTTCTGGCTTTTTTGATGCTTGGTTGGAAATAGGAGCCTCATGTACTTTCCTGCCCGCGACTGGCTTTGAACCGCAATTGTCAGATCTCAGCCACTTGAGTAGATAGGATTACAGACATGAGCCACCAGCACCTGACAGAGAATAGTTACCTTAATGCTGTGGACTTGTGAATGATGGGGGCTGGCCTTACCAAGCTTGGTGCTAAGCATCTGCAGTGGTAACTTTGCATGCAAACTCCAAAATGAGGCTACCTCCTTTCTCACTGCACTGGGGATCACCTGGTCTCAGTTCAGTGAATTCCTTTCTCCCCAGCCACCAGCATCTCAGTGCCTGTTTGGGGGGCAATGTGAGTACTTCATGGGAGGTGAGGCAAGTTTGACAACTCACATTCATTTCTAGCCAACATAATCTGGCTTATTCTTTGCATTCATTCTTGGCATACTTCGTGACCTTTTGATGAATACCTACTGGATACTAGATGCTCTAGCAGGCAATGAGAATCAAATTCATTCTGTATAATTACTGTCTTCAGGGTAGGAACATGAGCATAGGATTCATATTCTAGAAAATCCTGTCCCCCACCAGACCTTCAGGTGATTGACTTCTCTATATCTCCTCAAACAAGACTTTTTCAAAGAAGGCTGCCTGCCTTTTGGTTTTTGTACTATCTACTTTTTCCTTCCTAGATACTGCTGACTTTATTTTATTTTTTTGGCAGTGTTAGGATTTGAACTCAATACTCATACTTACTACTCTGTTGCTAAGTTATATTTCTAGCCCTAATGTTGATTTATTTGTAAACTAAATCTTATCTATCTCTGTCAATCGAGAGTAAAAACAATGTCTGGCTCATAGTAGTGACATAGAAATTATATTTTATTGTGTGTATGTGCCAGTGCGAGGGCTGAAACTCAGCGTCTAGGTGTTTTCTCATAGCCTTTTCACTCAAGGCTATCATCTGAGCCACACTTTTTCCAGTATTTTGCTGCTTAATTGGAGATTGGAGCCTGTGTTGACTTTGAGCCATGATCCTTAGATCTCAGCCTCCTGTGTCTCTAAGAAAATACATCTTTCAATCAATGGGGCCATGGGAACATACAGGGACAAGTCCCAGTTCTACCTGAAATAGTTATGGGTGGAGGCCATTTCAGATGCTTTGTAATGTCAAAAGCTTGAACCATATACACTAAATAGAAAAAAATTCCTCACACATATACTGATGAGCTCAGTGAATCAATTCCCAGAAAGACATATTTGGTTAGGAACCATTTGTATAAAACTTTAAAAGCACACAAAATACTGTTACAGTAAGCCTGCTTTATTTGCAGATTCATTACCTGTGGTTTTGACCTTTTAACTAAGCAGAGTCAAAACACAAATAAATAAATATCGAAAATAATTTCAGAACCAACACTGTATGCATAAACTGCTTTGTCAAAAAGCAAAATAAAAAAATCAATACATATCCTATAAAATTAAGGGAAGAGGTAAGTTGGGCGGGGTGGGTGAGAATGTTGAAAGGGCTGGCATTGATCAAGATGCATTGAAATCATAAACTGCTTTTTTGAATGGCAGACCTTCTACAACTACTTAAAGATAGTAAATAATATTTTCTTTAATAAATAAATCCCCACACCTACTTTACACAGCTCAGTCGGCAGAGTTCTTACATAATCCCAGATTCTCAATAATTTTGTGTAAACTTTTGTGTAATCTGCTGTTTCCCTGCCTTTAATTTTGTGGAAATTGGCCTCACAAGAAGCAAATGGCACCCAAAAAAAAGAAAGCAAGGAGAAGCAGTGTGTTTGATTGAAGACATAAAGTGCAAATTTGAGACTTGTTGAGGAATGGCATGTCTTCAATGGAAGATGAGTGGTATTGTGGTAAAAATGAATCAAGCATCTGCAGTTGGTCCTGGACCCTGATGTGACCAAAGGTCTGCTACATTGTCTATTGATGTACATGCAGTTTAAAGACAGGCATATATCAGTATAGTGGCTTCTATTGAGGATGTTTGGAGGAAAGAATATCTCTGTGAAATTCAACTGCTTTTATGTTTTGGTTCTAAGCTGGGGCTAAACACAAGGGCTTAGGCTCTAGAGTTTTAGATATTGTATTTCACTTCTTAAACATGTCAACCGATGAGGCTAGAAATGTGGCTTAGTGGTAGAGTGCTTGCCTAGTATGCATGAAGACATGGGTTCAGTTCCTTAGTACTACATAAATAGAAAAGGCCAGAAGTGTGCTGTGGCTCAAATGGTAGAGAGCTAGCCTTGACAGGGACAGTATCCAGGCCCCGAGTTCCAGCCCAAGGAATGGAAACTGATGTCTATTCTATTTGTTTTATTAACTATCAATGCCATAAAAGAGATTCTAACATCTGTTTTCCAACAAAGTATGGAAGCTGGAAGCTGGGGGCTTATACCTGTAATTCTAGCTATGCAGGAAACTAAGATCTGAATATCATGGTTCAAAACCAGCTCTGGCAGAAAAGTTCATGAGACTCTTATCTCTAATTAACCAACAAAAAAACAGAAGTAGAGTATGGCTCAAGTAGAATAACAGCCTTGAGCAACAAAGCTAAGCAAGAACTCAAAGCCTTGAGTTCAAGTCCCAGTTCCAACACATACACGCACAAAAAAGATCCAGGAAATGGGGCCGGGAGTTTGGCCTAGTGGTTAAAGTGCTTGCCTAGCATGCACAAAGACCCGGATTTGATTCCTTGGTACCACATACATAGACAAAAGCCGGAAATGGTGCTGAGGCTCAAGTGGTAGAGTGCTAGCCTTGAGAAAGTCCAAGGACAGGGCTCAGGCCCTGAGCTCAAGCCCAGGACTGGCAAAAAAAAAAAAGGTCCAGGAAATGAAGATGTGGTACCAATTCTATTGCCTACTGCAGAGTAGATAAACTATAAGCCTGTAAACACTTTGATTGAGTCAGAATAAAGGACTATCCTCATCTCTAAGTTCTCAGAGGTCCTAAGCATAAAACAAACAAGAAACAGTGAATACTTATTTGGTCTTGTGAAAGGAATGCCTCTTCTAACCTGGGATTGTTTGGTAGCTAGCTAACCACTCATCCCCCGCCCCCCACAAACACAAATCCCTTTATTTTTATTTGGGAGACAACTAAAATAATAGTCAATTACAGAAGGCAGAAATAGTTGGAACCTGAAACAATGTACACGTCCAGGCGCCAGTGGAATAGCTCTGCAATCAATGCTGAGCTGCTTGGGGGTGACTGATGGCTCCCCTGTCACAAATGACTGCTGATGTACTCCAGAGGTACTTTTGGAGTTACACGTGTGTCTAGTCTCCACTACCAAGGTTAAAGCTGGCCCCTTATGTAGACAAGACACAGTGGGCCCCATTGTTTCTCATGAGTCCATGGCAGGTTTCTGTGGCAGTCCTTAAAATAGCCAGTGAGGAGTAACTGGACTGGCAGCCAGTTATTGATCCTTCAGCTGAATGCTAGCAGCTGTCATCAGGCCAGAGAAACAGAGAGACCATGTGCCTCCTTCCCCTGGAAGAATGCATTTTCCTCAATCCCTATCACAGGCCAGGACTAAAAGCCCTAACTAACTTGCCATCTCAGCAGCTCAATGTCTAATAATATCCTCTGATAAATGGAGACAAATAGCATTTGGAAGGTGGACAGTGCTTTCTGGATTGACAGGCCAATCCTAGGAGACAGAAAGGCGTCAAGCTATCTTCTGAAGTGAAAGTCTATAAAATTATAAGCAGTGGACTTTTTTTTTTAACAGTGTGGACCTGTTTGTATTGGCCTATTCAATCACTCACTTACTCTGTCCATCTATCTATCCATCCATCCATCTGTCCCCCATCCATCTGTCCCCCATCCACCCATCCACCTATTCAAACAAGATTCAATGTCTAACAGTGTCAGCTTCCATTCCAGGTTGTGGGAAATGACATGGCCAGGATCCTGTCCAGAAGGACTGCATAATCAATACTGACCACAGGCCCCACTGCAAATAGGACCTGACATGCTTTTCTAAGGAAAAGATTCTTCTTGCAGTTTTGATATGCCAAGTTAACCAGATGAGAAGATCAATGCAGAAGGCTCTAGAGTCTTGTCCAGAAATGGCCAGTAGGTTTGTGATAACTCCTGTGGCATTGTGTTCAACTGGTGATGCCTACACGGAACATTGCGATAAGCATGATCCTGAGCATGCGCTCAAATGATGGGAGAGAATGTTGAGATGTGGTACAGTTGAAGAATGAGAAAATGTGATCGATTAGTAAAGTCTGGTACAGGTAGGAGTAACTGAACTTAATTTACATTCTCTGGTATATTAATTATATAACAACCTTGAGGCCTATTCATAGACATTATGATTTTACCTCTGTTGACAATAACTATGGAGCTTAGGCAAGTTAGATGTGTTTTCCCACTCCATTTTTTCATGTATAGAGCAAGGCAGATAATATATGTTTGAGTTCTATTTCTCTCCCAAATTTGCTAATGTTGAGTGAGATAAAAGGATCTGCCAAGGGGCCAGGAGTTTGGCCTACTGGTAGAGTGCTTGCCTAGCATGTATGAAGACCTGGGTTCAATTCCTTGATTCTACCACCAGAAGTGGTACTGTGGCTCAAGTGGTAGAGCACCTAGCCTTGAGAAAACCCGAAGACAGTGCTCAGGCCCTGAGCTCAAGCCCAGAACTGGCAAAAATAAAAAACCCAAAAAGTACCTGCCAATTGTAAATCACTATATGAAACTCATGATTAATAGTTGATTTATATTATTATCAAAAAATTAATCTTTGATCTAGGGGCAAAGGAGATACTTAATCCAATTATATTCTTTTATTGAGTATTTTATTTTGTTTTTCTGTCTTATCTAAGCTAATGAAAGCAGTTGCAGGAGGTGTGTGTGTGTGTGAGTGTGTGTGATGTGTGGCACTAGGAATTAAACAAAAAAAGCTTCATGTTTGCTAGGCAAGTGATCCATTATTTGAGCTACACTCACAATTATTTTTCTTTCATAGTTTGTTTTTCAGGTAGTGTTTCATGCTAACTTTTGCCCAGGCAAGCCTACTTCTGCCTCCAAATTAGCTGGGATTATATGTGTGGAACAGCCAAGCCCATCATTTTTTTTCCAGTCCTGGGCTTGAGCTCAGGGCCTGAGCACTGTCCTTGGACTTTCTCAAGGCTAGAGCTCTACCACTTGAGCCTCAGCACCACTTCTGGCTTTATTCTATGTATGTGGTACCAAGGAATCGAACCCGGGTCTTCATGTATGCTAGGCAAGCACTCTATCACTAGGCCAAACTCCCAGGCAACCAAGCCCATTTTAAAGTAGGCTTCCTCTTCTTCTTTTCTTTTAATGAAACTGACACTTAAAAGAATTTCATAAGGATTCCTTTAAAAAAAAAAAAAAAAAAGAGGGCAGAGTTCTCATGAAAATCCAGTTCAAGATGAGGACCTTATGATCAAATGCCTTGGGGCCTTGTCGCTTCCTCAGCCTCAACATTCTTTGATCCCCACATCATGGAAACTCTTGTGGTTACTTCTCTCTATGATGATGATAAAGATGATGAAGATGAAGATTGATACTGACACTGAGTCAGGTATGATGCCAAAATCTAACTAAGATTTTTCTAATTTATTCTTTCCAAAAGTCCTATGGAGTGGGTGATGATTATTTCATTTTAGAGATGGATTGGAACAAGTCTTTTCTTTTCTTTTTTTCCAGTCTTGGGGCTCAAACTCAGGATCTGAGCACTGTCCTCGGGTTTTCTCAAAGCTAGTGCTCTACCACTTGAGCCACAGCACCATTTCCAACTTTTTCTTTGTTTATGGTACCAAGGAATCGAACCCGGGTCTTCATGCATGCTAGGCAAGTACTCTTACCACTAGGCCAAACTTCTGGCCCTGGAACAAGTCTTAAAAAGGCTAAACAACACAAAAACCACAGAGCTAGTAGGTACCACTTGAGAGCAAGCCTTTTGCCATCTTGTACAGTCACTTTCCTGACACTCTCTGGAAGACTCCAAGGAATCAATAGAACCACTCCACAAGAACAATCCACACTCAAGCTCTCAATGGGCTGTGGCCATCATGAGTTTCTGGAGCTTATGCTTCTGTGATTCTAGCCCCACAAGCACCCGTATGAAGGAACATTGCTTTAAACAGAATGTTGTTGTTGTTTTGGACCAGGCAACTTGTTGGAACCAAAGTGAACATATTCACTGGGGAATGCTGTCATTCTGTTATTCATGATTTTCAACAAATACATATGTTGAGCTATACAATTCTAACAATGCAGCACAAATGAGAATTTTCCCCATTTCAATCTCATCACCTGTTTCTCTTCCCAGAACTCGTAAAATTTCCATTTTCTAATATCACATTTTACAGAGCTCTGTCCATAATGCAGACCACATCCTTTTAGCATTTACATCCTAGCAGGTAAATAACATTAATTTTAAGACGTTCCCATCATATGCTTCTTAAGAACCAACTAAAGTCTATATATAGCACAAATGCTTTGGCCCGTCTAGACCACCAAAAGGAATTGTTCTGCCATAGAACACTGGGTACAAATTTGTTGAATTGAGTCCAATAATAAGCCTGTTTTCAAAAGAGCATGTTGTAATTTTGTATCTTCGATAATCCAAAAAGTGACCACAGGGGCTTATATATATGGATAGCATGGGGCAGATGGAGCTCAGCTGGTCAGCTGATTTAAATCAGCTGAATCTCTTCCCTAGAAAAGCTACGGAGCATCACTGGTCTGCATTCACTATAGAATATTTAGCATCCATTCATGAAATTGTTTCGGGGGAGGAAATGAATGAATGCCTACAAACTGTTTGGGCTGTAATTCACCAACAAATAGTAACTATTGTCATTGCTGAGGTGATAGACATCATCATGGTGGTACTGGATTTGAACTCAGGGCCTTGTTCTTGGCTTTCTTGCTCAGAGCTGAGGCTCTATCACAGCCTTCTGGGGATTTAAGGGATTTAAGATCGCAAGTATGTATAAGTCTTCAGCTCCTGGCTAATTATTTCTCTTAGTGAGTGTTTACTATAGACACATTAGAAACTATAGAAAAGCATAAAAGGGTAAAAAAAATTGTAGCCCTCAATTACCTTCACATTTTAGTATATGATATTCCAATATATTTTCCTAAATGTCCATATTGCTTTATTCAGATCTTCATTTCCACATTTCACCTTAAATGTTTTGCTGTCTGTATATATCTAGTCTCCAAAATGATACCAATATTGGTCTAGTTGCTCAGGATAGTATCTAGAAAAAACATTTGGCTGATTCCCTCCAAGGATTATGCCCAAGCCACAAGTGTTTCTTGCCTTCTGGCTTGATCCTCCTCTTTCTTTTTTTTACTTTTTTTTTATTTTTTGCCAGTCCTGGGCTTGAGCTCAGGGCCTGAGCACTGTCCTTGGACTTTCTCAAGGCTAGAGCTCTACCACCTGAGCCTCAGCACCACTTCCAGCTTTTTTCTATGTATGTGGTACCGAGGAATCGAACCTGGGTTTTCGTACATGCTAGGCAGGCACTCTACCACTAGGCCAACTTCCGGCCCCAGATGATCCTCCTCTTTTATTGGAAGGAGTGGTGCAGGGGATTGAACCCAGAGACTTGCACATACTAAGCAAATGTTCTGCATTGAACTACATCCAAGACCCCTCACCATTCATTCCTTGTTATTTTGAAACAGAGTACCCATGTATAACCACGCGCGCGTGCGTGCGCGCGCGCGCACACACACACACACACACACACACACAAAGTTAAGAAAGGCTTCATCACATCACACAACTGCACCAAACCTTCCATCAGTTTCTTATTCACCAAATCCCAAGACTTTCCTGAGCCTCGTAAATCCTGGGTGGTCTCTTTGCATACTGTAGTCTTTTCCCCATCACTAGGCACTCAATACAGGGGTTTATCACACTGGGGCACCAGCCCACAGGATCCCACCCAGAGCTCACTCATCCTGGGGTCACAAGCTCTCTATTCCCAAGATGGCATAACTTGTTCTTCTGCAAGTGTCTGCTTCTCTGAGGTCAGATTTGAACTCCAGGATGTCAGCAAAGCCATGTCTTACCTTGCTCACTGCTGTGTTTCCTGGTCAGTGTCCCCTAAGAGCGTGGCACCAACAGAAGTGGACATTGAATTGGGAATTACGTGTCTTAATGGTGTACAAGAAGGAAAATTGTTTCTCATAGTACATGCCCACAGTGTGGGTAGATTAAGAAGGGGAGAAGGGCACTGACCGAGTCTCTCCCATTCACAGAGGCCAGCCTAGGAGCAGGGTAGAGATTAGAGCAGATCAGACTGCTGCCTTGTGAAAGCTTCTTTCTAGAACTGTTCCTAGCATTTCTACTCCCATTTCATGGCCAAAGCCAAGAAGGCAGTGACTACAGGAACTCAGGAGTCTGGAAAGCATGGTCCAGTCATGTGCTAGAGGAATGAGAATCTGGAGGACAAGGTGGGGCAGATGCAGTCAGGCAGCCAGCTTGCCAAGGGTTCCTAGGCACATGTGGCTTCTCTGCCCTACAGAAGGCCTGGGACAGGGCAATGAGGATAAATGTCAGTGAGCAGCATAAAACGTAAGCCCAAACAAGCCTAGATCTGGCTTCTGCCAACCTGTCAGAACCCAGGAATTACTTCTGGCCACAAGTTGATGAGCCATCAAGATGGCTTGAATCTGCTTTAAAGAACTTGTCAGCACTGCTTGCTTTGATAGTGGTGAGACACACTGAGGGATGTTCCAGGTCCAGGACATTTATGCTTGGTGCCAAGCTGACCAGACTCAGGCACTTACAGCTGCCTGCCAGGGACAAATCCCATGCGCTCTACATTCAGAAAACAAAGAAGAAAAAACATGCAAAAACCAGGCACCAGTGGCTCAAGCCTGTAATCCTAGCTACTCCGGAAGCTGAGATCTGAGGATCCCGGTTCAAAGCCAGCCCAGGCACGAAAGTCTGTGAGACTCATCTCCAATTAACCGCCAGAAAATTGGAAGTGGCATGAGGCTCAAATAGTAGAGTGCTAGCCGTAAGCTGAAGAACTCAGGGACAATGCCCCGGCCCAGAGTTCAAACCCCATGACTGACAAAAACCAAAGAAACAAAAAAAAGGACAAAAGTTCTGAAACTTAAAATGAAAAAAAGGAGCTGGATGCTAGTGGTGGCTTATGTCTGTAATCATAGCCACTTGGGCAAGAAAAAGTCAGTGAAATTCTCATCATCACATAATCACTAAAAAGCCAGAAGTGGAGCTATGGCTCCACTAATCAGTGCTAGCTTTGAGCACAAAAGCTTAGGGTCAGCACCAGGGCCCTGAGTTCAAGTCCCAGGACCAGAATACAAAAGGATAATATTACTAACTTTTGGAGAAATCATGAGAAAACTCAGGCAACCAAAGAACAAATCAAAGACGTCAACGCTGAAAATGCAGGAATTCTTTTAGAGCCAGGCAAACTAGAAATAGCAAATGAATATCATAGAGATGAGGAATCTACAGATGATGAAGACAAGCAGCAAAGGAGACTATCATTTGAAGGAAAATGGATGGAAAAAAGATCATTTATAGGCCGGGAGTTTGGCCTAGTGGTTAAAGTGCTTGCCTAGCATGCATGAAGACCCGGGTTCGATTCCTCGGTACCACATACATAGAAAAAAAACTGGAAGTGGTGCTGAGGCTCAAGTGGTAGAGTTCTAGCCTTGAGAAAGTCCAAGGACAGTGCTCAGTCCCTGAGCTCAAGCCCAGGACTGGCAAAAAAAAAAAAAAAGATCATTTATAGAGAAACAGATGGGTAAAATGATGTTACGTGAAGTAACTGAGGCTCAGAGAGACAAAGCATGCTTTTTCTCATGTGGAAACTAGATCTAAATTATGTGTATATAAACATATACAAAGTCCTAGCCATGATATACACAAATGTATTAACTAATAATGTGTGGTATACCCTGGTTTCTCTTCAGATTGTATAAATCTTTTGCCTTTTACTAATAATGTATCGAATATGCAGGGAAAGATTATAATCATGTAACTTCTCTGAATAACAACTTAAAATCTAACAAAATAAATACCCCGAAGCTGAAACACCTGTTATTCAGAGGGAAGAAGGTCATGTTAATGGGGAGGGGGCATCAAGGGGAGGGAGGCAAACAAATGAAGAGAGGAATGATGGGTGAGGATATATTCAATGTAAGATTAAACTAGGTAAATTAAAGGAAGCAGTGGGGTTGAGAAAGATTGAGACAATGATAAAATAGGTGACACTGATCAAGACTCACAAACTGATGTGTTGACTTGAAACCCCTTTGTACAGCTACTTAAAATCATAAATGAATAAATAAATAACTGATGATGTTAGGACTGGATACAGAAACTAGCGTAGACTGTTTAAATGCAATGTACCTACTCTGCCATACTTGCACAGTATTTTTAAAAAAAGATGCAACTTGATGAAGCCAGTTCTATAGCTAAAGTTCTAAAGTTTCTGACACCAGGGAGCTGTTTCAGGCGCATTCAAGAAAAGATTTCTAGGGCTGGGGGTTTGCCCTAGTGGTAGACTGCTCACCTAGCATTCACGAAGCCCTGGGTTTGATTCTCAGTGTCATATACATAGAAAAAACTGGAAGTGGCCCTGTGGCTCAAGTGGCAGAACATTAGCCTTGAGCAAAATAAAGTCCAAGGATAGTGCCCAGGTCCTGAATTCAAGCCCAAGGACTGACAAAAAAAGAAAAAAGAAAAAGAAAAAAAGAAAAGAAAAAGGAAATGACTTCTAAATTGCCAGGTGCATTCAGGGACCATTATCCAAGTGTACCCTCTGAAATAGTTGTAAGAGTTGAGGTGAAACAGAGGCTGTCCTCTGCCATCCAAATGTAGCTCTGTGCCTGCAGTCTCTGAGACCCACTGAACAGATGAGGGATGAGGGTTTCACTAATCCTAGGGAGTCTTTTGTGGCTTTGTATTTCCCTGAGTCTGGTGTTAGCCAAGCGCCTATATGTGGTAGTAGCCACAGCAGTGAGTTCCTTTATTAAAACTCATGCTATGGGAGGTGAGCCCCTTCAGGATGTCGGAAAGCTATCCTACCTGATCAATCTCCACAGAAGAGGTTCTCTTTAACCTGGCTCCATTTTGTCAGCTTCTCTGCTCCTTAAGTACAGGGTAGCTTGTTCCCTGCATGTAATACAAGTACAACCCAGGCATGTGAGACCCTGAGTTCAAGCCCCAGTATCAGCACGTCCTTAATGTTTTTGTTCATTGTGTTTGTGTACCTTACTCTACTGAGTAGGATTATTACTCTTTTTAAACTTTATACCCAATAGGCATATGATAAGAGCATCTATATAATGATTGAAGGGATAATGACGTTCAGGAAGTAATGTACCTACTACCTGATGAATGTAACTATAACTTTCTGTACATCACCCCAACAATAAAATTGTTACTACACTGTTGGTGGGAGTGCAAACTCGTTCAAGCACTATGGAAAGCAGTATGGCAGTTCCTCAAAAGACTAAACATAGAACTCCCCTATGACCCAGCAATTCCACTACTTGGCATTTACACAATCCTCCAGAAAGAAGGACATACTAAAGCCATTGCAGCACTGTTTACCATAGCAAAGATATGGAACTAACCCAGTTGCCCCTCAGTAGATGATTGGATCAACAAGATGTGGTATTTATAAACAATGGACTTCTATGCTGCCATCAGAAAGAACGACATGGCCCCATTTGTAAGGAAATGGAAAGACAGAAAAAAATTATATTAAGTGAAGTAAGGCAGACCCAAAGGAACATAGGCTCAATGGTTTCCCTCACCGGTAATAATTAGTACAAACCGAGGACTCTCTTAGCAGAGGATTACAGTAGCTCAAACCCTGGATACATAAGGCATATAGAATGAGGCCAAATTAATGGACCTCCAGGACATGGAAACGAAAGCTTAATTGTGAGTGACTGTTGTTCTTAATGTACTATGTTTTCTTTCTTCTCTTGTGTTGCCCTTTAATTAATCTCATAATGTTACAGAATCTGATTTTGTTACCTAGTATATAATATATATGTTTATGTGTTTATTTAAAATAGGAAGGGAAAAAAGATTAGTTAGGGAAGGATCATTTGTCATATGTCATAATTAGTATAAACCTTGGACTCTCCTAGCAGAGGTTTATAATAGGGCAAAACCTAGATACATAAGACCATATAGAATGAGGCTAAATGAAAGGACCTCCAGGATATAGAAACAAGAGTCGTATAAAGTGTAATTGTTGTTTTTAATGTACTATGTTATTTCTCATCTCTTTTGTTGTCCCTAGGTTATCTCATATTATTACAGTATCTTACCTTGTTATCTGATATATTGTATATATGTTTATTTGTTTATTTGAAATAGGGTAGGAAAGGGGGGAAACAAGATGAGGGGAGAGGGTGGGAGGAGGGAAATGGGGACAAAAACATGAGAAAGGGTAGCAATGTTTGTGAAGTAATGCACCTTCTATCTGGCAAATATAACTGTAACCCTTCTATACATTAAAATAAAATAAAGAAATTTTTTAAAAAAAGAAAAAAAGAAGCCAAGTGGTAGAGCTCTAGCATTGAGAAAGTGCAAGGACAGTGCTCAGGCCCTGAGTTCAAGACCCAGGACTGGCAAAAAAAAAAAGTTGGCTCTGAAAAAAAAAGAAGAACATCTCTCCAGGGTTTGGTAGGACATACCTGTAATCTCAGCTCCTCAGAAGCTGGATGGCCAATTCAAGGCAGGCTAGGCAATTGGAAGCCAGCGTAGGCAGAAAAGTCCACAAGACAACATTTCAAAAAAAAAAAAAATAAATAAAACAAAAAGAGCCAAAAGCCAGGGTAGAAGTGTTCCTCAAAGTGGTAGAGAGCCAGACAAACAAGCAAGTAGAGCAAGCAAACCAAAGGCACTTGGTACTGCCAAAATCATAGTCATAATCATAATTATAGCAAGTCACCTGAAAAACTACAAAAATATGTAATAAGTAGTTTACCAATATTACACATTTGCAATAGAATGATATTGTCTTGTTTCCAAAGTTAAACAACTATGACAGTGTTGTACACAAACATCTGTTTCAGATGTGGTGACTCTAAGAATATATACAGAAATGCAGACCATTTCTATGGGGCCAGGAAAGATTTTCTTTGAAAGCAATATTTGAGCAGATATTTGAAGGAGGGAAAAGAAAGATGTATCAATGAGAGAGAATGTGGAGAATGGGTGAGTAATAAGGAGAATCGTGAAAAGAATTAAGCATAGAATAAGTGGAGATTTCACTAATCAGTAGGATCTGGTGTGTGTGTGTGTGTGTGTGTGCACATGTGCGTGCATTCACTTACACCCTATTTTTAATAAAGCAAATTTTCTGAAAACTTTTCATGGACAACTTTCATTATAAACTCCAGTGAAACTAGTTCGAATTACAGCACACAATAGCACTGTATCATCAACTATAACTCATTTTAGCAATATCCTATGGTTTAATTCTAAAAGGGCTTCAATTTTTTTCTACCAAAGTAAGTAATCCTGAAGAGGAAGACTCTTGTAATTCAGTGTTACAAGTCTCTCCTCACTATTTGCTTTGGGTAAATCACTAAATGCAGTTGCTTGGTAAATGGTATTCTTGTTGGGTTTTTTTTCAGTTTTGGTTTTGTATTTTGTATGTGTGTACTGGCTTTTGAACTGGATACTATCTGTTAACTTTATCACTCAAAACTGGCACACTACCACTTGAGCCATGCCACAATTTCCAGGCTTCTGTTGGGGAGAGAAGAGTTTCATGTACTTTCTTCCTACATGGTCTGGCTTTGCACCACAATTCTCAGATCTCAGCCTTGTGAGTAACTAGGATTAAGATTACAGATGTGAGCTCAGTTATGCATTTTTTAAGATTTAAATAAATTGTGAAGTTGGTCTCAACAAACAACCAATATGGCTTTACTTTGGCCAGAGGAAAAAGCAATTTCCAGGTGCTCATAGGTATTTCATTGAGACAAAACAGCAAAACACACTTATCAAGCATAGTTTCCAGTACATGCATGCAGCATAGCTCTACAGAATGGACCTATCCTGCAGAAGGCATTTGGGAGCCATATAACTCAGGAGTCACTGGAGAAGAAGATCAATGGATCCAGCACGTGATAAGAAGTTCCCACCCACAATTGAGGTCTAGGGAGTCTGTGCACTCTGAGTGTTGCTGGCCAGGACTGTGAATGGCAAATCACCATTCAGCATTCAGAGCTTGCTCCACGGGAGACAGAACTTTCTGTTCAAGCCCAGCCCTGAAGCTGCAGAAAAGGAAGCACTGTGGCTTTGTGGTTTCATGGGGGTGGGGGATGGGGTGGAGGGATTCGGCCATTAGAACTTCTAGTTCTCTTTCGGGCTCTGCCAGTGACTTCTCAGATGGCTTCAAAACTATCTGTCTCTTTTCTACTAGCATTAAAGTGAGGACAACAACGTGAGCTTCTCCCACAGAAAGAACACCTCCAAGCTCTTGAGAGAGTTAAGACACATCCAGGCCAGAAAGGAAACTTCACTACCCAGAGCATTTTTTTTCTTTTTAAATCACTATGTCAGCTCTTTTGTTATAGCACTACAGGGGGAAAAAAAATCCAGGTTTAATGCTCACATAAATAGGAAAATCAAAATAAAGGTGCCAAATGAGACCTAAGAAATGTGGTAGATTGTTTTCTCAATCTCTCCAAAATATCCAAATAAGCAAAAGGGATATTACACTGTTACGCTCATGGAAGTACAAAAACTAGGTAAGGAGAAGGGGAGGGAAGGGAAGAAACCTAGGTAAGTACAAATATTTGTTTTTAGATTGCAAAAATATAGCAACTTGAGGTTATGGTTCTATGAAAAGGATAATGAATACAATATGATTGGGATGTTTCACAGTGCACATAGGAAAAAATAAGATACAGATAACATCATCACAAGCTTGCCTGAAGACTTTTGTCTTCCCTCCCCTTCCTTCCTTCTTTCTTTCCATCCTTCCTTCCTTCCTTCCTTTCTCTCCCTCCTTCCTTCCTCTTTCCTTCCTTCTTTCCTTCCTCTTTCCTTCCCTCATTCCTCTTTCTTCCTCTTTCTGCTTCTCTGTCTCTTTCTTTCCTTCCCTTTTTTCCTTTTTCTTCCCTCCTCCCCTCCCTCTTCTCAATCTGTATTTTCTGATTTTCAACAATGAACATAAATTACTTGAGTGCTGAAAATTATTTTAAAATAAGTGATAAATATTTTAGAAGACAATGATCTTTACGAACCTAAATAGAGAATGAACCGGGAAGCTATTATATTATATATACATGGACACAGTCCAAAATTGAGTAATGTGAAATATTTGTTTTCACTGGAAAGAGGTGAATAAATCAAAGGGAGAAGACATTTCCTGACTCGAAGTAGACATGCTCAGGGACCCGATTAGGAAGAATGATTAGCCTTTAAAATTCTGTTTCTACCCATCAGAGATCAAATGTGCTTTCTTCTTGCCCATCATGCACATTTACATTGCAACCACAGAACTGATTAACCACCATTATTTCTTTAAATTCTAATAGTAGACACAAGTACCACCTATCAACGGAAAGTCCAGGGAAGGTATAGGGACTCTCAGGCCATACAACTCACCTGCCCATGGATGTCACACAAGCAGACACTCAATGGAGCTTTGCTTGTTTATTACTGCATAGCCCAGGCTGGCCTCAAACTCCAGCCTCTAGAGTACAAGATTAAATGTATTTGCCATTGCTCTAAGCTTAACTCTTCCTTTTAGTGCTGGACTGAGGTTTGAACACAAGGCCTCATGCTCTTGCTTGGTATTTTTGGTCATGATGGGCACCTTTTTCCTGGTTGATTTGAGATAAGAGTCTCTTTGCTGGGGGCTAGCTTTCTCAGCTCTCAGCCTCCTGAGTAGCTAGGATTACAGGCATGAGCCACTGTGCCCAGCTTGACTCTTCTAATTAAATCTTTGTACATATCACTCTTGAAAAGAGGCCAAATTAAAAAAAAATAGAATGAATATCTACCATTCATCCATCTACTGGTAGACAGCCCAGGTTTGCTTTGGGGAAGCTGCAATTCCTGAATGGATCTACTTTTGGTGTGTTTCTCAAAGTAGAAAGAGTCTTGAATGGCCAGATGGAGCTACAGAGCTTCATTCTCAGCCATGCACCCCCCTTCAGTCCTATTGTCTGAGAATGAACTGCTGCTGCTGTTGTTTCTGGAGATTTGCCGGGGTGAGAGGGGGTGTTGTTTTTGTTTTTATTTTCAATTCAGCAAGCCCTTCTGTGTTGCACTAAATCCTTCTTCTGTTTGTTTGTGAGACATCGTCTCTTTTGTTCACAATCAAGGAACTGACTAGAAGAGACACCAAATCCCCTGATGGCTTACAGCAGTACCAAATCCCCTCTAATTCACTGCAGTTACAAGATGATAGCAGACAGGACCTGTGTGTGTCTGGTGACAACATGTGTGTCTGCACATACCTGCTGTTCTCTGAAAGGGAAATGAAGGCAAAGCAAAGGTTGCATCATGTGTGGGGCTCTGGAGACATCCCATCCCGGTACTCTCACCAGCTGCAAGAAAACCACATGGCATATAACCAATGTAAAAGGAGGTGGGTCCTAGAAAACACATAGCAATGATGCTATAGCGGCTAAAGTATAAGTGACTCTCAAGTGATGTATTTGGAAAGGGGGAGACAGGAGAAAAGGAGCAAATAATGGGGAAATATGAGATTCAAAGAAGTAGTCTTCACTCTGGGGGTTGATAGATTGAAGCCAGCCTGGGCTACATAGCAAGACACCAACAGGATAAAAGAAGGGGGAAGCACCTGTATCTTTGCCCAAGTTGCCCTAGGATTACATTGCTCCTGTTTTTTGAGTAGCTGAGATTTCACAACCATCCATTTTTTCTTAATTAGTGTACATTAATTATACAAATTATGATATGCATATAATGTGCTCTGATTAAATTCACCCCTCCATCACTTTTTTATAACCCTTCCTTCATGTCCTTTTTGGCAGTGTTTTGTGGGGGGGGGGGTGTTTGTTTGTTTGTTGGGTTTTTTTGTTTGTTTGTTTGTTTGTTTTGTTCTTTGTTTTTTGGTCATAGGGCTTGAACTCAGAGCCTGGGCACTGTCCCTGAGCTCTTCAGCTCAAGGTTATCATCCTACCCCCTAAGCCACAGCACCACTTCCAGTTTTCTTGTTGTTAATTGGAGATAAGAGTCTCACAGACTTTAGTGCCTGGGCTGGCTTTGAACTGTGATTCTCAGATCTCAGCCTCCTGAGTAGCTAGGATTACAGGCATGAGCCACTGTAACTGACTTTTTTTTCCCAGTCTTTAGCAAGTTTTTATGCTATGTTCATACATACATATAATGCTCTTTGATCATATTCACCTTCAGCTTTTATTTGCTTGCTTTTGTAACAGCACTGCTGGAGCTTAATCTCAAGGCCTGGGCATTGTCCCTTAGATATTTGGTCAGGCTAGTACTCTACCACTTAAGCCACAGCTCCACTAAATGCTGTTTAGTGGTTAATTGGAGATATAAGTCTCATGGACTTTCCTGTCTGGGTTGACTTTGAACCACTGTCCTCAGTTTTCAGCCTCCTGAGGTGCTAGGCTTATAGATAGGAGCCACTGGCACCTGGCTCTCGGTTAATTTTTTGAAATCATGTCTCATGAGATTTTTCTGGCCAGCCTAGCCTTAAAACTTACATCCAAAATAATTGGGAATAGCTACTCTTTAAGAATATAATTATAGGGCCAGGAGTTTGGCCCAGGCATGCCCTGGCCAGGCATGCATGAAGACCTAGGTCTGATTCCTTTGATTCCTTGGTACTACATACATAGAAAAGGCCAGAAGCGGTGCTGTGGCTCAAGTGGTAGAGAGTACTAGCCTTGAGAAAGCCCAAGGACACCGCTCAGGCCCTGAGTTAAAAAAAAAAGTTTCCTTTAGCAAGGAGCAGTGGACCATCCCTATAATCCTAACTATTCAGGAGGCTGAGATCTGTGGATTGAGGTTCAAGGCCAGCCCAAGCACTAAAGTCTGAGAGACTCTTATCTCCAATTAACCTCCAGAAAAGTGGAAGTAGAGCTGAGGCTCAAGAGGTAGGGTGGTAGCCTTGAGCTGAAGAGCTCAGGGGCAACATCCAGGCCCAGAGTTCAAGTCCCATGACCAACAAAAAAGAAAAAAGAAAAAAGAAAGAAAGAAAGAAAAAGAAAAGAAAGGAGACTGCATTGTTTCTGTTTGTTTTTTTACCCAAGTCTCCAGAAACCTCATCTATTGGTTCTGCCCACGAATGATTGCTTTCCCTAAAGCCAGATGTCTACCTGTGAATTAGTCACCTGAGATTGAAGACTGTCAGGTAATATCAAAAATGTGCAGGTGGGGAAAAAACGTGTAGATGAGCTGGGCGCTGGTGGCTCACACCTATAACCCTAGCTATTCAGGATGCTGAGATCTGAGGATCATAGTTTAAAGCCAGCCAGGACATGAGACCCTTTCTGGTAATTAAAACACCAAAAGGCCAGAAGTAGAGCTTTGGCTCAAGTGGTAAAGTGCTAGCTTTGAGCACAAAAATTCAGAGATAGTGCCCAGGCCCTAAATATAAGCCCCAGGACAGACAGACACACACACACACATACACACACACACACACACATACACACATAATTTGCAACCACCTAGGCCCAGGAGAGGAGGACAGTACACTTTAGAGGAAGGAGGAAACCTTATAGCAGGATTGTTTGAAACCAAAACAGGGATAATTAGAGAAGAAGCCCCTAGTTTCAGACTAACAAGTCTGCTACAAGCCTGATCCAAACCTTGGGGTAGAGAGGGCCATGCTAGTAATTTCTAAAGCCCTGGGGGTAATAGGACACTGCAATGAAGTTGAAAGTTTGAGGATCAACATGTGACACAAACATAGAACACACTTAATCATAGCATGAGTTTCAATGGGGTAGGTATATTATGTGGTGGCAGACACAGTATAGATTTTGGAGGTTGCATATCTAACTTTAGTCCTGGTTCATAGTATCTCTGAATTCACATAGGTTTGTATGAAATCACCAACACAAAGGATTCATTGCCAATGCCTGTACCTTTTACTGTCATGAAATAAATTAAAAAAAAAAAACTTTACTGTGGACTTTAGCGAAGAAATGTGTATGAAGAAACTCTTTTTTCTCTCTCTCTGCCTCATTTCTATTCTTAATCTTGCCATGAATTCATAATCTTATACCAACCTTTTGTAGTTGGAATCAAAGTGACTTCAGGAATTAGTCTTTATTCCAATGATAAAGTAGAATGCACCAAATAGGATTCCTATTCTATCATATAAGAATCGATATAATTGGTTTTTATTTTTTTTTTGAAGGAAGCCCATTTCTCATTAAACCCAGGCTCACACAGCGAATGTTAACTAGGCCCTTCACAAGCTCCCTCCCTCCTCTCCATGCTCCCTCCCTCCCCATTGCCTTCATCCTCTCTGGGTAAACGTACCAAACACTGTCCTGGCTCCTGTGAAGTGCCCTCCCAGGACTCTCTTCAGTGGGGGTGGGGGGGGAATACACTCTTTATTGATTTCATTTCATATATATTTATGCTGTTGGCTGGCTGCTTTTATGTTACATCCAGCCTTCAAAATATGGCACGGGTTGTGGTGTGCAGGGGGCGTCGTGGAAGCTTGCAGAGAGAGTGCCCCTGGACTTTAATGGGAGCTGAGTACATTCAAAGGAAGGGTTTTGCTTTCAGTGTATTTAACACTGCTTGCCTGGAGTCCTGTCTCCATGGGGGGGGGGGGTTGGCCCTCTGTGTAAAGAGAGCTGAGAAAGGAGCTCCTGACCAGAGCCCTGCTGAGAACAAAGCCAAGGCACCTGAGAATTAAAAAGCTCTGGTCCTTCAAAGCATTGCTCAGCCATCCCCCCAGTCCATCCTATCTGGATGCTTCCTATCTAGGCATGCCTCACTGAATAATTCCTACATAACATCCCGGTGCAAGACTATCAGCTTGATACAAATGGCATTGCACCGTCTGCTCTCTTACTTTTTTTTTTAAATCAACATTGGGCTTTTGAGATTTATTCGCATGACTCTAGATCATTCATTTTGATCACTGTGGAACATTTTATTGTACATAATATTTTACATGTGAAAGTGAGTGATGGGGACTTTGGGTGTTTATTAGTCTTTTCTAAGCTTTTATGGAAATATAAAGTTTCTGAGATATTTCATTATCTAACAAATTAAAGAGCGGGCTACCGACTAATGGCTCATACCTGTAATTGCTTCTAGCTACCAAGGAGGCTGAGATCTGAGGATCCTGGTTTGAAGTCAACCTGGGTAGGAAGTCTATGAGACCTTTATTTTTGGGTATAGGGGGTGGCGGGGTGTCATGGAACTTGAACCAAGATCTCAGCACAGCTCTTTCTTCTCAAGGCTAGCTAGCACTCTACCACTTTGAGCCATAGCACCACTTCTAGTTTTCTGGTGATTAAATGAAGGTAAGACTCTCACAGACTTTCCTGGCTTTGAGTGATGATCCTCAGATCTGTCTCCTGAGTAGTTAGGATTAAAGGCATGAGCCACCAGTGCCTGGTATGTAAGACTCTTATCATAAATTAACTAACAAAAAGCTGGGAGTGAGCTCATGTGGGAGAGTCCTGAGTTCAAGCCCCAATATTAACACTAAAACAATGATGATGATGATGATTGATGATGACAGTAATAATAGTAATGAGTGCTGCCTTTTGGGTTTTTTTCTATATAATACCATGCTTCTTAGAATGATACTTGGTTTCTCCTGGAAGGAAGTAGCATTCTGTATCCCCATTCCTCCACCTTCCTGACCCTGCAGACTTGAGATCAGCAAGTGACAGTTCTGTGGTACCTCCGTTATGTTTATTAAACACTTACACTATGCTGTACTTTGCTTTGGCAGGGTGATCTCATTTCATCCCCCTTAAAATCCTACAAGGGAAAGATGGCATTTACAGTTTCGAAACAGAAACACTTAACAGGGGCAGCATCTCACAACTACAAAAGTTCTCAGAATTTAACAGCAATCTTCAGGATTTTGGTTCTCATCACCAGGCTTGCTTTTGTGTGGGGAGAAGAAGCAATGCCTTCAGCTTGGTTTAGCCATTGGGTTTCCCTAACTCAGACACAATGGTAGAATAGAAGGATACCTGTAGCACTCAGTTTGTAATCTATAGCCCACTCCTTCTCTGCTGTAGTTGTGGTGAAGAAAGATGATTTGATTTACATATTAAAATAATTCAAAGGCTCAGCATTCCCCATATCTATCCCCACTCCACTGAGAATTAGTGTTTTGCACAATCTCTGACCTTTCAAGCAAGTTCCACCAGAGCCTTGGTATCCACTGAAGGGATGACCCAGGTTTTAGGAAAAGTACCTTTAGATCTTGGAGATTTTTTTCAAGGTGAGTTCATACTCAAAATCATTGTCCTGATGCTTCCTTTTCCTCTTAATTGTTCTTATTTCTTTACCCCTTCTTAAAAGTGCTACAATGCATTTAGATTATTTATTGTAAGGAGTTAAATATGTCAAACTCATAGTTGCATTTTTAGAAATGTTTTAGGAGCCTTTCAAACACCGAAGTGGCCTGAAAGCCTAACCTTGGGGAGGCATGGGAGATGAGAGTAGTCTTTCTCTGGGGCTGGAAGTTCACTGGGTAAATCTGGGCAATCTAGGGTCTTGAAACAGGTAAGCAAGATGAAGACTCTTAAATGATTCTAATTCACCATCTCTAGAAGGCCTAACAAAAGGTACCATGTAGCCAGGCACTGGTGGCTCACACCTGTAAGCCTAGCTGCTCAGGAGGCTGAGATATGAGGATAGCAATTCAAAGCCAGCTCAAGCACAAAAGTCCGTGAGATTCTTATCTCCAATTAACCTCCAGAAAACCAGAAGTGGTTCTGTGGCTCAAGGCATAGGGTCGTAGCCTTGAGCTGAAGAGCTCAGGGACAACAACCAGGCCCAGAGTTCAAGCCCCATGACCAACCCCCTCCCCAAAGGTAGCATAAAAGATACAGTGTTTCATTTCTTAGTCTTACCATATGTACATATAATCCAAATTAGTACAAGCAGTAGACAAATAACTGTAGTGAATTGATCTTGTAGGACTAAACTCACAGGTGGTGCATCCCATCCCACTCCACCTCCCTCCCCCCCAAAAAAAACCCCACACTAGCCACTCAGCTGTTAATTCTTTTCTGGGGCTGCACTGCCAAAAAAATCCAAACTAGGAAGTGAGAAAAGAAATAAACCTTAGGCCTCTGAAAGTTCAGCATTTCATTCATCTATCAGAAAAGTCCATTTCCTAGCCAAGGATCTGATCTGCTGTGTTAATAATTGCAAACATTCTGAGGAGGGTTGCTGTTCCTTTTAAAAGACTGCTGTCACTTAAGGCACTTGTGACAAAACCCAGGTGAATTATTAGACAATTTCATGCTGGTTTGCAGAGTGATTAAAACAAGTAGCCCTGAATGATAGCATATGTTATAAAGAGATGGAGCCTTTCAGTTATAAAAGATGTATCAATCAGAGGAAAGCAAATACAGATTAAAGTTTGATGAGCAATTGGCTATTAATTGGTACTAACTCTGCTTTTTATGTCACTTTGATGTGGAGTGGATCATAAACATGGAAAGCGATACTAATAATGTATATTCGCTTCAATACAAGTTTATAGCTCCATTTATTAAGGAAACCAATATTGAGACTGAGTTGTGAGGGCTCCTTTTATATACATTGCCTGACTTTTGTCATGTGGGCCCTTGGCTGCAGCTACAGAAGTACATTTCATTTGCTTAGACAGGAAAGGTCATTGCCTCATGTTTTCCTGTGCCTTTTTTTGCCGGGGGGAGGAGCAGTTGTGGGCCTTGAACTCTGGTCCTGGGCACTGTCCCTGAGCCTTTCAACTCAAGACTACTGCCCTAACCCTTGAGCCACAGCACCGCTTTCGAGAGGACATCTTATTTTTGTTGTTTGTGGTGGTGGTATTATTTGAAGCTGTGACTAGGGCTTGAACACAAGGTCTGAGCACTTTCCTTTAGCTTTTTTGCTCAAGGCTTCTAACACTTTACCACTTGAACCACAGGTCCGCTTCCTGCTTTTTGTGGATTAAATGAAGATAAGAGTCTCATGGACTTTCCTAGCTGAGCTGACTTTAAACCGACATTCCCAGATCCCAGCCTCCTACGTAGCTAGGATTACAGATTTGAATCACAAGCAGTGGAGTGCCTAGTGTTTTCCTTTTGATTCAATTCTGTATCATAGTGAATATAGCATATACAGACTTTAGAGCAAACAAGGGCTTTATTCCTCTCTTCATAATTTTTTATGAGTAGTCTTGAAGAAAGGAATATCAATTTGACATGATGAGCTATACTCTAAATAGACTGCAGTAGAATTCTATCAATAGCCAATATGCTTTTATGTCAACTCACTATTTTATCTCAAAAAGAAAAGTGAGAGCAAACTGCCACTGTTGGCTCGGCCCCAAGCGGGGCTGGGTCCAACCTCCAAGATTCTGTCCTCCAAGAAAATCTTGCCATGATTGGATTGGACCCCCAGATAAATATTCAAACCTTCGACCTGTTCATTTCTATGTCCCAGAAAATGAATCACCATTGGAACAAAAACTTAGAAAATTAAGACAAGAAACACAAGAATGGAACTAGCAGTTCTGGGCAAACCAGAATTTGACTTTTAGCAAGGAAAACGAAGAATTCATTCACTCCAGACTGAAAACTAAAGGCCCAGGCCTGACAATGGATGCAGGTCAAAAAGCAACATTGACGGCAGAAGAAATGGCTGACTTTTACAAGGAATTTTTAAGTAAGAATTTTCGGAAGCACATGTGTTATAACAGACTGGTACAGGAGAAACTTCACCATCACCTTCTTCATGGAGAAGGTGGCCTTGGAGAGGATTTGGAACAGGCTGACACAGAAGCAAGAGAAGAGGAGCAGTTAGGCAGTTAGGCCCCCCCCCCCTCCGTCTTCCCCTCCTTCCACTGGCCAGATGCCACCTCTGAGGGCCTGGAGCACTGCTGTGACCATGGCGTCAGTGCTGGAGCAGGACCGCCCGCCCCTCCTGTGTGTAGATCCTCATGGTCCATCTCAGGAGAGTTGTAAATAAAGCTCCGAGCTCCAAAAAAAAAAAAAGAAAAGTGATTTTTTTCCCCAATTACAAAGGTTTAAAGATAACACAAGATCACTGGTAGATGGAGAAAATAAATATTTTTAAAATTAAAATGAAAGCTCAATTTCACACTGTCCCTTTCTTCTTTAAAATGTCCAGGAGTTTGGCCTAGTGGTAGAGTGCTTGCCTAGCATGCATGAAAAAAAAGCCGGAAGTGGTGCTGAGGCTCAAGTGGTAGAGCTCTAGCCTTGAGAAAATCCAAGGACAGTGCTCAGGCCCTGAGTTCAAGCCCAGGACTGGCAAAAAAAAAAGTCCATTTGTGCAATTTTCAATGCTTTATATTCCCTAGATTCCTAGCTTAGTTCTGCTATTTTTTTGACTGGCAACCTGGGCAAGTCACTTAACTTCTGTGTGTTTTTTTCTTTGCAGATTCTGTTACTCATAAAAAAGAATGTTGATAGTAATAGACAGAATAGTTATGTACAAATAACAGAGCCCTATGCATATATACAAACAAGTTAACTGAAGTATGGTACGCAACCAGAAGGATTTCAAGGGCGTAACTTCTTTGCACAACTAACTTACACTTTAACAAGATGAATACTAGGGATGAAACATGTTTGGTTAGATGGGGGAGGACAAAGAAAAGGGGCAGATGAATTGAGAGAGGAAAAATGGGAGAGTACAGTCATTATACTCAATGTCCATATGTGAACATGGAGCCAGGTAATTTGAGGGAATGAGTGGTGTTGAGAACAATAGGAGAGAACAATGGGATGGGATGGGTGTCTCTGGGGTGACATTGATCAAATGCATTCTACACATAAATACATAGGCCAAATTGAAACTCTTGTGCATAAAGACTCAAAATATATATGTATATGTGTGTGTATATATATATATATTCCTCCAAAAATGATAGAATAATATGTACCTTAAAGATTATCCTAAAACTGCCAGGCGTGGTGGCTCACGCCTGTAATCCTAGCTGAGATCTGAAGATCAAGGTTCAAAGCCAGCCCTGGCACAAAAGGACCTGAGACTCTTATCTCCAATTAACCTCTAGAAAATGGGAAGTGCATCTTGACTCAAGGGTAAGGCAGTAGCCTGGAGCTGAAGAGCTCAGAGACAATACCCAGGTCCAGAGGTAGGGTGGTAGCCTTGAGCTGAAGAGCTCAGGGACAGAGTCCAGGCCGAGATCAAGTCCCATCACACACACACACACACACACACACACACACACGATTATTCTAAAACTAAATAACACCTTTATTCTTTTAACACTTGGCACATTGTTTGAACTGTTCTAAACACTTAGCTGTTTTCCTTATGACACTGCTACTTATACTGAGTGGGATTTATTTGGCTGAATTGCCATCCTATAACTTAGATTTTGGGGGCTGGTAATGTGGCTTAGTGGTAGAGTGTTTGTCTTGCATGCATGGAGCCCTGGGTTCAAATCCTCCATACCATGTAAACAGAAAAAACAACAGTGGTGCTGTGGCTCAAGTAGTAGAATGCTGGCCTTGAGCAAAAGAAGCTCAGGGACAGTGATGCGGGTCCTGAGTTCAAGCCTTAGGATTGGCAAAAAAAATAAAAATAAAAAAAATATATATATGTGTGTGTGTGTATGTATGTATGTATGTAAGTATGTATGTATGTATATAGCCTTTCCTTCCCTGAATGTTCTCCACTACTTAAGAATTAGCCCCAATCATATAGGACTCAGACATCAGCAGTATCTTTAAGGCACCTACTAGGGCTTGATACCCTCATGTCAAGTAGGTACCAAAACCCTACGTGCTTTTTTTTTGACAGCGCTACTGTACCTGGAGTACATATTACTGTTACACAGGATGAGCTCTATCTACCCAGACAAAGCAAACATGAACACACATGTCTTTTCCTAGAAGGCTATCTATTAATTAGACTAAAGCCCTTAGGGAAGAATTTCACTGGGCTATTTTCCTCAGAACCTATGTTTTTATTGTGGCATTATTAATTGGAACATATATATATGTGTATATATACATATATATATATATGGGATGTCCTAACAAATAGCAGGAAAGGGAATGGAATGGAAAGGAAACTGAGGCCAGGCCCATGTTCGTATCAACTCAGAGGAGATCCCAGCAGGCAAAGCAGTCCAGGGAGACTGTCAAGTGCAGGTTAGGACTCCCCTTTGGGTTTTGGCTGTTTAATTATAAAGTAGATTTTCAGGCCTGGTGTGATGGTGCATACCTAGAATCCCAGCACTGAGGGGACCAACCTAGGTGGATTCTGCGTTTGAAGGCAGCATAGGCTACATGGTGAGATCTTGTCTCAAAATAATTAATGATAATAATAAATTAAAATAAAATAAAAGCTAGGCTCGTGTGAAAAATTAGAGATAGATGACTAGATACCATTGTGACACAAAGCCTTTAGTAAACAGAAGACACATGTTGCATCTTACTAAATTAGATTTTCTTTTATTGCTACGGATGGACTCAGATACCATAATTTTCCTTCAAACATCCATGGCCTGTTCTCAAATTAGGCAGAGAGTTGCTACTCCTTATATCTGCTCTTAATTCAAGAAATATATCTAACTGTAGTCTAACAAGAGTCAGTTTCAGAAGAAATTAATGAGGAGCAGCCATTAATTATTTATGCTCTGAAACAGTAGGTCTGCTAATGTTTCTGCTAATCACCAAAGCCAAACAGATGTATCTTCATAACGACACCCTTGAAGAATAGAACACGTATAAAAGAAGCCCAGATAGAAAAACAATGTGTGTGGAGATGACGGGAAGTGAGGGTGAATGCATCCGTACCCCCCAGACAGCATTTGCTTAATCTGCAAGGCACAGGAAGGTTGTCAGAGCACGCTCTCCTCCTGCTTCCCAACACTTAAATATTATATTAAGCAGTAGTAATGGGAGCTGAATTTATGGGCGTTAAAACTCATGCTAGAGAATGCAACGAATTAGACTCCTCTTTCAAATAGCATTTAGAATGTTCCTGTTCTGAAAGCTGCTTCCTTCCTTGGATATTTAATGAGTGATAACTTGGTAAGTGTTTAAATTGTTATCTACAAATCTGAAATGATACAAACCTTCCATAATTTTTAACGCTCATAAATTGGGCCAGAAGAAAATCAGTGCAATCCTTTTCTGAGTTAAAAAAAAAAATTCTCCTTGAAGCTCTGTGCCCTGCGGTGTGGAAGAGTTAGTTAAGTTACAGTGGAACCAGAAGGCTGGAGCAACTGGACTCGTTCTTGCTCTGTCACTTACTAACTTTGTGCTCTAGGCAAGCTTATCTATTAGGCAATCCATTTCCACATTGGCAATATGCAATAAGCAAAAGTCATACAATAAATTCTTAGGGCAGCCCCACTTGAATGCTAGGATTTTTGTGAATTAGTAGCCAGATACCTTATTGTGTCTGATCTATAAAGAGGAGTCTTTTGCCTAGGATTTGCATTTGTATCCCTGTCAAGATAGGTAGATTATTAGTTACCAGCTTCTCTTCACTTTCCAACATGTATTCCAGTTACGGGCATGTTTCTCCATCTCCTTTGGGTGGGTGCAACACGATTTCCTTTCATATTCTAAGGAACATGTGAAAGATGGCTTGTGTTAATATGGTGACTGCAATGAGGGTTTGCTAATTTTGGCCTCTTTGAGCATTCTGTCCCCAACACACACTGGAGTTGAGTCTGGATCCCTTCAATGACTCCTGCAGTATCCCAGTTTTATATCCTTGGCCCTCTGGGAACATCCACTATTCTGCTTGCCAAATTACATGTTACAAGTGCACAGGATGAGGTTAGTAAACATTTCCCATGATACATGCTAGAATCACTTGAGGAAGCTCAAGCATACACACGCATGCGTGTGCATTGAGCGTGTGTGTTTATGCATTCAGCAAGCCCTTCTTTAGGGCTCCTGAATTAGCATCCTCAGAACTGGAGCTCAGTATTTTTTTTAAGTTCCCTAGGAATCCTCTGTCATGAAGTCAGATTTCAGAGCTAAAGTTCAAAGGCCAGTGAATCTGAACACTGTGTCTGCCCATGCTCCATGTAAATGGTGGAAGAGCCATGGTGGTAAATGAGGGTGGCTGTGAGGTAACTCACTGCAGGCAAGTTACCCTTTCCTTTGTATTCCCAGGCTCTCTGCTACAGAGAGGAGGAAGAAGAATTGTATAGCCAGTGCCCAGTGGAAGCCCTGACGGAAGCAATCCTCAGTGATTGTCACACTAAAAACATCAGGAGGTTATTTCCAGTAGCTAGTCATAGCAGTAGACTGCTCATGGACTATGCCACTGACACATACTAGGGCCCAGACCAAGCCTGAACTAAGTACTTTACAGCCATAGTGACACCTCACCTGTCACACTAAGAGCTCTCACTGGTATGTGCCCACCAGCACTCCACAGTCAACTGTGCCCCTCATACCTTGTCCTCTCCTGCAGCTCAACCAGGAGATCCTAGAGGAAATAAAGAAATCATACAATACAAGAGCAAGAGATTCCTTTCCTATTGGTTCTCTTTGCTTTCCACCTCTCACTTCCATGAACAGCAATTGTTACATCATAAAATTAAAACAAAAATACCACAAAGAGAAGAGGACCAGTTACCTAAAACCAAGCTCTCTGGAAATAGCACATTAGTTCATTTTGCCCAGATATGGGAGTGGGGGGGACTCACAAAGGTTGAATAAAGCACATGTGGTAATAGCTGTACTTAAAAAACAAGAGGCCACACCGTACCAAAGCTTTCTGTGTCACTCCCATGTTTTATTAAACAACACAACCTAGTAGGCCGTGTAACTGGCACTGTGTTCTGCACAAGGCCCAAGTGAGCTCCAAGAGCTGAGCTGTCAGGCAGCATTGAGTACAGCTCATTTCCACTCACCCTGGCCACCATTCTGTTTCCTTCTCTGTTCATTTCTAACCTGCAGGACATGCTTAGTTGACACGGGGCCTCTACCAGCAGAAAAGCTTTCCTGAACAGGGCAATCAATGTGAAGTAGAATCATACTTTGTCAACCATAAAAATGAAAGCCAGTAAGTAAAGGAGATAATAGGACTACCCAAAATGCAAGTATATCTGGGTTTTGTGCCACCCCAGGGAAAAGTATTTTAATTTGCCTACCTGAATATTTCCAATCCAATCCTAGCAACTCGGGAGACTGATATCTGAGGATCAAGGTTAAAAGCCAACCAGGGCAGGTGAGTTCATGAGACTCTTATTACCAGTTGATTACCCCCCAAAAAAGCCAGAAGCGGAGCTATGGCTCAAGTAGTAGAGCGCTAGGCTTGAGCCCATAAAATTCGGACAGTGCTCAGGCCCTGAGTTCAAGCCCCAAGACCAGCATACACACACACACACACACACACACACACACACACTCACACACACACACACACATTCACACCACACAAATCCAGAACTGCAACCCATATTAAAGCATCTATAGTATCTTCTTTTTTTGCCAGCCTTGGGGCTTGAACTCAGGGCTGGGACACTGTTCTTGAAGTTTCTCAAAGCTCTACCATAGCACCACTTCAGACTTTTTCTGTGTATGTGTTTCTGGTACCAAGGAATCCAACCCAGGGCTTTGTGAGTGCTATGGAAGCATTCTATGTGGTATCTTGAAATATTAAATCTGATGGTAGAAGAAAGGTAAAAATTTAAGCAACTATTACAGAATTTCTCTTTGTCTTAGTTTTATCAACTTCTAATGACTAGGGAAAATATAGCTGGGTGCCAGGGGCTCTTGCCTGTAATCCTAGCTACTCGGGAGGTTGAGATCTCAGGATTACAGTTTGAACTCACCCCAGGCAGGAAAATCCATGAGACTCTTACCTCCAATTAATCACAGAAAAAGCCAGAAGTGTAGCTGTGGCTCAAATGAGAAAGCACTAGCCTTGAACACAAAATCTTAGGGACAGCGCCCAAGCCCAAAGTTCACATCCAGGACCAGCAAAAATAAATAAATAAATAAATTCTCAACTACTGAAATTATACAAAAATCAACACGTATAGGGAGGATGACAAGGTTGTATATCACAAAACTTAATGCAATCCTCCAATAAATGTGCAAATGATACTTAAGTATTCTGACCTCATGCAGTGGTATACATTATTCATGCTTTCTCTAAGGGGCTTTCCAGTGTAACTACCAAAGCATGGAGTGATAATCACAAATGATCACTTCCTAAACTCACACAATTTGTGACACACAAGTCAAATGATTACATAATCTTCTGCTACCTTAAAAAAATGAAAATTATATGCCAGGAGATAGGAAATAATGGCTCATGTCTATAATTCTATCTATGCAGGAGGCTAAGATCTGAAGATCCAAGTTCAAACCCAACACAGACAGGTAAGTCTTATCTCCAATTAGCCATAAAAAGCCACAAGTAGGGGCGGAAGTTTGGCCTAGTGGTAGAGTGCTTGCCTGGCATGCATGAATTCCTCTGTACCACACACATAGAAAAAAAGCTGGAATTGGTGCTGAGGCTCAAGTGGTAGAGAAAGTCCAAGGACAGTGCTCAGGACCTGAGCTCAAGCCCAGGACTGGCAAAAAAACAACAAAAAAAAGCCACAAGTGAAGCCATGGCTCAAGTGGTGGAGTAGTAGCCTTAGTGAAAAGGCTCAGGGACAGTGCCCAGGCCCTGAGTTCAAGCTCCAGGACTTACTCCACATGGCCCCCACCACCCAAAAAAATGACTTTTTTCTGCCATTGCTTACCCCTTTGTCCCATGGCTTAGTGTTAGAAGGTAATCTGCAGGTCATATTGATTATTGATGGGAAAAGTCCCTTCTTCTAATGGCCCAGATCTTGTCCAGATAGTCATTGTAAAAAAATTCAAACCAGCTATCTGGTTTGGATTTTTAGTTCAAAGCATAATTGCTGCTTCCAGTTTTTGAGCAGTGCATTAAGCTAACCACCCCAAAATAGAGAAAGAAGAATAAGAGACGGGGAAAAAAAGAGGGACTTCCTTTGGTCATCATGTTGCCACAACAGAAATAGAAAAAAACAGTAGACTAAAAGAAAAAGTCACTTTTGGGCAGGAAATGTGGCTTAGTGGTAGAATGCTTGCCTAGGATGTATGAGTTTAATTCCTTGGTAATATAGAAACACTGGACTAGATAAAGAAAAATTCACAAAACTTAAGAAAGGAAGGAAGGAAGGAAGGAAAGAAGGATGGCTTTAAATTTACATTCAAAGTGAAGAGAAGAAGGTGGCAAAGGAAAGACTCAATTCATTAAAAGTGTTTGTATGTTTGCCACTAGAGTTTAAAACATTTATATATATGTGTATATATATATATATATATATAATTTTTTGACAGTCCTGAGGCTTGAACTCAGGGCCCGAACACTGTCCTTGGGCTTTCCTCAAGGCTAGCACTCTACCTCTTGAGCCACAGCACCACTTTCAGCTTTTTCTATGTATGTGGTACCAAGGAATCAAACCTGGGTCTTTGTGCATGCTAGGCAAGTACTCTACCACTAGGCCAAACTCCCAGCCCAAAACATTATTATATTACAGAATGTTTAATAAATCATTTGCTGAAGTGATCATAATAGAGCATACTTTAAATGCTTAATCATTTCATAAATATGTTTTTTCACTATTATTTAGAAAAAAAATTTTTTTTTGCCAGTCCTGGGCTTGAGCTCAGGGCCTGAGCACTGTCCTTGGACTTTCTCAAGGCTAGAGCTCTACCACTTGAGCCTCAGCACCACTTCCGGCTTTTTTCTATGTATGTGGTACCGAGGAATCGAACCCAGGTCTTCATGCATGCTAGGCAAACACTTTAACCACTAGGCCAAACTCCCGGCCTATTTAGATCATTTTTATATTTCATGATCTATAAAGGTTGTGAGATGCCCAAGACAATTACTTGCTTTTAATTTTCTTTTCTTTTATATGTGTATGTTTCATTATCATCCAGTAGTTGTACAGAGGAATTTCAGTCCAACGTGTGAAATTAGAATGGCTCACTTTCAAATATTTTTCTGTCCTTCAGACACACAAAATCTGTGAGTGAGTTTTGCAGTGATTTCAGAATTTTGAACTAATGAGGCATTTATTCTATTGTTATGCTATTGTCTCCTCTGCAAATCTGTAGAGGAGTTTCACCAATTTTTCTATTTTGACTCATTCATTTTAGAAAATCCCAAAGCACAATTCCCTGGCATCTCCCCCTTCTCCCCCCCCCCCCGCCCCCCGCCCCGACCAGTAATACAGCTCAAAGAATCAAGATAAGAGGTTGGGGTATAGCTCTGTGATAAAGCTCTATGGCCTAGGTTGAGTCTCCAGCACACACACACACACACACACACACACACACACACACACACACACACACACAATCATTAAGGCAAGGGAAAATATCTTTATTACTGATTCACACTGTAGAATTTCTCAGACTGCAGCAGGGCATGTGACACAAAAATAATAGCTGATAAGCTTGTTTATAAGGTATTTATACATTTAGTAAATTTAGTAATTTAGTAAATTTAGCTATTTAGTAAATTTCCAGATCAAAGGGCTTCAAACTGAGGGAGCACTGATGCTTCCATGTAGTGTAAGAAAAACTGGTAAGAGGGGCTTAGTCGGGAAAGGGAGCCTCTTCAGACTGCTGGATTAGGGTATGTGTTAGACTCTGGGAACATACTGTATTTGACTGGACTCTTGGCAGTGTGTAATGCACACCCACAATTGCTGAGGTTTACAAAAAGAAGGTTACCTAGAGCCCGTTCATAGGTATGAACTGTGCTGCGTCATAGAATTAGAAAGGTACACACTGTATTGGAGAATGGTATTCCTTTCTCCAATGTGCTTAACACACTCCCTTAGACGATTCCACAGAACTGCACAACCAAGTTAGGAAATTCAATTGCTGCTAAAAAAAAGAACTCAATTCTGACAATGGAATGGAATGATATGTGATATGTATTTCACAAGCTACTCTCGTTGCAATCCTATCCACATTAACTGATGACTAATATTAAAAGACTTATTTTACATGAGTCTTCAAAAAACTAATTAGTAGCTCACAGAGGTAGCAAGAACTGAAGTGGGAGCCAAGTACCACTCTCCTCACGCCTGTAATCCTAGCTACTCAAGAGATGGGAGGATTGCAGTTTGAAGCTAGCTGAGAAGTCTGTGAGATTCTTTTGTGTGTCTGTATGAGAGCCAGAAGTGGACACATGGGTCAAGTAATAGAATTCCAGCCTTGAGCTAAAAAGCCAAAGAAGAACTCAAGGCTAGGAGTTCAAGCCCCAGTATCACCAGCCTCCTCTGAAGAAAAAAGGAGGAGGAGAATGAGGAGGAGGAAGAGGAGGAGGAGGAGGAGGAGGAGGAGGAGGAGGAGGAGGAGGAGGAAGATAGTTTTTTATTTCATGATCTATAAAGGTTGTGAGATGTCCAAGACAATAACTTGCTTTTGTTTTTTAATTTTCTTTCATATTTATATGTTCAAGTAAAGTCTACAAAGGAATTTCAGTTCCAAGTGTGAATTTATGATGGCTCACTTTCAAATGTTTTCTGTCCTTCAGACACACAAAATCTGTGAGTGAGTTGTGCAGTGATTACAGAAGTTTGAACTAATGGTATATTTATTCTATTGTTACACTAGTGTAACAACAAGAGGAGCAGGTGGGGGAGGAGGAAGGGGAAGAGGAGAAGAGGAGGAGGCTGAGGAGGAGCAAAAGGAAAAGAAAACTGAACTGTGAATGCAACATAAAGCTGTAATTAAAAGCCTAATGAGGCTTCAACTCTTAGATTTACTATTAGACTGTGCATAAAGCAGTATATATTACTGAGTTGTTGGAAGCATTAAATAATGTTTGATTTTTCAAACATTGGGCATTTTGAGGCACATAATATTCAATGAAATGGATGACAGTATTACTATATCCCTGATGCTGGGGTTCTGTGCACACGCATATTGCAGGGAACTTTGCAAGTAAATGAGCTGCCTGGATCAGATCAGTGGGCTCTGTGAGTTCTGCTTGCAAGCTCTCATGAAGAGAATGCTAATATTGAAATTCCTACACAAAGCAATGCATACTTAAAGAAAACCAAGAGCAACAATAAAAGCAGTACGAGTATATCACATTACAATACTAGCTTTGATCATGCCTTTTGCAAGCTTACAGTCATTTCTTCTTAGCGCCATTAAACATGAATGTGGTAAAATGAAATGAACATGAACCAAATAAAAGCCAGAGACAGATTGCTCTTTATTACTTCATTAAGTCATTTACTCACAGTTACTAGAGGGCACCTGTATATAGAATGTTTTATCCCATCTATCTTTATTAATGTCTATTAATGGCAAGTGTGGGCACAAACACACACACACACACACACACACATACACGCACACACACACATTTCATGTATCTAGGCAAGAATAGTAGAAGACAGGCCTATTTCAGGTTTGAAAATCTCATGATGCTTTTTCTCTATTTCAAGTGTTCAGGTTTTCTTTGGATTATTACATTTAAACACACACACACACACACACACACACACACACACACACACAATAACCCGAAGCCTTCTACTTTAACCAATCCTGCCACTTTTGAAGTTTATGAAATATAAAACAATTACAAGTGACAATAATAAAACCTCAAAATGAATAAGACAATCCTGCTGAGTCTTAAAATACAGAAACAAAATAGTTGGGTAGCTGTTTTTCAGAGAATGTTTAAAAGTTTTCTCTGAGCCTGGTATTGTGGCTCACATCTGTAATCCTAGCTACTCAATCCTAGCTTCCAATCTTGGTTGGAAGCCAGCACACTCTTATCTCCAATTAACCCCAGAAAACTGGAAGTGGTGCTGTGACTCAAAGAGGTAGAGCACTAGACTTGAGCAATAAAGCTCAGGGGACAGAGCCCAAGCCTTGAGTTCTAGCCCCAGGAATGACTCAAAAAAAAAAAAGTTTTCTCTGAATCTTCTCAGAAGAAATGAGTAAAAATGGCCAAGAGACACAGGAATGAAAAAGAGTTCAACTTCTCTAGGCACAAGGGAAATGCAAATCAAAGCAAAGCAACATTGAAATTCCACTTCACCTCAGTTAAAATTGTTATTATCAAGAAAATGAAAGCTTACAGATGTGGGCAAGGACATGGCCAAAAGGGAACTCTAATACACTATTGGTGAGAATGTAAACTTGCTTAATCACTTCAGAAAGCAGTGTGGAAATTCCTCAAAAAATTAAACAGGCCTGGAGCATGGCCTTGTGGTAGCATGCTCACCTAGCATGCATGAAACGCTGGGTTCAATTCCCTGGAACGACATACAAAGAAAAAAAACAGAAGTGGTGCTGCAGCTCAAGTGACAGAGTGCTAGCCTTGAGCAAAAAGTGTCTAAGGACAGTGCCCAGGCCCTGAGTTCAAGCTCCCAGACTGCCCCCCCCCCAAAAAAGGAAAAGAAAATAAAATAGACAAAACTACCCTATGAGCTAGAAATTCCACCCATGGACATTTGCCCAAAAGATTATAAGCCAGGGCCCAGAGTATGGGCTAGTGGTAGAGTACTTGCCTAACATGTGCAAAGTCCTTAGAGCACTAGCCTTGACAAAGCCAAAAGGCAGTGTCCAGGCCCTGAATTCAAGCACCAAGTCTGACCAAAAAAAAAAAAAAAAAAAAAAAAAAAAAAATATATATATATATATATATATATATATATATATCAGAATACAGGAAAGCCACCAGCACAACCATAGTTATTACAGCCTTATTCACCATAGCCAAGGTATGGAATCAGATCATGATGTCCTTCAATGGATGAATGGATCAAGAAAATGTGGTATATAGGGGCGGGGAGTTTGGCCTATTGGTAGATGTGTTTGCCTAACATGCAGGAAGACCGAGGTTTAATTCCGCAGCATGACATACATAGAAAAGAGCCCGAAGTGTTGCTGTGGCTCAAGTGGTAGAGCTCTAGCCTTGAAAAAGCCCAACAAGTGCTCAGGCCTTAAGCGTAAGCCTAGGAGTGGCAAAAGAAGAAGAGGCAGAGGAAGAAGAAAAGAAATGGGAAGACTAAAAATTTGTGTGTAGGGGGGTGGGGGTGGGGGGAGAAGGGTCATGGGGCTTGAACTTGGCCTGGGCTCTGTCCCTGAGCTCTTCAGCTCAAGGCTGAAGGCCATATCCTTGAGCCAAGCCCCAGCTTCCCATTTTCTGGAAGTTAATTGGAGATAATAGTCTCAGGTCCTTTTGTGCCCAGGCTGGCTTTGAACCTTGATCTTCAGATCTCAGCCTCCTGAGTAGCTAGGATTATAGGCATGAGCCACTGCACCCAGCTAAGACTTTAAAAATTTGTGTTAAATGAGGTCAGGCCCAGAGTGACAAAGGATCCATGTTTTCTCTTAAATGTGAACGCTAAGTTTAGCTTACAAACTCATAAATAAACCCATTTGGTGGTGTGCAAATATATTCAAATGTATTAACTGAAATATGGTAGATTCAAGGGACATCTCAAATAGTGTACTGTCATTCCTTAGAAAAGCAAAATCAAAGTTCAGCAAAATAAAACACCAGGAAGCAGCCCAAAGGAGTGGGGAGGGGTTAAGGGGGAAAGGGTAGAGGAGAATACAAGTCAAGAATCCAATGTATACTCAACAAAATTAAGAAGATCAGGGAAAGGAGTTGGTGGGGGAGATGGTGTGAATGAAAGAGGTAACTCGATCAAGATATTGAATTCATAAACTGCTTGGTTAAATGGCAACTCCTTTGTATAAATACTTTATGATCAAATTAAAAAAATAAAACAAGGGACTGGGAGTTTGGCCTAGTGGTAGAGTGCTTGCCTAGCATGCACAAAGACCCGGTTCGATTCCTCGGTACCACATACATAGTAAAAAAAGAAGCCAGAAATGGTGCTGAGGCTCAAGTGGTAGAGCTCTAGCCTTGAGAAAGTCCAAGGACAGTGCTCAGGACCTGAGCTTGAGGCCAGGACTGGCAAAAAAGAAAATAGAAAAAATAAAAAATAAATAAATTAAAAAATGATAAAAAAAATAATAATAAAGATAAAGGAAACCAGAAGAGGCATGGGAGTTGATGAGAAATGTGCTTGGTTGTGGTGAAGGTTACAATGCATGGCTCAACACTGATTGGCTAATGTCTCTAACCCCAAATGAACTTCAATGATTTGCCAAGTAATACAATATTTTCATTTCTTTACAAAAGGAGTTTTCTCTGCATGTCTAAACTCCTTGGTTAGATTTTGCTTCCCACTCCATTTCTGGATGTAGCAATTTTCTGAGGAATAGGAGGTGACTGCAACTCACAAAAAACTTTCTGAAAATATTAGTTCAGGACCAAAGCTGTCTATAGAAAGGGCCCTTACATAAGTAAACTCTCACTCTTAAGTAGCTTTTAATAATTCACGTCAATCTTTAAAGACTTTCTCTTCAGCTTTGTCTGATTTATCAATATTATTCACTTGAAAATATAAAACTAAGGCTGGGTTAAACTTCTTTGACATAATTGGGGCCTCAGGAGACCACGCAGAGGCATTCCATTGAGATGACTTCAAATAATTTTCACGTGAATGGCTAAAGTGCAGAAATGTATAATTTATTAGGATTTAAATAAACCACAAGGTCAAAACTATTGGTAGAAAACATTCAAAAAATAAAGTTATAACTCAAAGAAATTAAGTCCTGTGTATAAAACTCTTCACCATCCTTAATATTTCAGAGAAAGACATACTGATAATTCTTTAATAAGAGCATGTGTGCTTTTAAGATCCAATGATTTAAGAAATACTTTTCAAAACACATGAAATAATACAATTTTATTTCTAAGAAGAATCACCTTTCTAAAAATCAAGTACTATGTCAACAGAACATGATAATCATTTTCTTTTGCCCCAATGATGTCCCTTGTAAAGTCACCATCCTGGAAATGTTCCTATGCTTATACCCTTTGGCAAGAATAAAATATGTGCCATGGAAACTATTAGATCATGCCTAGTTTTCTCATGGGCTGTCCCTTGAAGCTGATTATATTTTCTTTTTCTTTTTCACTTGACAATTATTACCATAAAAATGACTAATCAATAAACATTTCTTAGTTGCCAAAATAATAACAGAAATCTACAAGGATTTATAGTAGCATTGCTAAAATGAAAAAAAAATCAAACATATAATCGAACAAATAAAAATCAAATAATTCTAAACAGAATCATGATATGAACATAGGTTTTATTCACAGATAACATATATTTTTTAAATCTATGGCATAAATATAACTATAAACAACACTGCTGTTCTCAGCACTTTCTGGTCAGTACAGTATATGAAAACATCATCAAATTAAAGCATGTAAACTTATTTATATACCACATGATTTTTTTTCTAATGCCAAGGTTAAAAGGAAGAAGGCACCAGAAATATTGAAAACTACAAAGAAGCAAGGTAGAAATAACTGGGAGATTACCATAATTCAGTTTGCCACAGGAAAAATATTTAAGATAAATTGAAAATAAAATAAACATAGGTTGTGATCTAGCCAAATTGCTGTGCAATGAATCAAATTGGTTGGCTGTACATGGTGGAGGTCACAGAAAATTGTTACTTTAGATTGTTTCTCCACAAATTAGCATAAATGAACTCCAATCTCTGATTTCTAATATGTGACTGAAAACTATGCAATTGTTCCCCCAGGGGTGCTCTAGTCACAGTCTTAGGCAGAAGAGATAGATGGAGACAGGATGACAGTGTTTGACAGACACTAATAAAAAAGATCTGTGACATTCTACATAGTTGCAATATTCTATTTCATTAGCAGTAGTAGAACACAGAGGTTAAGGACACACACTCTGGAGTCAGACTTGTGTTCACCTCCTCCGTCCCACTACGGAAGGCTGTGTGACTCAGAAGCCTCTGGTTATCTCCAAAATTAAGTTTTCAAAGTTAACTAGGAAGGAGGGACCCTTACTTAAGGCTGTTGTTGACATTGAATAAAGACCAGGCCAATGGCCCATTACCTGGGCTACTCAGTCTGCCTTCAATAAATGACAGTTCCTGTGATATTATCGACTCTAAGTAATGCCAGTGTTGTTACATTAAAAAAACAAAACACCTCCCCAAAGACAAGTCACGGACAAGAAGTTTAGCGGAAGTAACATTATTTCCATGATTAATGATATTACTTAGCAGCCTCAATGGCTATTTTCTAAGGACTTATGAAGAGATCACAATTTTCTCATTGACCTCTTCCCAATATTTCTCTTCATACTTTTCAGAACTGTTATACTTACTCAGTCACATGTCTATCCAACATTCAGTGGTACAACAATGCATAGAAATCAACCCAGCCATCTACAGCCAACTCACTCTCAGACAGACATGGGAGCAAAGAGGGCCTCTTCAATAATGATGATGAGTGCAATCCCAGCACTCAAGGCTGTGGCAAGAGATTGAGTTTGAGGACAGTGTGGGCCACCTATCAAGAACTCAACTCCAATGAAGAAGAGGAACAAGAAAAGGAGGAGGAGAAGGAGAAGGTGGAGGAGAGGGGAAAGAGGAGACAAAGACAACATAGTGTCAGGAAAACTGGATATCCATATGAGTAAGAATGAACTGACTTCCATGTTTCACAATATGTAAGAATCCACCCAAAGGAGATCAAAAACCTAAAACTATATACAAAAAGCATCACAAAATGAATCAAAGAGCTAACATTATGAAAGTATAAAAAAATATAGGGGAAACTCTTCAGGACACTAAAGCAATGGACTTTTGGGCTAAGCATAGGCAACTAAAGAAAACAGACAAATGTGATCATATGAAATTAATAAACATCAGCGAAACAAAAAAAAAACCAATCAGCAAGCTGAGTATTGGTGGCTCACACCTGTAATCTTAGCTACTAAGGAGGCTGAGATTTCAAGATCTCAGTTCTAAGCCAACTTGAAGAGGAAAGTCCATGAGACAATCTTCAATTAGGTAGCAAAAAGACAGAAATGGAACTATGGCTCAAGTGGTAGAGTGCCAGCCTTGTGCAAAAAAAGTTAAGGAACAAAACTTAAGCTCAACCCCCAGTATAGACACAAAAGAGGAAGAAAAGAAGGAAGGAAGGAAGGAAGGAAGGAAGGAAGGAAGGAAGGAAGGAAGGAAGGAAGGAAGGAAGGAAGGAAGGAGTCAACAGAGTAAAACACTGACTAAAGAATGAGAGAAGATATTCACAAAATATTCACTTGATGAAGTATTACTATCTAGACCACATAAGACCTCAAAAAATTCAGCTGGACACTGATGGCTTACACCTGTAATCCTAGCTACTCAAGAAGTTGAGATCTGGAAAATGGAGGTTCCAGCTAGCCCAGGGAGAGAAGTCTATGAAACTCCATGTCCAGTTAACCACCCCACCAGCCAGACTGCAGGTAGTAAAGTGCCCGCCAAGGAAGCCAAAGTGCAAAACCCTGAATTTAAACTCTGATACAGTAAAGAACAAAACGCTGTCATTTCCAACAGGAAAATATTACATTAAGGGAAATAAGGTCACACAGAAAGACCAGCTCACATACTTTTCTCTCTGTGGACAGTAACTGAATGGATTTCAGAGAAGAGAATAGGAATTACTGGAGGACAGGATGAGTAGGGAGGGAGAGTTTGGATAATGGGTACCAAAGCACAGATAGTAGTAATAAGTTCTAGTGTCACAACTTATAGTAATGTGGGCCTAGTATGCAACACATCCATATTTTACAAAGGATGAGAGGGAGGACCTTGAAGCTTCCTAATATTAAGGAATACAGAGAGGTGGAGTATAGCGCAGTGGCAGAGCCACAGGTTATTATAAACTGAGCCCCGAATCCAACCCCCAACAGCATAAAATAAACACATGCAAACACACGCGCATGGAATTATCATTTACTTGGTTTGATCAAGTATACCCTATATATGTACTGAAACATCAAAATTTACTTCATGCCAGACACTGGTGGCTCATTCCTATGTAATCCTAGCTACTCAGAAGGCTGAGATCTGGGGGGCCGGGAGTTTGCCCTAGTGGTAAGAGTGCCTGCCTAGAATGCACGAAAACCCGGGTTCGATTCCTCAGTACCACATACATAGAAAAAGCCAGAAGTGGTGCTGAGGCTCAAGTGGTAGAGCTCTAGCCTTGAGAAAGTCCAAGGACAGTGCTCAGACCATGAGCTCAAGCCCAGGACTGGCAAAAAAAAAAAAAAAAAAAGAAGAAGAAGAAGGCTGAGATCTAGGGAAAGCAGTTAAAGCTAACTGGGGCAAGAAAGTCCATGAGACTCTTATCTCCAATTAAGTACCAGAAAAACAGAAGTGGAGCTGTGGCTAAAAAATGGTAGAGCACAAAGAGGCTCGGGGACAGCATCCAGGCACTGAGTTCAACAGCCTTCTGCTCTTTCTGAGTAGTTTATTAGAGATAAGAGTGTCAAGACTTCTCTGCCTAGTTGGCTTCAAACTGTGATCCTCAGATCTCAGCCTCCTGAGTAGCTGGGATTATAGGTGTGAGCCACCAGCACCCAGCAGAAAAAATTCTTATTTCAACCAATAAAAATAATTTAAGATATAAAGTGTGTTATCTGTACTTCTGATTAATAGATATAGCAACTATTCAAGACCATTTTTCTTTTCTTTTCTTTTCTTTTTTTTTTGCCAGTCCTGGGCTTGAGCTCAGGGCCTGAGCACTGTCCTTGGACTTTCTCAAGGCTAGAGCTCTACCACTTGAGCCTCAGCACCACTTCTGGCTTTTTTCTATGTATGTGGTACCGAGGAATCGAACCCGGGTCTTCATGCATGCTAGGCAAGCACTTTAACCACTAGGCCAAACTCCCGGCCCTCAAGACCATTTTTCTTACTATAAAAAAGATGAAGAAAATTATTAGTCTAGCAAAAGAAAAGCCAATAATATTGTTTAAAGATCACCAACTTCTCCAAGTCCTTAGTTCATAGAACTGTGTATTAAACTAATTTTGTCATGAATGTGAAATAGCAATATTTATTAGGAGTATGTGTTGCAGAAGTGAATTTAGTGGCACAATGTCAAAATATGTATTATTTTCTTACAGACATCGAAACTGATTTGTTCTGAATGGCTAATGGCTAAGGTGAAGTCTAAATTAAGTACAGCATTAAATATGAAGCAAGAAAAAATTTCATTTATTCATATGTTTAAACAGTTGCAGTTGTGTGGACTTCACAAATTTTTATATCCACACATGCCCCCCCCCACACACTCATACCTAATTTCTGTAAAGTGACTTGAATTGCAAAAAAAGTAGCACCAAGTACACTGACATTCCCTTATCTTCTTAAGATAAGCAATGTCAAAAGTACACAAACTCCAAACAAGCTATTACCAGGCATGGGTGGCTCAGGACTATAATCTTAACTACTCAGAGGGCTGAGAGGGTCAATATTCGAAGCCAGCCAGGGGAAGGAAAACCCATGAAACTCTTCTTCCCAATTAACCAGAAAAAAAAAAGCAGAAAGTGGAGGTATGGCTGCCTTGAGTGGAAAAGCCAATCCCTGAGTTCAAGCCCCAGTAGTGGCATACACACAAAAAAGTTGTCTATATTTTTTTTTCTTTGTGGGTCATGGGTAACTCAGCCTGAGCACTGTCCCTGAGCTCTACAGCTCAAGGCTACTGCCCTACCCTTGAGCCAAGCCCAACTTCCACTTTTCTAGAGGTTAATTGCAGGTAAGAGTCTCAGGTCCTTTTGTGCCCAGGCTGGCTTTGAACCTTGATCTCAGCCTCCTGAGAAGCTAGGATTACAGGCATGAGCCACTATGTCCAGCTAAACGTCTATTTTAAAAACGATAAAATTTTCTTTAGGTTCAAGAAAGAGTAACAAGTAATTAGTTTAAAAACTTGCATTTCTACTTTAAAGATGAAAGGCCAACTTCAGGCTATTTCTGTAAGCAAAATAAATATGTAAGATAAATATAATATTTTATACCACATATATACATTTTTACAGGCTGTCAAAGTAAGAAAGATAATGACTTCAAATGCAGCTCATAACTCAATAGGCTATTTTTCTAAACTGCAAAAGGTTAAAAATGGTCCCAGACAAGAATTTTTTACTTAATAAAAAGTGTCCTTCCACACTGTTATGCAATAGAATAAAAACATCAAGCATGTGTATTGCATAGAAACTAGGGACTGTTACATAAACTTTTGGTTGCTGTATCCTGGGTAATAATGCAAAATGTGTCTCATATTTGTGACGTGCTGTGAGAATACTCAGCCACTGCTGAGACTAAATTTTACCTTTTGGTGCCCCCTACAGACTCTAAAGGCTAAGCACAATCCTAACAGTAAATTCTTATGTGTGTGTGGGGGGGGGGGGGGGGTAATTCAGGGCTAGAACTCAATACTTTGTGCAGAAATATATGTATACATAGGTAAAAAGGCAGCGCTTGATCATGTAAGCAGCCTCAATCTGGTAATAAAAATCATCATCAAGCACAAAAGTAATTTGGACAAGGCCTGTATTTGTCCTATCACACTTAAAACTAGTAGGAGATATGCAATGTCACACAAGAGCTGTTGGGAGAAATGACTTTAAAAAGGACGTCCACCATTATCGGACTGTAAAGAAGCCATGCGAAGAATTTTACTCACAAATTGCTTTAGAAAGGGGTGAGGGTTAAAACTGATATGGGGTGAGTTTGATGAGACTATATATCTATGTATGCATGTGTGCATGCATGTCTATATATGTGTATAGAAATGGTACAATGAAGTCCTTATACAACCAAAATGTGTTTGTAAAATTTGAAAATAGTTTTATCAACAGAAAAATGCAGTGATTATTTCTACCCCTCTTCTGGAAAATAATTGGGTAAACAACAATTGGAAAATGTAAGAACTAATGGATCAGGCAAGCAAGTAACTCACATGTGTAATCCTATGTACCCAGTAGGCTGAGATCTGAAGAACTCAGTTCAAAACCAAACTGTGAGACTTATGTCCAATTAACCAGCAAAAAGCTGGAGTGGAGATGCGGCTCAAATAGTAGAGCATCAGCCTTCAGCAAAAAAGCTAAGCAACCGTGATTAAGGCATGGAGTTCAAGGTACAGTATTGGCACACACACACACACACACACACACACACACACACACACACACAAAATAAAACTAAAGCATCAGGACAGCTCAGTAGAGCTCCTCCAGAAAGTGATTAGAAACTGAAATGATGTAAGGCCACATTACCAAACCTCAATGAAAGCTGTTGACCCCAAGGGATGGGGGTGGGGGGCAGAAAGCAATAGAGGGTGATTCTGAGCAAAGCATGGCACATGTATGTGTGAGACACCATAATGAAGCCCTTGGATGCAATTAATACAAATTAAAAAATAAATGACAGGAGAGTAAAACAGACTCAGAGGGGGCAGACAGTAACGTGAGGGTGGAGGCCTAAGAAAGAAGGGGTACCAATGTGTGAAAAGTAATGCACCTACTATCTGGCGAATGTAACTGTAACCCCTCTATACATTACAATAAAAATGCAAATTAAAAATAAATGTAAGAGGATGAGGGTGGTGGGGATTGTTATTTTGCATGTAGAACAAAAACAACAATGAAACTGTTTTAAGAAAAGTGAGTGGGATGGGGGAGGAGTAACATTGATCAAGATACATTGTATACATGTGTGGGAATGTTAGAATGGAATCCCCTTGTACAATACATGCTAGGAAAAACAAAAGGCGGGGCACTGGTGGCTGGCAGCCCTGACATGTGTTACTCAAGAGGCTGAGATCCAGAGGAATACAGTCCAAAGGCAACTCCATCTTCAAAATAACCAGAAGGGGAGAGGAAGGGTGCAGTGGGCACTGTAGGCATAGATTCTGCCAAAAAACGTTCCAACCACCCACCCTTATCAATTAAAGCCCTAATATTTTAATTTTTAGTATTGTTTTATCAGCCCTGCTAGTTTTTAACCAAATTAACTGAATAGGGCAGAAAAGTCTGTGAAATTCCATCTTCAAATTACCCACCCACGTGGGCAGGGTGGGTAGGGGGAAGTGCCAAAATTCCAAGCCCCCAATTAAAACCCTAGAACTCGGTTTAAAAATCAATCAATCAACTAAGCCAGGCAATAGTGACTCATGCTTCTAGGTAGCTACTTAGAAGGCTGAGATCTGAGGATTGTGATTAAAAGCCAGAAAGTCCATGAGGCTCTTATCTCCAGTTAACCACCAGAAAACCAGAAGTAGAGTTATGGTTCAAAGTGGTAGAGCACTAGAGCCCTGAGTGTAAGCCCCACAGTCGACCAAAAAAAAGAAAAACAAATTGAAGTCTCATTTTCATCTAGAACAGCTAACAGACCTTCTCATGCTTGCACTAAAGGTGATAATTTGTGGTACTTATTGATTGCTACAACCACCACCACCACCAAACTAGAAATACCTTGAGAGCACCTATCAAACACCTATCTGACCTTAATTTCACCTGTATCAAATCACCTATCTCAGAATACTGGATGGTTTCATTAACCCAAGGTTGATTACAGAAAGGTAAGAGGACAAATGGCAGGCAATCTTGTTGGAAGGAGATCCCCTTTAGAAGAAACGAAGGTAATTTATAATACATGCAATGGCAATATCAGCTTTGATGAGTTCATCATGACTGGCTCTGTAAATATATCTTTGGGATGTTTAAAAAAAAAAAGGCCTACAAAACAAGGTTTGCCCAGTGTTGGTCCCATTTGGTGTAAAAACAACCTTGACTATCATTGAAAAAACACCATAAAGTGTCGTGTTCACTAAATCCTATCTGAACAGGAAGTAGGCTTTAGTGGCTGTATCTTTATCATTTATCCCTGGCTTTAGCACAAATCAGTAAAAAAGTCATTTCTGTTCATTTGAGCTCCATTTTAGCAAGACATTTGCCTATTTTTTTTTTTAAACTCAGTGTCTGGGGGCTGTCCCAGGACTTTTTTTTACTGAAGTGACTGCTCTACTCGAGCCACAGCTTCACTTTTAGGTGTTTTGGTGCTTCATTGGAGGAGGTTTTTTTCCTGTGTGTTTAACAATGATCCTTCAATCTCAGCCTCCTGAGTTGTTAGGGTTACAGGTGTAAACCACCAGTGGCCAGTTGAGCCACTTCACTTCCAGCTTCTTGCTGGTAATACAAGTCTTACCGTCTGGCTTTAAACCGAGCTCCTCAGATCTCCTGAGTATTTAGGATTACAAGCGTGAGCCACCAGTGCTTGGCTGATCCATTTTTCCAACTGTTTTTTACCCAATTCTCTTCCAGAGTGGAGCTGGAAATCACTTGATCATTCTGCACATTTTTGCTGATGAAATTACTCACCACAATTACATTCAGAATGCCTGCTCCCTCCCAAAGTAAGAGATAAGATTTAGATATGTACAATCTATTCAAAAAGCTACACATAGCTTTCCCTTTACATACTATACACAGTATGAATAAAACTTACTTGAAAAAAAAAAGCAGAATTTGGGGCTGGGAATGTGGCTTAGTAGTAGGGCTTACCATGCAGGAGGCCCTGGGTCCAATTCTTTAATACCACATAAACAAACAAAAAAAAGCAGCATTTACTATAGTATTTTCTTTTCTTTTTTTTCTTTTTGCCAGTCCTGGGCTTGAGCTCAGGGCCTAAGCACTGTCCTTGGATTTTCTCAAGGCTAGAGCTGTACCACTTGAGCCTCAGCACCACTTCCGGCTTTTTTCTATGTATGTGGTACCGAGGAATCGAACCCGAGTCTTCATGCATGCTAGGCAAGCACTTTAACCAGTAGGCCAAACTCCCGGTCCCAACTATAGTATTTTCTTGAATATGCTGAAACGTAAGAGCAATTCTCCTTGGGTAGTGCATAATTACTTGAAGTAGAATATTAATATGCATGTATTTAAGGCCAGGCATGGCATTTTCTTACTCAGGAGGCAGAGATCAAGTCTCATGATTAACAGCCAGTCTGGAAAAAAGTTAACCAGATCCCAATGTCAACAAACAAGCCAAGTGGACATCTCAACTGTGCAGCACGTATGTGAACTCTTACATGTCATGGAAAGAAAGAAAAAAGAAAAAAAAAAAAAAGAGCAGGGGATCCAAGGCAAGATTCAAGTGGTAGAGAACTTGCATAGCAAACTCAAAATTCTGATTTCAAATCTCAGTACTGACACAAATTAAAAAATTAGTAGTTTTTAAAACAACAGCTTAGGTGATGGTATATTTTCCTTTCCTTTCCCATCACCACCCAGTCCTTCATGTGAGGATCTCAGATTTGTTTCTCCATACAACCCTTCATAACACTTATATGTTTAATTTTTTTTAAAACCAATCTTTTGCCTTGAACTCAGGACCTGGGCACTGTCTCTGAGCTACTTTGCTCAAGGCTAGCACTCTACTATTTGAGGCACAGAGCCACTTCTGGATTTTTGTTTATGTGACACTGACACTAAGCTACATTCCCAGCCTAACTTTAAAGAATCCTTTACCAGACTTTCCCTTTGTACCCCAGATTGCTCTTGGATTCTCAATACTTGAAGTTCGAAGGCCCTAAAAACCTTGGCTTTCATTTCCCACTCTGCCCCAAGCAATTCTATTGGGTATCTACAGCCAGAGGCTTTGAACTCCATACTGAGGGGTACTCATACGTCCATGAATCCAACACAAAACATACAGCCCGACCTAGTATTCACAAACAAGCACGCGTGCATGCACACGCTCGCACACACACAAACACACGCACACATTTCCTTTCTTCCAGAACAAGCCAGAATTACAGCTCTTTTAGTGATTGTTATAATTTTTGGAATGGTTCATAAGTTTTCTGATTTTTTTTTGAATTTTAATATTTTCATCTTTTTGCTTTTTTTTCCCAATTGTGAACCATTCCATATTGCATCTTTATTGCAAAAGTCAACATGCTTCTTAGAAATTCAGATTGTAATTGATAAAACAAACATTACATATATGAATTTAAATGTATAAACAGTTAGAAATCCAACAATATCTCCTATTATACTATTACACAAGTTCACAATTTTGTAAAAACTATAATACAGGCATACTATACATCAAGAGGAACCACTATTCCTTTTCACATGATTTTTTTCTTTTTGAAATAATGATCCATCACCATGGGCCTTTTTCAATCGTAACAAGACTGGTTCCCGATTTTTTTCCTCTTAGCTGCTGACAAAACTTTCTCAATGTTCCATAAAGAAACAGAGGGAAATTTCCATTCTTTGGGGTTACGTTTGTAGGCTCGGGTAGAAATCTATCTAGTAAATCAGACTGACCTAACCAGATTAGTGGCTGTTGTTGCTGATCAGCTACTTGTAAAAGGTATCATATACATTAAGAACAGCAGAATTTGCCTCTGATGCTGGAAGTTACTTTTGTAAATAAAGACATGAAGAAAACAAGTCATGGTAGCTATTCACCTTTAAGAGAAACCTAACAGTTGGGGACTAACTGGAAGGTAGGGTAAAAACAATCCCAAAGTGAGGAGGGGAGTGGAGGGGTCAATGTGTATGTATGTACATAGACAATCTATATTAACTTGGGATTTTATCATATAATTAATCCATACTTTTAATTCATTTTCAAGAGACAAACTTGTTTTAGGATTCTTAGGAAGTACATTTAAAGTATTTTAGTTCTACCTAAGGTATACTGAAAATTCAAGTTTTATACAAAGGACTGTAAACCTTAATTAAAAAAAAAACACAAAAAACACAACTATCTGCTCTTCCTTTCTGTACCTTTCTCTTTCATTCCCTGTCCCCAATAACTAAAGAGTCAAACAAATCCTCAACTCTCTCTATAGTCAATGTAGTAAGATATTAATTTTGAGGTTAAAAATCATATGAAAAGGAATTTCATTCTGTCAACTGTCTACTGAAAATTTTCTTACAGCTCCATTAATTTACTGTAATTCTCAGTTCCCAAATACAAAAATACAACAATTCTTATTGAAATCTATACGCTGGTAGTTTTAGTACACAAAAGAAAAAAAAAACCCAAACAAATTATTTACAAAATTATACAGTTTAAGAAAAAACTTTGTACAAAAAATATATAAATCCTTTGTTCCCTCTATCACGCTTAAACTGTTAGGACTCAAAATATTCACCACAATGAATCTTTCAAAATATATACTGACTGAGCCACAGACATTAGGAAAATTTCATTAGAGTCGATGGAGGAATAAGGAGCAAGATTGCTTACTGTAGGTTCCCCATTCTTCATTTGCGCTTATTTTAGTGTCAGTGCAATCAGAAAACACAGTAACTTAGAAACAGGTCCTTATTATGAAGGGAGTACATGAACTTAAAAGATCCTGTTTTGAGACCTCATCCCGGGGGGAAGAGGATGGGCAGAATATGGGATTTAACCTCTTGTAACTAAGTCAATCTATAGTCCTGATGGTTTTAAGTTTCTTAGTGAAGAGTTTCTATTGTGAGAAAGTCTACCTCAGGAAAGAAAATCCTTGCTATACTGATCACCAAGAACACTGAAGCCAACAGGAAGTTTCAAATTGTTATACCACCACACACATTAAAAACACAGATGTATATATCTTTGAAAAAAGTGACATCCTATGTACATTAATCATTTTATTTCCCCAGGGGCCAGAAAAGTGTAGTGTTGCTCCTCTGCTTTTCCATCTAACATTCAGAACACAAGGACGTAAATTTACATATATATTTTACTTAACAGATACTCTATACAGTGTACAGTGAAAGTACACACAGTAAAGGAAACTGCCTACTGAAGTATGCATATGTTTATGAAAAGCAACAAGCTACAAAATTAGGAAAATATAAGATCATCTGACCACTGTCAAGTTAGAACTCCACTTATTACTGGCACACCAGTATCCTCCCCACCCACTCCCTCCAGGTGCTTCAACATCATGGTTTAAATTTAATTAAAGAATTTTAGACACTTTTTAATCCTTTTGTGTAATGATAACTAAAGTTTTAAAAGGAAAAAAAAAAAAGGCTGGCACTTTCCTCCCCTAAAAATCCTTCCTTTATTCTCATCAAAACATCCCTTATTTATTGAAGTGTTAGTATAAACCTCTTAATGAGGTATGATTCTGGGCAGCCCTGTAAAAGCACTTTATCTCTAATTAGGCCTATTAATAAAAAGGGATAAGGAAGAAAAGAAGAATTCAAAGGAGGCAATAGGTACAAGCCTTCTACATTTTGAGCTTTAAAAAGGGGGATGGGGAGACCAACTGTCAAAGCAAGGGGTGGGAGGCAGCGAAGTTTGCAGTTAACACAGAGAGGGGAAGGCCGACAGCCTGCAGCACTGATGGACAGTGTTAGTTGGGATTTTCACTGGCAAACTACTACACAGGAAAAACTCTGAAAACATCTTGACGTTGAATACAAATTAGACTCTACAATTTTAAAAAAAATTAAATTTACTTCTCTTCCAAAACATCTCTTGAAAGCAAAGGGCATTTTAATTACAAATATCTCCTGTCTGACGACCCATTCATAATAGGTGAGTTAAGAGATTCCAGGCAATTTTGACATTTAATGAAATTTTATCAGCAGATTATAATAAAAATAAGATTTCTGAACACCCTGTCATTTACATCATAATCCAACACCAACAGCAACAAAAACAGGCGGTGTGGAAAGTAAGGCTCTAGATCCATGTCATTCCTGCGGGTCTTCACAACTGTGTAAGTCACTAGGCCTTTGGTGCTTTAATATCATGTACAATTATGAGATGTGTTTAAATAGCAAAGTTGCTGTCCTTAAACCTATTGTGTTGAAAAGAAAAATAAAATTTTTTTTGGCTCATTGACTTCTTTAAATAATTTTAAAAAGTTGTTCTTCTAAACAATATTCCTAAAAATTATACAGCTTGCATCAGATTTCATCTTCGCCATGAACGAGACTCATATTCATCTTCATCTTCATCGTCATCATCATGCAAGAACAAATCTGAGGTTTCTGTTTCCTGAAGAAATGAAGGTACATGAACATTAGGTGAAACAGGCTAGATTTACAACAGAACAGCTTCTTTTAAGGCAAAAACAAAAAGACCCAAAATTAATTAATGGCACATCTTTATGGAGCACAGGGTGATATTTTGATATAGTTAAACATCATGGATTAATCAACTCAGTATCACAGAAGATTTTTTAATTTTTGTGAGCTAATAATACTCATCACACAAAACACTCCTTCCCCTCTAGCTATGTTGAATTATACAATATTGCTAACTATAACCATTCCCTGTGCAACAGAATAATAGAACTATTCTTCGTGTCTGTTCAAACAATCTCTCCTATCCTGAAAATACATTTCTTAATGGATATGAATTCTTGTCTTCTGTTTATCTAACATCAGGGGCATGAAGTAAAAATAGGCTGGATACAAGAAATTATAGAAAAGAAGCAACACTAATAAAAACTAAGACTGATTTTTATTCCATTATCTTAAAAATGAGAAAAATCATCAAGGGTTGGGAGTTTGGCCTAGTAGAGTGCTTGCCTACATATACACTAAGACTGGTACCAGATACATAGAAAAAAGCTGGAAGTCGTGCTGTGGCTCAAGTGGTAGAGCTCTAGCCTTGAGAAAGTCCAAGGACAGTGCTCAGGCCCTGAGTTCAAGCCCTATGACTGACCCCCCCCCCCCCCCCGCCCCAGTCTAAGTCATAGCCACATACTGGTGGCTTATATCTGTAATCTGAACTATTCAGCAGGTTAAGATCTGAGTATTGCAGTTCAAAGCCAGACTGGGCAGAAAAGTCCATAAAACCTCCATCTAACCCATCAAAAAAGCCGGAACAACAGAGCTGTGGCTCAAGTAGAGAGCACTAGCCTTGAGCACAAAAGCTCAAGTACAGTACCCAGGTCCTGAGTTCTGTCCCCCTTCCCCCAAACAAACAAACCATAAACAAAACACTAAGTATCTACAAGCATTACCAAAATGATTTTTTTCTTTTTCTGGTTCTTCAGAGTAAATTCCTCAGGATTATCACACTTGAGCCATTCTTCCAGTCCTTTTTGGCTTTTAGTGAGGTGGGTTTTTTGTTTCTTTATAGTTTGCTTTGCTTTTTTCAGATAAGAGCTCTTTTTTGGAGGGGGTGGGGGCTGGAGGGCTGGAGTTCAAGTCGTGTGACTTGAACTTTGAGCCTAGGCACTGTCCCTTAGCTCTTCAGCTCAAGGCTACTGCCCTACCCCTTAAGCCAGTGCCATTTCCATTTTTCTGGTGATTAATTGGAGATAACAGTCTCTGTAATGCCGGGCTGGCTTTGAACCTTGATTCTCAGCCTCCTGAGTAGCTAGGATTATAGGCGTGAACCACTGTGCCCAGCAAGAGCTCCTATTTTTGTCCCAAACTGGGATGAAAATATAATCTTCCTAATTTCTTAATTTCTGCCTTCTGAGTAACTGGGACTACTGGCCCAAACCACCATGACCAGCCTTTTTTCTTGCTTTTATTTTTTTTTTTTTTTTGCGGGGGGGAGGGGGGCAGTCCTGGGCTTGAGCTAGGGCCTCAACACTCTCCTTGGACTTTCTCAAGGCTAGAGCTCTACTACTTGAGCCTCAGCACCACTTCTGGCTTTTTTCTATGTATGTGGTACTGAGGAATTGAACCAAGGTCTTCATGTATGCTAGGCAAGCACTCAACCACTAGGCCAAACTCTCAGCCTTTCTTTCTTTTCTATAAAAAGAAAGAGGTACATTTCCTGTTTATGTTATATAAAATTATAGTCAGAAAATGCTTTATGAACTATAATTGCTTGACATCTGTAAGAGAATAAACTATAATAAATTATAATAAATTAATAAATTATAGGTACAAAAAATAAAAAGCAAACTAAATTCTCATATTTTAAGAGGTTGATTACTACTTTATATGCATTGAAGAAAAACCAGTATTATTTAAAACTTGTACTATTTCAAGTTAAAAAAAATATAAAGTGGGATGTGTTCCAGTTCAACTCTTGAGTTCTTGAATTTACCTCCTCTTTGACTTCTTCCTCCTCAGTTTCAGTGGATATAGATGGTACCTTGGGTTTGTGCCATGATATTTGTAGCCGGCGGTCTTTGAATTTTGACCCTTGGTTTGCAGCCTAAAATACATTTTAGATTATGTTAAGTTTACAGTCATATATACTAGTTTCTTTAAATTCTGTGCTTCTTTAAAAGTCCAATGATAGCATGAATACTCAGTATATATATGTGACAAAGTGTCTGTTAGGAGGGAACAGATGGGATTGAGGAGAATGATGAAAGGGAGATGGATCAAAAAGTGCAGTACTGGATACTAAGACAACTATGTTGAACTATAACTCCCTTGGTACAACCTTGTGAAGTTCAGGGGGAAAAAAGTATAAAAATTTAGGGAGATACTATTTGTTAACTATGGATTGCACAATCCAGAAAACAAGAAATTATTTGTAATTAAAGCAATTATATGTTCTGGTATATCTGGAATAGTGCATGATTTATGTTTAAAGTTTAGCATTTATTTTGATTTACAAGCATGAGTGATATTCTCACTCTATTATATACTATGCTGAGGTCAATAAAGTCTTTTCTAAAGCCTTCAACAGTTAACCTTTGATTTTATGATGTACATAAATAGACTCACATTAAACTTGAAAATTGGTGATTCAAAATATATATATCGGGCCCGGGAGTTTGGCCTAGTGGTAGAGTGCTTGTCCGGCATGCACAAAGACCCAGATTCGATTACTCGGTACCACATACATAGAAAAAAAAAAAAGCCAGAAGTGGTGCTGAGGCCCAAGTGGTAGAGCTCTAGCTTTGAGAAAGTCCAAGGACAGTACTCAGGACTGGCAGAAAAAAAATCATAGGCTGGGAGTATGGCCTGGTGGTAGAGTTCTTGCCTAGCATCCACAAAGACCTGAGTTCAGTTTCTTGGTACCACTTCCAAAAAAGCCGGAAGTGGTGCTGTGGTTCAAGTAGTAGAGTGCTAGCTCTGAGAAACCTCAATGACACTGCCCAGGCCCTGAGTTCAAGCCCCTGGACTGGCCCACAAAAACAAAAAAAATAAGTAAAACTAAATCACCAATCCATTTCAGGTCAGTCCACTCCACTGTATCTCTTATAGCTGTACTTATATTTGATAAGGTTATTCCACTTCCCCTTTTGAAATGCTGTTTGATAATAAGTACTCACACATTCATCTAACCTATGATTCAACATTAGACATATACTATCCAAACGCAAGGTAAAAGGGCTATTTCATTTGGTTTTGTACTGCTTTCTAAACATTTCTTTCCCATCAGTAAATTTCAATAAGAAAAGGTAAATGTTGTATTTTAAAGATCAAGCAACATAGAGCAAAGAAAAGGCATCAAAACTATCATGACAGTGAATCTCACATTATCTCTAAAGGCTTTTCTAGCAAAATTCCCACAGAATACTAACTCTGTTCTGCCACAGTCCTGAAAACTGTAACTGGTGTGTCCTTTTAATTTGCCCTTCACTGCTTCACCACCTTCTATGAAACTTGAGGCTTCAGCCCAGTCTGTCCAGGAAAAGTGAGAAACCTCATGACATACTTTTTGTAAGTTTCCAAAGAATACCTGGACCACTGTAGGATAAAGGTGTATGTATATCACTTGGACACACAAAAAGTCAACTACTGCCTGTATAGGTAACATGCTGTGACCTCAGAAAATAATTTCCAGCATTTCTTGTGAGGGAAGAATGTTTATAATCTAGTACAAAATAATCATGGCTCTTGGGACACACCAAACTGCTACCATCATCAGGTGGTATGTACAATAGACATCCTTTGCCTTTAATCCAGCCTCTCAACAAAGCCCAATTTAGAAGCTTTCCCTGCTTTTTTTGTTCCTTTCAGGACTAATTAATTTTAAATGAAAATATTTTAGAATTTATACTAAGACAAATTGATAGCTATTTGTCAATGCTGGAGTCTGAACGCAGGCTTCTCACTCGCTAGGCTGCTCCACCACAGAGCTAGTGATTCCCATCATCATACACGCCATGCACCAGGCTCGGGGAAGAGAGGAGAATTAGGGCTCGCTGAATCAACAACTATCTAAATGGTTCTTTCTCTCTTTCTTTCCTTTCTCTCTCTCTCTTTTCTTCTTCTTTTTCTTCTTTTTCTTCTTCTTCTTCTTCTTCTTCTTCTTCTTCTTCTTCTTCTTCTTCTTCTTCTCCTTCTTCCCCTCCCTCTCTCTTTATTTCTTTCTTCCCCTCCCTCTCTATTTCTTTCTTTCTTTCTCTCTTTCTCTCTTTCTCTCTTTCTTTCTTTCTTTCTTTCTTTCTTTCTTTCTTTCTTTCTTTCTTTCTTTCTTTCTTTCTTTCTTTCTTTCTTTCTTTTCCTGAAGATTGAACTCAGGGCCTGGACACTGCCCTTGAGCTTACTCAAGACTAGCACCTCTACTACTTGAACCACAGCACCATGGACTTTTTCTATGTATATGGTAATGAAGAATCAAATCCTGAGCTTCATGCATGCTGGGTAAGCACTTTACTACAAAACCCATCTTTTAAATTAGATATATTTTCTTTACCAATACCTTGGGTCTAAAAGAAGGAAAACAACATAAACCTAGAATTTGCTTTTAAAATATACAGTATAGGGGCTGGGAGTTTGGCCTACTGGTAGAGTGCTTGCCTAGCATGCACAAAGACCAGGGTTCAATTCCTCAATACCACATACATAGAAAAAAGCTCAAGTGATAGAGCTCTAGCCTTGAGAAAGTCCAGGGACAGTGCTCAGGCCCTGAGCTCAAACCCAAGACTGGCAAAAATAAATAAATTTTATATATATATATATATATATATATCTCAAATGGTTCATCCTGAAAGTGAATATATTATAAAGAGCCTGATTAAGAGTATGTAGCTCGGGGCCGGGAGTTTGGCCTAGTGGTAGAGTGCTTGCCTAGCATGCACGAAGACCTGGGTTCAATTCCTCGGTACCACATACATAGAAAAAAGCCAGAAATGGTGCTGAGGCTCAAGTGGTAGAGCTCTAGCCTTGAGAAAGTCCAAGGACAGTGCTCAGGCCCCGAGCTCAAGCCTACAACTGGCAAAAAAAAAAAAAAAGAGTATGTAGCTCATTAAAAAGTAAGGGGCTGGGTGGAAAAAAATTTAAATGAACTTGAATTCTGCTGCCCAGACCTATTTAATACAGTTTCATTTATGTACAATTTTGTATTTACTTTTATTTTAACCTAGTAAGTCAATCCCCAAATTTTTCTATTTCATTTCTCTTTCAAACTATGTTCTTTTTTTTTCATTGTCAGGAGGAGTTACAGTTATATTCCTAAGGTAGTGAGTACATTACTTCTCGAACATTGCTACCCCTTCCCATGTTTTCTACTTTCCCTCTCCCCACCCCCTTACACTACATTCTTTTGTGTGTGGGGGTCATGGGGTTTGAACTATGAGTCTGGGTGCCATCCCTGAGCTCTTCAGCTCAGAGCTACCCCCCTACCTCAGGAGCCATAGCCCTACTTCCCATTTTCTAATGATTAATTGGAGATACGAGTCTCAGTCTTTAGTGCCAGGCTGGCTTTGAACTGTGATCCTCAGATCTCAGCCTCCTTAGTAGCTAGGATTAAAGACATGGGCCCCCATGCCTGGCCTTAGACTATATTCTAAATGTCAGCAAAATACTGTAGAAAAATTAGATGGCTTTAATTTTAGTACTGATAATGTTGTGAGAATACTTTATAGACACCATTTGTATTGGCACAACTGTAATTCCTTTATGATAAATTCTTCAAAGTAGATTGCCAGATACATGGACTGGGGGGGGCGGGAGGGGGGTTAGGAGTTTAACTCAGTGGAAGAGTACAGGTTCTGAGTTCTCTCTTCAGCTCTTGGGTGTGTGTGGGGGGGGGGGGAGGGGAGAGAAGACACACCACACAAAGAAACAAGAACTCTTAAAAAAATAAAAACAAGGCCGGGAGTTTGGCCTAGTGGTAGAGTGCCTGCCTAGCATGCACGAAGACCCGGGTTCGATTCCTTGGTATCACATGTATAGAAAAAAGCTGGAAGTGGTGCTGAGGCTCAAGTGGTAGAGCTCTAACCTTGAGAAAGTCCAAAGACAGTGTTCAGGCCCTGAGCTAAAGCCCAAGACTGGCAAGAAAAATAAAATAAAATTTAAAAAAAATTTTAAAAAAATTAAAAAGAAACAAAAACAAAGAGCACAAGCCTAGAAAGCATGAGGCCCTTTCATCCCCAGTACCACCAAAACAACAAAAACAGAACACCAAAACCATAGCTCCAGAGCCTTGTACTTATACTATAGCACTAAAACCTACCTATCATCTTTTCATACAGATGTAACTCACCCATAAACCTTTAAAAGTAACAGCTGAATTTCAGAAATACTGATTTTATCTTGGATTCTGTGTCTTACAAAAGATGTTGTTTCCAGTTAATAATACTCAATTTACTAATAGTAATGCCTGAGCATTATTCAAAAACACCATGCCTGAGTAGCTATTACTGGGGTGTTTTCCTAGTACTCTAGATTACCTGGAAGCATTCTAAAAGTTACCAAAATCAGTATGCTGTTTTGTTTTAGAAGTCCTTTCCTCTTAGCTCTGTTTGCTTCTTCCACAACTGTCCAGACATAGCCCACCAGTCAGGTGAGAGCCATACTTTACACTTCACACACACCCATAAAACCCAAACATTATTAGAGGTTCTAGAACGGTTCTTTTTGCTTTTTGTAGTACTGGAGTTTGAATTCAGGACTTTGTGCTTACTATGCAGGCACTTATCACTTAAGCCCAAATCTATAAGCCCTTAAAATGGTTCTACTTTTTAGAAGAAAAAAGACAAATGTGATCATGAATTCTAGGTCAAAACTTACACAAAATACTAAATATATTTACCTACAGCAAATCTCTACTTGTATGTTTGCATACAAGGTAATGATTGCCCCTACATACAGAAAACAACTAAAATAATGTCTTCTACTTAGAAAATGTCTTACAATAAATATTTGAATAGTCTCTATCCTAGATTACTTTTTTTTTTTTTTTTTTTTGGCCCCTTTCTCTTTCTGGCCCCGCTCGCTCCTGCCCTGCTCGCTCCGGCCCGGCTAGGCCCCCTTTCTAGCTCAGGCCCCGCTCGCTCCGGCCCCGCTCGCTCCGGCCCGGCTAGGCCCTCTTTTCCAGCTCAGGCCCCGCTCGCTCTGGCCCCGCTTGCTTCCGCCCGGCTCGCTCCAGCTTGCTCTTGGCCCCGCTCGCTCCGGCCCGGCCCTGCTCCTGGCTTGCTCTGGCCCCGCTCGCTCCGGCCCCGGTCGCTCCCGCACGCTCCTGGCCCCGCACGCTCCTGGCCCCGCTCGCTCCGGCCCTGGCTTGCTCTGGCCCCGCTCGCTCCGGCCCGGCCAGCTCTCGCTTGCTCCTGGCTCTGCTCGCTCCGGCCCCTTTTCGCTCTGGCCCCGCTCGCTCCGGCCTCGCTGGCTCTGGCTCGGCTCGGCTCGCTCCCGCACGCTCCGGCCCTGCTCGCTCCGGCCACCACTCTGTTCACTTCAGCTCAGCTCGCTTCTTTCGCTCTCTGTCGCCGTCGCAGTCTCGTCTCTGCCACTTCCGGCTTGGTTGTGTATGTGGGATACTTCCGGCTTGGTTGTGTATGTGGGATACCGAGGAATCGAACCCGGGTCTTTGTGCATGCTAGTCAAGCACTTTAACCGCTAGGCCAAACTCCCGGGCCCCCTAGATTACTTTTATTTACTAAATAAAAATACCTGGAAACCATGTAATAATCCTAAAACAAAAATCAAAGGTAGCTTTGGAATGACTTATCATTACAAATGTGTTTTATGTGGAACATTATGGAACTACATACAAAGCCAGACCTACTTCTTGACCTTCAGATATGTTAAGAATTTTCATATATATATATATATACATATATATATACACACACATATATATATATATATATGGATGGACTGTGCAAAGGAAATGCTGAATACAACAGTTTTTAAGTGAGTAATATTGCTACTTAGAAAACTTACTGAGAAATGCTGAAGTAATTCATCCTTTTCCTCTTCAATGAATCCCCCAACGGTTAGTGCTTTGGGGCGGTGGTCCACGACCATGTGATTTAGTGAGCCCCTCCCTCTTGCTCCACGGCCTCGGCCTCTTCCTCGACCTTGAGAGGACATGGTCTTTCCTCGACCCACAGGTAAAATACCTAATCTTGCTGCCTAAACAATAAAAGGGAATGGAATTGTAAATGTTGTAAAGTAGGAAAGAGAAAAAATCTATTTTCTGAGATAGTAAATACAGCAAGTTAAATCTCACCTCGACCTGTAACTGATTGAGTTTTTTCCTCAGCTCTGTTGTGTCTTCTCCTGAGGACAGTCTCTTGTGGAGGTCCAGTTCTGTATCTAGTAGTTCTTTCTGGGCCTTTGGAAACATCAAGAGTAATAAGGTATTTCTTAAAATAACTTCAAAGCTCTTATCTAGAACATTACAATATACAATGACACAGCTTTGTGGGTTTTTTTTTTTTGAAAATGATGCAATAAAGATGGATGTGTCAAGTAACTTTACAGATGTAAGATTATAAAGAAAGCATATAAGACTGAAGAAAGCATTACACTCAATGGAAATACTAAGCAATATTACTGAATAAAAGAGTCATTAAAATGAGGAACCAGCCCACTCTAATGTTTTAAATAGTAAGATTTTTGCAGATTATACCTACTGTATTTGCTACTTATAAGAATGAGGCAGAAGGGCGGGGTGTTTACCCTAGTGGTACAGCGCTTGCCTAGCATGCATGAAGACAGGTTTGCAGAAGGGCGGGGAGTTTAGCCTAATGGTACAGCGCTTGCCTAGCATGCACGAAGACTCAGGTTCGATTCCTCAGTGCCACATACATAGAAAAGGCTGGAAATGGTGCTATGGCACCAAGGACAGTGCTCAGGCCCTGAGTTTAAGCCCCAGGACTGGCAAAAAAAAAAAAAAAGAAGAAGAAGAAGAAGAAAGAAAGGGGGATGGAAATAAAAGGAAAGGAAAAACTACTTATGTTCTTCCAATATCAAAAAGAAATCTTAATACAAACAGTATTTTTATTATTTGGGGAGCTTTCATTTCACTTATTTTTTGCAGTACTAGCACTGAACATGCTAACATGAACATGAACTAGCAAACGTGCTAACATGAACACTACCACTAAAGGCAGAAGCCATTCACCTGCTTCCTTTTTCCTTTGCAGCAGTACTGGTGATTAAACCAAGTTCACTGTGCTTTTTAAAAACCTATTTGGTTTGTTTGTTTTTTAATCTCAGGAATGCTAAGATTACATGCAAGTTCCAACACAAAGAAATCTTGGACAGGAGGGTACAGAGGCTCAAATAGAAGAGGTCAAGCACAGGTTTTGAATTCAATCCTTAGTAGGGGAAGGAGATGGGAGAGACAGAGAGAGATAGCTTAGGAGTAGCTTAATAATAACTTTTCAGGTAATTTTACTAGTTAATCTAGTAGATATCTAAAGGTTTCACAGTACTTTCCTAATACCAAGCCCATGTAGATGCTAATAACCCTAAACCCTATATTAAGTATCAAATTATAGGCACCTCTGTTTTTGTCTTCACTTTGGATTGTGTGGAGACTGCAGAAGATGTTTTTAATTCATCTTTCAATTGTGAAATCTTTTCTCCAAGTTCTTTCAAAGTCTTCATTATGTTTGCTCTTTCTTCTGGTTTCATGTTTTTGTTTTTTTCTAGCTTGGATATCAGCATCTACAAAATAATCAGTGAAATATAAGACTATGCTTTACTATATTATGGATAATTCTATAAATCAATTCTATACATTGATTCTCGCATGTAAATAATGTGCTCCTATATCTTACCTTTTGACATTCTATTTGTTTTTCTAACATTTCCTGTTTCTTCTTCCGCATATCTTGTTGTAGCTTCATGGCTTCCTATTCAGACCAGTAAAGAAGAAATCAGTAAATGATAACAAATAATAATGTTAACATATTCTAATAATAATAATGCTTCTATATCTTCTTAGTCATCTCTTCCTTTTTCTTTTCTTTGGTCGGTCATGTGGCTTGAACTCAGCCTGGGTATCGTCCCTGAGATTTCCAGCTCAAGGCTAGAGCTCTGCACTTTAAGCCACAGTGCCACTTCCAATTTTTTGGAGGTTAACTGGAGATAAGAGTCTCATGTCTTTTGTGCCTGGGCCAGCTTTGAATTGCCATCCTCAGATCGCAGTCTCCTGCGTAGCTAAGATTATAGATGTGAACTACTGGAGCCTGGCTAAGTCATCTTTTTAAGACAGAGTTTTCCTCCTATTACAATAATCAGCTGAGGAAGAAGCCAAGGAAGAAGTAGTAGAGCACAAGCCTTGAGCAGAAAAGCTAAATCAAGAGCGTGAGCCCTTGAGTTCAACCCCCTAGTACTGGCAACAACAACAACAAAAAACCAAACACCTGACAATAATGACTTAAGAACTCTGTCTTTCCTGTGTAAGGTAGGAAGTATTGAAAAAGTTACCTGTTTTTTTTTAAGAACTTCTTGAACATCATGAGATTTAGACCCTGAAGAAAGTTTTGAAGATGTCTTTAAGTTTGTGGAGCTATAAACTGTTTTTGGATGGCTTGGAGCTGAAAATATCTAAAAAGCAAAAACAAAAAGATAAATAAAACATAAATGGTTGCATCATTAAAATCATTTTCAGAAGAACTATTTCTACCTGGGCATTTATTTATGGCTCATGCCTATAATCCTAGCTACTCAGGAGGCTGAAATCAGAGGATCACAGTTCAAAGTCAGCCCAAGTAGGAAAATCTATGAGACTCTTATTGTCAAATTAAAACACCTACACACCAATAGTGGAGCTATGGCTCAAAGTGGTAGAGTGCTAGCCTCGAGCATTATAAACAGCTCTGGGACAGTGTCTAAGCCCTGAGTTCAAGCCCCATCAGTGACAAAAAGAAAAAAAAAAAAGATTTGCATTCTTCTGAGAACATGTGGGCACAGGCACATGGGCATGTGCATACGCATGGGTGTGCGTGTGCACACACACACACACACACACACACACAGAGTTTTGAGGATAAAAATGTCAACTTTCTGAAAAAGGAATAGAGCCAGACCCACAAACACAAGTATTGTAACTTGTGTCTCATTAGAGGAAGTTTCAGAAGGAGGGGAGAAACAAGGTTATAAAAAGTGGAAGGGAAAATGAAAAGGGAGAGGAAAGAGAGTTAAGAAAGATTATACAAGGGGTGGATATGATCAAAATACATTATATAGCCAGGTGTCAGTAGCTCACACCTATAATCCTAACTACTCAGGAGGCTGAAATGTGAGGATCTTGGTTTGAAAAGCCTGCCAGTTACAGGAAAGTCCATGAGATTCATGTCCAGTTAACTACCCAAAAGGCCAGAACTGGAGCTGGGGCTCAAGTGGTAGAGCTATAGCCTTTAGTGAAAATGCTAAGGGACAGTACCCAGACTAAGTTAGAGCCCCAGAACTAGTACATGTACATGTATACACACACACACACACACACACACACACACACAAACACACACACACACACACACACACACAAATCACATACCAAGAAAAAAGGAAAAGTGTTAAAGAAATGGACTAATAAGTACATCTTAATAAATAACTAAAGGGCTGGAGATGTGGCTTTGTGGTAGAGTGCTTCCTGAACATGCATGAGGCCTTGGGTTCTAGTTCTTGATACCACATAAACAAATAAAAATGGTTTTTTAAAACATAGCAACTAGGGCTCAGAGCATGGCCTAGTGGTAGAGTGCTTGCCTGGCATGCACGAAGCCCTGCGTTTGAAGCCCTGTGGTTCCCCGGAACCACATATACAAAAAAGGCCGTGAGTGGCGCTGTGGTTCTAGTGGCAGAGGACTAGCCTTGAGCAAAAGTGTCCCAGGACAGTGTCCAGGCCCTGAGTTCAAGCCCCAGGACTGGCAAAATTTTTTTTTAATTTTAAAATTAAAAATAGTAACTAAAACTATTCTCTTTAGCTATAGAAAAAATAATAAACTTCAGCCGGACAGTGGCTCCTTATGCCTGTAATCTCAGCTACACAGGAGGCTGAGATCTGAGGATCATGGTTTAAAGGCAGTGTGGACAGAAGAGTTTGTGAGGTTCTTATCTCTAATTATCCACCAAAAAAAATGAGAAATTTGGCTGTAGCTCAAAGTGGTAAAGCACTAGCATCACTGAACACAGAAGCTCAAGGACAGGAGCCAGAAGCATGCCTAGTGATAACGTGCTTGCCTAGCATGCATGAAGCCCTGGGTTCAATTCCCCAAAACCACATACACAGAAAAAGCCAGAAGTGGTGCTGTGGCTCAAGTGGCAGAGTGCTAGTCTTGAGCAAAGTGTCCAAGGACAGTGCCCAGGCCCTGAGTTCAAGTCCCAGAACAGGTACCAAAATAATAATAATAATAATAATAATAATAATAATAATAATAATAATAATACTGGATTATGGATGTTAGGGAGGTTACTTGCCACACTTAGATCAGCTGTCATACTTATCTTAATGGCGAAAAGCACTAAACGAATCTGGGTAATGCTGTGTGTCACTCAATGGCCAAATATAACGTGACAGTCATAGAAATGCAAACCTGGCAGTCGTCCCCAGCACCACCGGACTGATTCAACACATGTGACACATCGCTCTGGCTACCACTTGAATGTCCAAGACGATGTTTAACAGGAACTTTGTTAAGAACATATGCACCTGGTGTCTGTGATTTGCCTATCACCTGCAAATACAAAATAAACACAAATGTGGGAATTGTATAAGTATGACCAAGAATGGTACAAATGGTACTACCCCGAGGAAAGAAAATTAGAACAGTGGTGCCTTCATTATCTGTAAGGTCTTACTTCTTTTTTTTTTTTGGAAGGACACACCTTTTTTTTTTATGTTTTATTTTATTTATTTATTTATTTATTGCCAGTCCAGTCCTGGGCTTAAAGCTCAGGGCCTGAGCACTGTCCTTGGACTTTCTCAAGGCTAGAACTCTACCACTTGAGCCTCAGCACCACTTCTGGCTTTTTTCTATGTATGTGGTACCAAGGAATTGAACCCGGGTCTTCATGCATGCTAGGCAAGCACTTTAACCACTAGGCCAAACTCCGGCCCATTCTTTTATATGTCTTAAGAGCTAGAGTTTCAGAAGTTGTAGAGCATGTGCTTAACATATACAAAGCCCTGAGTTCAATTTCTAACACAAAAATAGAAAGTAATAAGATATCTCACCACAAAATGTATATAAATATATATGGTGCATATATATATATATATGTAGAGTGTGTATATATACCATGGATAGATATTTGATATATATCAATATTATTTTTTATATATATACACATACATAAAAAAACTAAGAAATTTTTCTTGCTGTCTACAATATATAATGCTTTGAAGACATGTTTTAACTGATAGTAGCTAATTATGAAGAACAGTGTGGAACATGCAATTCTGAGCTACATTAACAGAACATTTTAATAGTTCCATGGTATCACTCTTTCCTTCATGAGCCAGGCATGAGCCTGGCTTATTTTAATAGTTTCATAGTATCACTCTTTCCTTCACTATTCACCCAACTTTAAACTTTTGATCTTCCTGCCCCAGTTCATGAATGCTGGAATTACAGTCATGAGGCATCATTTCCAGCTTAGTTTCTTTTCTTTAAATATGAATGCATTTAGTTTAAACATGGAAATACACAGGTGGAAATTAACATTATGATCACAATATTGGAACAGCTCTAATACATGTGGCAGTTGTCATTTCTTTCTTTATTCATTCCAATATTGGGCATCAGTAAAAAAAATCAACAACAATCAAAATCCCACTTGTCAGCCATTGTGGCGGACCATAAATGTGATGTTAAAGCACTTGAGATGCTGAGGCAAAAAGAATCTTAAATTCAGACCAGCCTAGGCTACACAGTGAGTTTTCATCTCTGGAAAAGGAAGAAAATAACGGGTAAGGGGTAGAGAAGTCTTTATAATCCTCCAGTTTTCCTGGAGCTTTCATTACAAACTTTTTAGGGGAATGCTTGTTTTTGGTGGTACTGGGGTTTGAACACAAGACCCAGTATTAGCTACTACAGCCACACACCTAATCCTTTCCGCTTTGTTATTTTCTGGATAGGCTCTCATGCTATTAGCCTGGGCTAGCCTTGGACTTCAGTCTTCCTACTATGCCTCCTACACAGCATTATAGGCATGAGCCTGGCTTATTTGTTGAACTGAGATCTTTTTTCCTGGTCTGGAACCAGGACTTTCCTGATCTCTGCCTCTGGGGTTGGTAGGATTATAATCATGAGCCATCTAGCTTTTTCTCCAGGTTTTTTGTTGTTGTTGTTGCACAGGGACTTTTCTGCCCAGGCTGGTTTTGAACCATGATCCTGAGATATCAGCCTGAGTAGTTAGAATTACAGGCACGAGCCATCAATAGCCAGCCCCAAATCAAAAGGAGCAAAAATTTTTCTACAGAGGAAAAAGCAAGACAAATGGGGCTTGAAACAAAGGAGAGTGAACTGAATGTATTACAAAACAAAGCAGTCCTAAATTCAGAATGCAGTGGTAAACAGGACATATGCATCACATCAGAATTTTTTTTAATAAGCTTACAGATCCACAGGCCTCATATCTGGAGATATGATATCTACTCTGTAGATGTGGCCCTCCATGTGATGCCTAGAAACCTGTACCAAAGTAAGTGATTATAATATAAAATAGCACCTCAGACTTTAGGGTAGGTAAAAACTGGGGTAGGGAGCTTTTTGAAACAGATTCTTGGGCCTCATCCATATAAATTCTGAATCAGAAGGATACAGCCAGGCCCAATAAGCTGCATTTCTAATCAGCTCCCAGGAGATCAGATGCTGGCTTGCAAATGGAGGTCATCAGTAGCTTTAAAGCAAACTACTCAAGAACTGCCAATTAAGAAACAGTGATCTGGAGAGCAGGATCAGAACCTTTCATTCCTAATGAGCCAGATTACCTTCTGGATGCCTCCATGCACTGAGGAGGGAGGAGATTGCGTTGCCATCACCTGCTGGGAATGAAGATGCTGTGGTAGGTGATGGTGCTGCTGCGAGAGGTGACTCACTGTCTGCTGCTGTTGCAAAAGCAGCTGTGCTGGAGACTGCAGTGTTGGCTGCTCATTGTTTTCCCTATGCCACAAGACTCGAATGAACCTGTTGTTCAGAACTGCTTCTGTGCTGGAAATGGCTTTCCTGGCCTCCTCATTGGTAAGGTACTGGATGAGGGCTGCTTCTGGATCACCCTTAAAAGCCACCTTTAAAGAAAGTAATAGGGGAAAAAAGAAAACCAATAATTTGCAACAATAGAGAAGAATTATAATTATATATGGTCCACAATGATGCACAGAAGTATGCCCCCTTATCCAATTAGTTAAGTAAAGCCATAATATCCATGGGCTTTTAAGAATTAAAAGAAAGGGCTGATATGCAGCACAGTGGCAAAGCAAGTGCAAGCCTACCAAGTGCTTCCTAGGTTCAATCTCCAATACCCCCCAAAAGACCAAAAAACACAAAAAACAAAAAACAATAGTTTAAAAAAGATGTAAGGATTCTCAGGCAATACCCCCGCCCCAGGAAGACACAAGTACAAATTAACAAATTCAAGTATCTAAGTGGATGGCAAAATATAATTTGATCTTGGACAATACATTATGCTGCTTAAAATTTTCAAAAAACAGATCCAACACTAACCAATTACTATTTCATAAGAGTATAGTAGTCAACGGACAAGATTACAATTTTTAAAAATCACACATAAAAAACTTCAGCCCCCTAGATAAGAAACAAGTGTATGGGGAGATAGGGGATGGGGGCCTGGAATCACTTGTTCAAAGACAGAATTATGAAAAAAAGAAGTTCAGGAACTAATGCCAGGAGCTGGTAGCTCACAATTCTAATCTTAGTTACTATGGAGGCTGAAATCTGAGAATCATGGTTTGAAGTCAGCTGGGGCAGAAAAGTCTCTGTACCTCTTTACCTCCAATTAATTGCTCAGAAAAAGCCAGAAGTAGCACTGCAGCTCATGTACTAGACTGTTACCCTTGAGTAAAAGCAGCTCATGGACAGTGCCCAAGCCCTGAGTTCAAGCCCAAAGACAGGCAAATATATATATATGCAACTAGACCAGTGTCTTGCCAGGAAAGGGGCTATACAAAAGAACCAAATGAATTCAACTTAACAAGTCCATCATAAAGGTACATACACAGATATGAGTTTACAGCATTGAGCAGAGCTGATCAGAAATACAGCTGACTCCCTAAATTAAGTAAGGTGAACTGACTTTCCAAGGTCTATAAAAACGTATGGATTCTCACTGGTACAGTCACATTTACCTGGATATTAACAATAGTTCCAAATTTACTGAAATGTTCATTGAGCTTGGTAATGTTGTTCAATTCCTGAGGGATTTTTTTGACCTCTAATTTGGTGTTTGTATACTGATTCTTCCGCAAGAATCCTGGCTTACTCTGATTGTTATTCCCTTGCCTGGAAAAAAATATTTATAGACATTGGTTAATTCTCTTACCTTACTGTTAAACAAAAGAAGCATTAGCAAAGAAGTTTTATGCCTTATGCCTTAGCATTTTTAGGAAATTACTGAGAAATTTCTATACCTTATTTTAACAGACAAATGAAAGGAAAAAAAATATGTGAATAATGAAATGTCACAAAAAGCAGGAATCCAATTACATTAACCATCACATTCACCTTTGTACAACTACTTAATAAAAAAATAATAAAAAGTCAAGACCCTGATTAAAATGAACTGTACAACTTCTGTAGAGGGATGCAATGGAAAAACTGGGAGAGAAGGGGTAACTTTGTCCAAAAGAGAAGTGTACTTTAAAAAAAATTTTTTTTTGCCAGTCCAGGGCCTTCAACTTAGGTCCTGAGCACTGTCCTTGGGCTTTCTCAATGGTAGAGCTCTACCACTTGAGTCACAGCACCATTTCCAGCATTTTTTCTACATATCTGGTACTGAGGAATCAAACTCGGTTTTCATGCATGGTAGACAAAGCAGTCTACCACTAAGCCACACTCCCGGCCCCGAGAAACGTACTTTTTACCTGACTTGTAATCCCTTTATAACAAATTATTTTTTTATTTTTTTTTTTAATTTTTATTTTTTGCCAGTCCTGGACTTGAGCTCAGGGCCTGAGCACTGTCCTTGGACTTTCTCAAGGCTAGAGCTCTACCACTTGAGCCTCAGCACCACTTCAGGCTTTCTTCTAGGTATGTGATACCGAGGAATCAAACTGGGGTCTTTGTGCATGCTAGGCAAGCACTCTACCACTAAACCAAACTCCTGGCCCAACATTTTTAATTAAAAAAAAAAAAAAAAAAACTGTCAAAAAAGAAAAATCTAGGCCAGAAGTGTGGCCTACTGGTAGAGTGCTTGCTTAGCATACACGAAGCTCTGGGTTCGATTCCTTAGTACCATATATATACAGAAAACACCAGATCTGGTGCTGTGGATCAAGTGGCAGAATACTAACCTTGACAAAGCCCAAGGATAGTGCCCAGGTCCTGAGTTCAAGCCCCAGGACTGGCAAATGAAAGAGAAAAAAGAATAGAAAAAGAAAAATCTAGGGCTGGGAGTATGGCCTACTGGTAGAATGCTTCTCTATTATGCACAAAGCTTTGGGTTCAATTCCTCTGTACCACAGAAACAGAAAAAGGAAGAAGTGCTGTAGAGCCTTGAAAAAGTTCAAGGATAGTGCCATAGCCCTGAGTTCAAGCCCCAGGACTGGCAAAAAAAAAAAAGGAAATAAAAAATGAATCTAATGGTAAATTGAAAAGAAAACCACGTTTTTACTGATGTACTTTTTAACTTCTGTAAGAGTAGGAAACATTTTTCTTTTCTATTGATTTCAAGTCTCTAAGATTTTTTAATTTTACTCATTACTTTTTTAGTATTTTACTTTACTTAGTACTTTACTTATTAGGGGCTCCTGCTTGCCAGCATGTACTCCACCACTTAAACCATATCCCCAGCCCTTCAATAATTTTTAATATTTGGTTAGGTATACAATTACGTCAGTAATATTATAAATATTTACACTGAACGGTCTATTGGCTTTTCAATTTTTAGAACATTCAGAAGTTTGCTCAAATCATAATTCTGAGTCCTTAAATCATTAATAATAACCTAATTTTAACAATTTTACAAAGAAAATACAAACAAAAAAAAAGAAAAAGAACAAATTGAATATTCTGAATCAGAAAATTATCTTACTTTCCCAGCCACGGTTTCTTTGTGAGTGGTCCTTCCAAACCACTCATAGCTCTTTTCCGGCTATCGGGCTCAAGAACTACTCTGGTTATGTTGCTATTCATTGAAACAGGAACTGGAGGTTCAGTCTGGATGACAATATTAGCAGCTGTTGAAAACAAGAATTCACATTACTGGCATTCAGGGGAACTTTAAATGATTGAACTATTTAGTCCAAAAGCTAGCACTCAATTACTACCATTTCCTTTTTTAGAAATACCTAACAGCAAGAAAATAAACAAATGCTTCCCTTTCATTAAAAAAAAAGATAATAATCCATGTCTAAAAATTAAAGGCAACTCAATAATTAAAATAGATCATCACTGGATGCAAAAAAAAATCTTAGAAAAAGTTGTTGGCAAAGTAACACATGCCACAAATAGTTACTTTTACATGGAGATAAAAAAAAAAAAATCAATTACCAGCTGGGTGCAGTGGCTCACGCCTATAATCCTAGCTACTCAGGAAGCTGAGATCTGCCAGCGCAGACAGACTCTAATCTCCAATTAATCACTAGAAAATGGGAAGTGGGGCTGTGGCTCCAGAGGTAGGGGGGTAGTCTTGTGCCAAGGAGCTCAGGGACAACACCCAGGCCCAGGAGTTGTATGGTAGCCTTGACCTGAAGAGCTCAGAGACAGCACCCAGGCCCAGAGTTCACGCCCCATCACACACACACACACACACACGCACCAAAAACGAAATTACCGTCTCATGTTGTTGTTATTATTATTTTTACGGTACTTGGGTTTGACTTCAAGACCTCACATTTAATAGGCAGGCACTTTACCACTTGAACCATGTCTAACCCAGAGTTTTGATAGACAAAAAGATATGAGATACCAGCATCCAGCCAAAAGCTTCTGGAAGTGATCCAAATATCAAAGGAAGCCTGTAGTATAAAACGATCATCAGGGCTGGGGAATGTAGCTTAGTGGTAGAGCTAAGACCCAGCACCCCCAACAAAGGGGGTGGAGGTGTCCCTGCTCCCACCTGCCCAACAGCCTCTTCTCTCAGGCCACTGCAACTGGAGACTGAGGGGCACTAAGACCCTGCCTTCCAACAGTGGGTGGGGGTGTGCATGAGTCGGAGAGACAGCATCTGAACCAAACCTAAGTGGGGCGCCCTCCTGCTGGGAGCCTCTGGCAAGCCTGCACCAAGCCCTCCCCCGGATTCACAGAAAGACTCTCAGCCTAAGTGGCCCAGTACTTCTCTGGCCCTGTACTTCTCTGAAACACAACAGGGAACTGAAGGGCAGACCAGAAATTGCTGAGGTCACACTCAAGAGAGCCAGAAAGATTAGAAGCCCACTTCCTTGGCTGGGCTGGGCCCCGCCCCTGGGAACAGGGAGGAAGCTAGGCTGGTTTAGCTGAGAACTCCTGGAAACTCCCAAACCCCAGGCCCATGGCTCTAGCCATCTGCCATGCTAGCTGAGACCAAATTGCTTAACTTCAACCTACGGCCTACTGTGGGGCCACTGGTTGGGCTGAGAGCTAGCAGTGCAGCAGCACACAGCCTCTGGGAACCAGTGGACACACCCAGTCAGCAGCGGAACTAATTTGGCTGAGAATCACACATATACACCCAGAACCACCAGTCAAAAACCCAGTAAAGCCCAGGAGTTTGGCCTAGTGGTAGAGTGCTTGCCTAGCATGCACGAAGACCTGGGTTCGATTCCTCCGTACCACTTACATAGAAAAAAAGCCAGAAATGGTGCTGGGGCTCAAGTGGTAGAGCTCTAGCCTTGAGAAAGTCCAAGGACAGTGCTCAGGCCCTGAGCTCAAGCCCAGGACTGGCAAAAAAAAAAAAAAAAAGGAAAGATCACCACCTACCAACCACAAAATGAACCTACAACAGTCTCAACTAAAATGCGGCAGAAATCACAGAAGTAAATCATGAAATATATAATCAAAAGTCCAACACAAAGCCCTGAAGGAAACAAGAGTGAAGGGACGAGAGAGATGTCCCAAGAAATGACACCTGAAGAGACAAGAAACATGACTCTATTCAAGGAGATGACTGTGGACATAACTAAAGAGATTAAAGCAGAATTCCAAAAACAGTTCCAGAAACACAAGCAGATAATTACCAAGCAGATAATTACCTTGTGGTAGAATGCTTGCCTAGCATGCATGAAGACCTGGGTTCATTTCTCAGTAACACATACATAGAAAAAACGGTGGAAGTGGTCTGTGGCTCAAGTGGTAAAGCTCTAGCCTTGAGAAAACCCAATGACAGTGCTCAGGCCCTGAGTTCAAGACCCAGGACTGGCAAAAAAATAAAAATTAAAAAAAAGATAAATATAAAAAAATTATATATGCCTAGAAGAAAAGATTAATACCCTCAGAGCAGACATGATCAGCTCAGTGCCCACAATGCAAACAAAAATGGAAGCATTAAGTAATAGATTGAATGAGATGGAGAACAGGACATCAGGAACGGAAGATAAAACCCAAGAGTTGGAACAGAGAATCATCGGTCTGTAGAAATCAGTCAGAATTCATCAAAGAGAACTCCAGGACCTGGCAGACACAGCCAAGAAATCTAATCTTCGTGTAATAGGGATCAATGAAGGGAAGGAGTTTCTTAATAAAGGAATGCAACCCTTATTCACCAAAATCATAGAAGATAACTCCCCCAACCTCAAAAGGGAAAGTACATTATTGAAGGCTTCAGAACTCCAAGCAGGCAAGATTCTAGTAGGAACTCATCTAGACATATCATAGTAAAAACATTAGATCCAAATACTACGGAGCTGAACTTAAATGCCGCAAAACAAATAAAGAGCTACTACAATGGGGGGAAAAAAGAGAATAACTGCAGACCTCTCCACGCAAACCCTAAATGCAAGAAAAGCTTGGAAAAATATCATTCATGCCCTGAAAATCAACAACTGCCAACCCAAACTGATAAATCCATTTACATTTTAGGAAGAAACAAGAATATTTCATCCCAAAGAGAAACTATATGAATACATGCACACTAAACCAGCACTACAAAAAAATATTAAATAATCAAGAACAAACTGCAGAACAGTAAGAACCCCCATCAAGAAGCAATCACCTATAAATCACTAAACACAAAATGGGAAAAAAAAGAAAAACTCAGAAGTAAAAATAATGACAAAGGACATTAACCCTTTCTCCATAATTTCCCTAAATGTGAACAGGCTGAACAATCCAATCAAGACACAGAACAACAGACTGGATTAAGAAACAAGACCCATCCATATGTTGCCTCCAAGAGACACACCTCGCTGCCAAAGACAGAAACAAACTCCAAGTAAAAGGATAGAAAAGAATTTCCCACTCTAACACACTGTGCAAAAAAAAGCAGGAGTAGCAATCTTAATCTCTGACAAAATTAACTTCTCAGTAAAATCAGTACATAAAGATAAAGATGGCCACCACATATTAGTAAAGTGTACAACCCATACCCAGAATATTACAGTTATAAACATTTACTCCCCCAACAAGGGAGCACCCAAATTTGTCAAGCAAACTGTCTTAGAATTACAGAACAAGATAGACTCAAACACAGTTATAGTGGGAGACTTCAATATGCTACTCTCACCAAATGACAGGTCAACTCAACAAAAGATAAGCAAAGAAACCATCAATTTAAACCACACCATAGCCCAGCTGGGCTTAACAGATATACACAGTCTTTATACAATTTTCTCAGCAGCACATGGAACACACTCCAAAATAGATCATATAATAGTTCATACAGAAAACTTAAGCAGACACAAGAGGACTGATATAATCCCATGCATTCTATCTGATCACAGTGGAGTCAGACCAGTTCTAAACAACACGGTAAAAGGTAAAAAAAACATTCAAACATTTGCAGGCTGAACAACACACTTCGGAATAACTCCTAGGTTACAGAACAAATCAAAGAAGAAATTCAAAACTTTCTTGAATGTAATGACAATCAAGATACATCACAAAGGAACTTATGGGACACAGCAAAGGCAGTTCTCAGGGGCAAATTTATTGCACTAGGAGCCCATATTAAAAAGACAGAAGAAGAGCACGTAAATAACCTAAGAAAGAAATTGAAGCACCTAGAGGAGCAAGAAAACGTTAATTCTAAAACAACTAAAAGGACAGAAATAGCAAAAATAAAATCAGAAATATCAGAGATTGAAATAAGATCCACTATACATAAAATTTATAAATCAAAAAGTTGGTTCTTTGAAAGAGTCAACAAAATTGACAGACCCCTGACAAGATTAATCAAAAAAAGGAGAGGGGAGACTCAAACAAGATTAGAGACCCCCACAGGAACAATCACGACCGATATCCAAGAAATTCAGTCCATTATGAATAAGTACTACCAGGGCCTATATTCAAAGAAACAAAAAAATCTGGAGAAATGGATGACTTCTTAAATAAATATAGGCGACCTGCATTGAAAAATGATAAAGTAAACAAACTGAACAAACCAGTTTCATCCAAGGAAATAGCAGAAGCAATCAGGGAAATGCCAACCAAAAAGAGCCCAGGTCCAGACGGTTTCACTGCGGAATTCTACAAGACTTTTAAAGATGAAGTAACATCTATACTCTTGAAACTCTTCTGAGAAATAGAACCAATAAAAACTCATTTTATGAAGCTAATGTTACACTCATCCCCAAACGAGGGAAAGACCCAACAAAAAAAAAAAGAGAACTGGCCGGGAGTTTGGCCTAGTGGTTAAAGTGCTTGCCTAGCATGCATGAAGACCCAGGTTCGATTCCTCGGTACCACATACATAGAAAAAAGCTGGAAGTGGTGCGGATGCTCAAGTTGTAGAGCTCTAGCCTTGAGAAAGTCCAAAGACAGTGCTCAGGCCCTGAGCTCAAGCCCAGGACTGGCAAAAAAAAAAAAAAAAAAGAGAACTACAGACCTGTCTCCCTAATGAACACAGACACAAAACTCCTCAATAAAATACTAGGCAACAGAATCCAGAAATAAATTTTAAAAGTTATACACTACGATCAAGTAGGCTTCATCCCACAGATGCAAGGCTGGTTTAACATTCGCAAATCAATCAATGTAATTCATCATATCAATAGATCTAAGGAAAAGAATCATATGATAATTTCTCTGGATGCAGAGAAGGCATTTGACAAAATACAACATCCATTCATGTTGAAAGTACTAGAAAAAATAGGAATGATTAAATGGTTAAAGCCATATATGAAAAACCTACAGCCATATTATACTAAATGGAGAAAGACTGGAGCCATTTACCTTAAAATCAGGAAGTAGACAGGGATGCCCACTCTCTCCACTTCTCTTCAATATAGTGCTGCAACCATTAGCCAGAGCAATAAGGCAAGAGAAGGACATCAAAGGGATCCACATAGGGAAAGAAGAAATTAAACTATCCCTATTTGCAGATGACATGATCCTCTACCTAAGTGACTCAATAAGCTCCACTCCCAAACACCTAGAATAAATCACTTTAGCAAAGTGGCAGGATACAAAAGTAACTTGCAAGTCAGTAGCTTTCTTGTATGCCAACAATACACAAACAGAAGGACAAATCAAGAAAAAGATCCCATTTGCAATAGCCCCCAAAAGAATAAAATACTTAGGATTTAATCAAAGACGTAAAGGAATTATTTAATGAAAACTATAAAAGCCTAACAAAAGAAATTAAAGAGGACACCAGGAAATGGAAAGACACCCATGTTCATGGGTAGGGAGAACCAATATAGTGAAAATGGCCATACTGCCAAAATTGATACACAAATTCAATGCAATCCCCATCAAAACCCCAAAGACATTCTTTACTGAAATAGAAGATACAATCCAAAGGTTCATATGGAACAAGAAAAGACCTAGAATAGCCAAAACAATTCTAGGCAAAAAGAGCAATGCAGGTGGTATTACTATACCAGACTTCAAACTCTACTATAGAGCCATAATAACAAAAACCACTTGGTATTGGCACAAAAACAGACCAGAAGATCAGTGAAACAAACAGAAGACTCAGAAATAGAACCACATACCTATAGTCAACTTGTATTTGACAAAGGAGCCAAAGATATACAGTGGAACAAACACAGTCTACTCAATTATTGCTGCTGGCAAAACTGGGCAGCCACATGCAGAAAACTAAAAATTGACCCTAGCCTTTCACCATGCACAAGCATTAACTCAAAGTGGATCAAAGACCGCAATGTCAGACCAGAAACCGTGAAACTACTACATGATAGAGTAGGAGAGACACTGGAACTCATAGGCACAGGCAAAAACTTCCTGAACAGAATCCCAGGGTCACAACAGATTGGAGAGAGATTCAATAAATGGGCCTACCTAAAAATAAAAAGGTTCTGCACAGATAAAAGCATAGCCACAAAAAGTAGAGAGACAGCCAACCCAACTGGGAAAAGGTATTTACCAATAATACATCTGACAAATGCTTAATATCCAGTATCTACAGGGAACTCAAGAAACTAATTCCCCTCCCAAACCCAACAAACCATTCACTAAATGGGCAAGGGAACTAAAGAGAGACTTTAGAAGAAGAGATTAAAATGGCAGAAAAGCATATGAGAACATGTTCATCACCCATGGTCATAAAGGAAATGCAAATAAAACAACCCTAAGATACCACCTTACCCCAACAAGAATGGCCAAGATTTGGAACTCAGACAATCACAGATGCTGGCGGGGTTGTAGGGAAAAAAGGAACCCTACTGCACTGCTGGTGGGATTGTAGGCTAGTTCAGCCACTCGAGAGAGCAGTGTGGAGGTTTCCTAAAGAACTGAAAATTGATCTTCCCTATGATCCCGCCATACCACTCCTGGGCATCTATCCTGAACATCACAACCCAAGATATGATAAGGACACCTGTTTATCTCTGCACTATTCACAATAGCCAGGTGATGGAAACAATCCAGATGCCCTACTGCAGATGAATGGATACAGAAAATGTGGTATGTGGTATATATATATATATATATATACATATATATATATACACATACAATGGAATTCTACATAGCCAACAGACAAGATAAAATAATGGCATTTGCAGGGAAGTGGATGAATCTAGAGTGAATCATGTTGAGTGAGACAAGTCAAGACCAAAGGAACAGAAGGCACATGGTATCCTTAATATGTGGCTATTAGATCCAAACAGTACAAGAGCGAGGACTTAGTATTTGCATACCCAATGCTATGGACATGAAACAGGAAATATAAACACAACTACATAGACATAAAAACCTATGACTCTATACACATAATGTTTTATTTCATAAATTAATATGTATCTATGATATACAAACCCTTAGCCTAATTTTGATTATGTCCTAAAAACTAAGTGCCATGGTTGTATATAGATTCCCTTCTTGAACACTCGTTTGTTAAACATGTCATTTGAAATATGATGTAAAAATCAATGTTAATAAATTCTTTAATTAAAAAACTTATGACTCTATAGACATAATGTTTTATTATATAGATTGATATGTATCTATGACATACAAACCCTCAGCCTAATTTTAATTATGTTCTAAAATCTAAGAACCAATGATTGTATATAGATTCCCTTCTTGAATAATTGTTTGTTAAATATGTCATTTGAAATATGATATAAAAATTAATGTTAATAAATTCTTTAATAACAAAATTTCAGGCCTCCCCACTAAAAAAAAAAAAAAAGCCTAGGTGGCTTTTTATTTTCCTTTTAGGTAGTACTAGGGGAGCTTGCTAAGCAGACATTTTTTTCCCGCTGGAATGACAGACACATGCCATTATACTCAGCTTATTGATTGAGACAGGAGTCTTTTTTCATGGGCTGGTAATGAACCAATCCAATCTCCATGTCCTGTTGGATAGCTGAGGTTAGAGGAATGAGCCTGGCCTCAAATTCTACTATCACTTAATAGTTGAGTAACCTGTACAAATTCTTTAATCCCTCTGAGTCTGTCTTCACCTGCAAAAGCAGAATTAAAACAGTACCACCTCTTTCATGGAGTTGTTATAAGGTACACAAGCATATGTATGTATTTGTGAATGTGCATGCGAATTTGATATAATCCTGCCACAAAATCTGCCATAGTGGTAATAATGGTGTCAATGCCAATAAAGAATAAACAAACTCAGGATAGACAAAAATGGAAAAATGTTCACCATATTTAATATGAAAAATATCCTAAGGCACAGAGTTAGGTAAAATAAAATTAAATTCTGGAAATTTCACTGTAATAACAAGGAACTAAAATGTTATCATACCTGATTAACAATCTTTTAAGAATAACATGATTATTAAGCTACATTAAAGATAAATGCCTGGGCCAGGAGTTTGGCCTAGTGGTAGAGTGCTTGCCTAACATACAGAGATCCGGGTTCAATTCCTTGGTACCACGTACATAGAAAAAGCCTAAAGTAGTGCTATAGCTCAAGTAGTAGAGTGCTGGCCTTGAGAAAGCCCAAGGTCAGAATTCAGGCCCTGAGTTCAAGCCCCAGGACTGGCCAAAAAAAGAAAAAAAGATTAATGCCTGTAATTTATTTTGGCTTTATTTTTGAGAATTGTGGTTTGTAACAGGACTTTGCTAATGGTTGTAATCATTAAGTGGTAAAGTGTCAAATAATGTAGTTTCATTTAATAGCTTAGGCTGGCCTGGAACTTGCTACATAGTTTAAGCTAGCTCTAACTCATGATTCTCTGCCTCAGCCAAACACTAGGATTACTGGCCTGTGCCCCTATGCCCAGCTCCAAAGTAAACCCTTAAATGATCCTTTCTTTGAGGGAAACAGTCATTTCATCTTTTTTTTTTTTGGGGGGGGGGGTAATCCTGGGCTTGAGCTCAGGGCCTGAACACTGTCCTTGGACTTTCTCAAGGCTAGAGCTCACCTGAGCTTCAGCACCACTTCCGGTTTGTTTTTTTATGTATGTGGTATTGAGGAATCAAACCTGGGTCTTTATGCATGCTAGGCAAGCACTCTACCACTAGGCCAAACTCCTGGCCTCCATTTCATCTTTTTTTATGCCTAATGTCTAGCACAGTGTCAGTACATAGCTAAGAGCCTACAAAAACAAAACAAAACAAGTCAGGCACTGGTAGCTCACAGCTGTAATCCTAACTACTCAGAAAGGGTGAGTTCTGAGGATCACAGCTCAAAGCCAGCCCAGGCAGAAAAGTACATGAGACTATTATCTCTAATTAACCACCAAAAACTAGACATGGGCTGGGAATATGGCTTAGTAGTAGAGTACTTGCCTAGCATGCATGAAGCCCTAGGTTCAGTATAACAAAAGCAGAAAAGGCTGGAAGTGGTAGAGTAGCTAGCCTTGAGCAAAAGAGCTCAGGGACAGCACTAGGCCCTAAACTCAATCCCCACAACCAACTCATCCCCCCCCCCCCCAAAAAAAAGCACACTGTCTTTTTAAAATATACTGTAATTTAAGATTGGGAGACAAAGCTATGAGAAACATTTGAAATGATCGCAAAGTGCCTTTCAAAGAGTACAAGTACCACTAATTTCCTCGAATAAGGTGAGAAGTACAAACCCAACAACTCTCTTACAACTGCTACACATTTACCATCAGAAAAAGGTCTCACCTCTTGGATTTGCATCCATGTCTCCAGATGTTAAACCAATTAGATTAGGGCGCTGTGTCTGTGTCCTTGAAAAGAACTGTCTGTACTGTGATCTACCAGAACTGGTAATACTAGGAGCTTCTGGGTTATAACCATCCGGTTCGTAAGTATCTGAAGGAAAATAAAACATATGTTAAATAGGCCAGAAATAAAAAATATTTCTCATTTACTTTAAAATACTAAAGAAACATGTTCTTCAACAAATGTAAGTATATCAGTATATTTATATTTCACTTAAGTTACAGTATACTACTTCTGGAAATAAAAAACAGAGCTGCCATGAATCATATTATTTCTCAAATGCTTATAAATATCCCAAAACTCATTAAGCCATCTCGGTCTTATAAATTAATAAACTAACTTGAACTTCAATGCATATTTTTGAGATAAATGTTCATGTATTTGAATGTTAGGTTTCAACTTCTAGGTATTTTTTTTTTAATTCAGTCTACAAGCACCTGAGGTATGTCCTCAGACTTTCTAGTTTTGTAGTTTTTCAGATAGAGTCTCACTTGCTGGCCATGGATCACAATCTTCCTACCTCTGCCTCATATGTAACAGGTATTACATGCAAGTGCCAATGTACACTTTCATGACAGAGTCTCCCTTTTTGCCTAAGCTGGTTTCAAATCACAATCCTTCAAATTTCACCAACATTGAATGTGAGCTACCATGCCTAGCCTTCCTCATAGCTTTCCTAATTAGGAAGAGAAAAAAATGTATCAACATATTCATTTGATTTACACTTTAAACTGGAAAGACAATAACTGGCTTCATATGTAAAGCACATTTAAGGTCCAGGAATGTGGCCTAGTGGTAGAGTACTTGCCTCGCATGCATGAAGCCCTAGGTTTGATTCCTCATTACCATATCCAGAGAAAAAGCCAAAGGTAGTGAGTGCTATGGCTCAAGTAGTAGAGTGCTAGCCTTGAGAAAGCCCAAAGACAGTGCCCAGGCCCTGAGTTTAAGCCTCAAGACTGGCAAAAAATAAAATAAAGCACATTTCAAAAAAAGAATTTGGTCAGATAAAATTCACATTTATAGTTGCAATAATTATGTTATTACCACCCCTCTTCAATTATTATTATTTGTGTGTGTGTGTGTGTGTGTGTGTGTGTGTGTGTGCGCGCGCGCTAGTCCTGGGGCTTGAATTCAGGGATTGGGTGCTGTCCGTGAGCTCTCTTGCTCAAAGCTAGCACTCTACCACTTAAGCCACAGCTCCATTTCTGCCTTTTTTATTGGTATATTGGAGATAACGAGTCTGGCAGACTTTTCTGCCTGGGCTGTCTTGGAACTGGAATTGCGTACCTCAGCCTCCTGAGTAGGTAGGATTATAAGCATGAACCACCAGTACCCAGCTCACCAGTTCATTTTTTTAATTTCTGTTTCCCCTGTTTAATTACTGTTTTAAAAGCCCATTTTAAAAAGTCTAATGTTAAATTAGCAATTTTACTGGTGTTAAAAGCAATTCTGCAAGAAATTCTAAAAAGGAAAACAAATGGCATTTATCCCCTTCAGTCCATAAAACGCAAAGGTTGTCTATACTGACTTTCATAATTAGAATTTAGAAGTCCAGTCTTACTTTTTTTGTAATGAAAAAATTCCTTAAAGTAATCCACACCAAGTGTAAGCTACAAGACACATTTAAATCTTTATTGAAGTCACTACTGGGGTTCAGTGTATAAGATCAGCAGTATGTACCCTACAATATGTACCTATAACTCCAAAGGCGGTCAATGGAAGTAATAAGCACTACTAGGATTCACTAGTCCCCAATGTAAATTTCTTACTCTCAATGTTCTTACAGAAAATCTTTCCTGTGAATACTATAGTCCCTAACACCAAACTCATCAGCAAATCCTCCCCTTTCACAAAGGGTCAATAGACTAACCTGAATCTAAACAAGAAAACACCATTGAAACCTAAGTGATTCTGTGACATCTGGTATTAGAACGTGAACAAGAACTGCTGGTCAGTATACCTTCTCACAGTCCTCACAGCTTATGGAGTTGTATAGAAAGGGTATGAATAGATTTTAAGATTGGCTTCTTCAAATAAAATGTTAAACCAATTTTGAAAGTCAGACATCAGAGCCATTTATACTACCTTCTTCAGAAGGAGGACAGCTTGGAAAACCTCGTAAATTATTGTCACAATGATGTTCTTATTATAGAATTTGTCTTCCATTTTCAAAGCTTGCATTGAGCCAAAGTTGTCTGACAATGGTTGGTTACAAAAATCAAATGACTCACTTCAATAGTTAGAAAGCTATGATACAATTATATACCAAGAGTATTCTCTGAGCTTCGCACTATTTCAGTTTCTGTCCTGATCTTTTTAATTTTTGTTCAAGAAATGGGCTCAAAGACAGTTTTTAACTGTATATAATTCCTACCAAGAGAAACATAAATTGTAATGATATATAGCTTAACAAAGCAAATCTCGACTTGCTTAAATATATTTAAAATTTATATACTTTGAAGCTGACACATAAAACAATAGCTGCCATAGATACAAATGTCAATTCTAAAGATTATATGCTCTATGGACTAACTTACAAAATAAATGTTGATTCATCTTTTTTTGTGTGCATTTGCTAGTCCTGGGGCTTGAACTCAGGGCCTGAGTACTGTCCTTAGGCTTTCTCAAGGCTAGAGCTCTACCACTTGAGCCACAGCACCATTTCCAGCTTTTTCTTTTTTTTTTCCTATGCATACGGTACTGAAGAATCAAACCAGGGTCTTTGTACACAGTAAGCAAGCACATTACCACTAGGCCAAACTCCTGGCTTTTTTCAAGGCTAGCTAATGTTCTGCCACCTGAACACAGCTCCACTTCTGGTTTTTTTGGTGTCTATAAGATATGAGATATTACTAGAGATAAGAATCTCAAAAACTTTCCAGCCTGAGCTGGCTTTGCACTTCAATCATTTAACTTCAGGCTACTGAGTAGCTAGGATTATAGGCTTGAACAATGTCACTAGGCTGGTTCCTTTAAAAGAAAAAACAAAAACAAAAACAGTATATTATAATAAAACGTTTGGGGTTCTTGTATGTTTAGCTGTTCCTGGGGCTTAAACCTAGAGCCTCAGTGTTGTTCCCGAGTGTCTTTTGCCCAAGGCTAGCACTCTATCACTTACGCTACAGATCTACTTCCAGCTTTCTGGGGTAGTTTATTCAGAGAGAAAAGTGTCATGGAATTTCATCCCCAGAATGGCTTTGAACCTTGATCCTCAGAGCTCAACAACCTATCTAGGATTGCAGGCATGAACTATCAGCACCTGGCATAAAAGTTTTCAGATACAATTTGATACAACCAACATAAAAAATTCCCAGTTAGCTGGGTACCAGTGGCTCACAACTATAATCCTAGCTACTCAGGAGGTTGAAATCTGGAGGACTGTAGTTCAAAGCCAGCTAGTCAGGGAAGTTTTCAAGACTCCATCTACAGAACAACTGATTTAAAAAAAGAAGAAGAAGATGAAAGATTGGAACACTATCTCAGTTAGTAAAATGTCAGCTGAGCAAGCAAAACCAAGCAAGTCAGGCGTGGTGGCACAAGCCTATAATTCTATCACTCAGGAGGCTGAGGTAGCAAGAGAGTAGCCCAAGCTACATAGAAAGAGGCTGTTTAAACAAACAAACAAACAAAGAATCCTTCAGTTAATTATGATGAAGTGAAATCTAAAGTCAAAGTGTAAAACGTCTCTAAGGGGGAAAAAAAAGACTTTCCTAAGACACTAACAAAAGCACACCAATTTTCAAATTACATAGGTCAATAGGAAGAAAGTTTTGAAGAATTACTACATTACATGCAATGCTATAGCTATACAACAGGAGGTATGGGGCATGTTTATTCTATAATCAGCAAGAAAAATTAACCTTGTTTTCTTCTAATATAGAACTAATTAGGAAACACTCAAGTAGATTATTATCTTCCCATCTACCTGATTAGAAAGTAGCTCAAGAACTACGTGTGACTTTGTTACGGAGGCACTGAAGGTAAGTGTAGAGGACACCAGAGATGACACACACACACAGGAGGCCTAATCACACAGCAGCCACAAGGGACAAACTGAAGCAGAAGAACAGAGACTAAAATTATCTATGAGCTTTCATAGGAATGTGTGGTAGCAGATGAGAACGCCAGGTCACCTCTTAGACTGATCAGCTTATCATGCAAAAGGTCAGTGAGACAGGTAGCCATCTCTAGCAAAGCTTACCTGGGACCAGAGGGGTGGGGCTGGAGACTGAGGTATGATACCCAATGGAGGATCCCATGAGGTTTCGAGGTGGCACCAAACGAGCTGCCAACAGAGGAGGCGGTGTCCCCAACTGAAGTCGCTCAGATGCAGCAGCACCATGTTCACGAGAGTACATGGGCTGTCCTACAGAGGAAAGAATAGGAGGGCAGCTAGGATTGAGAGTCACAAGCTTCTCTTAGACAATAAAGCTAGTTCCTTAGACTTTGAGCCAAGAACAAAGAAATGACATGCACAGGAGCAGCAACTGAGAAAGATGATACTGAGATTCTTTCTAACTCAAAGATTTAGCCATGCAACTGGTCAGACTGAATCGAGGTATAAAAAAAGAATGAGGTAGTACTATATAATTTTCACCTCTTAGAATCTGAAATAGAGCAACTGTGTACTGACTTTACCCAAAGCTGAACAATCAACAATATACAATTAGAGAAAGGAACCATTAGCTATTATTCACACAGAATTTGGTGTCCACTGAGCTATGCTAACACAAAGACCATCACATGCAACCATACCATACATGGGGTTCCCACATATGGGACCAGAAAAACAAAAATCAAGAAATAAGAAAGGAAGCACAACTATACCTTCACAGAAAATACGAAATGTTCAAAAGAAAAAACAAAAAACAAGAAATAAATATGCTTTCCTGTGAGCGGGTCAATAGCAAAAACCAAAGAAAAAGTACAAAATCCCTAACAGAGCAGCATTGTTACACAAATATTAACAAGCATGTTTTGAAAGAAAATACACTTAGTGTTTCTTGTTTATACACTAATACAAGAACACAGACACAATGAAGCCAAATTCTGCAGAACAAGGTTAGAAAAATACAAAGTATCAAGGAACAAAGCAAAGCCATGCTCTGACTATTCAGTAGTTCTTTAACCACTGAAACCCTGTTGTATGAGACATATACCTTCTTTATATCCCAAATCAGTCATTCACTATAACAACACAAGATAGAGGGTATTTACAAGTTTTAGCATATGATGAAATATTGTTTCTAAATTTCTAAAGATTTTTAATGTATCCTAATAGAACAAGAAACAAATGTAATCATTCAGTTTTCTATTTAGTGATGAGAATAAAAAGATCCAGCCATTATACTGCAAAAACAACTGAAAATAGTTATAAGCTGGTCTACTGCAGAGAATTCCTTGTAAAGAATGATGGATAAGAAGAATGAAGTAGAAAGCTCAGGGGGAAAAAAAATGGAAGAACAATCTCGGCCCATGGAACTACTTTAAATTTATGACAACCCACAGAATGTACCAAGTGTATCAAAACAATAACTGTCTCAAAGTAAACAAACTAAAAGACAAGTTTTGTAAGTCAGTGGTGAAGATCCATATTGAAACAAGCAACATAACAAATAATACAACATAAATCAAAGTAAACCACAAGGGATGAAAGACTAGATAACATGCAAGGACTAAATCAGATACCAATTTACTTTCTATAAACAAAGTCCATTGTCAACACAGATAAATGTGATATAAATGAGAAAATCTCACAGAAAAATAGTATTTTAGAAATTTTATGTGGCTAATAATAGAAAAAGTACTTTCTGAACAGTAAAGGTTATTTGTATAAATTCAGCTTAAAAAATGAAGAAATACTTTCAACTTAATACACAGTCTACAAAATATAGTATTTATATACTACTATTACTTTTTGGCATATCCAGTATTTATGGTCTGTTTCAAAGAAACAGTCATCAAATCAAGTGTAAGGCAGAGGGAGACTTTATTTTAAAATAACCACTTGTTGGCTGGGTACCATTAGCTCATACCTGTAATACAAGCTTCAGGATGCTGAGATCTGAGGATCCCAACTCAAAGGCACCAGGGCAGCAGAGTCTGACACTGTTTTCTCCAGTTAACTACCAAGAAGCCTGAAGGGAGGCTCAAGTGGTAGAGCACTAACCTTGAGCAAAAAAGCTCTGGAACAGAACAGTATCTAGGCCCTGAGATCAAGCCCCAGGATCAACATGTTCACACACAAAAGATCATTTGGGGAAGGGGAGGGTAGGGGGAGGAGATTGTAGCTGAGCAGAGGTTTAGGAAGTATACCAAGCCGATGACTTCAAGAGAGGATAAAATCTACTTTAGTGACCATCACACCCTGAGCAATACCCCCAGGCCAAAAAAAATCAGTTAACTTACTAGACATGCAATCTTGCCATCTTACAAAATAATTTCAATGACATCTCATTATTTAAGTGACATTCAAAGGATCTATGATGTTCTGACTCAACATCAACCAACAACAAAATCTCATGAGTTTTTCTAAATTATGACCCTTTCATATTAGTTTTTAAATGGCATTACTGGGAAGCGTATATACCTCGTTGGACTTTCTTTTGCTTTTACTGTTTAACTGTACTCTTCCAAAACAATCTAAATGAATGTTGGTTTGTTTTCCCTAGTCCTGGGGCTTCAACTCAGGGCCTGAGCAGTGTCCTTGGGCTTTCTCAAGGCTAGAGCTCTATTACTTGTGCCATAGCACCACTTTTGCTTTTTCTAGGTTCCTTTTTACGTAATTTTTACAACTATATAACATTTAGGAGATTCTTTTTCACCTACAAATATGTCATGGGTTGTGAATTTTGACAGCAATTTCAATAGCAATAAAACATTAATAATTTAAACTCTTCCAACTTGTTAAACTTTTAGATCAAATGCCCTATTACATTAAAATACACATAAAGCTGATAATTTGAACCAAAACAAGTTTTAATTTCTAAATTATTTATCTAAGAACCTTTCATTAAAGTTTCAACTTCTGTCTTAAAGACAGGATTTTTTAGGCTATCTTAAAATGACTTGAATTTAAAGATATAAAAAAATTTATGACAAACTATATATGCTCTTCCAAGTTTGTTTAGTGTTTAGATTGCTACATACTACCTCCTGGGTTTTCTAGTTTCTCTATACATTTTAGAATCAATTTTTAGGTTTTTAAGAAGTGATAAAAACAAATTTGCGCAGAACTGTGAAATTTCTGACGTATTTATTCTATAATTTTTTAAATATTCAGTTGTCAAACAATTCTCTATATAAAAACAATGACACAGCATATAAAACTATAAGGCAGTAAAAATGTCAATGAGAAGTTACCACTTTTTACTGGAACAAAAATAAGTGGAAAATAGTGTATTATATACTCAAATATTAAGTATTCTTTATTGTGCGATTTTTATCTTTTCTTTCAGTGTTCAAGTGTATTTCTTAATCTGAAAAGATACTAGATACTATCCTATACAGTCCTTACCATGACAAAAGAAGTAATTGATGTTATTTATCCCCAAACTTGTATTAGAAGTATCACCACCCCCTAAAACAAATGTTTTTGTTTTTGTTTTTGTTTTTGCCAGTCCAGGGCTTGAGCTCAGGGCCTGAGCACTGTCCTTGGACTTTCTCAAGGCTAGAGCTCTACCACTTGAGCCTCAGCACCACTTCTGGCTTTTTTTCTATGTATGTGGTACCGAGGAATCGAACCCGGGTCTTCATGCATGCTAGGCAAGCACTTTAACCACTAGGCCAAACTGCCAGCCCCAAAACAAATGTTTTTAACTTCTGTCCTAAGAAAAACCTACTGATACTTTACAAAATATTTTCCTTTTTAAAGACAGGAGGAACATGGACTTCTTGCTGTATGAAGTCTGACAGCTCACTTATCAGCTCCCTAGTATCCAGTGCAATACCTCAAAGTGTGCACTCAATAAATACTTGAGAAATTAATTATTAATTCATTATTTATTTATTTAGTCAGTTGTGGGGCTTAAACTCTGGGCCTGGACGCTGTCCCTGAGCTCTTCAGCTCCGGCTACCGTCCTACCCCTTGAGCCACAGTGCCACTTCCAGTTTTCTAGTGGCTAATTGGCGATAAGAGTCTCTCGTTCTTTAGTACCCGGGCTGGCTTTGAACCGAGATCCTCAGATCTCAGTCTCCTGAGTAGCTAAGATTACAAGTGTGAGCCACTGCACCCAGCGAAGTTAATTTATTAACTGAAGTAAGTGTAACTCAGATTTTCAAAACCAAGCTGAATACTTACAAAGTGAATTTCAATATTAAATTTGAACAATATAGGAATGGTAATTTAAAACAAAATGGAGCCAGGTGCCTGTGGCTCACATCTGTAATCCTATCTACTCAGGAGACAGATCTGAGAATTGCTGTTCAAAGCCAGCCCAAGGAAGAAAGTCTGTGAGACTTTTACCTCCAATTAACCACCAGAAAACCAGAAGTGGCACTGTGCGAAAATGTAGCAGAGCACTAGCCTTGAGCAAAAAAAAAAAGTTCAGGGACAATGCCCAGGCTCTGAGTTTAAGCCCCACAACTGAAAAGAACACCAGAATACTCATTATAAGTCACAATAGTAATTTTAACAGTATTTTTTAAAAGGAGCTATCTACAGACTCTGAGATAAATAATCCACTTGTTCATATTTTTAAGTCCAAAGGACATTAAGGAATAATATTAACAACTGACTCAAGTAGAAACAGATGAAAGAAGACTGGCCACAACCTGGTAACTGTTGAGGCTGGACAATGGTTACATGGACCATCATTAAAATGGGCACATCTGAGTTCATTATGCTGTATTTTATGTATACTTGATATCTGCTTTAAAATAAGTAGACTATCAATAGAATAAATACCGTAAAACACACTCGTTAGAGAACTGAGATGCTAAACGTGAAACAGGGATATTAAAGTAAGATTTCTGTTCTAAAGAAGGTCAGCTGAACATAAGATTCATACACATAAAAAGAAATCAGATATAGATATGTACATATACAAACACAGATATATGTGTAGTCATATATCTGTGGCTATGTATATATATATATATATGAATACACATATACTTGTGCATGTAAATATCATTACAAATGATTGGATTATATGAGTTTATAATACAGTAATAATGTTCCTAAAGTACTTAGATGATTGGGCCTTGAAAGAAAAAGCAGATAGGCAATAGTGAAGAAGGAAGAAGAAAACTAAGTTACAACAGTGAAACAGAGCATAATTGGTCTGATCAGAAAAGGAGTATATTGGGAAAGAGAGAAAAAAAAAAGATTACCAATAAAAAGTGGTAAGGGGCCAGGAGTGTGGCCTAGTGGTAGAATGCTTACATGAAGCCCTGGATTCCATTCCTTAGAACCATATCAACAGAAAAGGCCACAAGTGGTGCTGTGGCTCAACTGTGGAACACTAGCCTTGAGAAGGCTCAAGAACAGTGCCTAGGCCCTGAGTTCAAGTTCCAGGATAGGGGGGAGAATGGTAAGCCAGAAGCAGTGGCTCCTATCTGTAATTCTAGCTATTGGGAGGAGATCAGATGGACAGATGAATCATGTTGGGAACAACAGTTCATGAGACCACCAATTCAATAACACTTGAGCATAGTAGCAAACACCTGTCATCATAGCTACCAAAGAAGAATTTAAAAAAGCACCAGAAAGGAGCCACGAGCATAGCCTAGTAGTAGAATGCCGCCTGCATATAAAAAGCCCTGGGTTCGATTCCTCGGTACCGTCTATAAAGAAAAAGCCAGAAGAGGGGCTGTGACTCAAGTGGCAGAGTGCTAGCCTTGAGCAAAAATAGTCAAAGGACAGAGCCCAGATCCTGAGTTCAAGCCCCAGAACTAACAAAGAGGGAAAAAAAAAAAAAAATCAGGTGAAAAAACACAGAAAGATATGGTCCATGCTGGTCTGGGCATAAATATGACTATTTTAGAACAACAACAAAAAAAAAGACTAAAAAAAAAAAAGCAGAGCTGGTGGCAAGTGCTTGAACACTTGCCCAGTAAGTCGAGATCCTAAGTTCAAAGCCAAGTATGGGGCAAAAGGAAATAATGCCTAGGGGAGATAAGAATATGCATCAAAAGGAAATAATACCTAGGGAAGTAAGAGTATTGATCAAGTAGTAGAATGCCTGCCTACCAAGCACAAGGCTATGAGTTCAGATCCTAGTACTATGAGAGAAGAGGGGTTGGAAAGAATGAGTCTGTGTGTATGTTTGTGTTTGTGGGTGTGTGTGTGTGAGAGAGAGAGAGCATGTACATGAGTACCTCACAAAAAATGTAGTAGCATTACATGGGAGGGCATCAAGAAAGTTGTAGCCATAAGCCAAATGCAAGCTGATAAGGGCAAAAGTACAGAGAAAAATGTCAAAGAAAAAGAGAGGATTTTCAATTAGTTAGAAAACCTAAGCAGGGCCATGAAGACAGCACAGTGAGAGCATGTGTAAAATTCTAAAAGCCTTGAGTTCCAACGCCCAAGAACCCCCACCCACTTTCCTCCACATACACTAGGGGAAAAAAATGAACTAATTATGTAAAGGTTTGTATTCCAGGTGATTTGGTGGGTCTTATTTCCACTGACAAGGACAGAGCTGGTGGAAGAGGAAGATTTTAAGATTAAAGAGAGAGACAAGATTTAAGGGCAAAAATTTGGATTCCAGGTGATTCGGTGGATCTATTCCCACTGACAAGGACAGAACTGGTGGAAAGGAGAGATATAATACCTCATCCTTACAGCTTATGACAAGCTAGATGCTTTTTAGATGCTTTCTACCTTCACTTAATGCAAGTTAATTTATTCTTCAAAAGAACCTTGCTGGGTGTGGTAGCTCACGCCTGTAATCCTAGATACTCAGCAGGCTGAGACCTGAGGATCTCGGTTCAAAGCCAGCTAGGTTCAAAGCCAGTCAGTCCATACTAAAGAACATGAGACTCTTATCTCCAATTAACCACTAGAAAACGGGCAGCATCCTTGAGCTGAAGAGCTCAGGGACAGTGCCCAGGCTCAGCGTTCAAGCCACTTGGACCAACGACAAAAAAAAAAAAAAAAAAAAAAAAGCGAGAAAGAGAAAGAGAAAGAAAAAGAAAGAGGTGAGCAGCATTTTTACAGTCATTTTGAGAGAATCTTCTTCAGGGTCACAAGGTTCTTGTGAAGTAATTAGTAAAGGAATTAAAATTTTTAACCTGGGCTCAAGAAAGAGATGAAGAAAAAAGCAGGAGGCAAAACAAACTGTATGATAAACAGCTATGTACAAAACATAGTTAAATGATTCTGCAGAGAAAGGTCTCATAATCTGGTATACATTTTTTAACAACCAAATACTTCCTAAAAAATATTTTTAAAGAAATTAAGAGTAAAAAAAAAAGCACTTTATAATTACATATAAATGGTATAATAGCCTAAACATTATAATTTAAATGATGCTTTCTATTTTCCACATGCAAGTTAAATAATTACTAGGCATAGTTTACTTGACTTCTGTATATCCCTGGGAACACAGGCCAGAAGTTTTAGAAATTAATTCAGAAGCTTCAAAAACATTTCCTTTAGGGGAAACTAAAGGCAGTAGCAACAGAGGAGACTTCTCCAAAACAGAAGCCCTTGGCTTTCTTTCTTACTTCACACAAAAGTAAAATAGTAAATAGTAAACTGCTTTGTGGATACAAAAATATACTCAATAACAGAAATTAATTTTCAAGGGCTAAAACTGGTATGACAATGCCAGGCTTTTCTACACCCTGGCAAGTCTGAGGCAAGCATTCACTTACGTTCTGATACTGTGTAAAGGAGGTTCTGGGGTAGAGGAGGAGGTAGTCTTGCTCCCACTGGTGCAAGATTGGGCACTGAGCTTGTCCCAGGCTGGTCACGGGTGTTTATCAAGCTTGACTGTGATATGGGCGGCCCTACACATTACAGAAAGTGAGAGGCACAGAATAAGTGTTTCCTTTAAAAAAAAAAATACACTAGTAATTTAGATATCCATATTTAAAAGATTTATTTGGAGCATGATGGTATATAACTGTAATCTTAGCTATAATGAAGAGGCAGAAACAGAGGGAGGGATCACAAGTTCAAGACCAGCTCCCTAGCACCATTATCTCAAAATCAAAATACAAACAAAAGGGCTAGGTGTAGCGCAAGCAGTAGAACTTAACTTGCCTCGCACGCTCCAGACACTAGGGTCCAAGCTCTACTACTGACAAAAACAAACAAATAAATAAAATAAAACAAAGTTCTATATGGACTTTGCATAGAATTAAGGTACAGAGGTACACAAGTTTCACCACTGTAAGATGAAATAATAAATTAAGTTGACATTCTTAGTTCTACAAGAGGCAAAATTAAGAGTGGGGAAAAAAAGCAGAACTGGGTGTCTCTGAGGTGATGATAAATTTCTATATACATCATCATAAATTCAGTGTCTGCGCTTTCAGGTGAAAACCTGAGAAATAACTGCAGAGATGGAAAGCTATGTGATGATGCAAATACAGTAAAACCTGGCACCAGTGGCTCACATCTGTAATCCAACCTACTCAGGAGGCTGAGATCTAAGGATCGTGGTTTTGAAGCTAGCCCAAGCAGTAAAGTCCATAAGACTCTTATATAAGCTACTCAAAAAAGCCAAAAGTAGCTGGGCATGGCGGCTCATGCCTGTAATCCTAGCTACTCAGGTGGCTGAGATCTGAGGATCAAGGTTCAAAGCCAGCCAGGCACCAAAGACCTGAAACTCTTATCTCCAATTAACCTCTAGAAAACGGGAAGTAGAGGGCTGGGAGTTTGGCCTAGTGGTAGAGTGCTTGCCTAACATGCACAAAGACCTGGGTTTGATTCCTCAGTACCACATATATAGAAAAAAGCTGGAAGTGGTGCTGAGGCTCAAGCCTTGAAAAAGTCCAAAGACAGTGCTCAGGCCCCGAGCTCAAGTGCAGGACCAGTAAAAAAAAAAAAAAAAAAAAAAATAGAAAAAGGGAAGTGGGGCTTGGCTCAAAGGTAGGGCGGTAGCCTTGAGCTGAAGAGCTCAGGGACAGCACCCAGGCCTAATTCAAGTCCCATGACCCACAAAACAAAACAAAAAAAATAAAGCCAGAAGTGGTGCTGTGGGTCAAATGGTAGAGAGCTCACCTTGAAAAAACTCAGGGACAGCACCTACACCCAGATTTCAGAACCAGCAACACACACACACACACACACACACACACACACACACACACACAAACCTGATAGCAAATGCAACTTGTTTGGTTGCTCGAAATTTTTCAAATAAAATATAAAGAAAAGGGCCGAGAGTTTGGCCTAGTAATAGAGTGCTTCCCTAGCATGTACAAAGACCTGGGTTCGATTCCTTAGTACCACATACATAGAAAAAAGCTGGAAGTGGTGGCTCAAGTGGTACAGCTCTAGCCTTGAGAAAGCACCGCCCCCCCCAAAAAAACAACTAATCTAGAAAATCTCTGAATGTCGCAATTATATTGTTTATACCACAATATAAAATAGTCAAAAACAGACTGGAGGTACAGTCTGGAGGTATAACTTGATTGATATTTGTCTTAAAAGCTCAAGGTCCTGGGGTGCAATCCCCATTTCCCCACAAGGAGAAAAAAAGAAATTAAAAAAATGGGGGAGGGGCCTCTCCATTCCCATTTCCTGTCTATCACATAAATGCTCCTTTTTCCCTTTTATTTCTGCCTACTTTCCATCTGCTACATAAATCCTTGCTAAATTTAAATTTTAAAAAAATGTGTGGCCTGGAATATGGCCTAGTAGTGGAATGCTTGCCTAACATGAATGAAGCTCTGGGCTCAATTCCTCGGTGCCACATACAGAGAAAAAAGCCAGAAGTGGCACTGTGGCTCATGTGGCAGAGTGCTAGACTTGAGCAAAAGTGCTCAAAGACATGCCTAAGCCCTGAGTTTTAGTCCCAGGACTAGCAGAAGAAAAAACAAAACAAAACAAAACAAAACCTATTTTAGTACATTTTGTTTTGTAGAAATTATTGGGGTTTGAACTCAGAACCTTATACTTGGTAGGCAGGTGCTCTCCCTCTCCCAATGAGCCATTCCTCCAGCCAATTTTTGCACTGGTTATTTTGAAATAGGACCTCACTTTGTGTTCAGGCCTGCACCTGGACAGCAATCTATTCTAGGCTTCCCACTAGAGCTAGGATGAAAGGTGCCCTGTTAACGACTGAAAAGTCTCATGAGCTTTTTGTCTGGGCTAACCTCAAACTGCCATCTTCCTATTCTCAGATTCTCTGTTAGCTAGGGTAATAGGTATGCACTACCACGTGTGGCTTCAATATTCCTGAAGGGATTTTTCTTTAAACACTGGGAAATTTCATTAAGTTATTACAGATTTGTTCTTACTCTGACATCTTAAAATTCTATTGACTAAATATGGCATAGACTATTACAGACAAAATTTATATCAGAAGTACTATAAATAACACTGTACAACAATGCATGTCAAAAAGAAAGAACATATTAATTATGAGAATATGTTCCAAATTCCTCTATTGTTTTGTAAACACTTGGAGCAGAATTACTATTCAAAAGAGACAAGGTTCCTCTAAAAATTTAGAATTCATCACCAAAGATTCAACCAACATACTTACTTGGTATGGGAAGCACAACAGAAGGTGGAGGTTGACCATGTCCTTGAGGAACAGGAAGTCTCATACTGTGGCCAGGACCTGGGCCAGGGCCAGGGCCAGGGCCAGGCCCGGGGCCAGGGCCTGGGCCCGGGCCTGGCATTGGAGGCATTAACATTCCAGGAGGTGGTGGAGGAGGAAGCCCAGGAGGAGGGGGTGGGAAAGGAATCATACTTGGCAGAGCGACTTCATCAACAACTAGAGGATCATTTCCATGATCAAATTGACAAAGGTCACCAAGCACACAGAATCCTCTTTCTGTAAGAATAAAAGAAAGAAATCTTTTTATCTACTTAGAACAGAAAAACCCATTATTCTAATAATTTACAATTCTGTACATATACACAGACTGTGTTTAGAAGGATACATAAGAAAACTGGCCTTAGAAAAGAGAACTTAACTGGGGAACTAGAGTAATAAGTTAACAATGGAATTATAATAGGACTTTATTCACTATTTAAAAATAAAAGGTACAAATGTATGCATTCTATAGTGATAGAAAAGAAATGAGGGGCCGTGACTTAAGTTTAATGATGAAGTAAGTGCTTGCCTCACAGGGTGAAACCTTAGGTTTGACTAGGAAATATAAAAGTTATAATAGCTATAATTTGCTTAAAATCAAAGGTAAAAGTACAATTGTTTTAAAGAAGTTAAAATAGCAGCTCAATTAGTTCAATGCTTGCCTAGCAAACATGAGGCCATGAGTTCAAACCCCAGTTCTGTTAAAATAAGAAACATTGCCTATAAGTTAGAAACTGTTGAAATAAGGTTATATATACTAGAGTTATATCTGTATATAGATATATATAGATATAGATATATACACAAAAATGGTGTTAGATTTTGATCAAAAGAGTTGGAAGAGCTATGATTATTATAGTAATTAAACCAACCCTCAGTTGTATTTTCAGAATGGTAAGCAGGTACAATCACAGTTACAATGCTGGGAACAGACTATATATACAGCCACTTATTTCCATAATAAAAAGTCAAAACGTAACATACTGATTAATTCAAATGGGAAGTCAGCACATCAACCCTGCAGGTTAGAAATGCTTAGATTTTCAGCATTAAACACAATACATAAAGACAGTTTTATTCCTAGTATCTATAATATTTTAGGGTACATCCATAGTGTTATATTAGATTTTATTTGGGGGAGGGGAAGGGCTGGTCATGGAGCTTGAACTCAGGGCTTGGGAGCTGTCCCTAAGCTTTTTGCTTAAGGCTAGCATTCTACCAAACACTACTTCCGGTTTTCTAGTGGTTAACTGAAGGTAAGAGTTTTGTTGCCTTTCCTGCCTAAGCTAGCTTTGAACTGAGATCCTCATAACTCAGCCTCCTGAGTAGATAGGATTACAGGTTTGAGCTACCAGCACTGGGCTGTGTTAAAAGTTTTTTCTTTTAAATGATTGTTGTCCTTAATGTACTATGTTGTCTCTCATCTCCTTTGCTGTCCCTTGGTCATCTCATATTGTTATAGTATCTCACTTTGTTATCTGATATATTGAATTTATTTGTATTTGGTTATTTGAAATTTGATAGGGAAGGGGGGAAAACCAAGACGGGTGGGGGGTGTGGGGGGGAAGGGAAATGGGTACCAAGACATGTGAAAGGGTATCAATGTACGTGAATTAATGCACCTTCTATCTGGCAAATATCATGTAACCCTTTTACTAATTACAATAAAAAAATGCAAAAAAAAGAAAAAGAAAATGGAAATTATAAGAAATAATTTTAAAAAAAAAAAAAGTTTTTTGTTTTGCCAGTATTGGCCCTGGTGGTCACTCTCAGTTGGCAAGCTATCATTTCAGGCATGCTCTAGCCAAACTTAACTGAAATCTTGACTATTTTTGCCTGAGCTAGCTTAAAAATGCAATCCTCCAGATCTCAGCCCCTTGAGGAGCTAGGATTACAGTGTGAGCCACTGGTGTTCAGCTTCATAGTACTTTATGAAAAAATACACACACACACACACACACACACACACACACACACACACACACACCAAACTTATTCTCTTTACAAGGAACGAAAAAGTAAATCAAATAAGTAACTAAGAATATGCCTCTCTATTCACCATTTTAAATAAAATCTGGACTACAATAAAAAGGTATTTAATATGCATGACATTTGCTTTACTAGTTCTTTAGGGTACAATAAAAGAGAAGATGATTTTTACCATCATAATCCCTGCATCGCCTCTTTGGTGGTGGGTTTCGACCAAAAGAATTGGAAGAGCTATGATTGTTGTAGTAATTAGACCAACTCTCAGTTGTGTTTTCAGAATGGTGAGCAGGTGCAGTCACAGTAACGGTGCTGGGAATAGACTGTGCCCCAGAGGAATACTGCTCAGAAGAGTTCGGGGGTGGAGCAGACGCAGGCACATAGGAGCTCTCCAAGTCATTCCTTTCACTCTTAAACTTTGATCTTTCCCTGTGCTCTGCTTTGGAAAGAAAAGAAAAATAATAAGAAATAGTGATGACACTTTATATTCTTACACTATATGGTTGTTTTTTTTTTTCACATAATAGGAAAGATGAGAAAATTAAGCTTACTGAGCTATCTGTAATTTAAACTGCTCTTGGTAATACATTCTAAAAGGAAGAATGTTAATAATTTGACATATCTTGGGCCAATAATTTGCAGAAAATCTTGTTTTATAATGTCAACATGGCTAGTTGCAGTGGCTCACACCTGTAATCCTAGCTACTCAGGAGGTTGAGATCTGAGGATCAAGGTTTAAAGCCAGCCTGGACACAAAAGGACCTGAGACTCTTATCTCCAATTCACCTCTAGAAAACTGAAAGTGGGGCTTGGCTCAAGGGTAGGGCGGCAGCCTTGAGCTGAGGAACTGAGGGACAACACCCAGGCTAAGTTCAAGACCCATGACCCACAAAAAATAAATACATAAATAAAATAATGTCAACATAAATTACACTTAAAAATTTAAAAGGCTCTGCTTCTCCACTGCTATTTATTCAAGAACTAAATTCCAAAGTTATTTTACAAGATCAGGGATTGGGATCCCAGTACTCTACTTACTTTTTTTTTTTCTTGTCTTTTTAATTTTACAAACACAAGGCAATTACTTTTAAGAAAAACATTTCTTTAAAACAAGCAAAATCTGGCAACCTTCTTCCTCAAGTGGTAGCTCTGAATCAATTACAGAAAATGGCGGGGGTGGGGAGTTTGGCCTAGTGGTAGAGTGCTTGTCTAGCATGCATGAAGACCTGGGTTCGATTCCTCGGTACCACATACCACTTAGAAAAAAAAAAAAAGCCAGACGTGGTGCTGAGGCTCAAGTGGTAGAGCTCCTAGCCTTGAGAAAGTCCAAGGACAGTGCTCAGGCCCTGAGCTCAAGCCCAGAATTGGCAAAAAAAAAAAAATCTTGAAAATGGCTTAAGTCTAGCCATGTACTATACCTTATGAACAGGTCTTATTTTAAAATCAAACTCCCAACTCCAACCCAATAATAGACCTGTGTCTCTTAACAAAATCAATATTCAGTCTTTTTAGATAATTCCAGCATTTATATTGCTTAAACATATTAAAAGGATATTTATCTCTAATAGTATTTCTGTGTCACTATGCTACAAGCAACTAGAAAGCTTTTAGAGAAGACGTTAGTACTCACCAACATTTCTATTTGGATCCCGGTCTTTGCTACGCCCTCTACTTCTGCTTCTACTTCGACTCAGACCACGGCTCTTGCTCCGGCTCTTACTCCTTCCTCTTCTCCAATCATACTTCTCCCGGTACAGTTCATTTCGGTCATAGTACCGGTCATAGTCTCTCCATTTGCCATCTTCTCTTTTTTTCTCACGTGTCCTGTAAAACACAGATATAAAAGCCATAAATAGGCTACGGAAATGAAGTTTGCAAAGAAATCCAAAGTAGAAAATGCTCTCAAGTCATCAAAATTCATAACGTCTGCACTTTGTGGAAAACTCTTCAAGACCACCACGAAGTTCTTCTAACCCATTATAGAAAAAGGAAAAAAATATTCCCACTTCAAGTACACTCAGGAAATAGAAATGAAGGGGTGAACCCAAAGAACAAGGAGAAGTGGGGGAGGGGCTGGAGAACAGAAATTAAAACTGAAAAAGAAAAAAGCTAAAAACAAACTTTTTACAAACAAAGACCAGTTAGTAGGACAACAGGTTGATGACTCCACATACAAATTGCACATTTGAAATATAAAATGACATGGATGATTCTAACAATGAGCACCCCTAGCCAAATGGAACATTTCATTATTATTCTCTAAGGAGAATACTCCCACCCCTGAGCTCTTGGGGAAAAGACATAATGATGATTGTTTATAAAAGGAAAGTATGGCTCAAGTCAAAAGCCAAAGGGAAAGAAGGTAACATTCTCAGTTCTTAGTGGATTTAGCAAGAGAGGAGTCAGTACATACATAGTAATCATTTTAAAGCCCCTATAAGGGCAACAAAAATGGGAGTTATTCATTCCTCACTAATTAAAGGATTAACACAAACCTCCGTTCACCAGATTCTGAACGAGTCTTCTGGGGACTAGGGTATTTCTTTTTTCTAGACTCTCGTTCTTCCTCTACTGGTTCCTGAAATACCTATATGAAAACATTCATTAAAAATTAGAACAATTCTATAAATTACAAAACAGTTACCTAATAATCTTTCTAGCATAGAGCACAGAAATAAATGCAATGACAGGCCTAAGTCAAATCATATTCAAAAGAATTAATCAACAATAAAAAAAGACATACAAGGTCTAGGCACTGGTGGCCCTCTTCTTTAATCCTAGCTAATCTGGAGGCCGAGATCTAAAGATCATGGTTCAAAGTCATCACAGGCAGGAAAGTTTGTGAGACTATTATCTCCAATTAATCATCAGAAAACTACAAGTGGTGCTGTGGCTCAAAATGGTAGTGTTAACCTTGAGCAATAGTCTTGAGCAAAAGAGCTCAGGGACAGCAACAGGTCCTAAATTCAGGCCCCAAGACTGGCAAAAAGAAAAAAAAAACAATCATAGAATGACCATAATAAATTAATGAATAAGCAAATATGCACATACACAAACAAATCAGGAAGTGAATTTAACAATTCAATATAGTAACAATTCAGTAATAATAACACTATAAAAGGAAATAATTTAATAAAATTTTTATTCTAGGAATAGTGCTGTGGCTCAAAGTGCAAGACCGCTAGCCTTGAGCTGAAGAGCTAAGGCATAGTGCCCAGGCCCAAAGTTCAAGCCCCATGACCGACCCTCTAAACAAAGAATACTCATTAGAGGGCCAGGAGTATGGCCTAGCAGTGACTGCCTAGCATGCACAAGGAGATATATGAAGAGCTTAACAAAATCACAACATACATTTGTCATTTTTCTACTGCTATCCATGCAAATTCTCCCACCTGGTTTCCCCTGTGGCCAATAATCTAATTATAAAACAACTGCTGGTAAAACAGCTGAGGATAGTGGAGAAAAGTAAAGGCTAGTCCTTATATCTGTTTCATACCCTGCTCAGTATAACTGTACCAATTTCTGTACAGAACAGAAACTAAGAGACAATTAGTGCCAGGTTACCAGGTTCACACCTGGAATCCTACCTCTCAGGAGACTAAAATCTGAGGATCAACATTCAAAACTAACCCTGGGGGATGGGAGTTTGGCCTGGTGGTAGAGTGCTTGCCTAGTATGCACGAAGACCTTGGTACCACATACATAGAAAAAGCCAGATAGGGTGCTGTGGTTCAAATGGCCTTAAAAAAGCCCAAAGACAGTGCTCAGGCTCCGAGTTCAAGCCCCCAGAATGACAAAAAACAAAAAACACAACTAACCCTGGGCAGAGAGATCCAGGAGACTCTATCTCCAATTAACAAAAAGATCCCTCATTCCTCCCTCATTGTCCAACACAACAGACTTACGAACTATCATATGACTCAGAAGAAAATTCTTAAAGATATATAGAGAGCAAATAGGCAAAATATTCACCTAATTTTGATATGAAGTTAAAATTACTTCCAAATACATTTTTAATATTATTTTGTCATCAAAAACAAATGTTGGGGCCGGGAGTTTGGCCTAGTAGTAGAGTGCTTGCCTAGTATGCACAAAGACCCGGGTTCGATTCCTTGGTACCACATACTTAGAAAAAGCCAGAAGTGGTGCTGAGGCTCAAGTGGTAGAGTTCTAGCCTTCAGAAAAATCCAAGGACAGTCCTCAGGCCCTGAACTCAAGCCCAGGACTGGCAAAAAAAAATGTTGGGGAAATAGTTCTATGCAACAGTTGACATTTAGTCCTTAGTATGATCTTCATGTTCCTGATATGGAAGTAAGATAAGAAAGTAATTTCTTTTAGAAATGCTTTGTTAACACATGAAGCCTGATTATAGAATTCATGTTCATATCGTGCACATCTATATACAAAAGAAATACATGCTAGGATTCAGTGGATCATGCCTGTAATCCTAGCTACTGACATCTGACATCTAAGGAGGGCAGGAAAGTCTGTGAAACTCTTATCTCCAATTAAACACCCAAAAAGCTGGGAGTGGAGCTGTGGCAAGTGGTAGAGAGCTAGCTTTGAGCTTCAAGGCCCAGCTTTGGTACAAAAATAAAGGAAAAAAAAGAGGGAAGGGGAAAGGAATGTGGGAAGGAAGAAAAAAAAGAAGGGAAGGAGAGAGGGAAGGAGGGTGGGTGGGGATGGAGGGAGGGAAGGCAGGCAGACTAGCAGGCAACAACAACAAAAAAAGAAATTATAAATGAATGTTGCCAAATTCTTATCTTAGTTCAAACAATTTAGATTGCTACCTACATCACATTTTTAAACTTCAACATTCCAAAAATCATTTCTTTCCAAATTGATACTAATATTGCAATCAAGTCAATTATTATTTAAGAACTGTATGTTTAGGCCAGGAGTTTGGCCTAGTGGTAGAGTGCTTGCCTGGCATGCATGAAGACTTGGGTTCAATTCCTCAGTACCATATACATAGAAAAAAGCCAGAAGCGATACTGTGGCTCAAATGGTAGAGCTTGAGCCTTGAGCCCAAGGAGAGTGCTCAGGCCCTGAGTTCAAGGTCCAGGACTGGCAAACAAACAAAAAAAACCCCTCTGGGTCCGGGAGTTTGGCCTAGTGGTAGAGTGCTTGCCTGGCATGCACGAAGACCCGGGTTCAACTCCTCGGTACCACATACATAGCAAAAAGCTGGAAGTGGTGCTGAGGCTCAAGGGTAGAGCTCTAGCCTTGAGAAAGTCCCAAGGACAGTGCTCAGGCCCTGAGCTCAAGCCCAGGACTGGCAAAAAAAAATAAAATAAAACAAAACAATGGTGGCCAGAGCCAGTGGCCCACACCTAGCTACTTAGGTGGCTGAGATCTGAGGATCACCATGCAAATCCAGCCTGGGCAGAAAAGTCTGTGAGATGCTTATCTCCAATTAACTCCCAGAAAACCAGAAATGGCACTGTGGTTCAGAGTGGAAGAGTGCTAGCCTTTAGCAAAAGAGCTCAGGGACATCACCAAGGCCCTGAGTTCAAGCCCTGTAACTGAAAAAAAGGAGTAAATGGTTTCTTCCTATACATGAAAATCTGTTACCTAAGGAGCTGTGAAGTTGCATTAATACTTTACTTCTTGCCAAGTCTCTGTATTTTTTTTTCACAAGTCATTGAGTAAAAGATATCACTTAATTCCTCAAAAACTATCTGAAAAATTTCAGGTCCAAGGAATTTAGAAATCTTACTGAAGAATCTGTACACCCTCTAAACCCACAAAGATCTATCAACAGAAAATGGCGTCTAAAAATCTCAAGTTACAATTAAGAATAGTGATGGTTGGATCTAAGAAGCTTCCTAAAATAAGAGAAAAAAATTGCATTACCTCTTCTTTACTTTCTTCTTTTTCTTGGACTAGTGGTTTTGGCTCTGGCTTAACTGGCTCCAAAGGTGGAAGGTAGTTCTTAGTATAAAGACTCTCAAATAGTTTGTCCACAAAACCTGAAGTTTCTAAGAAAAAGAGATAATATTAAAACATTAAATAAAAGTCCTAAATTTACCATTAGCAAAGCTTTGGAAAACAGGAACCTTGCATATTGCTGCTGATGGACCTGAAAATGAGAATAATCCTAAAGAAGGAACTTTCAGGTTGTTTTTTAATCCTTCTGAAATAACTGTGTATCTGCAAGCAATACGCATGTAATATTATCCATTGTTTTTTGTTTTGTTTTGTTCTTGTGTGGGGGGATCATGGGGCTTGAACTGTGGGCCTGGGCGCTATCCCTGAGCTCTTCAACTCAAGGTTACCACCCTACCTTTGAGCCACAGCCCCACTTCCCATTATCTAGTGGTTAACTGGAGATAAGAGTCTCACAGTCTTTAAGTCTTCAGGTTCTTTAGTACTCGGGCTGCTTTGAACTGAGATCCTCAGATCTCAGCCTCTTCAAGAGCTAAAATTACAGGCATGAGCTACCTTGCCCAACACTTTAGTCATTGGTTTTGAAGGAGGAAAAGATTAGAGGCAACCAAATTTCCAGAAATAAAAGATTAATAAAAATAAGCTGTAGGATAATCATATTGGAGAATACAAATTACATGATCTATATATAAGCAACCACGTTTTTCAATAGTTATATCTGCACCTTGAAAAAAAGAAGAGAGGGCCGGGAGTTTGGCCTAGTGGTTAAAGTGCGTGCCTAGCATGCATGAAGACCCGGGTTCGATTCCTCTGTACCACATACATAGAAAAAAAGCCGGAAGTGGGGCTGAGGCTCAAGTGGTAGAGCTCTAACCTTGAGAAGATCCAAGGACAGTGCTCAGACCCTGAGCTCAAGCCCAGGACTGGCAAAAAAAGAAAAAAAGAAAAAAAGAAGAGAATACAGAACATTTATACAAAGACTAAGTACTGACAATACCAGATATCAGAGATAAACGACAATATTTTTAATGTGTTTAGCTGCAAAAAAAAAAACCCAAACACTTAAAGGGCCAGGAGCTGATGGCATATGCCGTAATCCTAGCTATTCAAAAGGCTGAGATTTAAGGATCACAGTTTGTAGCCAGTAAGGACAGGAAAGAGACTTTCATTTCCAATTAACCATGAAAAATCCAGAAGCAAGGAGCCTGGAGTTTGGCCTAGTGGTAGAATGCTCACTTAGCATGCACAAAGACCTGGTTGGTGCTCAGGCTCTGAGTTCAAGTGATCCTTAAATTTCAGCCTTCTGAATAGCTAGGATTATGGGCCCAAGGATGCTGAAGAGTTCAGGAACAATGCCCAGGCCAAGTTCAAGCCCCATGATCCACCAAAAAAAAAAAAAAAATCTCGCTTAAATGCCTGGGCTGGCTTTAAACTGCAATCCTCAGATCTCAGCCTCCTGAGTAGCTTGGATTACAGGCGTTGAGCCACAGTGCTTGGCATTTTCTTGTCTTTAAGACATATTTTAGGGCCGGGAACTAGACTAGTGGTAGAGTGCTTGCCTAGCATGCATGAAGCCCTGGGTTCAATTCCTCCATATCACATACACAGAAAAAACCCAAAAGTGGTATTGTCTCAAGTGGTAGAGCACTAGCCTTGAGGAAAGCCCAAGAACAGAGCTCAGGCTCTGAGTTCAAGTCCCAGAACTAGCAAAAAGGAAAAAAGATGTATTTTATATTGGGTTGAGAGGGAAGAGGTGCCATTAATCAAGATACAAACTGGTTTGTTGAATGGTAACTTTTTTGTACAGCTACTTAAATAAAAATACATTTTAAATTAGTGGGAATTTGTATTTGTCTGTGTGTGTTTGTTAGTTAAGTCATGGGTCTTTTTTTTTGTTGTTCATTTTTTTTATTGTAATTATTAAAAGGGTTACATGATATTTGCCAAATAGAAGGTGCATTAATTCGCATACATTGAAGTCATGGGTCTTGAATTCAGCACCTGGGCACTGTCTCTGAGCTATTCTGCTTCAAGGCTCTCTACCACTTTGAGCTATAGTTCTACTTCAGTTTTCTGACAGTTAATTGGAGAGAAGAGACATCGACTCTCCTTCCTAAGCTGACTTTTTGTAATTCTTAGATCTCAGCCTCCTGAATAGCTAGGATTATGGGTGAGAGCCACTGCACCCAGCATATAGTTCCTTATATATGCTACTTTCATAATAAAAAGTAAGCAAATGCTTTATAAGTAGAATTTCTGAGGTCTCTACAGATATTTGCTTCCTACCCAAAATATCATTTCTATATTTGTTGCTTTTTTTTCATAGCTCTATACTTCATAAGATTCATCATTAAAGTTAATTAATACATTTAGAATTCATATTCTTTTTTTTTTTTTACAAAAAAAAAGGCTTTATATGGAGGAAAAGAAAGGTACCTGTATGTCCTATAAATAAGAATTCAATTTCTGCCCTTTTTTCCCACTGGAGATACTTGAATCAATAGGTATTTTCCTCATCACTAATAGCTAAATCAAATGGTAAATGTGATCCACACTTCTATTCATCCATTTGATAATACTTGGAAACATCTACAAACCGAGTCTTTACTTTCAACAAGGAAAGACAAGGGGGGAGGGCAAATTGTATATATGATCAGAGTGGTGAGTATCATAAAAAAAGTAAATATATAAAGTACTGTTGGAAGAAGGAGGAATGACTGTGAGCATAGGATGCTCTACAATCAATGAAGGGTACACAGGGGAAACTATTCAGAGATGACATTTGCAAAGAGCCCAGACAGAAGCAAGGGAGCACTCTTTCAGATAAAGGTAAAATGAGTCCAAAGGCACTGAGCTGGAGATATATTTTGCCATATTCAAAAATCAGAAAAGGCAGAAATGTTTAAGAGTCAGAAAAGGAAAAGAAGGGCCGGGAGTTTGGCCTAGTGGTTAAAGTGCTTGCCTAGCATGCATGAAGACCCAGGTTCCATTCCTCGCTACCACATACATAGAAAAAAGCCAGAAGTGGTGCTGAGGCTCAAGTGGTAGAGCTCTAGCCTTGAGAAAGTCCAAGGACAGTGCTCAGGCCCTGAGCTCAAGTCCAGGACTGGCAAAAAAAAAAAAAAAAAAAGAAAGGAAAAGGAAAAGAAAAGAAATATCAAGTGAGGTCTGCATAACACAGAAAGGTAGAAAGAGAAGAGGACTAAGCTCAGGTCTTCTTGGATAAAAAAAAATTCTAGATGAGAGAAGAAAGAAAGAAAGAAAAGAAGGAAGGAGGCAAGGAGGGAGGGAGGGAGGGAAGGGAGGGAAAGGAAGGGAGGGAGGGAGGGAGGGAGGGAAGGAAGGGAGGGAGGGAGGGAGGGAGGGAGGGAGGGAGGGAGGGAGGGAGGGAGGGAAGGAAGGAAGGAAGGAAGGAAGGGAGGAAGGGAGGAAGAAAGGGAGGGAGGAAGAAAGGGAGGGAGGAAGGAAGGAGAGAGAGACAGAGAGAGAGAGAGAGAGATGGGCTCATGATCTTAACAACAAGAATAAGCATTCTCACTGTAACTGTTCCTCTTCTACCTCAACTAGACTCTGCCAAGAGCTATAAAAGACCCAACAACCTAAAAGACACTGCAGCAGTCACTGCCTCAATAAAAGGAAGACGATAAAAGGAAAGGAAAAAAAAATCTCTTCTGCCAAAACACATAAACACTAATTACACATGAATGGATATATTAAAGTAGTCAAAAGATCCTGACTACTTTCTTTCCTATAAAGTGTGTGTGTGTGTACACCTTTAAGCAAGATTTATTGTTGTTTTTTTTGTTTGTTTTAAGGAAGGGTCTTGTCAGCAAGTCTGGCCTGGATTCATCATCCCCTGCCTCAACCTCTTGGGTATTAAGATTACAGCATCAACATACATACACACAAACACACACACATACACACACACGTACACGTGGAGCCAACCCACCAGAAAGGGTAGAGTTGTGGCTGTGTACAGCCCACCAGAGAATGTATCCCAGCCTTCAGGAAGGTGCTCAGCTTAAAGAAAGCAAAACTTCTCCCTGTTCGTTTTCTAGCAAGAACACCTTAGGATTGGATCAGAAGAAAGACTGTGTCCCAACCATGAAACCCTATAGACTGTGGACAGACACCTGGAGCTCCTCAGTGAAAGATGCTAGCGTCTGTCTACATATTCCAAGTTTTCCCAGTGGGATCACATTTCCTTGTCTTGTGGATCACCCAGTGCCAGAAGAAAGAGCTTTGAACTATGAAAATTACATCTCAACCTCAGAAAGACTATTATTGAAAAAAGAATTGAGTTGGTATAGAGGCAGAAGATCAAGAACTGCATTTACCCAAAACCAGGTTGAAGTCTTTAGAGTTAACTGCTATCCTGGCATTGATATAAGGGAAGACTTAGCTCAAAAATTGAACTTAGAGGAAGACAGAATCCAAATTTGGTTCCAAAATCGGCGTGCAAAGCTGAAAAGAACCCATAGAGAATCAGTTTCTAATGGCAAAAAAAATTTTCAACTCAAGTCTCCTGGAATAGATAGAAAACCAAACTGGTATAATTATCTTCCAGTTGCAGAACCTGAAGAATCATGGAAATATCAACTGTTAATAATGTGACATTTCCTGCGTTTAATCTGAATATTGTCATTTTTTCTGAAAATATAATTATGATTGTATTATATTGGGCACTTTTCAGTTCTAATAAAGACTTTTCCTATATATTTTAATAAAGATTTTCAGAAAAGTCAAAAAAAAAAAGATTACAGCAGCTTGGTTTTTCTCAGGAAGTTTTAAATTCAATCCAAATAATAAAGGCCCATAATAATTACCTTTTTGTAAAAAGACATCCAGTTGATCAGCACAAAAGGCTTTCAATTCTTTCTCAGGCTTGTCCTTCTTGACCAGTGCTACAACATAGTTGGCTAGGGCGGAGGGGTCAGCATCACATCTAGTTAGACAAAGAGAAAACAAAAAGTTCAAAACACTGTTTTCAAACAGTGATGTTATTAATGAAGTCACCTCTACTTTGGAAAACTGAAAATCAAAGCTGTATTTTTGAAAGTGATTGCCAATACAAGCAACTACTGTAACAAAGAGCCCATACATATTCTAAGATTTTCTTTTTCTGCTTATTTCTATAACATAACTAGCTTGTCTCATGTCAAAGGTTGGAACTATATCAAGAATCTTAGATCAGGAGTATATTTATTTGTTCTCTCAATGACAATAATAGAATCTGATTCCTGAACTGTCATTTGGCTCCCATACTGTTCTTAACACACTCAAGAACTGTGTTCCATATGACCAGTAAGAAAAATCAGGGAAAGTATGGGACAGATCTCTCCTTTTGTCAAAACACCATTCCCTACCACCACAGGCTCCAGCATCCCCACATGGTCATCAAATCCCCTGCTAATCTGAGCATATATACATGCTTGTAGAAAATGAAAACAAGCCGAACACTGGAGGGTCACACCTGCAATCCTAGCTATTCAGAGAAGGCCAAGAATTGTAAATTGGAAGTTCAAAGCCAGTCCAAGCAAAGAAATCTGTAAGACTCCAACCCAAAGTAATCAGCAAAAAGCAGGCCTTAAAGGCATGGTTCAAGTGGCAGAACATCATCTGTGAGCAATCAAATCAAGCAAGAGTATGAGGCCCTGGGTCTGAGGCCTTGTGTTCAAGCCCTGGTACTAGCAAGCAATAAATAAATACTTTAAAAGTGAAAGAGGAGGGTCGGGAGTTTGGCCTAGTGGTAGACTGCTTGCCTAGCATGCACGAAGACCTGGATTCGATTCCTCGGTACCACATACATAGAAAAAAGCCAGAAATGGTGCTGAGGCTCAAGTGGTAGAGCTCTAACCTTGAGAAAATCCAAGACAGTGCTCAGTCCCTGAGCTCAAGCCCACGACTGGCCAAAAAAAAAAAAAGTGAAAGAGGAGGATGACTCCTTAAATATATGGAACAAATATTTCAGGCTACAAGCAAAGGAAAGAAAGGGCTAGAAATAGAAGAGAATCTCTGTTTCACATTTTTTCTAGTCAGTAGTAACCTGAATTCAAAAGCTAAAATGATCTCCTATTTCAGGGAAGCACATGCTCTGTGCTTGCCAACTTCTGACATATGCCAGTCTGTCAGATGTAATATTTCCTTTGTATCCCATGACACTAAAAGTTTTTCTTTACCTGAAGTTCTACTTTTCCAAAAGTAATTCAAACTTACTGTGGTCTCACAGGACTGTTATAAAAGATAAAATGAAAAGAAAATCAGGATGGTACTAAATAAAACCATTATGCTAAGCAATCAACTCCCTATAAAGCAATATTGAATCTAATCTTGTTCTATAATCATTAAGCCTTTCACTGTCAACTACAAAATTAAAAGGTTTCATCTCTAGAATATTAGCCATTGCCCAGTGATGGTAGCAGCCAGCTCAGACAGAAAAATTGAGACTCTATTTCCAATTAACCAGCAAAATAAAGAATTGGACTGGAGGTGTGGTATGAATAGTGAAATGTCAGCCCCAGTACTGCACAAAAAAATTAGAAGATGGACCAGGAGTTTGGCCTAGTGATAGAATGCTTGCCTAGCATGCACGAAGACACAGGTTCGATTCCTTGGTACCACGTACATAGAAAAGGCCAGTTATGGTGCTGTGGCTCAAGTGGTAGAGCTCTAGCCTTGAGAAAGTCCAAGGCGGGTACCCAGGCCCTGAGTTCAAGCCCCAGGATTGACAAAAAAAAAAAAAAATTAGAATAATAATTACATTTTCAACAGTTTTACAAGATTAGAAAAAAGAAAAAACCAACACCTTTACCTCTTTTTTAATTTTTCAAGATCATGCTTCAGTAAAACACAATTTTCTTTTATTGTCAATACTTTCATGGGAAAGGCTGGTTCTCAATGGTCAATGGTGGCTCACGCCTATAATCCTGGCTACTCAGGAAGCTGAGATCTGGGACAGTTGGAAGTCAGCCCACGAAGGATAGTCTATAAGACTCTTATACCCAATTAATCACAGAAAAATCAGGTAGTAGCACTGTGGCTCAAGTAATAGTACAAGAGGGGAAAAAAAAAAAAAAGAGCTCAGAGACAGAGCCCAGGTCCAAAGTTCAAGCCCCAGGACCAGCAAAAAACAAAGAAAGAAAATAAAAAGAGGAGAGGAGAGGAGAGAAGAGAAAGGAAAAGTTTATGAGACTCATCTCCAAAATACTCAGAAAAAGCCAGAACAGGTGCTGTGGTTCAAGTGGTAGTGGTAGAGAGCTGGGGGGGGGGGGGGGGGCAGAAATCAGAGGACAACACCTAGGCCTTGCCTGAGTTCAAGCCCCAGAATTGGCAAAAACAAAACAAAAACAAAACTTGTTCTCTAAAGATCTACACACATAAGGGTTTTTTGTTTGTTTGCCAGTCCTGGGCTTGAGCTCAGGGCCTGAGCACTGTCCTTGGACTTTCTCAAGGCTAGAGCTCTACCACTTCCAGCTTTTTTCTATGTATGTGGTACTGAGGAATCAAACCCAGGTCTTCGTGCATGCTAGGCAAGCACTCTACCACTAGGCCAAACTCCTGGCAACCCCCCCTTTTTTTGTGGGTCATGGGGCTTGAATTCTGCTGGGCACTCACTGTCCTTGAGCTCTTCAGCTCAAGGCTACTGCCCTACCTCTGGGCCTGAGCATAGTCCCTGAGCTCTTCAGCTCAAGCCTACTACCCTACCCTTGAGCCAAGCCCCACTTCTTGTTTTCTAGAGGTTAATTGGAGATAAAGAGTCTCAGGTCCTTTTGTGGCCAGACTTGCTTTGAACCTTGATACTCAGATCTCAGCCCCCTGAGTAGCTAAGCTTACAGGCGTGAGCCACCATGCCCAGCTATACACATAATTCTGAGATAAAATTCCACCCACTGTCAATTTAACAAAACAGCTAATTTTAAGAAGTATAAGCAAAGTATAACTCTCAAAATGTCGGGGCCAGGAGTTTGGCCTAGTGATAGAGTGCTTGTCTAGCATGCACGAAGACCTGTGTTCAATTCCTTAGTACCACATACATAGAAAAACCTGGAGATAGTGCTGTGGCTCAAGTGGTAGAGCTGTAGCCTTGAGAAAGCCCAAGGACAATGCTCAGGCCCTGAGTTCAAGCCCCAGGACAGGCAAAAAAAAAAAAAGTAGTATTCAGCCAAAAACACAAATACAGAGTTTAGGATGCTTCTGATGAAATAGATTTGATGCTATGGTATTAAAATCAAGATGGGAAGCCAGGCACAGTGGCTCATACCTATAATCCTAGTTACTCAGGAAGCTGAGATCTGAGGATCGCAGATCAAAGCCAGCCCAGGCACTAGAACGTCCAGGAGACTCTTATCTCCAATTAACCACCAGAAAACCAGAAGTGTCACTGTGGTTCAAGGGGTATTAGGGCAGTAGTAGCCTTCAGCTGAGAACTCAGGAATAACACCCAGTCCCACTACAGACCTCCCCCAAAAAAAATCAAGATGGGGCAGATGCAGGTGGTTCTTACCTACTATGGAGACTGAGATCTAAAGATCACTTTGAAACCAGCTTGGCAGTTAAATCCATGAGATTCTTATTGGCAACTAAGTGGAGAAGTGGCTTGGAGGGCAGGTAGAGTGCCAGTCACGAGTTCAAAGACTGAGAGAGAAGGCCCTGATTTCAATAACTAGTATTACTGGCACTGATAAATTAAAAGAAAAGGTTAAGGGTGAAGTAGATACAAGTGGTTCACACCTATAATCCTAGCTACTCAGGAGGCTTCTCAAGATTTGAGAATCTGGATCTCAGTTTGAAGCCCACACGGAAGCCAGTCCATGAGATTGTTATCTCCAATTAACCACCAAAAAATCTTTAAGTGGGCAGTGGTGTGTGGCAGAATGCTACTTTTTTTTTTTGGCCAGTCCTGGGCTTGAACTCAGGGCCTAAGTATGGTCCTTGGGCTTTCTCAAGGCTAGAGCCCTACTCCTTGAGCCACAGCACCACTTCTGTCTTTTTCTGCGTATATGGTACTGAGGAATTGAACATGCTAGGTAAACACTCTACCACTAAGCCACATTCCAGGCCTACAGAGTGTTAGCCTTGAGCAAAAAAAGTTAGAGGACAGCATCTAGTCCCTGAGTTCAAGCCCCAGGGCCAACACAACAACAAAGCAGTAGGGGAGAGACCGGGAGTTTGGCCTAGTGGTTAAAGTGCTTGACTAGCAAGAAGACCCAGGTTCGATTCCTCGGTACCACATGTAGGAAAAAGCCAGAAGTGGTGCTGAGGCTCAAGTGGTAGAGCTCTAGCCTTGAGAAAGTCCAAGGACAGTGCTCAGGCCCTGAGCTCAAGCCCAGGACTAGCAAAAAAAAAAAAAAAAAAAAAAAAACAGTAGGGGAGAAAAATGACTAGACTTTGACCTGGGTGCTGGTGTGTCATGCCTGTAATCCTGGCTATTAAAGAAGCTGAGATCTGAGAATCAAAGTTCACACCCAGCCAAGGCAGAAAAGTCTGTGAGATGCTTATTTCCAATTCACTACCAAAAAGCCAGAAGTGAAGCTGCTGTTCAAGTATTTGAGTGCCAGCCTTGAGCAAAAGCCAAGAGTGCAATGCCCTAAATTCAAGCACTAGTTCCTACACCAAAAAATTAAAAAAAAAAAAAAAAAAAGGACTAGACTTTGGAAAGAATGATTATAGATTTTACACAATTGCTTAATGGGAATTAACTAAATGATTATTAGTAACAATTCTGTACATATAAAAGCATGTTTGGAGCCAAAGGAATGGGAACATTTAAATTTAAAAGCTCCTAAGATGTACTGAGAAAGTGTTATGTAGGAAATCTTAAGTATAAAATAAGTCACACTAATCAGACGGTGAAAACGTAAACTTGAAGGGAAGGGAAGGGAAATGGGGACAAAATCATAAAGAGTATCAATGTGTGAGAAGTAATGCACCTACTACCTGGCAAACATAACTGTAATCCCTTTATACATTACCCCAACAAAAAAAATTAATAAAAAAAGTAAACTTGAGTTTTGTGCTATAATTTTCTACAGTACTTGGGTTGTTATGTTTTCATACCAAGCTCCTACTAGATATTCTTCATAAACTGATCACAAAATGCTGTAATAGCAAATATGATTTCCAAACATCCAATAGTAGCCCACAAAGTTTTTATCGTGTCATAAAAATCTGAATTGACTAAGACTTTGATACATTAAAAGCAAAATACAAAACCATCTCTCTACTGTCCAAATTATCACCTCTTGTCTCTGTACCCAAAATTACCCAAAATAAATACTTAAAGTATTTTGGCTACTACTTTGGAATAAAGCTCATGAATGAATTCTGTTTATGACTCTATATAGAAATAACCTGGGGGCCAGGAGTTTGGCCTAGTGGTAGAGTGCTTGCCTAGCAAGCACAAAGGCCTGGGTTCGATTCCTCGGTACAAAAAAGCCCGAATGGTGCTGAGGCTCAAGTGGTAGAGCTCTAGCCTTGAGAAAATCCAAGGACAGTGCTCAGGCCCTGAGCTCAAACCCAGGACTGGCAAAAAAAATAAATAAATAAAAATAAAAAAATAACCAAATCTGGAATATAAGAAATTTTATAAATCTGATGGCTAACATTAACTATGTATATTTTATAAACAAAAGGGGCTTCTGTTACAAGGATCAGAAGAGTTAACTACATAAATCTTAAATTATTGCTTTACAGTCAACAAAAGTACATTTGTGATGGTAGCTGACATCTGTAATCCTAGCTATTCTGGAGGCTGCGATCTGAGGATCACTGTTCAAAACCAGACCAGGCAGATTCTAATCTCAAACAAACCACCAAAAAGCTGAAAGTGGAGCTCAAGCAGTAGACTGTGTTTTAGACCCAGAGTTCAAGTCAAGGACCAGCAGCTCTGCCTCCATACCCCTCCCCCCCACAGACCTCCCCCCACTTAAAAGAAAAAAAAAAAAAAAACAGGACATTTGCAAAGACAAATTAAGAGAAGCATTCAGAATAAAGTGGAGGACACGGCTTCAGAGATAAAGTTTAGCAGCAATTCCACACAAGTAAAATATGAGACAGCAAATACAATTTCCAAATGCATGTCTATACAACAAATTAATACATCTTACACCTCATCCAACAGTCACACTATATTCTGCTGAAATATCAACAAAAGAAATCCCCAAAATGTTAATTTAAGTTACAAATACAAAGATTCCTAAAATTCACATTCCACATAAAAACACTGTAAGAATTTTAATTATCATGTAAGTTATTTTAAAAATAAAATCAAGGAGTTGGAAGTGTTGCCTAGCCTAAGAGTTCTTGCTGAGCGTGCACAAAGCCCTGGGTTTAATTTCTTGGTACCACATACACAGAAAAAGCTGAAGTAGTGCTGTGGCTAGTAGAGCACTAGCCCTGAGAAAGCTCAGGGACAGTGCTCAAGCCCTGAGTTCAAGCCCCAGGACTGACAAAATACTACTACTACTACTACTACTAATACTACTAATAAAAATCAATTAGGAAGAATTTTTCAATAGGAAAAGCTAACCAAAATATTGTCCTAAAATGTCCTGTCTCCAAAAACTTAAAATCTGAATTTTTCGCCAGGCGTTGTGGCTCAAGCCTATAATCCTAGCTCCACAGAAGGCTGAGATCTGAGGATCGCCGTTCAAAGCCAACACAGAGCCATGAGATTCTTATCCATGGCAACACAGAGCCATGAGATTCTTATCTCCAATTAATTACTAGAAAACAGGAAGTGGGGCTGTGGCTCAAGGGTAGGGCAGTAGCCTTGAGCTGAAGAGTTCAGGGACAGCACCCAGGCCCAGAGGTAGGGCAGTAGCCTTGAGCTGAAGAGCTCAGAAACAGGAGCCCAGGCCAGAGTTCAAGACCCCCTTAAAAAAATTTTTTTTTTAATTTTTCTTTTGTTGGAATTCTTCTTTGCAGGTATATTGTACATCTGCTAGAGCATTACTATTACAGACTTCAGATACACTATTTTAAAATCAAAGAGTAACGGTCCTAACCTTTGACCCCAAACCAAGAAACATTTCTAAAAAGCTACTTTCAAGTTTTGGTTTTAGGGGGGAAAAAGCCTAGATTACTTAGACCTTTTCTGCTTAAAGAAAAATTCACAGGGGGGCCAGGAGTTTGGCCTAGTGGTAGAGTGCTTGCCTAGCATGCACGAAGACCCGGGTTCGATTCCTCGGTACCACATACATAGAAAAAAGCCAGAAATGGTACTAAGGCTCAAGTGGTAGAGCTCTAGCCTTGAGAAAGTCCAAGGACAGTGCTCAGGCCCTGAGCTCAAGCCTACGACTGGCAAAAAAAAAAAAAAAAAAAAGGCAAAAAAGAAAAATTCACGGGGCCAGGAATTTGGCCAACTGGTAGAATGCTTGCCTAGCATGCAAGAAGAGCCGGGTTCGATTCTCGGTACCACATACGTAGAAAAAAAGCTGGAGGTGGTGCTGAGGCTCAAGTGGTAGAGCTCTAGCCTTGAGAAAAGTCCAAGGACAGTGTTCAGGCCCTGAGCTCAAGCCCAGGACTGGCAAAAAAAAAAAAAAATTCACATCTTTCTGAATATAGACCTAATTTTAAGATTTACGTTAATGTGATCTTTATTTCAGAAAGCAAGAAATATATGCGTTACTGAGCCACAGGGAGGAAAAATATCTCCTGATTCTAATGTTTATCAATAGTCCTTGAAAATATTTATATTCACTAGAATACATAGAAGCCCTGGGTTAATCACTAGCACCACAAAAGAAAAAGACAAAGAAAAAATATGTCTATATTACTTGACCACTAATTTCACTTATGGGAAACTAAACTTAGGAAACAAGTATAAATACAGAAGATAGAGATACTAACAAAACACATGCTCATTATATTAAAACAGTATTACTTCTAACAGAGAACATAAGAGTTATAGTAATCAAGACAGAAAATTTTGCACTGGGTCTGCTAACAGATACATAAAAGTTCACATACTAAAGAGAAACAAAATAAGTATCCACAAATACGTTACCCTCTTGTATTGGCTTCTGTACTGCAATATTAAAAGCCCTGTCTTTTAACACTAACACTGGGAATTATTTCCAACATATAAATCTCGGGGGACACCAACATTCAGACCACAGCACTTTCATCTCACTGTTAATTAGAGGGGCTCTCATGAAAGAACAGAAATATGTTTGGGGGCAAAACAGATGTGTATACACCCACATCTGTTTAGATAGTTGGACAATCTAAATATGCACAGAAATATAGACTATCAAAACAAAATTTCTGTTGTGCACTAATGGCTCATGCTTGTAAACCTAGCTACTCAGATCCTCAGATCCTCAGATCACAGTGTGAATTCAGACAAATCAGGAAAGTCCATGAAACCTTTTTTTTTTTTTTTTTTTTTTTTTTGTCAGTCCTGGGGCTTAAAGTCTGGGCCTAGATCCTGTCCCAGAGCTCTTCTGCTCAAGTCTAGCATTCTACCACTTGGAGCCACAGAGCCACTTCTACTTTTCTTCTGGTGATTAACTGGAGATAGAATGTCACAGACTTTTCTGCCTGGACTGGCTTTGAACCTGGATCCTCAGATGTTAGGCTCCGGAGTACCTAGGATTACAGATGTGAGCACCCAGCCCAAGAGACTCAATAACCAAAAGTGGAGCTGTGGCTCAAGTTGTAGAGTGCTAGCCTTGAGCACAAAAGCTTAGGGACAGTGCCTAGGCCCTGAATTCAAGTCCTAGGTCTCGGGTTCCTCCCTCCCGCCCTCTTCCTCACCTTCCCCCCCTTACACTCTTCCTCTTTTTCTTTGTGTTGTTGGTAATCAAACTCAGGGCATTTTTGAATGCAGGCAAGCACTCTATCAATGGCCTGTATTCCCAGCCCAACCTACTTCTCTAATTGTCAACCAATCTAAATAGGCATATGAGGATGTTCATTCCTTTAAACATTTATATTTAAACATTTATGTTTAAACATTTATGTGCCAAATATCTTGTTTGGTGATAGAATTACTTTGAGCAAAGCAGACTTTGCCCTTCAGTCATGTGACTAAGAGATGAATATATAAATACTTACAGTACAAAATAATAAATGGACTGGGGGATCAGGCCTGTAATCTTAGCTAATCAGGAAGCTATGATCTGAGGATATCGATTTGCAGCTGGCAAGGAGAGAAAAGTCTCAGAGACTATCTACATCCAATCAACCAGTAAACTGAAGAACTGGAGGCATGGCTCAAGTATTAGAATATTAGCCAAAGCATACTACAAGGGCCTGAGTTCAAGCCCTGGTACCATAACAAAGGACTTCAAAAAGAGATTAATAAAGATATTGTGGGAAAATAAGAGAAGACTCTTCCACTCTGTAAAGTTATTTATTGGACCAAAGAACGAAGTCAGACATATTTAAGAGGCATACTAAGGACTGAAGAACAAATATGCAGAGTACTTTGCAACTGTAATCCTAGCTACTCAGGAGACCGAGATCTGAGGGACTGCTATTCAAAGCCAGACTGGGCAGAAAAGTCCTTACCTCTACTTAATCACTAGGAGGCCAAAAGTGGAGCTGCGGAGTGCCAGCTTTGAGTGTGAAATTAAAGAAAAAGAAGGAGGAGGAGCAGTGCCAGGCCCTAAGTTCAAGCCCCAGTACTGGCACAAAGAAGAAGAAAAAAAAGAAAAAAAGAAAAAAAAAAAACAACTCTTGACTTTATAGACTAAAATTTGTCAAAATAATTCCTATTCTATTAAGTAGTGAACGGTATCCTTATGGCATTCACCATATAGGCACACTAATTCTCTGAAGAATTAGTACACTGGTATACTTTAAATTCATCAGTATTTCTAAACCCAAAGACTATAGCTACAAAATAATCAAAATAATCATTTAATCCTAGTAGTTTGTGTATCAGGAGATTGGATCCAACAACTATGAGTTGATTATTTCTTCCTCTCATTTGGACAGCTATAAAGATTACTAGCCTGAGTTTAACTTGATAAGGATTGCCAACCTATAGCAGAGTGTAAATTCTCAAATTCAACAGAAGTATACCTGCTATGCCCACTGAACCTATGAATCAAAAAAATAATCCTAATCTGTGGACCTTTTTGCTTCTTTTTTCATAATATTTCAAGATAACAACACATTCAATCTCCACTTTATTTTTAAAGACCAGAATATGGCCAGAATGAACAAAAATGTCCAAATGTATGACTCACTAAAAATTCCTGTTCCTACTTATGAGATCAGTAGCCTGACACAATACTGGCAGTACTGTGGTTTTGAACTTGCTTGGCTTTCTCATTCATGCTGCTGTTCCTTCAGCCACACATCTGCCCTTTGCTGGCTAAATGGAGATGAGTCCAATTTGGCTGTCCAAGGTGGCTTCAAACCAAGATCTTCACATTTCAACCCCTGGATTACAACAGGTGCAAGCCACTGGTGCCCAGTTTGACTAACAACTTTTAAATGTCAGTGATGCTTAACATTACTGAGTCAATTACTTCTGCAGTTTAATGTATTTTCATATTTTAAAAAAACTGTAGCTTTGAGGAATATAAGGTACTTTTTTGTTATTGGTTATGGGACTTGAACTCTGGGCCTGAGCATTGTCCCTGAGCTCTTCAGCTCAAGGCCACTGCCCTACCCCTTGAGCCATAGCACCATTTTCAGTTTTCTGGTGGTTAACTGAAGATAAGAGTCTCATGGACTTTAGTACCTGGGCTGGCTTTGAACTACAATACTCAGATCTCAGCCTCCTGAGTAGCTAGGATTACAGGTGTGAGCCACTGCATCTGGCATGCTTATAAGGCACTTTTAATAGTCTGCATATCGTATCTTTCTTTTTTTTTTTTTTTTTTTTTGCCAGTTCTGGGGCTTGAACTCAGGGCCTAGGCACTGTCCTTGGACACTTCATGCTCAAGGCTAGCGCTCTGCCACTTGAGCCACAGCACTCTATCTGGCTTTTTCTGAGTATGTGGTTCCGAGGAACCTAACCTGGGGCTTCGTGCATGCTAGGCGCACTCTACCACTAGGCTACGCTCCTGGCCCCAGCATATCATATTTCTAAGGTAGGTAAAAGGCTAATGTAGGTTGTTTGTTTTTAAGTAAGAAAGATTAGACCATTTCTCCAAAACCATACATGGAATCAGATAGGTATGGAACTAGAAACTAAATGTAGATCCATGAGAGACACATGTAATCCCAGCACTCAGGAGGAATACTGAAGCCAGCTTTCACTGCTTAGGTAGTTCCAATCCAGTCAGATTGGCAGACAGATCCTGATCTAGTGGCTAATGCCTATAATCTCATTATCTTAGTGACTCAAGAGACTGAGACCCAGAGGATTGTGGTTCAAAGCCAACCATGTAAAAAAAGCCTGAACAACTCCATCTCCAAGAAAGGTGCTGGACTTGGAGGTATGGCTCAAGTGGTAGATCACCAGCCAAGCAAACTGAACCCCTCACAAGACAACACTTATAATTAGCCAAACAAGCAGCAGGAAATGGAAATGTTGGTTTTTATATATGTATATATGCATATATGTATATGCATATATTTTGATTTCCCACTAAAAGGCTGAGGACATAACTCAATGGTTACATGAATAGACAGACCCTGGGTTTGAATCTCAGAAACACAAAAAGAAAATACATATCTTCATTAAATACAGTATGTTTTGGCTTTTTCTAAAGTTACAGAAATTTTTTCATTATTTCATCTATCTCCTAAATGTACTTAAACACTTATCTTTAAGGGATTTGTGATGTCATTTCTGATAGAATGAAAGTACATCTCCAAATATCAAATTATTCCTGCACAATCTCTCCAACTTTGGGATCAAGGGTTCTTTAAAGACAATGAAGGCCAGGAGTTTGGCCTAATGGTAGAGTGCTTGCCTAGCATGTACGAAGACCTGGTTCAATTCCTCGGTACCACATACATAGAAAAAAGCTGGAAGTGGTGCTATAGCTCAAGTGGTAGAAAACTAGCCTTGAGAAAGCCCAAGGACAGTGTTCAGGCCCTGAGTTCAAGCCCCAGAACTGGCAAAAAAAAAAAAAAAAAAAATGATGAAGATGCCAAACAAGATCAGCAAGTCTAGTCTAGTTCATATAACCTTAGAAATTGATGTACACTTTTTAACTAAGATATGATTTCCCCCGCTTCACCACCCTGCCAACAAAACTGGTGGCAATGGTCATTTTCTAACTAGCTAAACTGTCCTCCCTTTTGTAAAGAATAATTGATATTTTCCATATCTACAAAATTAGACAATAATAAGTAAGTTCTAATAGTACATGGCATTTTTAACTTGTCTATAGGGAAAAAGTCACATACAATGACAAGATGTAACATGTGTTTTAAAAAAAAAATGGGAAGCTTAACTTACAGTTAAGCCAAATAAGGATATCATGTGCTCAGCCATAGTTTGATTCCAACCTAGCCACTGCAACTATGTTATCTGAAAGCCTTAACAACTGCTCTGAAATGCTATGTTGTACCAACATGTCAATCTGCCATGAAAATGTTCTTGAATCTGAAATATGAAAAAAAAATGAAATTTACAAACACAATCTAATTTAGCATATCATTTATTACATTTTAGGGTATCTAAACAAAAATAATCTCCCATGACAACATACCAAGAATGAAAATATACGTGAAATTTGCATTCAGTATTTACTAATATCTCTTTTTTTCTTTCATTTTGGTCCAACATGGAGCTTGAACTCTGGGCCTGAGCGCTGTCCCTTAGCTCTTCAGTTCAAGGCCACTACCCTACCCCTTGAGCCACAGTGCCACTTCCCAAGCATATTTCTTCTTTCTCAGAAAGATAGTTACATTGCTCTAGTCTAAGCAATTTCAACATCCTACTTTATGTCACATGTTTTTGATGTGTTGAAGTATAAACCCAGGCCTTTTATATACTAGATAAATACTATACTACTGACTTACAGTCCAGCCCAGGTCTAAAAAAAAACTTCAAATGAGTAACAAAACAATGGGGGTTTTTGTTTGTTTTTTTGTGGGGTTTTTTTTGCCAGTCCTGAGCTTGAGCTCAGAGCCTGAGCACTGTCCTTGGACTTTCTCAAGGCTAGAGCTCTACCACTTGAGCCATAGCATCACTTCCGGCTTCTTCTATGTATGTGGTTCCAAGGAATCAAATCTGGTTTTTTTACATGCTAGGCAAGCACTCTACCACTAGGCCAAACTCTGGGCCCCTTTTCTGCCTTTTTTACACATGGTCAATTTCACTAAATCCATCCTCTCTCTTTTATACTACAACTTAATGTCCCCCAATTTTTTATTCTAGAAAAAATAAGATGAACATTCAAAGGGCCCATATTCTTGTACCAAGCTTTCAAGTGTCCAACAGTCATTTTTCACACTAATTGGATCACCAGCAGTCTAAAAGCCAGACACCCTTATTGTACATATACTCATATATTTCCTCTGTTCTACTCATGGCCCTTCTCTTCCTCAGGATGCAAATACCACTTCAGAGGTCACAATTTTTCCAAGGCTTCCTCCCTTATCCATGCTGCCTTGACCAAGGCTAGCCACACTGGACTCTCTAGATGTTACTTACCTTCCCATCACAGGAAACCAAAGTAGAGAAACAAAAACAAAGAGTTAACTAGGTTTCCTAGCAAGAAAAGTTTTAGTGGCTGGCCACTGTCTCCCAACAGCTCCAACTTCCTCATACCTCCACACCTCCTAAGCTGCTTCAATACTTCTACCCTCAAAAAACATTCAATTGTTTCAATAACACAATCTGATCTAATGTTCAAAACATTCCCTTTTATTCAGGCAGAAAGCCTTAACTTTAGTAAAAGGATAAGCAAGAAGGCAAAAGACACGAAAGGGTACGAAATGAGCCTTTCCCTTCCATTTCCCCTGCATCTCAGACCTTCTACTCAAAGAACTGGTTAAAGACATCTGTCCAGCCCTCAGGCCCTCAACCTTTCCTTTCCTCCTAAGTTGAGACTGTTCCCGGGGTCTAGGTATACACTGAAGTTCCCCCACAAATAAATACTCCACACAAAAACTTACTTCCTTATAGTTAGAAAAGAAAAAGGTTGTACCTCTTTTATCCCTCTCATCTTTTACAAAGCCCTTCTTCATTCTAGTCTCCCAATACTGGCATGTAGAAGTCCTAAGTGCAGCAGGTGTACCCCTCAAACTTATGCATACACCTTCCCCTTTCTACCAACACCTCATAATGTCTAAACATCAGGGGTTCGCCTCATAAGCATTTAACACCTCTCAGTACCCTTGCTATGGACTGATTAGCTCTCCAATAATTTCTAAAAGGCCGTTCAATGCCCCCATACCCATTTCAGGTACCCCATAACACTTCCCAGACCCTTCACTACGCTTGAACTCCTTGGAGCTCACCAATAATCGCTATTTCTCTTCAAGGTCCTCTGTGAACCCTCCCCCCACTACACACACATACCTTTTTTATGCCCTAATATTTGTAATAATAATAATTTTTAAAAAGGGCCTTTTTTAAAAAAAAAAAAACACAAATGGTGACGGAGCTGGACGAATGCTGTCTTGTTAAAAAGTCCTCGATGTCAGTCTCTTCCGAGAGCTCCATATTCCCACAAAAAATAAAATAAAAAAAAATAGAATAAAATAAATCCGTCGGTAGCCGGGGCCAAGCCCCTCAGTTCCCTCTAACAGCACTATTTAAAACTCCCTCCCTCTCCCTCTGCCCTCCTCCTGGGCACCCCGGTTACCTGCACTTCCAGAGCCCAGGCGGTCCTGACCTCACGCCCCGCGCACGCCCCGCGCACCTCCCCGAGCGCCACCCCCGAGCGCCACCCCCGAGCGCCCCCGCCGCCTCCCCCCCCCCTTACAAGGGGCAGGGCACCCCGAGAGGAGCCGCCGGGACCTCCCGCCGCCGCCCCTCCCCCACGGCCCGCGACCCCAACGCCCACGTTCGCCGGCGCCGCCCGGGCCCCGGCCCCCGGCCCTCAGCCCCGGCCCCGGGCCCGGCCCGGCCCGGCTCACTCACATCGGCTCCAGCAACTTGGCCAGCCAGGACTTGAGGGCATCCACATCCTCTATGAGCATGGTGCGGGGAAGGCGGGCTCGGCCGCCGGTCCTCCCCAGGCCTGCCGTGGGTCTCCGCTCGCCGCCGCCTCACGCTCCCCTCACGGCTCCCGGTGCCCTGGCCCACCAAGCATCTTCTAAGACTTGAACCTACTCCCCGGGCCGGGGCCTAACAGGAACTAACCCAGGAGCCCTCACTCAACCTAGCCCACAGGCGAAAAGTAGGCGGGAGATAATGCCGAGTGGCGGGCGTGTCAGCCAATGGGGGCGAGAGGGCCGTGCGCGCAAAGCCAATGAAAAGCTTCGCTCGCCCCGCCGGCCGGCCGTGCCCAGTTAGGGAGGAGGGACCTAGCAAGGTAGGTGGAGAGCTGGAGTGAACTCCTGGTGCAAGATGGTATCTGGGAGAAGGTGCTGTGCCTCTTAAAGGGGACACGCCGTGTCTCCGGACCACGCCGCCGCCGCCCGCCGGCCCGCCCGCCCGCCGCGGAGCACCGGCGTCGGCGGCTGGGAGAGCCCGGGGAACCCGGCGAGTCCCTCCTTTCAGGTTCCTTCCTCTCGGTTTTCCTGGAAACCACACTCCCGTGTCCTGAAGTGACTCAGCTGTAGTAAATCTGCAACACAACGTGCCTTACCTTCGCGTTCGCCACATTGCAAAGAATGCAACCTCTTTCCCCCCCTCATTACACATTCGTTTTGCTCGACACTCCTGCTTGTATTTTTTGGGGGGTGATGGGGTGAGCGCTAAGCTTAAATTACACAGAAGGTTCCTGACAGCCATGCCCTAGGATAATTTTCGATGTTAAAACGTGGCGCACAGATGTAAAAGGCTGAGGCCATTTCATTCTTACTAGTAATAGTAATAAATACTCTACCCAGAAAGAAAAATTGATGCTAATACATCATTAAAAAAAAAAGCCTCTTTATTGCATATCTTAATTTCAGTATTTTTTTTTTGTCTTGGTTTGGGCAGGGAGAATTTTGATCAAAAAGAGTTCCTTTTTAAATAATGGTAAGGAAAAAAATAGCAATTACCAAACTAGGCAACTTAGTTGGCACTAGATGAGACATTCCTTTTGGTGTTCTGAAAATCACTGACTTAGTGGCTGGTGTTAAGAGTGTTTATTCAATAACAAATACTGAGCCTCTTACTATTTTCCCCAAGATGGGAGGAGTCCACCATCCACTTAAGGAAAGTGAACAGTGTATGAAAGTATGCAGTAAAGTAATAATATTTTGAAAAACTGCTTGAAGAACACACAACTTACATAAAAGAAAGAGATCAACCAAAAACAAGCAGGCATGCAGGTAGAGACAAGATTTTTTCTGCAAGGAGTCAGATAGGGAGTATTTTGGATTTTATGGGCCTTGAAGTCTTTGTAGCAACTACTGGGCATGCAAAGCTTTAGCATGAAACTGACCATAGATAGATAATAGGCAAACATGGACATTTGTCTATGTCTATATTCTAGTAACATTTATGTGAAATTTTATATTATATAAAATTTGCAACTGTATGAAATTTGTCACATTATGAAGTATTTTTCCCAACCACTTAAGAAAAAATGACATTGTAATGACATTGTAACTTCACCAAGTGTACACAAGCAGGTGCCATCAAGGTTTGGTTTACTGGCTGCAGTTTGAGGACCCACCCCCCTTTTTTTTTTTGGCCAGTCCTGGGGCTTGAACTCAAGGCCTGGGCACTGGCCTTGAGCTTTCTCAAGGCTAGTGCTCTACTACTTGAGCCACAGCTCTACTACTTGAGCAAGCTTTTTCTATGTATGTGGTACTAAAGAATTGAACCCGGGGCTTTGTGCATGCTAGGTGAGCTCTTTACCACAAAGCCCAGAGAAATCAATGGGTTTGCCCAAAATCACATGTTGCAAGTAGACCAGAAGTAAGGAGCATCCAGAGCTTTTGACAGGTAGGTAGCCCAGACCTGCCTTACACCCAGCTGTGGCCTCTTCTTCCCACTTCCCTCCTCTCCTTCCTGTATGCTAATCCCCATTTTCCTTTCACTTCTTTCCAAAAAAGACATGAAGTAATACCCCCAAAATGACAAATGTAAAATGTGAGGTTAGTCAATATAAGAAATAAAACAAGGGGCCGGGACTATGGCCTAGTGGTAGACTGCTTGCCTGTCATGCACAAAGACCTGGGTTTAATTCCTCAGTACCACATAAATAGAAAAATGTTGGAAGTGGTGCTTTGGCTCAAGTGGTGGAGCTCTAGCCTTGAGAAAACCCAAGGTCAATGCTCAGGCCCTGAGTTTAAGCCCGAGGACTGACACACACACACAAAAAAAGAAAGAAAGAAGGAAAGAAAGAAAGAAAGAAAGAAAGAAAGAAAGAAAGAAAGAAAGAAAGAAAGAAAACAGGGGCTGCAAGTGTGGCCTAGTGGTGGTAGAGTGCTTGCCTAGCATGCACTGAGCCCTGGGTTCAATTCCTTGGTGCCACATACTTGGAAAAAAACAAACAAACAAACAAAAAAACCAGAAGTGGTGCTGTAGCTCAAGTGGTAGAGTACTAGTCTTGAGAAAGCCCAAGGCCAGTATAGGCCTTGAGTTCAAGCTCCAGAACTGGCACACACACACACACACACACACACACACACACACACACGAAACTGAAAGAAAGAATACAGAGCCTAGTACCAATAGCTCATTCCTGTAATCCTAGCTATTCAAGAGGCTGAGATCTGAAGATTGAAGTGCAAAGCCAGCCTGTGAGGGAAAGTCCTTCAGACTCTTATCTCCAATTAACCCTCAAAATGCTGGAAGGGAAGCTGTGGCTCAAGTGGTAGAGCACCAGATCACCGGCCTTGAGCAAGCATAGTAAGGGACAGAGCACAAGCACTGAGTTCAAGCCCTATTACTGTCACTTGCACATGCGCGCACACAGACACACACACACACACACACACACACACACACACACACACACACACAGAAAATAGAACAGGAATTGCCTTTTATCACTGTCAATCACTGTTTCAGAAAAATGTGAAAGTGCCTTTCAAATACAGTTATAGATTTCACAGAAGAGATGAGAGACCAACTCCCTGATGAACAGGATATCGTTTAGCCATACACATTATAGCGAAAATAGCCCTAATGATAATAATGAAATTTGTGCTTTGAGATGGTGGGGTTTTCCCCTGTTACTACTCCAAATTTATTGGATTACTTCTGTGACTTGAGTACAGTCAGTAGATACATAGACCCATATATGTAGATAGAGGGGCTAGGAGTATGGCTTAGTGGTAGAGTGCTTTGCTAGCATGCATGAAGCCCTGGGTTCAATTCCTTGGAACTACACAAAGAAAATAAGTAAATTTTTTAAATGTAAATAGATATTAGGACTTGTGTTTAAATGTACATATCAAATGACAAATTATCTTGAATAATTAGCATTTGTAAAACAGTAGTTTTGTGTGAGCCTGTAGAGTATGCTTGTAATCCTAGCTAGTAGGGATGCTGAGACCAGAAGCATATGGTTCGAGGCCAACTAGGGTAGAAAAGTTCATAAGGCCCTATCTCAAAATGAATCAGCAAAACAGGACTGGAGGCAGAGTTCAAGTGGTAGAGTTCTAACCTAGAAGGCACAAGGCTCTGAGTTCAAATCATAGTACCAAGAACAATTTTTTTTTTAAAGTAACCAGAGCCAGTGGCTCATGCCTACTTACTCATGATACTGATATCTGAGGGTTGAAGTTCAAAGCCAGCACACGCTTTTCAGCCTGGGAGTCCATGAGACTTTGTCAGTCATGAGACTTGAACTTTGGGCCTGTCCCTGAGCTCTTCAGCTCCAGGCTAACACCCTACCCTTGAGCCACAGTACCCCTTCCGGTTTTCTAGTGGTTAATTGGAGAGAAGAGTCTTATGGTCTTTAGTGCCCAGGCTGGCTTTGAACTTTGATCCTCAGATCTCAGCCTCCAGAATAGCTAGGATTACAGATGTGAGCCAAGGAGTTCGGCATGATTCATCTCTAATTAACCACCCAAAAAGCTGAAAGTGGTAGCTGTGGCTCAAGTAGTAGAGTGCTAGCCTTGAGCACCAAAGCTCAAGGACAGCACTCATGCACTGAATTCAAGCCCCAGGACTAGCACAAAAATAACTAACTAGGTACCTTTTCAAAATAGACTTGAGCCATGCAGTCATTGGATCACCCTGACTGCAGTGATCCATACACATATCACTGCAACACACGCTGAGTCCTGGCTATCATGTGCCAGATTCTCTCTGAGGCAGAGGCAACATGTGAGGAAACATTTGAAGTTATCTCTATGCAGAGTTTTGGAGGAGCAATCTGGACCACTTAGCAATCTAATTCTAGCAGTATGATAGGGAATAATCAGAACACATTTTCTAGACCCTCTTTATGCAAGAATTTCAGTGCATTGTTTACTCTCTCATCCTCATACTTCCCTGATATGACTCACAGACAAGAAAACTTTATCCAGAAAAGTCTTAAGAATGAGGGGAAGGATCTACCCTTGACTATGCTTGTCTGACTCCAAAGCCTACTCACTACCTTTGTCAACCACCAAATCGCTTTACTGGCAAATGTGAAAATATGGACTACATGGTTCATTCAAAATGCACTCATCAAATGTACAGTGAGCCCATTGCCATCTGCTAGCCACTGCTGTTGGATAACAGCAAGTAAGACTAATTTTAAATAACATCTCTTTCCTTTGCTAAGGAGAATATTTCACAAAGATTGGTTATGAAGTCTCTTAGTTTTATATTTATTTGCAAACAAAAAAGCTGCCAATTTACATAAGAACAAGAGCAATTATTAAGGGGGACTAAAAAGAGAATGACTACAAAAATAGCAGCATTTAAATCATCCTCATTCAAGCCGAGTTTCCTTTCTTGGCTTGAGAGTACCTGGGCTTCCACCAAAAAGAGCTATCAACATTAAGATTTCATACAAGTGTTGACAGAGGTAGATAGGTCCTCCAGAACGAGAGTAGATCATACCAGCAAATTATTTTATTATCTACTCAGATGTCCAATAAGAGAGGTTGAGAGACATTTTTTTTTCATGTGAAATTTACAAAGTAGTGCCTCCCCTTCCATTAATTAAACTATGATAGAATTCCAAACTACAAGGCTCATGTTTACAGACTCTCTCTCCTGCATCTGCAGATGAGCATCCAGTTAAACAATACTCCCATCAAAATGTCAGAGTCTGGTTTATCTAGGGCAGCTCCTCTGGCAGCTCCTCTGCTAAGTAACATGTCACTTTAATTAAAGTCCATGGAATCTTAGTTATGCAAAGGCAAGGGGATTTGACAGACAAATGGTGAGTTAAACTTGAAAAAAAAATATATACATTGATTCTGCAAGGGCAGTTTTCCTGGGAGAATTGTAATATAAGGATTGTTTACATTTTTGACTTGTGTTATGTAAATATTTTGATAAATATTGATATATGTAAATGCTATGATAAATATTTATAACATGCAAATGCTAACAATGTACATATAATATGTATATATGACAATGCTGAGCACCAGTGTGAATACAAAAAAATTAGATCACTCATAGATTACAATGAATGTAACACAACCTTTTCAAAGAACAGTTTGGCTGTTTCTTACAAAACTAAACCTGCAATTTCCATATGACCCAAAATTGCACTCCTGGGCATTTATCCCAGAGAACTGAAACCTTATGTTCACACACAAATCCTGTACACAAATGCCTATAGCAGCTTGATTTGTAGTAGCCAGAAAAATGGAATCAGGCCAGATTAGCAGGTGAATAGTAAAATAAACATGTGATACATAAACAATATGGAATATTACTCAGCTACAAAAAAAATAAACTGTTAATAAATGTAACCCCTTGAATGAATTACACTGAGGCCACAAAGCAACTTAGAGCTGTTACCAATGTAGAGGGTAGACTTGGTTTTAAAAGCTTGTAATGAAGGCAGTATTTGGGCTACAATACCAGTGTTCTTCAAAATGGTATTGTCAGTAGAAATTGAAGAAAGTATACAAATGTACTCTTTGTATTATTATGCCTTTTATGCTTGTCTTGTGATCAAACTCGGGGTCTGGGAGCTGTCCCTGAGCTTGTATAGCTCAAGGCTAGTAGTCTACCAGTTGACCCACATCTCCACTTCTGGCTTTGAACCTTGATCCTTAGATTTCCACCTCCTGAGTAGCTGGGATAACAGATGTAAACCACCAGTGCCAGCTCTGTATTATTTCCTAGGGTGACATATAATCTACAACTATCTCAATTTAAAAAAGATGTTTGAAGGCAGGCAGTGGTGGTACATGCCTGTAATCCTAGGTTCTCAGGAGGCTGAGATCTGAGGATTGCGGTTTGAAACCAGCCAGAGCAGGAAAGTCTGGGAGACTCTTATCTCCAATTAAATCACAGAAAAAGCCACAAGTGGCACTGTGTCTAAAATCGTAGAGTTCTAGTATTGAACAAAAGGAGCTCAGGGGGCTGGAAGTTTGGCCTAAAGGTAGAGTGATTGCCTAGCATTCACAAAGACCTAGGTTAGATTCTTTGGTACATACACATAGAGAAAAAGCTGTAAGTGGTGCTGTGACTCAAGTGGTAGAGCTCTAGCCTTGAGAAGATTGCAAGGACAGTGCTCAGGCCCTGAGATCAAAGCCTCATGACTCGGAGGGGCTGGGGGAGGAAAAAAAAGGAGATCAGGAGCAGCGCCAAAACCCAGAATTCAAGGCACAAGATAAGGAACAAAACAAAGCAAAACAAAACAAAACAAAAACGGAACTGCTGCCCACATGGCTTGCACCTATAATCCAAGCTACTCAGAAGGCTAAGATCTGAAGATTATGACTCAAAGCCAATCCTGGCAGGAAAGTCCATGAGATTCTCATCTCCAATTCACAAAAAGAAAAAGGGGCCGAGTGTGCTGACTCATGCCTATAATCCTATCTACTCAGGAGGCTGAGATCTGAGGATCAAGGTTCAAAGACAGCCTGGGCACAAAAGGACCAATTAACCTTTAGAAAATGGGATGTGAGGCTTGGCTCAAGGGTAGGACAGTAGCCTAGAGGTGAAGAGCTCTGGGACAGCACCCAGGATGAGTTCAAGTCCATGCCCCCCCCAAAAAAAGGAGAAGAAGGAAGAGAAGCAGTGTAAGTGGAGCTGTGGCTCAGCTAGTAGAGTACTGGCCTTGAGCACAAAAGCTCAGGGACAGCATCCATGGCCTGAGTTCAAGCCCCAAGTTCAGCACCAAAATAAATAAATAAATAATGGCATCCCTGTGTATATTTACTAGAAGTAGCTCTGGACTTATTCTCCATGCTTTATCGGTTCTAACTGGACCTCTGTGGGGCCTGAGGCAGACTAGAAAAACACTAGGAGAAATGTATGCCATTCCATTTCAATAATGGTATCTTTGGGGGAGCTCACAACAGCAACAACAGTATGCTGAGCAGACTCTAGTTCTCTCTGATTATCTTTCTCATGTTGGAAGAGAGCTGCGTTTTCTTCTTTGAGTTGAATAAATCCTCTGGGCTTTAGACACAGCATCTACTCATAACTCATCAGGCTCTCTTACCATATGGCTTTGCATGGATCAGTCTCTTTAGACTCAATCTCAAGAAAGATTGGATGAAACCCTACCCTAGGCAAAGCTCTTGGGACACAAGAATGAAGAAATTAGGAATTCTCTTGGAGCTGTCTTTTAGCATGAGGAAAATGATGAAAAGCTGCTATTCAACATATCATTGTATAAGGAACAAGACAAAGTTGGAGAAAGGAAATGATAGCAAAGGTTAAAAGACTCAACGTTGGTCTAGAGATGGCAAGAGTGGATATGTGTATTTGAAAGATGAGCTTTTCTAGGAGATGCTATGGCCCTGCTGTACAGGACCTGGCTTAGTGAACTTAAGGAGAGGATGGAGGCGATTGGGTTCAGTCACAGTGATCTAGGATTGAAATGAGAATAAGTGAGATGATCAGAGGCTACATCCTGAAGGTCTTTCTTGGGTTAAGGAAGAATTTTATGTTATCCACTTACACAAATTTTATTTAAAGTGTGTGTGTGTGTGTGTGTGTGTGTGTGTGTGTGTGTGTGTGAATCCTGGAGCTTGAACTCAGAGCCTGGGCACTGTCTTTTTACTCATAGTTGATACTTTACCACTTGAACCAGCTCTACTTCTAGCTTTTTTTTTTTAGTTGATCCTGAGGCTTAAACTCAGGCCTGGGCTCTGTCCCTGAGCTTCTTTTGCTCAAGATATGCTCTAACACTTGAACTACAGTCCCAACTAGGCTCTTGCTGAGTAGTCTCAGGGACTTTGAACCACAAGGTTCAGATCTCAGTCGCCTGAGTAGCAAGCATGATAGGTGTGAGTTACCAGTGCCAGCCCACTTCTAGCTTTTTGCTGCTGAGTTTGAGATAAGAGTCATTCAGATTTGCCTACCAGTGCTGGCTTTGAACTAAAATCTCAGCCTCCTGAGTAGCTAAGATTACAAACGTGAGCCACTGATATGTGAATCTGATAAGCTTCTGATTGTTATAAATATTGTTTTCTTCACACTTGGCCTGTGTCTGAGCACTGTCTAATGAAAGTCCCTAAGTTAGTCAAGCTCCCACTTCAAAGCAACTTTGAAAGATAGTAAATAATGTATTGGGAGTTTTGTTTTGTAATTGTTTAAACTTATAAAGATGAAATACAGATGTGTTACAGTTACATAAATCAGGTAATGAATACATTTCCTTTTGAATAGTGTCCCCTCTCCTTCCAGTTATTGTTTTCAGCCACTAAGTTTTATAGTAACGTTATAGGCAGCAACAGATAGTTTTTGTGGTTGTTTGTGAGACAAGGGTCTTACTATCTAGGATTCAATCCAAGGTTTGTTTTGTTTTATCTCTTCCATTCCAGGGCAGAGATTATAGGCATGAGCCACCATACCTGGCTTACAAGCAGGTGATTCAGATGTCACACTGTCCATATGAACTCATGACCAAGCCTTCAAAGCTGTGTGGAATGTTGGCAGAATGGCAGGTTGTACATTTTAGATCCTGAGTCTGGAGTCACATATTCTGAGTGAGCTCTTTCTAATTCCTGAGAATGAGAACTATTCCCAGTTTGGAAGAAATGTAGAAAGTCTCCATTTTCTTATTGATTTACCTACATGATATTTCTTGAGCACTGTGAGCTGGGCCTTTGCGTGGTATAGATCATTTTATTCTCCCAGTAAGTTGAAGAAGTAGGTAGATATTTTCAGTTTCCATCTTTTACACACCAGAGTTCTGGGGTCCTAGGGGTTGAGGAAACTTGTAATAAAGATGGAATGGGTCAGGGGCCAGGAATGTGGCCTAGTGGTAGAGTGCTTGCCTACCATGTATGAAGCCCTTGGTTTGATTCCTTGGTACCACATACAGAGAAAAACCTAGAAGTGGTGCTGTGGCTCAAGTGGTAGAGCTCTAGACTTGAGAAAGCTCAAGGATAATGCCCAACCCCTGAGTTCAAGCCTCAAGACTGGCAAAAAAAAATAAAGATAGAATGGACAGAGTCTTAAGTCAGACTCTGGCATCTGGTTGCAGAGCGCTGGACATGACTACTGACCACGCATGGCGCCTCCCTCTGTTGACGCACAGATTTGGTCAGAAGCAGCACACAGGCAGGTTCCAAGATCAACTAGGCTCTCACATCCTAGAAGGAATTCTCTTTCTTCCCTCTAAACTTGTATTCTTTTGCTTGGATCATTAGAAACAAAATCAAATGTTATTATTCAGGAAATGCAAGTATAAAGGTAGGACAAGGAGGTAAGAGAAGACATTACTGAGCCAGTGCTTATAGCTCAGTCCTGTAATCATAGTAACTTCAAGAAACTGAGGTCTGGGGATCTTGGTTTAAAATGATTTGGGCAGAAACATCAATGAAGTCTTTAACCATCAAAAATCCTGAAGTAGAGCATCAGCTTTGATAGAAAATGTTGAAGAATAGCTCCCAGGCATTGAGTTCAAGCCCCAGGTCTAGTGCAGGCATGTTTAATAAATAAGATGTCTAGTAGCCAAAGGGAAATAATCAGAGTGCCACTTGTTTCAGGAACACTTCCTAAGAAATGGCCACTGGGAAGGATGATGTTATCTAACAACAGAGAAGTTATGTAACTGAATGAAAAACAAGGACAAAAGGATTCAAAGACAAGCCTAAATTAATTATAACCTTAAGCATCTAAATTTAGCAATGTGGACAATTTACCAAATTGAGTAGAGTGACCAGTGGGGCAAGTTTGTAAAGAATAATCAAGGAGGAATTGAGTTCTGCTATGGAGTTTTGAAGAATGAGTGTGACATGGTTTGGCACTCAGAAAAAGCATACCACACAATTATATGCTGCTAACCAGCTTGATTAAGTCAACGAAGAGATTCTTGATGGGCACAGGAAAATTTTGTCCATTTTAACCACAAATGTTTTTCTTACAATAATGTCAAAGATAGCGGACATTTTAAAGTGCATAGAATATGCCAGACATATATAGGTGTTTGTGCTCTTATGTTATGTATGCATAAATAAAGTTCATACACATACATCTTCAATTCTCCTAACCATTTTATGAGGTAGACAATATTATTTTATTTTACAGAGTGATTCGGTGATGGATGTCACTGACTAATAGTAAATGACGAATTGGATCTGTTTAATATATATCCTGAGCCCTTGTCGGTCCTTCTTTCTTTCCCTCCCTCCTACCCTCCTTCCCTCCTTTCTATCCTTTCTATCCTTCCATGCTTCATTTTTTCCTTCCTTCTTCACTCCCTCTCTTCCTCCCTCCCTTTCTTCCTTTTCTCTCTCTGTATTCCTCCTTTCTGTTTTGTTTTTGTTTTTGCATTTTTGGTGTTGGTCCTGGGGCTTGAACTCAGGGCCTAGACATCGTTCTTGAGCTCTTTTTGCTCAAGGCTAGCACTCTATCCCTTAAGCCATAATTCAATTTTGGGCTTCTTGGTGGTTAATTGGAGATAAGGGTCTCATCGACTGTCCTGCCCAGTCTAGCTTTTCTCAGAGCTTAGCCTCCTGAGCAGTTAGGATTACAGGGCTGAGCTACCAGTAGCTGCTTCTGTGTGCTATCTATTTTTTTTTTTTGCAGGTCCTGGGGCTTGAACTCAGGGCCTGGGCGCTGTCCTTGGGCTTTCTCAAGGCTAGAGCTCTACCACTTGAGCCTCAGCACCACTTCCAGCTTTTCTATGTATGTGGTACCTAGGAATTGAACCCAGGTCATTGTGCATGCTAGGCAAGCACTCTACTATTAGGCCAAACTCCCAGCCTCTCTATGTTACCTTTCTAATCTCATTTATCTGGAGATAATATTCTACCTGAGCTAGCAGAAAATTGACAATTCCCAATTTAAAAGCCATATTACTAGGCAATCATAAATTTTATTTTCTAAATATATCTTTAGCCTGTATACTGTTTACTACCTTAACTATCACTATCATACCCAGTCTATTCTAATTCTATGTCAGGCTTATGGGGAGTAAATATTTTTTCAATAAATTTTTGTTACATGAATCCCAATGATGTATCAAAGATGACAAGTAGTACAAATCAAAACAGTACTGGATTGGGAAAGTATAATATTAGTTATAAGAGTTGTAGAGGATGAGATTGCTTCCTTTATTCAAAACAGGGTACTGGTAGTTTATGCCTGTAATTTAGCTACTCAGGAAGTTGAAATCTGAGGATTGCGATTTAAAACTAACCAAAGAAGAAAAGTCCATGGAGTTTGGTTTCCAATTATCGCCCCCCCGCACCACAAACAAACAAACAAAATGAAGTAGAGGTGGGGTTCAAATAGGAGAATACATAAAAATGCAGGGACAGCACCTACACCCTGAGTTCAAGATCAGGATCAATACACACACACACACACCACACCACACAGACATCAGAAACATATTCATAAGGTATCTACCAGTTATTGAACACTGCTACACAGTCTTGCTGTCATAAATCTTAAGTCTACTTATAAATCAGCACCTCAATTTAGTAGGATACATTTTGTAAGGGCAAGCAGCAACAAAGAATCACTTCAGGGATTATCTAGAACTCCTTTAACCCAAACTTGGGCTATCAAGAAATAATTTCTAAATTGTTAGTGGTCAAAGGAAGAGGGTTGGAAAATGATGGAGAGAGTAAGTTAGATGTGTATACACCTAAGAGAGTGGAAAGCCAGTGGTAGTTTCTTGATGGCCTAATGTCTCTTCTTTCTCTCATCTAGCCTTCTTTTTTTGTTGTTGTTGTTGTTTTTGGTCTTGGGGTCTGAACTCAAGGCCTGGGCATTGTCCCTGAGCACTTTTGCTCATGGCTAGTGCTCTACTACTTTGAGCCATGGCTTCACTTATAGATAAGAGTCTCAGAAACTTTCCTGCCTGGATTGGCTTTGAACCACAATACTCAGATCTTAGCCTCCTGAGTACCTAGGATTATGGGCATAAGCCACTAGCACCTGGCTCATTTAGCCAATGTTTGAAGAACTTATATCATTCATGTGCTACTCATTGAATTAAGCTATCATTAAATTCATATTTCAAAATAAGCTGTTAAAAATGTAAAAAACAAAACAAAACTTTTAAAAAAGCTTTTTAGGGGCCAGGAGTTTGATCTAGTGGTAAAGTGCTTGCCTAGCATGCATGAAGACCTGGGTTCCATTCCTCAGTACCACATACATAGAAAAAATCCAGAAATGGTTCCCTGGCTCAAGTGATAAAGCTCCAGGCTTGAGAAAGCTTCCAAGGACAGTGCTCAGGCCCTGAGTTCAAGCCCCGGGTCTGGCCAAAAAAAAAAAAAAAAAAAAAAAAAAAGCTTTTTTTAATAGACATACTTCTAAGCTGTTTCCTCCCCTCCCCTTAATGTGCTGTACAGGTATTTAATGTGTACTGAATTAAGGGATGCTTGTGTATAATCTAGTCACAAGAGAGTAAAAAAGAAAGCTTCTAGGGCTGGAGGTGTGGCTGAAGTGGTAGAGTCCTGCTTTGCAAGTGAAAGGCCCTGAGTTCAAACTCTAGTATTCAAAGAAAAATTCTTCTACTAGCACAGTTCAATACCCACCCCCCCTTTTTTTATTGAGGGAAATGGTCTATGATTCAGTATGGTACATAGATTTGTTGAATATATGAAATTTGACTAGTGCGATTGAAAACAAAATCTTACTGTTTGTGTTTTTTTTTTTTTTTTTTTGGTCGGTCGTGGGACTTGAACTCTGGGCCTGGTCATTGTCTCTGAGCTCTTCAGCTCAAGGCTATCACCCTACCTCGTGAGCCTCGGGGCCACTTCCAAGAATATTACTTTTTATGTAATGTTAGTTAACATGTTAATTTAAATTGCCACATGTAGCTAGAGACGAGTACATTGTACAGTTTTGCCTTGGGTAGTACTGGAGTCTAAATGGTCAGAGCCTTGTACTGGGAACAGGTAGGTTTCTGTTTCCTCAATTAATAATGCAGATTGTTATTAAGAGGTTATTAAATATCAAATGCCTAGCTGCTGAATACAACTGACAATAATAAATATCTGTGCACAGCAGCAAGCAGTGCATAGTTAGCACTTAAGTCACAGGACAGTAATCAGCTTCGCATCCTGGCTCATCCTCTTAAACCTAGCTCCGCACTGGGAAAAGGTTCAAATCCCCGGCTCCACCCCTTCCTGCCTGCGCGGGCGGCATTCCGTGTTCCCCAACTGCATCATGGGTTTTGAAGTTCGACGCGAGGTGATGTCACTACTGGTGCCGGATGGGTGGGCCCATAGGTCAGCTGACTTCCCGTACGTCGTGGTTTCTGGGAAATGTAGTCTACACGCACTTAGTGGACTCTGGCTCTCTTGAGCTGGGAACTACAGTTCCCGGCAGGCCGCGATATGCATCACTTCTGTTGGAAGTGACCTAGGCTGTTGCCTCAGCAGCTGTGAAGCGTGTGCTCTCCAGTCTCAGAGGCCTGGCTTTCCCTGGAGGGAGGGGAGAGTTTCTAGCCACTCCTCGAGCCGGGGGATTGCCGGGGTCGCTGTCGAGGATTTCAGGTTCTACTGGGCGGCGCCATGGCGGTGAGTTCGGGCGGGAAGAGAGTCTTCTGGTCAGGCCTTGGAACTTGTCTGGCCCGTCAGGAGTGGCTGTCCATGTGCTAGCCATCTTCTTTTCAGGAAGACAAGCCTTTCCCCTCCACGCTGACGGGAGGGGGTCCTGGAGAATTACTCGCCTTGCTGGCTGACCAGGCAGGAAGTGGATGTCTTTACTTTTACACACTTCTTGAATGAGCTTTGTGGTATGTCTCTGGAGTTGGAAAAGATGTGGAGGAGCCGGTAACGTGGATTTCACCTTTCAGCAGAAAAAAAAAAAAAGAGCGCCTTCCTGCCAAACACGAAAATCTCCCACTTCCAGAAGGTTCACGCATGCTCGTGGCTACATATGGAATAAACTGTGTCGGGTCCACACACACACACACACACACACACACACCCCACAATGCTAGTAATATAGGGAAAAGTTTATTATCTATTTTAGTGATGCTATCCTGGGGTGATTTTTGACTCCCAGACCATCTTTGTTAATGTTTCAAGTTCCATCCTCCTTCCCTCTCTCCCTCCCTCCCTCCCTTTCTTCCTTCCTTCCTTCCTTCCTTCCTTCCTTCCTTCCTTCCTTCCTTCCTTCCTTCCCTCCTTCCCTCCTTCCTTCCCTCTCTCCCTCCCCTCCCCCTCCCTTAAAATTGTTTTCTTCGACACCAGGACTCCAAGTTGGGACCTGACACTTTTGCTCATTAGCTAGTGCTCTACCAAACTGAGCCCCATCATCAATCCCCATTTTTTTTTGAACACCCCCACCCCTTTTTTGTGCCTGTACTGGTTTTGAATTCAGGACCTTGTGCTCTCTTTAGACTTTTTTTTTTTCCCTCTCAGATCTGGCCCTCTGCCATTTGATCCTCACTTTCTCTTCTGATATTTTGTAATTGGAAATAAGTCTGTGGATTTGTGTGTCCAGGGGGGCTGGTAGCTGAGAACATCTCAGGCTTTTAAAATTTCCAGAGCCTCTGAAGTTGATTATGAGAATTGTATAGGATATATTTAAGAGCCAGTACTTCATTCTACTCAAAACCACTTTGTTAGAATCCATTAACATAGTTCCAGTCCAACTGAATTTTCCTGGAAAACTGAAAGAGTGTCCTTAACTGTACTTCTGTTACTGAGGAAGTAATGGGAGGAGATTATATTGCATAGGCAACCCATTGTCTTTTTCATAGCTTTACATTAATATAGCAATCCTTGTATATTATAATAACTGAAAGTAGGGTTTAATATATATTAGAATAGAGAGACTTGTTAAGTTGTTATAAGGTTTGAATGAAGGTGGCTTGGAGCAGGAATGGAAAGGAGTAAACATGCTGAAGCTTACTCTTTCCTGGGAAAGGAAGTAATGTAACTACTTACTTTCACAGAAACTAAGTCTAAATTTCTTAACACTGATTGAAATACATAATCCATTTTCTAGTCCCTGTTCCTTCTTTAGGGCTACAGGTATAAAAAGCTAGTAATGTGCTTTTTCTCTTTTAAAAATATTGAAATATTTAATAAATATTTATCAAGGGCCTCATATAAAGTAGACAGTTATGGATGTAATGAGAAGCAAGGGAGAATTTCCACTATGAACAAATATATTGTGTCAGTGGAAACATTGACAGTACTGTGTGATTAGTGCTATTAGAGGAGAAACATTGAGAGCTAGGAAGAAATTAAGAGGGTTATCTTGAACTTTAAAAAAAATTTTTTTTTCAAACCAGTCTTGGGCCTTAAACTCAGAGCATGGACACTGTCTGAGCTTCTTTTGCTCAAGGCTAGCACTCTTTCTCTTAAGCCACTTCTGGCCTTTTCTGGTTATGTGGTACTGAGAAATCAAACCCAAGTCTCCATTCATGCAAGAAAAGCACTCTACCCTAAGCCTCATTCCCAGCCCTTATCTTGAACTCTTGAGGAGTCAAGGCAGATAATTAGCTAGGGACCCAAAGGGTGAGCTAGACAGGTAAATAGGTTGGTAGGGTATGAGAACAGATTGAGTAGCTTGAACAGAGGAGTGAGAGGAAACCTTGACTATTGGGGAGTGTGGCACATTTGGCAGCAAGCAGTTGGTAGGAATAGGCCTAAGGTGACAATGCTGCCACTGAGTCTCTTGGTGTTCAAGGCTAGTGCTCTACCACTTGAGCCACAGTACCACCTCCAGCTTTTTCTGTGTATATGGTACCAAGGAATCGAACCCAGGGCTTCATCTATGCAAGGCAAGCACTCTACCACTAGGCCATGCTCCCAGCTTACTTCCAGCTTCTTTTCAATAGTATATTATAGCTAGGGGTTTCATAGACTTTCCTGCTGTACTGGCTTGAACTGCAAACCTCAGAAATCTAAGCTCAAATAAGCCACCAGTGCCTGGCCAGGATCATGCAGTCAGATTTGAGCTTTGGGTTGATTTCTGATAAGGATTTATAAAGGGAAAAGAATTGTTGCTTATTTTTTATTTGCCTTTGATCTATGTGTGAGCACGGGTACGCTCCAGTGTGCAAACACACACACACACACACACATACACACACACAAACACAAACATGCATTGGTACTAGGACTTGAACTCATGGCCTGGGCAATATCCCATTTTTGCTTAAAGCTATATAGTGCTCTACCACTTGTTCCATAGCTCTATTGCCTGTTTTTTTTTGGGGGGGGGGTTGGTGATTAATTAGAGATAAGTCTCTGTAGTAGCTAAGATTAGAGGTATGGGCCATGGACTTGGTTTGCCTTGGCTTCATGAATGTTGGTATTATAGCAGTGTGCCACCAGAGAGTGGTCAGGTAGTCTGATTCTGATTCTATTTCTTGCCTCTTCTTTTTTTTTTTTTTGCATACATTAGCTATACAAAGATGGATTTTACTGTGACATTCCCACTCATGTACAATGTGTTTCATTGTCCCCCTCATCACTTCCTTTCTCCCCCTTGACCCCTTTCTAATACAATTTCAACAGGTTTCTTTGTTCCATATTCATGCTTGCTGATCCTCTATTCATCCTTTTTAAATTTGTTTTTTAAACTGATATATAGAATCATAAAAAGCCAAGCTCATGCTTGTAATTGTAGCACCTCAGGAGACTGAGATCCAAGCATCCAGGTTCAAAGCTAGCCCAGGCTTTTATTAACTGCCAGAAAACTGGAAATGGAGCTCTGGTTAAAGAGGTAGAGCCACCAGCCTTGAGCACAAAAGCTCAGGGACATCACCCAGGCCCTGAGTTCAAGCCCCATGACCAGCAACAACAACAAAAAAGAAAATCGTAACAAATTTGCATGCTAATTGGGTACCATGCAATGTATGTTGTGATCAGGTTAAACATATCTATGTCTACAGATAGTTATTACTATCTTATAGTAAAACAATTCAAAATCCTTTCTTCTAGTAATAGTACACAATTGCTATTTTTAGTGTGTAATAGCACACCTGAACTTCTTACAAATGCTGTTCATCTGCAGCTAGTAACCATGAGCCACTTTTTCTATCTCCTTGTTTTCCCTGGACTCTGGTAGCCACCATTCTGCTCTCAACTTCTCTTAACTTTCATAATCAACCTTTCTTCTTGTTCATTTACATTTCAACTTAACCATGGATAAATTGATGGCTAGTCAGCAGCTCAGTTCTATATGAACTCAGTTTCTTTCTTTCTTTCTCCCTTTTTTCTTTCTCTTTTTTTTTTTTTTTGCCAGTTGGGGCTTGGACTCAGAGCCTGAGCACTGTCCTTGAGCTTTCTCAAGGCTAGAGCTGTACCACTTGAGCCTCAGCACCACTTCCGGCTTTTTTTTTTCTATGTATGTGGTACTGAGAATTGTACTGGGTCTTCTCGCATGCTAGGCAAGCACTCTACCACTAGGCCAAACTCCCGGCCCCTTTCTTTCTCCCTTTTTTCTTTCTCCTTCTTCTTCCTCCTCCTCCTCCTCCTCTTCCTTCTCCTCCTCTTCCTCCTCCTCCTCCTTCTCCTCTTCCTTTTCCTCTTCCTCCTTCTTCTTCCTCTCTCTCTCTCTTTCTCTCTCTCTCTCTTTCTCTCTCTCTCTCTCTTTCTCTCTCTCTCTCTTTCTCTTTCTCTTCCCTCCTCCTTCTCTTTCTCCTCCTTTTCTTTTTTCTCTTCCTCCTCCTTCTCCTTTTTAAGCAAGCCTGTGGAAGAATAGTGTAGATTAGTCTATCCTTTTTGTATCTAATAGGAAAGAAAAGGAACAGCCAAAGTAGACTTTTTGAAGAAAATTGAGAAAGAAATCCAACAGAAATGGGATGCTGAGAAAGTGTTTGAAGCCAATGTATCCGATTTAAAGCGACAGACCAGGTGAGTAATTGTGAAATTCTGTGCGACAGGTAAGTCAGAAAGTGTGTGTAATATTGGAGACAGACTATGCTCACTTTATGCTATAAACCCGCTGGTTGATGTCCTTTTACTTTACCCAGATAGAAATTGTGGGTAGGGGAAGAGAAGCTGCTCAGGTTACTCTTGGTACTTTTGTATGTGCAGGCCTGGAGGAGATGGCAGTGAGCAGCACCGGTTAGCCCTGGGTCTTTGTCAGCTAAGACAGTCTCCCGAGGCTTGGGCCTCGAAGGTCAGGCCCTGATAGTTAAAGCAGGAGAACAGCGTTCAGGGCCCTGAGTGTCAGGCTCCAGCTGTGGGAGGGGTCTCTCTATGAGTCAGGGTTCTCAAGTACCGATCTTGTGGGCGAGTCTGCCAATTGGAGGCCCAAGTGTCGCACATCCCCATGGCCTTCCAGTATTCTCTGATGCGGCTGGCTATTGCTGGCTGCTCCTGGTTGCTCCCTGTCTCCACCACTCCATCACTTTCTCCCAAGATGCTTAGCTGTCATCAAAACTTCCTTCCTGCCACTTTTCTTCTTTTGCTTTGTGTAAGGAGAGGTGGATAAGACCACCTGACTGGATATTGATGCTCCTGTAGACACTTTTGATTTTTGCGTAGCTGTGATTGATGATGGCGGTTCCTTAATGTCCAACTTTTTATTGACTGGGATGGGGTTTCATTGTTTCTTTGTTTTTTTTTCCTGAGCTGGCTTCAGATTATGTCCTGAGTAGCTGGGATTACAGGTGTGAGCTTTCACACTGGCTTTGCTTCTTCTTCTTTTTTTTTCTCCTTTGTAGTACTGAGATTTGAACTCAGACTTTTAGAGTATCTGGACTGCACTTCTATTTATGCTTCCCCTGGGCTGACAGGCCCAAGTTAAGAAGGGTCTCATGAACTCTTTTTTTTTTTTTTTTGCTTAGGCTGTCATCACACTGTGATCCTCCTTATCTCAGCTCTCAAGTAGCAAGGGCTATAGGCCTGAATCACTAGTATATCCTCCCCCTAACCCCTTTTTTTAGGAGAAAAATTGATGAAATACAAAGATCTTGATGTTCTACTTTAGACTATAGTTTGAAGCTTCTTCTTGGTCTAGGCTTCTAGTCAGCATTAAGGTAATTTGTTCAATGAAAAGCAGTGAACTGTGGTAATGTGCTAGATGCTGAAAGAACTTAGTAACATAATGTTGAATGAAGAAAACAGATTCTGTACTTTTATAAAACACCATGTTTTGTGTAAAGTTCACAAGTAAGCCAGACTAAATGGTAGACTGCTGAAGGGCATAGACATATTTACAAATTGTCCCAAAGGAAGGAAATGACAAAGAAATGTGTTTGTGTGTTGGGTTATCCCTGGTGGGTGACTGTAGAGGGAGGAAGTGACCTATGTGCAGCTTCTGTGAGTTCTGGACTTAGGTAGTATATTTGTAAGTGTTCACTCTATTGTGATACATAACATACAGATATATGTCATGAGAAAAAAGACTGTAGTGGGGCACCAATGGCATGCATATAATTCAAGCTACTCAGAGGATGAGATCCAGAGGACTGAGGTTCAAAACCAACTTGAATCAAAAAATCTGTGAGACTCTAATTCCCATTAACCAGCAAAATGCCAGATTGGAGTTATGGCTCAAGTGGTAGCTTCCTGTGAGCAAGCAAGCTGAGGAATGCTGGCTTTGAACCACAAACCTCAGATATTATTCTCCTGAGTAGCTAAGAATATAAGGTGTGAGCCACCAGCAGACACCCAGCTAGATTTTTCTTTCCTTTTTTGGGTGTGTGTGTGTTGGTTGTGGGGCTTGGACTCTGAGCCTGGCTGTAGTCCTTGAGCTCTTCAGCTCAAGACTACCTCCCTACACCTTGAGAAACGGTTTTCTAGTGGTTAATTGGAGATAAGAGTCTGTTGGACTTCAGTGCCTTTGAACTGCAATCCTCAGATCTCAGCCTCCTGAGTAACTAGGATTACAGATGTGAGCCACAGTGCTAGCCTACATTTTTTATTTCTTAATAATGATCTATTCATGTATACGTTTTTCTAAATTAAAGTTAAGTTTCAGTTTTCAGAGAGATTTTCATTTTTAGATTTTTCAAATTTACTTTTTATTTATTTGAACTCAGGGCCTGAACACTGTCTTTGGGCTTTCCTCAAGGCTAGCACCCTACCACTTGAGCCACAGCACCACTTCCAGCTTTTTCTATATATGTGGTATTGAGGAATTGAATCCAGGCCTTTGAGCATGCTAGGCAAGCACTCTACCACTAGGCCAAACTCTAGGCCCTCAGATTTACTTTTAAATATCTTCTACATAACTAAAATTTAACCAAGAACTTATATCAAGAACTCTCTGTAGCTTTTGCCCTCCCTCATTGTAAAATAAATTTATCATTTTCTTCCTTTTCACATGCTCGTTTTGCAGCAAGGGCAAGTACTTTGTAACCTTTCCATTTCCGTATATGAATGGACGTCTTCATTTGGGTCACACGTTTTCTTTATCCAAGTGTGAGGTAAGGTTTTTTCTGTGTTTAGTAGAAGGGGATGGTGGATCTTTAGTAAATACTGTTTTGAAGAAAATAGTATATATGATTTTTTCCTATAACATTATATAGAATTCTTTAATCTTTTTTGCCAGTCATAGGGCTTGAACTCAGGACCTGAGTACTGCCTTTGGGCTTTCTAGTGGCTCTACCACTGGAGCCACAGAACCGCTTCGGGATTTCTATGTATGTGGTTCTGAGGAATCCAACTCAGGTCTTCTTGCGTGATAGGCAGGCACTCTACCACTAGGCCAAACTCCTGGACCCAAAATTCCTTAATCTTTTTTTGCCATTCCTGGGGCATGAGCGCTGTCCTTGGGCTTTCTTAAGGCTAGACCTCTACAATACCATTTCTGGCTTTTTCTGTGTAAGTGGTACTGAGGAATTGAACCTGGGTCTTCGTGCATGCTAAGCACTCTACTACTAGGCCAAACTCCCGGCCCCACAGAATTCCTTAATCTTAGCATATTTTTTTTTTTTTTTGGCCAGTCCTGGGGCTTGAACTCAGGCCCTGAACGCTGTCCTTGGGCTTTCTCAAAGCTAGTGCTCTACCACTTGAGCCACAGCACCACTTCTGGCCTTTTCTATGTATGTGATACTGAGGAATTGAACCTGGGTTTTTGTGCATGCTAGGCAAGTACTCCCATCATTAGGCCAAACTCTTGGCCTCAGCATACTTTTTTATGCTACTTAATTTAGTTTTTATACTTAATTTAGTGTCTTTCCTCCCCCCCTCCCCATTCCTGTGGCTTGTATTCAGGGCCTAAACATTGTCCTTGGGCTTTCTCAAGGCTAGAGCTCTACCACTTGAGCTACAGCACCACTTCCAGCTTTTTTATGTATGTGGTATTGAGGAATTGAACCTGGTCTTCGTGCATGCTAGGCAAGCACTCTATCACTAGGACAAACTCCTTATCTCTTAATTAAGTTTTTAAATATGTACTTAACTTAGTTTTTAATTTCTTGCATGTATATATTTGTGAAGGGTTCTGGTTGTGTATAAATACTAAAAATTTCAAGGTTGGTAAAAAGTGCAACATTAAAATAATTTGTAATGAATGTAAAATCTAATTGATGTTCTAAAGGAAGATGTGAAAGAAGAAAATTAATGATTAATGTTCTTTGTATAGGTTAGCATTTGGTGTTGATCCATTGTTTACATTTGCAGTTTAAACTTACTTTTGTTTCTGTAGTTTGCAGTTGGGTACCAGAGACTGAAAGGAAAAACCTGCCTATTTCCCTTTGGTTTACACTGTACTGGGATGCCAATTAAGGTAAGACTGCTGGCAGGATTGGTTTCTACCATTTTGCTTAGAATGATTAATAGTTCAAGTTGTTTTTGTTTATTTATTTCTTTATCTTCTCTAGTCCTGGGGCTTTTAACTCAGGGCCTGGGCACTGTCACTGAACTTCTTCTTTTTTTTTTTTTTGGTCAGTCCTGGGCTTGAGCTCAGGGCCTGAGCACTGTCTTTAGACTTTCTCAAGGGTAGAGCTTTACCACTTGAGCCTCTGCACCACTTCTGGCTTTTTTCTCTGTATGTGGTACTGAGGAATTGAATCCAGATCTTTGTGCATGGTAGGCAAGCACTCTACCACTAGGCCAAACTCCCAGCCCCTGAGTTTCTTTTGCTCAAGGCTAGCACTTGAGCCATAGTGCTATTTCTGGCTTTCTCTGTTTATGTGGCCCTCTGTTTATGTGAACCCAGGGCTTCATGCATTGTGCTAAACAAGCACTGTACCACTAAGCCACACTCCTACTCCTCAGTACAAGTTCTTGAAATAAGGTTTTCAGATACTGCCATATTAATGCATTTTCTGAAAAAGTTGAATTTATCAAAGTGAAGATTACTTTAAAAAAATGGTGGCTCATGCCTGTGATCCTAGTTACTATGGAGGCTGAGATCTGGGGATCTCAGTTCAAAGCCAGTCCTGGCATTAAAAACTTTGAGACTCTTATCTCCAATTACCCACTAGAAAATCGGAAGTGGGGCTGTGACTCAAGGAGTAGAGTGGTAGCCTTGAGCTGAAGAGCTCAGGGACAGTGCTCAGGCACAGAATCCAAGCTCCACGACCAACCGAAAAAAAAAAAAAGTATTATTTGAAGTTATCTGGGTATGGTAGCGACTATAATCTCATCTCCTGATGCTTAGGCAGGGAATAGCCATTCACCTCCACTCTGTTCTACACAGTAAGTTCCCTGTCAGCCTGGGAAATGTGTTTCAAAGAGACAGAAAAGAAAAAACAGAAAGTCCTAAGTACTTTGGTTTGTTTTTTGTGAGAACATGGGCATTCATTATAGCCATACTGCCAAGTTTTAGTTGTGCCAAGATGTCTTTCTTTTCTTTTCTTTTCTTTCCTTCTTTCTTTCTTTCTTTCTTTTTTTAAAGAGCTTGAGCTCAGGGTTTGAGCACTCTCCTTGTTTTTTTTTTTCTCAAGGCTAGAACTCTACCACTAGAGCTACAGCTCCACTTCTGGCTTTTTCTATGTGTGTGGTACTGAGGAATCGAACCTGGGTATTCATGCATGCTAGGCAAGCACTCTACCACTAGGACAAATAGGCCAAACTCCTGGCCACTTTCTTTTTTTTTTTTTTTAATTTTTTTAACTTTTGAGGATCCCACATTTTCTTTAATATCTAAGTTATTTGTCATGACATTGATGTTTGGGTTACTTTGACAAAAATACAACATAGATGAGTTGTAAATCTTTCGCTGTATTTTGTCAAGAGCATATAATGAATGGCTGTTATCTCAGTTTAATAATACCCAGCTGAGGGGCCAGGAGTTTGGCCTAGTGGTAGAGTGCTTGCCTAGCATGCATGAAGACCTGGGTTCAATTCCTCGGTACCACATACACAAAAAAAGTCGGAAGTGGTGCTGAGGCTCAAGCCCAGGACTGGCAAAAAAAAAAAAAAATACCCAGCTGATTTCATTCCAAAGATGGTATTCAACACATTGTGAATTTTATTTTTTTGTTTGCTTGTTTTTTGGAGGGGGTTGGGGGGTAGAAAGGCAGGTCCTGGGACTTAAACTCAGGACCTGAGCACTGTCCTTGGGCTTTCTCAAGGCTAGCGCTCTACCACTTGAGCCACAACACCACTTGAGGCTTTTTTTGTGTATGGAGTATTAAGAAATGGAACCCAGGGCTTTGTGCATGCTGGACAAGCACTCTCCCACTAGGCCACACTCCTGGCCTTAAGTAGTAGATTTTGATGTACAAGATGTGTATGTATTATTGTGTTTTCTGTAATATTCTATGTATGACTAGATATTGTAGATATTTTGGTTAGTCGTAGAAATAAAAAATTCAAATTATGTCATTGAATTTTGAATTTACTTTCTCTAATGTTCTAGGCGTGTGCTGATAAGTTGAAACGAGAAATAGAGCTGTATGGTTGCCCCCCGGATTTTCCAGATGAAGAAGAAGAGGAAGAGATGAGTGTTAAAACAGACAATATCATAATTAAGGATAAAGCAAAAGGAAAAAAGGTTTGGTGGTTGTTGATACTTATGTTGCTAATTTATATGTGGGCTTCCAATATTATCAAAGTAACTGGCACATAGAATGGACTTGGTAATTTAAAGTAAGTGTTATATCCAAATGTTACCTTTTTTTTTTTGTCAGTGGTAGGACTTCAACTTGGAGCCTGGGTGCTATCCCTGAGCTCTTCTGCTGAGGGATAGTGCTCTACCACTTTTTTTTTTGCCGGTCCTGTGCTTGAGCTCAGGGTCTGAGCACTGTCCTTGGACTTTCTCAAGGCTAGAGCTCTACCACTTGAGCCTCAGCACCACTTCTGTTTTTTTTCTATGTATGTGGTACAGAGGAATCGAACCCAGGTCTTCGTGCATGCTAGGCAAGCACTCAACAACTAGGCCAAACTCCGCCCCCCCCCCCCCCCCCCCCCCCCCCCCGTTTTCTTTTCAAGTCCTGGGGCTTGAACTCAGGGCCTAAGCACTGTCCTTGAGCCACAGTAGCACTTCCAGCCTTTTCTATGTATGTGGTACCAAGGAATCAAACCCAGGTCTTCGTGCATGATAGGCAATCACTCTACCACTAGGCCAAACTCATGATAGGCAATCACTCTACCACTAGGCCAAACTCCCGGCCCCAAATGTTACCATTTGTACTTGTTTCTTGTTGATTTTTCTTTTTCTTCCTTGTGAGGCAGTCTTTAAAAAGGAGTTGCAAGATAGTATAGAGTTCCCTTATAATCTTTGCCTGCTTGCCCTAATGTTAAAGCATATGTAAGTACAAAATCCTCAAAACTAAGGAATCAACATCACCACTGTATTATTTACTAAACTGCAGACTACATTTGGATTCTCACTTAAGATCTCAATCTTGATTATTTCAGCAGGTGGGATATACCAGACTGTTCTATTGTTAGATTTCATTTTTGCCTTTTGTAATTGATACATACATTGATAGATATTTCTGAGAAATACCTTCTTTTCAGTGTTTACTCACAACCATTACTACTATCTTGTTCTAATGTTGATTTTCAACTTTATTCTTCCTGTGTTTATTATCTAGCATTCTGAAGGAAAAGGTGTCTTTTTCCTTCCTCCCCATCTCTCTTTCTCTGGAAGTAGGTTTCTTTTTATTATTGTTAAGTAAGTATACAAAGGGTTTCAATGTAACATGTCAGTTCATGAGTGTGTGCCTCTTGACATATGACACCTCTACCATTGTTCTCTTCCATCTGTCCCAACCCCACCCATCCCCTCAGGTTTCTTGGATCCATTTTCACATATGTATGTTGAATGTTAGGACTATTCTCTTTCACCCTTCTCTCCATAATCTGCCCTCCTGTCCTTTGACCTCATCCCACCTCTGACAGCACATGTTCTCTAGCTTTCTGGTATTCCATTTTATTAAACTGTAAGTTAGCTGTTCAAAGGAATCTTTCCTTGTGTATCCCATATTATCTGCATATGACCCTGTATATGTTGTCATATGTTTATAATTTAGGTCCAGCTTTCACATAAGAGAGAAAACATGTGCCCTTTGTTTTTCCCAGACTGATTTACTTCAAATAATTTTAGGAGATATTATTTTTTTTTTGGTGGGTCATGGTGCTTGAACTAGGTAGGCCTGAGCTCTTCAGCTGAAGGCTACCTCTTTACCCTTGAGCCAAGCTCCACTTCCCTTTTTCTTTTTCTTTCTTTCTTTTTTTTTTTTTTTGGTGATTAATAGAGGGGGTACAGTTATATTAGTTAGAAGGTGTATAACTTCACATACATTGATACCTCTTCTCATGTTTTTGTCCCTATTCCCCCCTCCGGAGATAAGTTTTTTTTTTTTGAGATAAGTTTTTTAGTGTCTTCTCTGTGATTCATTTCATTTGTCTGAGCTTTAGTACCTTAAAAACAATTATCTTTAAGGAGTTGTACAAAGGTGTTGCCATTTAACAAGGCAATTAAATGTCATTTACAGGTCCAGGAGCATGGCCTAGTGGTAGAGTGCTCACCTATTATGCACAAAGACCCGGGTTTGATTCCGTGGTGCCACATACATAGAAAAATCCAGAAATAGTGCTGTGGGCTGGGAGCATAGCCTAGTGGTAGAGTGCTCACCTAGCATGCACTAAGCCCTGGGTTCAATTCTTCTGTACCCCATATCCAGAAAAAGCTGGAAGTGGCACTGTGGCTTAAGTGGCAGAGTGTTAGCCTTGAGCAAAAAAATAGTGTCCAAGGACAGTGCCCAGGCCATGAGTTCAAGTTCAAGCCCCAGGACTGACAAGAAAAAAAGAACTGATGCTGTGGCTCCAGTAGTGGAGCTCTTGAGAAGGCCCAAGGACAGTGCTCAGGCTCTGACCCCAAGCCCCAGGACTGCCCCCACATCCTCTCCCCCCCCAAAAAAAGTCAGTTACAGTTTGAGCAATACTTTGATAGACACTTTGAGACTATGTCTGGAGTACCTTTCTGATGGTCAGTTTCAATTCTCTTATTCTTCCTTCTTATCTAGAATTCTGAAAAATAAGATGTCCTTTTTCCCATTTGCTTTTTCAATACTTTTTGTATTAGTGTTGAGTATTTAATTCTTTACATAGGGCTTCTTATTGTAGTGTTGTTATTCTCTGATTCTAACTTTGGTCACTGGGAATTATTTCAGTTTGGTACCAATTCCATTTGACATGCTTTTTTTTTTTTTTTTTTTTTTTTTGCCAGTCCTGGGCTTGAGCTCATGGCCTGAGCACTGTCCTTGGACTTTCTCAAGGCTAGAGCTCTAACACTTAAGCCTTAGCACCACTTCTGGCTTTTATCTATGTATGTGGTACCAAGGAATCGAACCTGGGTCTTCATGCATGCTAGGCAAGCACTTTAACCACTAGGCCAAACTCCCGGCCCATTTGACATGCTTTTAACTTTTCTTGTTAAAAAACACTTTCTTTTTAAAAATTAATTAATTAATTAATTATTTTTTTTTGCCAGTCCTGGGCTTGAGCTCAGGGACTGAGCACTGTCCTTGGACTTTCTCAAGGCTAGAGTTCTACCACTTGAGCCTCAGCACCAATTTCAGCTTTTTCCTATGTATGTGGTACCGAGGAATTGAATGTGGGTCTTCGTGCATGCTAGGCAAGCAGTCTATCACGAGGCCAAACTCTTTGCCCATAAAACACTTTCTTAATGTCTAGTATCACAAGGTGCTCTAAGCTTATGTTCCTATGTATTCCCTGTTTCAGCTTTGGAATCAATCAGGGCTTTAAAGCTCCTTGGCTTCTCTTAGAAACCCTTATTCATTTTATTGAAGAATGGTTTTCAGAAACTGGTATGAAGGCCAGGTGTGCTTATGACTGCTGAATGTGACTACTTTGAGACTCCCTCAATGGGAAAGAGATATGCCATATCTTTGTCCATATACCTAATTTATCTGTGTGTGAAAACAAATGAATTCATAATCGTATTTTTATCAGCATGAATAATTCTAGCATTCTTCCTTTGTTTTTATATATGATAACCAAGAACCTGGCTCTTATTATTTATTATATTGTTAGGGTCCAGTCCCCCAATATTAGGGTCCGTGATCGAAGGAACAAGTCTGACACAAAAGCAGAAGTTAAACAGTTTTATTCTGTGCCTAGCATCGAGAATCACACTGACCCGTGAGTGAGAGAGCTACCTCGTATCATCTTGGAAGGGCTTCTGGCGCACTGCTCTGGGGACCCCTTTCTTTCTTTCTTTTTTTTTTTTTTTTTTGCCAGTCCTGGGCTTGAGCTCAGGGCCTGAGCACTGCCTTGGACTTTCTCAAGGCTAGAGCTCTACCACTTGAGCCTCAGCACCACTTCTGGCTTTTTCCTACATGTGGTACCGAGGAATCGAACCTGGGTCTTCTTGCTAGGCAAGTACTTTAACCAAACTCCCGGCCCCTGGGGACCCCTTTCTTGACTTCCCCCAAAATCCATCCGCTATAGGCATTTCCCATCTTCATGACAAAGGAGTACTTGACCCAAGGCGCTGGCTGTAAAATCCCTGATACCAGCTCAGATTACAGGATCACTTAAACCAGGTGGGGTTACCAGAATTCCTCCCCCACCCAACCCACTTGGCCTGCCAGGAAATTCCCTCCCTTTCCTTTGGCATCAGTATGATTCTGGATGCTAGGCGCGGAATAAAACTGTCTAACTTCCTCTTTTGTGTCAGACTTGTTCCTTTGATCATGGACCCTAATATTGGGGGACTGGACCCTAACTATATTTATTTGTTAATTTCTACACTACTAGTAAAGTAGTTTTAGAATTTTTTTTTTTTTTTTGCCAGTCCTGGGGCTTGAACTCAGGGCCTGGGCACTGTCCTTGGACACTTTTTGCTCAAGGCTAGCACTCTACTACTTGAGCCACAGAGCCACTTCCGGCTTTTTCTGTGTATGTGATTCCAGGGAATCAAACCCAGGGTTTGTGCATGCTAGGCGAGCATGCTACCACTAACCCACGCTTCTGGCCATGGTTTAAGAATTCTAGTTTTAGAATTATTATTTTTTAAATTTTATTTTTATTTTTTTAATATATTTTTTATTGTCATTAATAGAATAGTTACATTATATTCGCCAGATAGAAGGTGCATTACTTCACAAACATTGCTACCCTTTCTCATATTTTGGCCCACATTTTCCTACCCCCTAGTTTTAGAATTCTTATTTTTATACTCTTGGAAGAAACAGTTTTACCAACTAAAATACCATCAGGTTTTGTATATAATTATTTTCGTCTTTAGAGTCTATCTAGTTTTCCAGAATTCTTTTAATCAACTCCTTTCTTCCCCAATCCTTTAGTGTGGTTAGGTCATGAATTTATAATATAATTAGAAACTTTATGTCTGGAATTCCATCCTATATTTTCTCCACACCCTGGTTGAATTATATTCAGCAAAAATTTACTTCATGCAAAGTTCTACAGGTCTGAGAAATGGTAGATTTATGTTAAAAATTTCCTACATTTTAAATTATGTCTCTAATTGTGACATTTGGTTTGTCTTTCTGATATTGATAAATATTGGAAAAGGAGAGAGCTCTTGCCAGTAGCTTTTAGGTAAAATAAAACTGATTTATGTGGATACAAGCTGGTAGAGGTGAAGTAAAAACAAGAGAAAAGATTTTGTGTGTGTGTGAGGGGCGGTCATGAGACTTGAACTCGCCCTGGGCACTGTACATGAGCTCTTCATATCTAGGCCACCACCCTAACCTGGGCCTGGGTGTTGTCCCTGAGCTCTTCAGCTCTAGGCTAGCCTCCAGCGTAGCTAGGATTACTGGTGTGAGCCACCGCCCTCCCCTTCCCCCGATCCCGCCCTGAGCCACTGCCAGGCAAGAGGAAGGATTTTTTTTTTGCCAGTCCTGGGGCTTGAACTTAGGGTCTGGATACTGTCTGTCCTTGGGCTTTCTCAAGGCTAACACCACAGCACCACTTTTGGCTTTTTCTGTGTATGTGCTACTGAGGAATTGAACCCAGAGCTTTATGCATGCTAGGCAAGCACTCTACCACTAGGCAAGGCCTTTAGGAAAGGAAGTCAATGGCAAAGAAAAGTGAAACTTTTGTTCTGTGCTAGGCATCTTAGAAGGTAGTTTTAAAACAGTCTTTTAAGCTGGGCGAGGTGGCTCACGCCTGTAATCCTAGTTACTCAGGAGGCCGAGATCTGAGTATGAGGTTCCAAGCTGGGCAGTAAGTAGGGCTCAAGGGTAGGGTGGTACCTTTGAGCTGAAGAGCTCAGGGGCAGCTCTCAGGCTGCCCCATGATCTACAAAAACCAACCAACCAAACAAACCAGTCACCTAGCAGAGGATCACAATAGTTCAAAAGCTATATGCATATGGTCATACAGAATGAGATTAACCAAATGAACTTTAGGTTATGGTAACAAGAGGTTTACCTTTGTAATTGGTGCTCTTAATGTACTATGGGAAGTTATTTCTTTTCTTTTTTTTTTCCACTTATGGTTAATCTCATGTAGTTACTATATCTGACTTTGTTACCTCGTATACTGTATATACACTTACTTGTTTATTTGAAATAGGGAAGGGAGGGGGCAAACAAGGTGATTGGGAGGGGGTTGAGGGAGGGAACAGGGGACAAAAACATGAGAAGGGGTATCAGGGTTCAAGAAGTACCTCACGAATGCAACTGTTACCCCTCTATACATTATCCCAGCAATAAAATACAATAAAGATAAATTAAAAAAAACTGATATATGTAGTATTAAAAGGAAGAAATTGAAGTTTGATTCTGAAGTCTTGGTTCACTACTGGTAGTTCTTTGTGGCTCCATGTATTTAGTTATCATTAAAAATTCTAATTTTTCTTAGCTTACAATAGTTATACAAAGGGGGCTTTCATTTTTTACCACACATGTTTACAGTATAGTCCAATCAATCACTGTCCCTTTCATACTTCTTTGTTTCCAGTTTTGTAGACAGAATGGTACCATTAACTCCTGTAGTGTTCTCATGTATCAACAACAATGCTCGAGAATTAAAAATATTACATTGGGATTATTCATTTAAAATTGCTGTGGTCCTGGAATGCATTTGTTGGTAATTCTTTGATGGAGGTTGTTTTTGTTTGTTGTTTTCAGAGCAAAGCTACTGCTAAAGCTGGATCTTCTAAGTATCAGTGGGACATAATGAAATCTCTTGGGCTGTCTGATGAAGAGATAGTAAAATTTTCTGAAGCAGAACATTGGCTGGAATATTTCCCACCACTGGCTATCCAGGACCTGAAAAGAATAGGTTTAAAGGTATACCATCACCTTATAGTTACAGAAAATGTGAAGAATGCATTTCTATTTCTGTGGCTTAAAAAAATATGAGCCGGCTCCTAAATTTAGAATAAAACATTATATCTGGATGGTACTGGGAAATTGTACCATCTCATGCCTGACCCCTCCCGGGAATATGGGAGCAGAAAACATTGTAGTGTTTGTCTCACTGCAGGGTATATTGATAATATTGACACTTAGTAGAAAAGAGTTATATTCAAAGAGTATGAAGAAGCTGGAGATTAAATATTTAGGAGTATATAAAGTTATTTCTTTTTAATTTATTATAATTTCTTTCTTTCTTTTTTTTTTTTTTTTTGTTGTTGTTGTTGGTTATGGTGTTTGAACTCTGGGCCTGAGCGTTTTCCCTCAGCTCAAGGCTGCTGTCCTACTCTTTGAGCCATAGCGCCACTTCCGGTTTTCTGGTGTTTAATTGGAGATAAGAGTCTCCTGGACTTTAGTGCTGGGCTGGCTTTGAACCATGATCCTCAGAGCTCAGCTGCCTGAGTAGCTAGGATTGCAGACGTGAGCCACCTTGCCCGGCATTATAATTTCTGTATACTTGTTAATAAGCAAATTCTTATAAGCATCAATTAAGCACAAATTATTAAAGTGATTGATAATTTTTACAAAGTGGATTTTGACTATTTTGTGTGCATGTGTGTGTGTGTGTGTGTGTGTGTGTGTGTGTGTGTGTGTGTTTTCTGGTCATGGGGGCTAGAGGTCAGGGGTTGGGAACTGTTCCTGAGCTTTTTTGCTCAAGATTAGTGCTTTACCACTTTGAGCCACTTCCAGTTTTTGAGTGCTTAATTGAAGTTTTCTGCCCAGGCTGACTTTGAACTGTGATCCTTAGATCTTAGCTTTCTGAGCGGCTAGGATTACAGGTGTGAGCCACTGGCTCTTGGCTCTCATTTTTTTTTTTTTTCTTTGTTGTGGGGCTTGAACTCTGGGCCTGAGCACTGTCCTTGGGCTTTTTTTCTCAAGGCTAGCTCTCTGCCCCTTGAGCCATAGCACCACTTGGGCTTTTCTATTGTGGTACTGAGGAATCAAACCTGGGTCTTCGTCCATGATAGACAAGCACTCTACCACTAGGTTAAATGCCTGCCCCCCCATCCCCATTTTTTTTTTTTTGAGCAGTTAAAGTTATTCTAAGTTGGGGAATAAAGAAGAATAAAACCTGGAGCTGGTGGCTCACACCTATAATCCAGGATGCAAAGACAGCCTGAGCAGAAAAAGTCCCTGTGAGACTTTTATGTCTAGATAACTTCTAGAAAACCAGAAGTAGAGCTGTTGCTCAAAGTGGTAGAGCTCTAATCTTCAGCTAAAAAAGCTCAGGGACAGGGCTCAGGCCTGAAGTTCAAGTCCTATAACTGACCAAAAATAAATAAATAAATAAATAAAGATAAAAAACACCAGAAAAAGTAAATAATTAGTTCATATAATTTCTTATATTTTTGTATGTTTTTCAAAAATTACCATTTTCTCATTCTGTAGGTAGACTGGAGGCGTTCTTTCATCACCACTGATGTTAACCCTTACTATGATTCATTTGTCAGATGGCAATTTTTAACACTAAGAGAAAGAAATAAAATTAAATTTGGAAAGCGGTAAGTTTGTTGTCCTTCATTATAGTAAAGCAGAAATTATATGATTCTTTCTTTATATTTCAGTATTCATAGTATTTATTCAGTGTTCATTGTCTTTCCCTCCCTTTTTGTTTTTTTCTTTTTTGGTGCCAGTTCAGGGACTGAGGGCCTATGTGTTGTTGGTAAGCTCAAGGCTAGCACTGCACCACTTGAATTACAGCTCCATTTCTAGCTTTTTGCTGGTTAATTGGTTATTAGAGTCTGACAGACTTTCTTCTTGGATTGGCTTCAAACAGATGTTGTTCAGATCTCAGCCTGTTGAGTAATCGGGATTATAGGAACGAACCACCAGTGCCTGGCTTTCCATCCACCCCCCCCCATCAGTGTTTCTTTTGTTTGGGTGTTAAGATTCAGTCTGTTTCTTGCTTATGCCTTAGTACTGATCTTTATCCCCACTCTTGTTAGTGCTTTAATTTCTCTGATTATCTGTTGTGTAGTGGAGTATGCCTATATTTCCAGCTACTTGGTAGGCAGAGGTAGGATTAAGGTCTGAGATGGGACTGGACAAAACTCAAGACCTTATTTGGAAATTAAAAGTAGAGGGACTAAGAGTATATATCAAATGCATTGTACTCATAAGCTGACTTGTGGCATTGAAAGCCCTTTAAAAAAATAAAAAATATAAAAAAAACCCGGGAATGTAGCTTAAGTGGTAGAGTGCTATCTTATTAACCTAAAGGCCCCACATTAGATCCCCAAACCACCAAAAACCAAGTTTTCTGTTTTACTGAGCTGCCTTGTGTTTGTACTAACTGGATTCATACAGAATGAAATCTGTATGAAATGAAATCTGGACAAGCAAGAAAATAATCATTGTTATAATTCTATTCTCTATAAATTGTAAATAATTTAGAGATTCTTGCTTGTGTATGTATATTGAAGCAACTTAGAGCTTATAAATGAAATTATATTTTACCATGATTTTAGTCATGTCACAAAACTAATATTCATATTTTTTAGTGGTATTACCTTTGATGAAGGTAAAAAACTTCTCATAAGTAATGAAGTTGACAGAATTACTCTCAAGTCTAAATAATAGAAGAAAATATTTGCTGAGAAATTTCATGTAAGACATGTAAGATGCTAGCAACACTGGCAAATAAACTAGAATATAACTTGCATATTATAACAATACCTGTTGCTTATTATCTTGTAGGCATACCATTTATTCTCCAAAGGATGGACAGCCTTGCATGGACCATGACAGACAAACTGGAGAGGTGATTATGCTGTAATTAAAATCTTTTAATTTATCATAGAGTTTCAGATCAGAAACTTAAAAAATATAACCTAACTATATTACAATGCTGACATGTATGGTAAGATCATGGTACTCTGGTGAGTATGAAAAGGGAGATAGCATTATGACAGGGACCTGTGTCTTACTTAGGACCTGGCATACACTCAGAAGTCTGTGGACCAGCTGTAGCAAGTAGGAAATTACATTGATAAGCCTCACCCCTAAACTGCCACATTAGAACCTCTATGAGTATGGCTTAGGAATTTGTTTTTACATTTATCATGTGATTCATATGCATATTAATATTTGAGAAGCATCATTTGGAAAATACTGTTCTAAAGAGAAGAATGTGGGGAAAAGTAATAAGATATGGCTAACTTTTGAGGTACACAGATTCCATTTATATGTGCTTTAATTGTGTCTAGTTGCTCATTTCCAGAGTATTAATAGCCATGCAGGATAGGTTTCTCTTCATGCTATTAGAGAACACATTAATAGTATTATTCTTATGATACTTGAATAAAGAAAGCAAGAGTGTTTGTCCTAAAGCCTTGGCTTATTATCTGAGCTCACAAATTCAGTCATGTATATATCTGAATACCACAGATTAATTTATACAGAATAAAGGTTTATTTACCTATTAGTTCTAGAGACTCCAAGGCCAAAGGAATATCTCAGGTGAAGGCCTTCCTTTTTTTTTTGGTCAATCCTGGGGCTTGAACTCAGGGCCTAGGCACTGTTCTTTGACACTTTTTGCTCAAGGCTAATGCTTGGCCACTTGAGCCACAGCACCACTCCCTGCTTTTTCTGTGTATGTGGTACTGAGGAATTGAACTCAGGGTTTTGTGCATGCTAGGGGAGCAGTCTACCACTAGGCTATGCCCCCCACCCCTGCCCCAAGGCCTTCCTTTTAGTAGAGATTATCTGTAGACTTCAGAGGTGGAGCCTGGCAGCACAAGATACCAGGACCACCCCTGAGAGACTGAGGCAAATTGCCTTTTATGATATCCACTCTTAAGACAGACTATTAGGACTGGGAGTTTGGCCTAGTGTTAGAGTGCTTGCCTAGCATGCATGAAATGAAGACCAGGGTTCGGTTCCTTGATACCAGATACATAGAAAAAAAAGCTAGAAATGGTGCTGTGGTTCAAGTGGTAGAGTTATAGCCTTGAGAAAGCTCAAGGACAGTGCTCAGGCCCTGAGTTCAAACCTAGGACTGGCCAAAAAAAAAAAAAAAAAAAAAAAGGAAAACCCCTGAGTTTAAGCTGAAGGAAGATCTGATAGCTTTCTCAAGGCTAGAGCTCTACCATTTGAGCCATAGCACCATTTCCAGCTTTTTCTATATGTGTGGTACTGAGGAATTGAACCTGGGTCTTTGTGTATGCTAGATAAGCATTTTACTACTAGGCCAAACTCCTGGCCCCTGGTTTTTGTTTTTTAGCTATATCTTTTTTGCCTTTTCTTGGTACTGGGGATTGAACCCAGGACATTGCAGTTGTTAGGCAAGTGCTTTTATTACTGGGCTACATCCCAGTCTGAACTCAGACTGGGCACTGTCCCTAGGTTTTTTTGCTAAAGACTAGAGTTCTACCCCCACTTGAGCTGAAGCTCCACGTCTAGCTCTTGTGATTTTTTTTTTAATTTTATTTTCTCTTTTTCTTTTTTTTTTTCTTTTTTTTTTGCCAGCCCTGGGCTTGGGCTCAGGGCCTGAGCACTGTCCTTGGACTTTCTCAAGGCTAGCACTCTACCACTTGAGCCTCAGCACCACTTCCGGCTTTTTGCTATGCATGTGGTACAGAGGAATCGAACCTGGGTCTTCGTGCATGCTAGGCAAGCACTCTACCACTAGGCCAAACTTCCAGCCCGTGATGTTTAATTGGAGATAAGAGTCACAGACTCACTCTTTCTTTCTCTCTTTCTCTCTTTCTCCCTTTCTCTCTTTTTCCCTTTCTCTCTCTCTCTCTCTCTCTCTCTCTCTCTCTCTCTCTCTCTCTCTCTCTCTCTCTCTTTCTTTCTTTCTTTTTTTTTAGCTATGGGGCTTGAACTTGGCCTGGGCCCTGTCCCTGAGCTCTTCAGCTCAAGGCTATAGCCCTACCCCCGGGCCTGGGCATTGTCCCTGAGCTCTCCAGCTCAAGCTATCACCTTACCCTGAGCCAAGGCCCACTTCCCCATTTTCTAGAGGGTAACTGGAAATAAGAATCTCAGGTCTTTTGTGCCAGGCTGGCTTTGAACCTTGATCCTCAGATCTCAGCCTTCTGAGTAGCTAGGATTACAGACGTGAGCCACCACTGGGCAGAGTCACAGACTTTCTTGAGCAGGCTGGCTTCACATTGTGATCCTCAGATCTCAGCCTTCTGAACCATTGGCACTCAGCTTCTTCCTTCCTTTTTTCTTGGGACTAGACTTGAATTCAGAGCTTTATACTTTATTTTTTTGGGTGGGGTGGGGGGGCAGGAGGGTGTCATGGGGCTTGAACTCTGGGCCTGGGTGCTGTCCCTGTGTCCTTGAGCTCTTCAGCTCAAGGCTACCACCCTACCCCTGGAGCTACAGCCCCACTTCCCATTTTCTAGAGGTTAACTGGGGGTAAGAGTCTCTTGGTCTTTAGTGCCCTGGCTGGCTTTGAACTGTCATCCTCAGATCTCAGCTTCCTGAGTATCTAGGATTACAGGCGTGAGCCACTGTGTTCGGCAAGCTTTACACTCTTATTCATGGTTGGCACTCTACCACTTAAGTGGAAAATTATGAACCTTTAAGTTTTGAATTTGATATAGCTCTCAAAATATTTTGTAATTTGGTACATTTTAGATGTCATTTTCTTCTAGTTTTTTCTATCTCACCCCTCCCTCCCCTCAAGTTGTATAGTTCCAAAATTCACCCCTTGGCTCACTGTTTATGTGCTTTCCCTCACTTCCCCAAATTAGATAAACTTACATCCTAGACAAGGAGTACAGACATCAAAAGCAGTGACAAAAGGGAAAAAACTGGAGGGAAAAAGAAAAAAGAAAACCTATGTAGTTTTATAGTCAGTGGTAGCAATAGCCTAAATTCCAGTAATGGCTCATAGAGTTTGAAAGCATTTTAGAAAAATTATCTTAGTTGTTATTTGGGACATTTTATGTGAGACATTGCACTTAAGAAAGCAAGGTTTTATTTGTGTCTTAAGCCATTTGCCTTGCTTTGTAAAGGACTTTGTTTCTCAAGTACTCAAGTACTGTCATTTTGCAAAAGAAAATCTTTATATGAAAAATACAAAAACTGTTACTAAGTGGACAACAGGGAAGGTGCTAGCCCCACGTCTGGGCCTGCCCACTGTGTATCCAGGGACTTGGTCTCTTCCGTTCTGCCCAATTACTTTGGGTATACTTTTCTTTTTATGGAATGAGGAAATTCTCCAAAGGGTCAGACTGAGAATGTAGTAAGCCTGAGGCTGGCACAGACCCCTCTGGTATTCCCCACGCTTTGTTCCACCAGCCAGACCAGCCAGTCTCAACATGGAGCTCCTGAATGTGCTGAGGTGGTACCCAACATCCTGTGATGTTAAGATGTCCTGTATTCCAATACTGCTGAACGATGTGGGTGTGCCCACTCTGCTCATTTTTCTCACTGTGCTACCTCTAACTCCTACGTGTGGTATGTGTGGCCATTACCAATGTATGGCTCAGTGCTGAGAGCCTCCATGGTTGCAAATAAATACCTGCAGGCATGGGAAAAACAACAAAACCAAACAAGGTTTTTAGATTATGTCTATTGGGTCAGACCATTAGTCTGGGAATTAGTACGTTTAGAATGTTACATTATCTGATACCTGGTCCAGTGTGTAGCTGTGATGATTGCCCTCTGGAACTTGCACTGGGGGATTGGAGTTGATTGCTTTGGAACTCCCATTTTGATGATGACAGCAAGTCCCTCCTTACATAATACAGTTCCACGCAATGGCCGGTGGTAGTCTCTCTACTACTAACCATGGAAGGACCCTATGTCAGAAACTTGAGTCAGATCTCTCACATAGATGAGTGAATTTAATCCAAGCCTTTTTTCCCACTTAGACTTTTGTTTTGTTAATTGGCTTAGGGTGTTGGACCTCAGGAATACACGTTAATCAAATTGAAAGTGCTGGAGCCATACCCATCCAAGTTAAGGTAGGTTTACCTTATCATTTCTTATCATTTCTGAATAATAAGGTAGTTATGAAGGAATCTTTTAATTTAATTTAAATATCCCCTTTTTCTTCTTAGTGGTCTGAAAGGTAAAAACATCTTCTTAGTTGCTGCTACTCTTAGACCTGAGACCATGTTTGGACAGACAAACTGTTGGGTTCATCCTAATCTGAAGTACATTGGATTTGAGACAGTAGATGGTGATATATTCATCTGCACCCAAAGAGCAGCCAGGAATATGTCATACCAGGGCCTTACTAAAAACAATGGCGTGGTGCCTGTTGTCAAAGAGTTAATGGGAGAGGTAAGTTTGGGTATTATATTTTTTCATGCATACAATTGGAAGAAAATTTCAACAGTGAAGCTTGAGGAAGAACATTGAAGGAAAACTTTTTATTTGATGTATACATGTAAATAGTGTATGTCAAATTTGCATTTTGTTGAATTTTCATATATATATTTGCTTTATTGAAAATTACCCAAATCAAGATACAGAGCAGTGGTTTTCCAAAAGTTCCAGACTGTACCTTTTCCTTCTAAGAGACTCTGCTCTGACTTCATTAACAATTAGTTGATATTCTTGAAGTTTATATAATAGCATTATGCTATTATATATGTACGATGCTATTATATATGCTATTATGTATGTACTTTTTTTGTCGGTCATGGGCTTTGAACACTGGGCCTAGGTGTTGTCCCTGAGCTCTTCAGCTAAAGGCTACTGCCCTACCCCTTGAGCCACAGTGCCACTTCCTCAGTATGTACTATTTAAAACACTTTTCTTTTATCCAGGCACTGGTGGCTCTCCCCTGCAAACTTAGCTACTTATGAGGCTGAGGTCTGAGGATCATGGTTCATAGCCAGTTCAGGAAGGAAAGTCTGTGAGACTCTTATCTTTTAATTAAGTATCCAAGAGTCTGAAGTAGAGCTGTGACTCAAGTGGTAGAGTTCTAGCTTTGAATAAAAAAAAGCTCAGGAACAGCACCCAGGACATAACTTTAGACCCCAGGGATCAGCACACATGCACAAAAACCTTTCAGGCCAGGTACCAGTGGTTTAGGCGTATAATCCTAGCTACTTGGGGCTGAGGTCTGAGCCAGCTGATCTGATCTCAGCTGAAAGCCAGCCCAGGCAGAAAAGTCCTTGTGAAGCTCTTATCTCCAACTAACCACTCAAAAATTGGAAGTGGTACTGTGGCTCAAAGTAGAGTGCTAGCCTTGAGCAGAAGAGCTCAGGGACAGTGCCCAGGCTCTGGGTTCAAGCCCTATTATGACAAAACAGAAAAAGCAAAAACAAACTTTAAAGCATTTTTTTGTTAGCTTACATTAGTTGTTTAGAGGCAGATTTCATTGTTACATTTCTAATTATGTACTCTTTTGTTTTTTGCCCAACCATTGTACAGTTGATACATGTTATACATAGGAGAATTTAAAATTGCTGTGTATTTATTTTATATCTCTAAGTCAGCATATTGTTAACTGTAGTCACCATGTTGTATAGTAATAGAGCTTAGTAAATTCATTTCTATTTTTAATCGAGGGTTCTTGAGTTTATGATACTAATATTGTTTAAATTTTAATGGTTATAATACCATTTTCTTTACCTCTTCTGATTTTTTTTTTCCCCTCATGCAGGAAATTCTTGGTGCATCGCTCTCTGCACCTTTGACATGCTACAAAGTGATCTATGTTCTCCCAATGCTCACTATTAAAGAAGACAAAGGTAGCATTTGTTTATTTCTAAGAATACTTGAATGCTTGCATAATGTGGTTTGCTTGTGTTAGTTAATTACACTCTTTCTTTTATAAGGCACTGGTGTGGTCACAAGTGTTCCTTCTGACTCCCCTGATGATTTTGCTGCCTTCAGAGACATGAAGAAAAAGCAAGCAAGTATCTGAGTTTCTTATTCTTGGTTTGTCTTCATGGTCATTGGTGAGGTGCTGTGGAACTTACTATGAAATTAGGTTGAAAGATGCGCAATTTTCTTTTCATCTGTTACCTCATTGTTTTATATGTTTATGGGTTTTGTTGTTTACCTTTTCATTGTAATAACCTTAAGTGATCATCTCTGCATCTCTGTGTAATTTTATATTTAGCTTTGCAGTTTCATCATATAGTCCACTTACAGTAAGTTAAGTTTTAAAGAGGTACAGGTCCCTTCTTGAGGTATTTGGTAAAATTATAAATCTATGTATGGAAAGGAAAACAAGTAATAGCTTAAAAAAGATTTTTATCCAGATACCAGTGGCTCATACCTATAGTCTTAGCTACCAAGGAGGCAGAAATAGATCTGAGGATGTATTAGCATACTAAGTTTGTAGTCTGAAGCCAGCCAGGGTAGATAATCTTGAGAGACTTTATTTATTTATTTATTTTTAAATTTGTCATGGGGCTTGAACTCTGGGCCTGGGTGCTGTCCTTGAGCTCTTCAGCTCAAGGCTAGCGCTCTACCACTTTCAGCCACAGTGCCACTTCTACTTTTCTGATCATTAATTGGAGATAAGAATCTTACTAACTTTTGTGTCTGGGCTGGCTTTGAACTGTGATCCTCAGATCTCAGCTTCCTGAGTAGGATTACAGTTGTGAGCCACTGGTGCTCGGCCTGAGAGACTTTTCAAAAAGCTGGGGCCAGGATGTAGGCTGAGTGGTAGAGTGCTAACCTAGCATTCATGAAACCCTGGATTTGATTCCTTGGTACTACACACATAGAAAAAGCCACAAGTGGTGCTGTGGCTTGCCTTGAGAAAGCCCAAGGATAGTGTCCAGGCCCTGAGTTCAAGCCCCAGGACTGGCAAAAAAAAAAAAAAAAGCAGAAAGCCGGAACTGGAGGCATGGCTCAAATTGAGTACATCATCCGTAAGTAAAAGCTGAGTGAGAGTGTGAGGCCTGGAGTCCAGGCCCTAGTACTGACATGTGTGCATGCACACACAAAGATATTTAGAGCCAGGTTTGCTTACACCCATAAGTAATTCTAGTACTGGAGGTGCTAAAGCAGGACAGTGTCCATATCGAGGCTAGCCTGGGCTGTGTAACAAGACATTGTCCCAAAACCCCAAAAACTTGGGAGTTGGCTTCTTTCAGTGATTGTACCAATAAATTGTTGTGCAGTTGTGTTAACTTGCTAATTTTTTTGTAGGCCTTACGGGTGAAATATGGAATCAGGGATGACATGGTCCTGCCGTTTGAGCCAGTGAGTACATGGGCCATTCCCAAGCTTCACATCTGTGTTAGAGAGAAGGAGAGATGGAGCAAGCATGTTTTCCTTTGTACAAATAAGAGACAGAATTTGCTTAAGGATTTATTCACTTTAATATATATATATATATATATATATATATATATATATATATATATATATATTTTGGCCAGTCCTGGCTTGAGCTCAGGGCCTGAGCACTGTCCTTGGATTTTCTCAAGGCTAGGACTTTACCACTTGAGCTTTAGCATCACTTCTGGCTTTTTTTTTCTATGTATGTGGTTACCGAGGAATTGAACCCTGGTCTTTGTGCATTCTAGGCAAGCAGTCTACCACTAGGCCAAACTCCCAGCCCCTCACTTTAATTTTATATGTTGTATGGCTGGTACCATCAGGGAAACCAATGGTAAGCATTTTCTTACCATTTGGCACCCTAAAAAAGCTGTATGTTCCAATTTTATATTAGTTTGTTTTCTTGGTATAGCCAATTTCCTGTTCCTAAAGACAAAAATTTGCTATATTAGTGATTACTGTTTATTTTATAGACTCTGATATTTTAAACACAATCCTCTGCAATTGTTTTATATGTATATTTTCATGTTAGTGCCTGCAGAGGAAAAGAAACGAAATTACTAGTAAAATAACTTCTATGAAGAATTCAGAAGATTTAGTAAGGGGTATAACTCAGTGAAAGAGTATTTGTCCAGTGTGAGTGAGGCCATGGGTTTGATTCACAATAATAATAAAAAATCCAGAAGATTTCATGTAGCCCCAAAGCAACCCCTCTACAAAAACAGTAGTTCACAATTTGCTGGTTGCAAACTTAGTTGTACCACATGGAGGTGGTGGGTGGGGTTGGTACGAAGTTTGGTTCACATGGTAAATTTGTCAACTGTGATTACTATGTGCCACTACTGTTAGGACATGCATAAGTTGAAATGACTTCACTGAAAACCAGAGGCAAAAGGACTGTGTCCTATATGCTATTTAAAAAAAAACTGTATTTTTTTTCTTTTCCTGTTTGGTACTGGGGACTGAACTGAAGACTGTACTTGCAAGTGCTTTACCATTGAGCTATATCCTAGTCAAAAAATAGCAAAAATCTGCTATTTTTTGTCTAGTCATTGAGAATGTTGAAATTGCTGTTTTCTGTAGGTCCCAGTCCTTGAAATACCAGGTTTTGGAAATCTTGCTGCTGTAACTGTTTGTGATGAGCTGAAAATTCAGAGCCAGAATGACAGAGAAAAACTTGCAGAAGCAAAGGAGAAATTATATCTAAAAGGATTTTATGAAGGTGTAAGTGATAATTTTCATTTTTTTCATTTGATTTATTCTATGCTTTGTGATTTTGTTGCTTGATGATTTTTAAAAAGATTAAGAATTCAGTGCAGTTTCAGTAATACATTGATTTGTAAAAGGTTAATATGAAATTATGTTTTCTGAATTTCTTTTACCTAAAAATGTTTCTAGAAATTACCCTTTTGTGTCCTTTGGGAATCTCTAGAAAATATGTTTCTTGAGAAGCTATTTAAAAGTAGCTTATATGAGTATGAATTAGATTTCAGAGCTTCATTACATATAAAATGACTTTAATGCTTTTCTCCCCCCCCCCTTTTTGTTTGCTGGTATTGGGGCTTGAACTCAGAGCCTGGATGCTGTCTGTGAACTTCTTTGCTCAAGACAAATGTTCTGCCTCTTCTAGCTTTTTTGGTTGCTTGTTGGAGATTAGAGTCTCCCAAGATAAGCATTTATGCTTATACATTGATAATTTTTACACTAAAAGTACTTTGGTTTTAGGAGTGGAAGAAAAAATAATAAGGAAAAACTTAAAAAGTCAAAGCAACTTCTCATTGTTTTATGTGTATTTTTTTTCCTTTCATCTTTTTAGGTAATGTTGGTGGATGGATTTAAAGGACAGAAGATTCAAGATGTTAAGAAGACTATTCAGAAAAAGATGATAGATGCTGTATGTGATAGACTGTCCTCTGAAGGCTGTTTTGAAAGTGTTGTTAATAAACTTAAGTTTTACTAGTAGTGAATTCTGTAGAATCTGGAACTGTATCAAAGGTTTTATGACAGAACTGGGGTTATTTAGTAATTCACTTAACTTGAACATCCGCCTGTGAGGTGGATGAAGATAGTATTCAAAAACTAAACACATATAAAGAACTTTAATGATATTTTTTGTCAGTGGTCATTTTAGATGCTGTTATAATTATGGTACTTTATTTCTTTCACCTCTACTTCTTCCCTCCATTTTTGTAATAAATCCTTTTTTTTTTTTTTTTTTAAACCTGGCTTGCTAAGCAGGCACTCTATCACTTAACCTACTTTTAGCCCTATGAAGTTTTTTAGTGCATTGATAGGAAATGTCACTTTATTCCAGTAGAGGAAATCTGGGAAAGAACCATGGGCTTTGGGGAAACCTTGATGTTTATCTGTGTTACTATTGACTCTTGAGCTTGTTACATTCCCACAGAAGGTTCTTCTAGTCACTGAATTAAAGTCTATACATCTGGGAGCCGATTGGGGACTCATTGGTAGGAATGGCTATCAATATCTAATGTGTTGTTGGTTTTTACTGTTTTTGCCCTCTTTTTGCTCAGTCTGGCCTCAAACTGTGCTCCTCACATTCTCACTCCCAAGTTGGTAGGATTATAGGTATGAGCCATCAGTGCTGGGGGAATCAACTTTTTGTGCCAGTTCTGGGGCTGGAACTTAGGACCTGGGCACTGTCTTGAATTTTTGTTCTCAAGGTTGTTGCTGTACCATATAAAGCCGTAGCTCCATTTTGGCTTTTTGTTGGCTAACTGGAGATAATGTGGACTGTCATGGACTTTGCTGCCTAGGCTGGCTTCAAACCACAATCTTCAAATCTCAGCTTCCTTATAAGTTAGGATATGAGCCACTGGCACCCAGCTTCATGGCTTTTTTTTTTTTTCTTTCTAGTCCTGGGACTTGAGCTCAAGGCCTGGGTACTTCTTTTGCTCAAGGCTAGCACTCTATCACTTGAGCCACTTGTGGATTTTTCTGTTTATGTGGTACTGAGGAATTGAACCCATGGCATTCCACCAGTAAGCCACATTCCCAGTCCCGCAATTTTATCTTTATAGTGAAACAAATGTCATAGGAAGCCTAACTATCAAACCATAACATAAGGAGCTGCTAAACTATGTTCATTTTTCACTGTTGAACTTAGGGAAAATTATCCTTTTGTTGCATGTGTATGCCATTTCAAAAACAAGTGTTAAATGTAGAAGGAAGGGCAGGTAACTTTAACCTTGGGAGAGAGAAGACAGTGAAAAGTGAGCTTTGATTATTGGGGACCTAATATATTTCTTTTGAAAGTAGCTTTTATTACCTCCAATAATGGAGGTTGGTTTGTTATAATATCTGACATTTATTTTTGCCCTCTTAGGGGGATGCACTGATTTACATGGAACCTGAGAAACAAGTCATATCCAGGTCTTCAGATGAATGTGTTGTGGCTCTGTGTGACCAGTGGTTAGTCTATCTTAAAGTAATAAAATTCTGTTTGTCGGTTTTCCCATCTGACTTAAACACTAATAAATAATAATTTGACCATTACCAGGTACTTGGATTATGGAGAAGAAAACTGGAAAAAACAGACTTCTCAGTGCTTGAAGAACTTGGAAACGTAAGATAAAAGGAAGAGTAGAGGGAAATGAGATAAGAAACACAGGAGATAATAAGGCAGAGTGAGATACTTTGTAATTGCTTTTTCTAGATTCGGTGAGGAGACCAGGAGGAATTTTGAAGCTTCCTTAGATTGGCTACAAGAACATGCTTGCTCAAGAACTTATGGTTTAGGTAAGCAAACTGCATACATTTCTGTTTGAATGACTTGTCTGTTACACAACAAATACACATCTTTACCTTTTCTTTGAACTGTGAATGACAGGTTTTGGTAGAAGACAAGGGAAATCAGGATGTGATTTTCTATGTCCTCTTAACCTATATAGCTTATTTATTTATTTATTTATTTATTTTTAATAGGAGGAGTTCAGAGCTTTACCTGTTTTCTTTCTTACCTACCATTTTATTTTGCTTTATTTATTTATTTATTTATTTATTTATTTATTTATTTATTTTTGCCAATCCTGGGGCTTGAACTTAGGGCCTGGGCATTGTCCTTGGGCTTTCTCAAGGCTAGTACTCTACCACTTGAGTCACAGTATTTTCTGTGTATGTGGTACCCAGGAATCGAACCCCAGGGTTTTGTGCATGCTAGGTAAGCACTCTTTCAGTAGGCCACACTCCCGGCCCCTTATTTTATTTTTATTTAAGTAGAATTGAAGAACTTCTAAACGAGTGAATTGAAAATATGGATTTTAAGATGATTCCATAAGCATAAAGTTTCTTCTTTTGACATTGTAGGCACTCGCCTGCCATGGGATGAGCAATGGCTTATCGAGTCACTTTCCGATTCCACTATTTACATGGCATTCTACACAGTTGCTCATCTGTTGCAGGGGGGTAACTTGAGTGGACATGGGGAATCTCCACTTGGCATCAGGTTGGTAAATTTAAGGGTAAGTTATGGGAAAGGAACGAGTTAGCAAGTGTTGTTGTCTTTTACTTTTTGTACTGAAAGTTTTCTTTTTACTTTTTCTTTTTTTTTAAGTTGTTACTTATGGGGCTTGAACTCTGGGCCTGGGCACTGTCCCTGAGCTTCTCAGCTCAAGGCTACCGCCCTACCCTTTGAGCCACAGTGCCACTTCCAGTTAATTGGAGATAAGAGTCTCAGATCCTTTTGTACCCAGGCTGGCTTTGAACTGTAGTCCTCAGATCTCAGCCTCTTGAATAGCTAGGATTACAGGCGTGAATCACCACACCTGGTGAAAGTTTTCATTTACTTAATTTTCATCAGAATCCAGTTAGCAGAAATGAGAGGTATTTTTAACTGTGGAATTGATAAAAATTAATAAAAAACTACTCCTCATTCATTCTTCATTCTTGCAGGAATTTTTTTTTCTTTTTTGATGCTCTAGATATTGAGAAGGATTCCTAATTTGTGGTTAGATAATTATTATGCATAAGTGTTTATAAGTTAAGTGTGTATATATATATATAAACATGCACACACAAACATGTATATACACATATGTTTATATGTATATATGTGCATGTATATGTGTATACATATATGTTTATGTGTATATACTTATATATACATGCATATGTATTATACACACATATATCTACACATACATATATAGCATATATATGTTTTGTTTTGTTTTAATATAGACCACAACAAATGACAAAGGAAGTTTGGGATTATATTTTCATCAAGAATGCTCCATTTCCTGAGACTCAGATCTCAAAGGAAAAATTAGATCAGTTAAAGCAAGAGTTTGAATACTGGTATCCTGTGGATCTTCGGACCTCTGGCAAGGATCTTATTCCAAATCATCTTTCATATTACCTTTATAATCATGTGGCAATGTGGCCAGAACAAAGGTGAATGCTAAAATGTGGGCTGGATTTATTCATTTTCATTGGATGTGTTTTATGCTTTCAAGTATCTGAGAACTTATTGTGGAGTTTATAGCTAGACTTTCCAGTTACACCGTTCTTCTTAATTAAAAATATAGTAAGCTGGGTGTACTAAATACAGCTGGGTGTTGGTAGTTCATACCTGTATTCCTAGCTACTTAAAAGGCTAAGATCTGAAAATCATGATTCAAAGCAAGTTTGGACAATTAACTACTGAAAATCCAGAAGTAGAGCTGTGGCACAAGTAGTAGAGCACTAGGACACACACACAGACACACACACACAGACACACACACACACTAAGATAGAAATTACATCATTTCTACTTAACTGTTACAGCTAGAAATCCTACCTTCCTCAGCTGCCAAAGTAGCAGATGCATTAATGATGTGCTAGTAATTAGTTTGACCTATCAGACATAGGAATAAAGACAATTTAAGCCACACATTCTTCTTTTTTTTTTTTGTCAATCCTGGGCCTTGAGCTCAGGGCCTGAGCACTGTCCTTGGGCTTTCTCAGGGCTAGAACTCTATCACTTGAGCCACTGCACCACTTCCGGCTTTTTTTTCTATGTGTGTGGTACCTAGGACTCGAATCCACCCTTCATGCATGCTACGCAAGCACTCTACCACTAGGTCAAACTCCCAGCCAGCCACACATTCTTTTAATCACTTGTAGTAACTGCTTTAGCCATCAGTACAAGTTATCAAACAAGATCTATGGTATTCACATTTTACAGACACTTACCAAGGCATGATAAAGTCAAGTAACAAACTGTCCAGTAATTGGCAATATTAGGCTGCAAACCCAGTGTCTGGCTCTAGAACTCCTACTCTCATTATTTTCCTCATGACCTCATTGCTAGAACAAATGACTGAGGAATGTGTACAGTTTGAAAATTAAAGAGTATATAAAAAAGTAAAAAGTTTCAAAGTAAACTTTCACCCTTATGGCACTATCTCTCTACTTCTCCCACTTCATTACTGCTACTGGTGGGTGTATCTCGTGATTCCTCTGGAAAAATCATTGATACATGTATGGACATCAGATATCCACAGGCAGTATTTATATTTTTCCTAGGATATCACATTTTATACACTATTCTACAAAATAATCTTTGTATTCATACATAAGCTCTGCTTATTTTTTGTTTATTTATTCATTTAAGGTAACCAATAACTTTATGAAAGTGAAAGGAAAGCCATGACAAGAATTTAGCAAGATTCTCCATCTAGAGAAAGGTGCAAAGAGGAGAAGAGGGGTCCCCTGCTTATTTTTTACTCTGCCATAACTATTTATGGACATCCTTGGATTGTTTTCATTTGTTTCCTGTTAAACATGGGGTCCCATGTAGGGGCTGGCAAGTGTAAGCCCCACAGGTTGATTTCTACCATTACCACCAGCATAACAAAAAATTACCCAAAGCCCAAACCAAGAAAACCTACTACTTAAGTATCCTAACCTATGACTTAAATATTCCTGGACATTTCATAGCAAATGTTTATTAATATGTTAATCTCTACCTCAATACTTTAAGCTTAAACTGTAATCTTTATTTTTCTGTTTTGGAACATTTCCCTATGAAGGGACAAATGGCCTGTAGCCGTGCGAGCGAATGGACATCTCCTCCTCAACTCTGAGAAGGTAAAGCTCATTGCCTCTTGAGAGTTACAGTTCTGTGGAAGGCTTTTCTAATTTTGTAAGTGGCACTTTTTTTTTTTTCCCCAGTCCTGGGCTTGAAGTCCTGAGCCCTGCCCTTGGGCATTCTCAATGTTAGCACTCTACCACTTGAGCCTCTTCTGGCTTTTTCTGTGTATGTAATATTGAGGAATTGAGCCCAGGGCTTCATAAATGCTAGGCAAGCACTCTACCACTAGACCATTCTCCCAGCTCTGCACTTTTTTGTTTGTTTGTTTTGCCAGTCTTGGGGCATAAACTCAGGGCCTGAGCCCTGTCCTTGAGCTTTTTCTTCAAGGTTAGCATTCTACCACTTGAACTATAGCACCACTTCTGGCTTTTTTCTGTGTATGTGGTACCGAGGAATTGAACCTGGGTCTTTGTGCATGCTAGGCCAGCACTCTACCAGTAGGCCAAACTCCTGGCCTTCTGCACTTTTTTTTTTTTTTTTTTGGCAGTCCTGGGGCTTGAGCTCAGGGCCTGAGCACTGTCCTTGGACTTTCTCAAGGCTAGCGCTCTATCACTTGAGCCACAGCACCACTTCCAGCTTTTTTTCCCTATGTATGTGGTACTGAGGAATTGAACCCAGGTCTATGTGCACGCTAGACAAGCGCTCTACCACTAGGCCAAACTCCTTGCCCTGCTTTTTTTTTTTTTTTTTTATAGAAGAAATAAAGACTATACAAAGAAAGCTGGAAACGTATCTACAATCTATAGGATTAAGAGCATAAATGGAATTTTAGTCTTAGAATCAAGTGGGATAGTTAGCATTAATTGCATACAGAGTTGGGAAAATGTTCTAACACATGTTTAGAGTGGCAAAATTGTGACTAGAAAGAAAAAAAAGAAGGGAAACGGATAAGGATAGTAAGCATGAAGAGTTTAAATTTTACCTCACTTTTTCTTATCAGTGGTTTGGTTATTTTTATTTTATACTGTATCCCCTGAATTAGACTAATACAATTTTGAACTCCATTGGATTTCATTTAATCCTTCCCAAGTAGCATGCCATCCTTTATCCTGCTACCATTACTGCTGGTTAAATGTTTATTCTTGTTTTATAGATCACATAAGCATTTATCTCTTTTCTTCCCTGCCCCTCTCACTCGTTCTCTTTCTCTTTTTCCTATTCTTTCTCTCTTTTTTTTTTTTTGTACTGCTAATTGAATCAGGGTCTTGTGCAAATTAGGCAATTGCTCTGTTACTGAATTATATACCCAGCCCTTTTCTAAACTTGTTTTTTTTTTTTCCAGTTTCTTATATTTTCTATATGAATTTATATATATATATATATAATTTTATTAAATAATTTGTTAACATTGATTTTTTTTTTTTTTTTTGCCAGTCCTGGGCTTGAGCTCAGGGCCTGAGCACTGTCCTTGGACTTTCTCAAGGCTAGAGCTCTACCACTTGAGCCTCAGCACCACTTCTGGCTTTTTTTCTATGTATGTGGTACCGAGGGTTAAAGTACTTGCCTAGCAAGAAGACCCAGGTTCGATTCCTCGGTACCCAGGTTAACCTGGGTCTTCGTGCATGCTAGGCAAGCACTCTACCACTAGGCCAAACTCCCGGCCCCTAACATTGATTTTTACATCATATTCTAAACTTGTTTTGAGACAGAGTTTCTAAGTTGCTGTGCTAGGCTTGACCTTTTGGTCCTCTTATCTCAGCCTCCTGGGTATCTGGGATTTCAGACATGTATCCATTCCCTGACCTGTTGGCATTTATGCCATTAATCTATATTTCCTCAGTACAAGGGTATGCAAACTTGACAGAAGTTTGTTCCTATACAGATTACAGAGGAATATGCTTCTTCAAAAACAACAAAATAAGAAAAAAGTGCTAGTATTATTCATTTCTCATTAATAAAAGATTTATTACTTCCAATGAATTTTTCTATAGCCAATGGATATTATTGGGCGAGAGTATTAGTTATTCTAGGTATTATAGAGTAATGAAAGTGGATACAGCTTGGAACAAATGGAATTTGATACGAATTTGTATCTGTACCAGATTTAGTCAGTATCCTAAAAGTTAAAGGTAACTAAAAAGTTTAAAATACATTAGACTGAAATAAAGTTGTTTAGAAGCATTGAGTCATTTGTAAACTGGCTAATCTATAAAGATCTATAGAGACTTTTTCAACTAACTTTTGATAATTGAACTTATTTTTTCTTTGTTAAAGTGGAATAATATGCATATATATACATATCTGTATGTATTTTTAAAATTTGAATTAAATTTTAAAGACATGGTTATGCTATGTACACCAGATGAGCCTGGAACTTATGACCCTCTGGCTTTAGCTTTCTTAGTATACAGGATTACAAATGTGTGCCACTCGGCCAAGCGAATAATACACACACACACACACACACACACACACACACACACACACGTGCACACATCCCATTAGAATATGACATTTTCTTTGTCCAGGTGAACATTGTCATGCTGTATTGACTTCATTAGAATAATATAAGTGATGGGGCCGGGAGTTTGGCTTAGGGGTTAAAGTGCTTGCCTAGCATGCATGAAGACCCGGGTTTGATTCCTCGGTACCACATACATAGAAAAAAAGTCGGAAGTGGTGCTGAGGCTCAAGTGGTAGAGCTCTATCCTTGAGAAAGTCCAAGGACAGTGCTCAGGCCCTGAGCTCAAGCCCAGGACTGGCAAAAAAAAAAAAAAGAATAATATAAGTACTATCATACAGCAGAAAAGTGATGTAAGGATTATTTCTTTTATATCAGTTAAATTGTCATCATGTGTTTCAAGTGCTTCCTAGATGGACTGCCCTTGAGCCCAGCACAGCTTGATCAGTTACTATGACAGTAATGACAGGATCATTCCTGAAATCTTCACCCTAACCCCATCAACTAGTCCATTCATTTCTGAATGATTCTGAATGCTCTAAATCTGTTATTTACATAATTAGCTGAAGTACTCTGCATCTAGTGGAATTATTCAACACTTATAGCTTAGTTACCAGAGGATAGTATAGGCTGATGGAAATTACAGTGTCTGAATACTGTGCCTCTGATTAGCTACATCACTTTATTGATCCAGCTTCTGTTTTGCTTCTTTAAATATCATGTATCTTCTCCTTCCCATGTCTTGAATTCTTTTTTTTTCTTAATTTGTCAGATAGCTTGATAAGTTTGATTTGATTTATCTGATTTATTTTATATATCTTTATATCTATATAGCTATATATATTCTTTCTGATGACTGATGACTGACTTTCTGTTTTCAGATGTCAAAGTCTACAGGCAACTTTCTAACTTTGACTCAAGCTGCTGACAAATTTTCAGCAGATGGTGAGTGTACATTTTTATTATTGTTGCTCTCATAGGCTCTAATTCATCTTGGATTACAGAAGACTAGTTAACATAGATGTTATTTTACTTCATACAACAATTTGAAGAAAATAACAAAACATTATACAGTTACTCAAAACAAAAAAATGGTGTTACTTTTTCCCCTTCACTTCAAACAAAAATTTTAAATATTCATGTTCTATGTAGATAACAATTTTAAATTAGTAACTATAGATGTCTGTTCAGTAGCAAATTCTGAGTTTAGAGTTTTCTTTTCTTTTCTTTTTTTTTTTTTGCCAGGCCTGGGCTTGAGCACTGTCCTTGGACTTTCTCAAGGCTAGAGCTCTACCGCTTGAGCCTCAGCACCACTTCTGGCTTTTTTCTGTGTATGTGGTACCGAGGAATTGAACCTGGGTCTTTGTGCTTACTAGACAAGTACTCTACCACTAGGCCAAACTCCCGGCCCCTAGAGTTTTCTTTTAAATGAAGCTCAAGACTTTGCAAAAGGTTTTACAAGATATGTCCTATGTGTTTGTTATTTCCCCATGTGATTTCTTTTTTTTTTTTTTTGCTTTTAAAAAATAATTGTATGGGGTTGGGGATTTTACTCAGTGGAGCACTTGCCTGGTAAATGCAAGGCTCTGAATTTGGTCCTTAGTGCTAGAAAAAATTGTTATTATAGAGGTGATATATAGATATAAGTCAGATAATGAGTACAATGTCACCCTTTCCTAGCTCTCTCTCTTTTTCTTTTTAGCTGGTCCTGAGATTTGAATTCTGGGCCTGGGTGCTGTCTCTAGGCTCCTTTTGGTCAAGGCTAGCAATCTACCACTTTGAGATGAAGTGCCACTTCTCATTTTCTGATGGCTAATTAGAGATAAGAGTCTCTAGCCTAGGCTAGCTTTGAACTGCAGTCTTCAGATTTTAGCCTCATGAGTAGGTAGGATTATAGGTGTGAGCTACTGGTACCAGGCTCATTGTTATATTTCTATGTATGTTTAAAAATTCAATCCAATGAATCTCAACCTTAGTTGAAACTTTTGTTGATTTGTGTGTTGGAACCAAGCTATTTCTGTCTCTTAGAATATATTAAGGTATTACTTGCTTTTCAATAAGTAATACATATATGTGGTTCAGTATGTAGAAGATATGAAAAGCACATACATTAAAAAGATTCTTCATGACCTGGAGTGTAGCCTAGTGGTAGAGTGCTTGCCTAGCATGCATAAAGACTTGGTTTGGTTCCTCAGTACCCCACATACATAGATAAAAGCTGGAAGTGGTATTGTGGCTGAAGTTGTAGAGCTCTAGCCTTGGTAAAGCCCAAGGACTGTGCTTGGGCCCTGAGTTCAAGGCTTAGGACTGGCAAAAAAAAGAAAAAGATTCTTTGTCCAGTGCTCTAGCTACTGACTTATTTTCTGTTAACAAAATTAGCAGTTTCTTCATGTGTTTTCTCTCCTGCATCATTAGTAGGAATGTAAGTTAGCACAGTTCTTCTGGAGTCAGCCATGGCAATTCCTCAAAAAACTTTGCTTATCCAATCTCACTTCTAACTGTGCTAACATGTATTCATTGGTTACATATTAGTCAACCCAAATAAATGGTTTTGTATAGGTTAGTGAGTGAATACACTATGTGTACAAGCATACAACCAATATGGAGTACTATGGATGAATTGTCAAAATGAGAGAAAGTTCTCTGTGAACTGATTTGGAGCAATTTTCAGTATGTACATTTTCAGGGAAAGATCTCAGGAGATCAGGAATAGAACAGGTAAGGTATGTCCTCCTTATTACCAAAGTAGGGCATAGAAGAATTTACATGTCTACTAATATTTTTCCTGAAAAGCACTAGAATAATTAGCTGGAAACTGGGAAGATTAGTTAGTTACCTGTGAAGTGGATAGGAAAAGCGTGGGGAAAATGGCAATTGGCTACTTCTTAGGGATAAAGAAAGGGGGTACTTTCCTGAATATGTCTTTTTGTATAGCTTTGGCTCTAGAACCATGGTAATATTTCTTGTACCCAAATAATAAATGCATAGTTAAAATCAGGTAGGTTGGATGTGAGTAGGAGATTCCACGTGAAACATTAATAGTAACAAATGGTCTTGGCTATATTGCAACTGAAAGCATGAATTTGTTGAAAGATATAGGGAAGAACTAATTTAGAAAAGTCTTTTGCTTAGATACCAAAGGTAAAGACAAGAACAATATAAAAATAGTGTTACTAATAGTAACAAATGTGTTTTTTTTTTTTTTACAAGAGGTAGAAACAATTATGAAACTATGTATACTGGATTAAAAAAAGTCAATGAAAATACATTGTAAGTAAAAGAACTGCAGTCTTAATTTATTGAAGCAACAAAGTAAAGGGGGAAGACTAAAGTAAACTGAATGGTATTCAAATTGAAATTAGTATCTGTCTATCTGTCTGTCTGTCTATCCATCTATCTAGCACCTTCATATTTGGGACATATTGAACACATAGGAGACAGTTTTGAGGGGCTCCTAATAAACTATGTGAGAATAGTTTATATAACCAAGTACATAATGATAGTATTGATTAGTACCCAGTGAATGAAATAAAAATGTTTGAGTCCATACTGATATATATTAATTATTGGGTAAATAAGTCTATGTAGGAGTAAGGAGACCTTCTCTTATGAAGTCCAGTGAATAAATGAAGGAATATTGAGTAAAAATATTTGCCTAAAATCATCATTAGGCAAAATAACTATAGTAATAACTATTACAGACAGTTTCATGGAATTTGTATAGCCTCAGAGTATCTCTCCCAAGGTAATATTATGCTCATATTACCTTAACTGAGATCTGGTAGCAATACCATGCATAAATCATCTCAGTGTGTCTTTCTGATATGATACACTGTGGGCACATCTGTTCTGTGTTTTTCTTGCCAAAGGTTTGTAAACTCTCCAGTTCATGAAGTACCACACAAAACCAAAATTGGGAATAGTATTTATCTGAAATGTTAGCATCATGAAAGACAGGAAAGACTGAAAAGCTGTCACAGATTTGAAGAGACTCAGGGGACACAGCACTAAAATGAAATGTGCTATTGTGGTGTGAGTCTTGGAACAATAGAAGGATATCAGATGAAACACTGACAAATTGGATAAGGTGTAGAGTTTGGCTAATGATATTTATACTAACGTTAGCATTCTGGTCTGAAATGATGGTTATATATAGTGCTTTGGGAAACAGGGTGATGGTACACATTTATTCTCTGTTTTTTACAATAAAAATTTAAGAGTAAATTTGTTTCAAAATAAGAGACTGAAAAGTATTTTGAACTGGTATACAGATATGGATACAACCATCTGTCTTCATCTGTAAAACACTAAGGATGCCCATGTGAAACATTGACTGTTGTGTATAGATTTGACATTACTTCATATTAGTATATAGTGGCTTTCTTATTTTTCAGCACTACAGCATTCCACTGTAGCCATGTCCTGTGGTTTACTTATTAATTTAAATAGGCTTATTGTTAGATCTTTAGTCTCCTCTTGCAGTATTTTCTTTCTTATTCTTTTTGGCAGGAGGTTGATGGTAGCCATACCTCAGACCTTGCTTTAGTTATTTTTTAAACAGAATCTTGCATTTTTTGCCCAAGGCTGGCCTTGGACCACAGTCTTTTAAGCTATGCCCCTTCTGGAGTTGGGAATATAGGTGTGTGCCAGCCACTATACACAGTTTATTTTTTTGAGATAAGGTCTTATCAGCTGTTCTCCTGTGCTGACTTCAAATCATAATCCTTATGTCCCTGTCTTCCAACTAGGATTATAGGCATGAGGTTCTGTGCCAAGATTTTGGTAGTTTTAAGGGCTGAGAGTTCAGTTTCATTAATGAAATATTTGGAAGAATCAAATTTTAGGACTGAGAAGTTAAATTTGCACTTGCACATGTTAAGTTTCATCAGTATGTTTTTTGTTGGTCGTAGCTCAAGGCTACAGTCCTACCCCTGGGCCTGGGCGTTGTCCCTGAGTTTTTCAGCTCAAGGCTATCACCCTACCCTTGAGCCAAGCCCCACTTCCCACTTTCTAGAGGTTAATTGGAGATAAGAGTCTCACAGTCCTTAGTGCCTGGACTGGCTTGGCCTGAACCAAGATCTTCAGATATCAGCCTGTTGAAGTAGGTAGGATCACAGGTGTGAGTCACTGCGCCGCCAGGTATCAGTGTGTTTTGATGCTTTAAAATATCATACTATTTTGCTACTTGTTAATGAGTTAGATGTTCACAAAGAAACTATAAAGAAATGTATAGCTATCCTGAGTTTATCTAATTTACTTCCAATGCCTCATTAAAGAGCACTAACTCATTAACTCAGCCTGATTGAGAAGAAACACATGTTGATGCTAAGTGTATGCAAATTGATACAGATGGTTCAAATATTTTCGCAACATACTTAGGGATCCTACTTTTGGAGAGCCACAGTCCCACTCCTCGCTTTTTCTGTGATTAATTGAAATAAGTCTCATGAATTTCCTTCCCAGGCTGCCTTTGCACAGTGATCCTCATATCTCAGCCTCCTAAGTAGCTAGGATTAGAGGTGTGAGTCACTGACTGGTGCTTTTTGTGATTTTGATATTTGCTACTGATCCAAGCAGTCCTTTTAAGCTTTGTTGTTCTCAATGTACTATGTGCAGTTATTTCTTTTCTCTTTTTTCCCCCTATATTAATCTCATGTGGTTACTGTATCTGACTTTGTTATGTGGTGTGTTGTATATACATTAATTCGTTTATTTGAAATAGAGAAGGGAAGGGGGGGAAAACAAGATGATTGGGAGGGGGTGGGGGGAGGGAAGTGGGACAAAAATGTGAGAAGGGGTATCAGTGTTCAAGAAGTAATGCACCCACTACCTGACGAATGTAATTGCAACCCCTCTACGTTACCTTGGCAATAAAATTTTTCATATATTTTTTATTGTAATTAATATAAGGGTTACATTATATTCACCAGATAGAAGGTACATTACTTCACAAATATTGATTCCCTTTCTCATGTCATGGTCCCCATCCCCCCCCCAATAACCAATTAAGCACATGTAAAATATATCAGATAACAAGGTGAAATGTTGTAACAATATGAGATAACCAAGGGACAGTAAAAGAGATGAGAGATAATATGATACATTAAGGGCAACAATCACTCGTTATATGGCTTTTGTTTCTTTATCCTGGAGGTCCTTACATTTAGTGTCATGCTATATGGCCTTATTTATGTAGATTTTGTTCTATTGTGAATCTCTGCTAGGAGAGCCCAAGGTTTCTACTGATTATGTCACATGAGGGAAACCATTGAGCCTATGTTCCTTTGAGTCTGGCTTACTTCACTTAATATGATTTTTTTCCCAAGTCTTTCCATTTCCTTACAAATGGAGCAATGTCATTCTTTCTGACTGCCACATAGAATTCCATTGTGTATAAATACCACATCTTGTTGATCCACTCATCAACTGAGGGGCATCTGGGTTGGTTCCATATCTTTGCTATGGCAAATAGTGCTGCAATGAACATCTTTGTGCTAGTGGATTTACTATGTTCTTGTTTCTGGACGATTGGGTAAATGCCAAGTAGTGGAATTGCTGGGTCATAGGGGAGTTCTATGTTTAGTCTTTTGAGGAACTGCCATACTGCTTTTTTTATTTCTTAATGTATATGTGGCTTTGTAGTATATACCAAACTGCATATGGAGTTGATAACTAGTTTTAGTTCATTGATTACTTTTCCCTGCATTCCTTTTAGGAATGCGCTTGGCTTTGGCTGATGCTGGTGACACTGTGGAAGATGCTAACTTTGTGGAAGCCATGGCAGATGCAGGTATTCTCCGTCTGTACACCTGGGTAGAGTGGGTGAAAGAAATGCTTGCCAACTGGGATAGCCTAAGAAGTGGTCCTGCCAGCACTTTCAATGACAGGGTGTTTGCCAGGTAAGGTGGAATCCCCAACTGCTGTGTGTTTTTGGAGTTGCTTACTCCCAAGTTTTCTTTTTCTTTTTTTCTTTTCTAAAACAAATTGGATGACAATAATAGCTACTATTCACAAAAGATTTCCATGTGTCAAGTCCAGTTAAGTACTTTGCATCCGTTATCTGGCTTTGATCTCAAAGCAACCTTGTATGTTCCATTTTTATAAAGAAACTAAAGTTTTGAAGAATCCAATATAATTTGTTAAATACTTAGAAGCTAGTAATTAAAACCTGAAAGCGAATTTGTTTCTGTCTCTAAAGTCTGTTCTTATAACCAACAAGGGTGTTGTTACATTAGTGTTTGGCAAAGATGGTTCCAGGGAAAGTAGATTAAAAGACAAGAAGAAATGTCTGTCTGTTTGCTTTTTTAAACTCAAGACATTTATTAACTTTCTTTGTGTCAGGAACTGTCGTAAGTACTGGTGTTACTCATGTTATGAATGTGAAATGACTTTTTTTTTTTTAATAAAACTTTTATATTTTTTCTTACATTCCATTCTGGGACTACTTTATTTATTTATTTTTTTGGCCAGTCCTGGGACTTGAATTCAGGTGCTGGGCACTGCCATTCAGGCTTTCTCAAGGCTACCACTTGAGTCACAGCATTACATCTGGATTTTCTGTGTGTGTGGTACCAAGGAATGGAACCCAGGGCTTCGTGCATGCTAGGCAGGCACTCTACCACTGGGCCACACTCCCAGCCCAAAAATGACTCTTTCTTGTTGATCAGAAGGAAAGAAAAACATTGTACTAACGGTAACTGCAACAATAAAGGTAGAGAATTCACAGGTTTGTGAATTATGTGCATCTTTAAAAATAAAGAGTTGTGGTGCCGGGAATTTGGCCTAGTGATAGAGTGCTTGCCTAGTATGCATGAAGACCCGGGTTTGATTCCTCGGTACCACATACATAGAAAAAGCCAGAAGTGGTGCTGAGGCTCAAGTGGTAGAGCTCTATCTAGCCATGAGAAAGTCCAAGGACAGTGCTCAGGCCCTGAGCCCAAGCCCAGGACTGCCCCCCCCAAAAAAAAATAAATAAAAAATATATATGCAGTGCTGGGTAGGCTGAGAGTATGGCTTAAGGTAAAGTGCTTGCTTAGCATGCTTGAAGCCCTCGGTTCAATTCCTTAGTAACACATAAACCGAAAAAGCTGAAGTAGCACCGTGGATTAAGTGGTAAAGTTCTAGCTTTGAGCAAAAGAAGCTCAGGGTCAGTGCCAGGCACTTCTTCAGACAGTTCATTTTTTACACTAAAACATGTGCTTTAAACAGGATTCTGATACATAAATAGACCAAGGGTCAATTGGGAAACTAAACACTAGAACACTGTGCTGAACACGTTTCAAATATTGTCATTTTAGTCCTTCTGTTAATGCACATTAATGTTTACATAAGATACATATATATTATATATGCATGTATGAATATACATTCACACGTGCATGTTCAAATACAATAGCCTTTTAACTTTTTAATTTTTTATTCAATAGTGAAATGAATGCAGGAATTATAAAGACAGATCAAAATTATGAAAAGATGATGTTTAAAGAAGCTTTGAAAACAGGGTTTTTTGAGTTTCAGGTATGCATTTTTTTGTATCTAAAAGATGTCAATGTGAATATGACTTATTTTTCTCCCTTTCTTATCCTGCTTAAGCATAGTTTCATGTCTAAAGTATAGATCAAAGTCTTATTAAGAAACTTTAAGGGAGCGGGTGGGGGGAGGGAAATGGGGAGAAGGGGCATCAGTGTGTGTGAAGTAATGGACCATCTATCTTGTAAATATAACTGTAATTCCTCCTTTAATTACAATAAAAATATATGAAAAGAAAAAACAAAAAGCAACTTTAAGATCTAAGTTGATAGTGATTTTGTCATTTCCTTTTCTCTACTGTGTTCATTTAATGTATGTTGTTTCTGTCTAATCTTTGAGCATGAGATTAAGTACAAAAAAGCAGCCACACTTTCTGTACAAGTAGTTAAAGCTGATAAAAATGAAATTATAATTAACTTGAGAACAATAGGTTTCTGAAGTCTTCCACAAGGTGTCAGTATTTCTTCATGTTTGGCATTTCAACTGTGCATAGTTTTTTTTCTTTTCCCCCAATTAGTTTTGTAGAAATCTCTCATTGGGATTTATGTAACTTGGTTTTCAGACATGTAATTAAACAAGGGGAAGTGCTGAGCATATCAGTGTGTTGTATTTGTAGCTGTTTTGATATTTAATATCTTTCTTATAGGCTGCTCAGAGCCTTCATGCTTAAAGCAGTTAATATTGTTCAGAATGCCTGTGAATCAGTTTTTTTTTTCTTGAGATCTTAGGTATAATACAATATCTTTTGAGTAAAGGCTGGAAATTTCTTTTTTTTTTTTTTTTTTTGCCAGTCCTGGGCTTGAGCTCAGGGCCTGAGCACTGTCCTTGGACTTTCTCAAGGCTAGAGCTCTACCACTTGAGCCTCAGCACCACTTCTTCCGGCTTTTTTGTATATATGTGGTTCCAAGGAATCGAACCTGGGTCTTTGTGCATGCTAGGCAAGCACTTTAACCACTAGGCCAAACTCCCAGCCCAAGGCTGGAAATTTCTTAAAACTAAAACCTGCGTAATAATTTCTCATGGGAGTGAAAAAAGACTACAAAAAAAATACAACGGAGATGCTGAATTTATTTTGTTTTAAAGAAGGTGAGGAAAGTGATAAATAGTTTCTACTTTCATAGGCTGCAAAAGATAAATACCGTGAGTTGGCCATAGAGGGCATGCACAGAGAACTTGTGTTCCTCTTCATTGAAGTTCAGACTCTTCTTCTGGCTCCATTCTGCCCACATGTGTGTGAGCACATCTGGACACTCCTGGGGAAGGTACGGAGTGGCTTTGTTTTGACCTTACTAAGTAAGCATTGTGATAATATTGTCACTTAAAGAAAAGCAGAAAATGAGTTTTTCCAAAATAATACTGGTTCATTATCATAATTTTAACAGGTTAAAACAGCTAAATAAAGCAGATAAGCATATAGGTAGTTATGTGTCTACCGAATGCATGCATTTTAAAACATGTGTATGTTTATCTCCTACCTAATTGTCATGTTAGGAAGTATTGCAGTAATTTGAACACATTAAGACACAGTTTGAATTTGTGTTTTTTCTAGTGTTCTTCCAACTGTTAAAAAGGCAAAAATATTGTAAAAATTATAATTGTTATGAGCTGCTTATAAACAAAGATAGAAGCACATAGTTGCATGAACTTGTTTTATATAATACTGGACTGTATGATCAGGGATATTATACTATTATTCTTACTGTGAAGATAAATTCATCTACTCCAGGCCTGCCAATAAGTACATTGGCTGGTTTAATGACTCCTTTCAACCTTATTAGTCAGGTTGGTATGTATTATTCAATTCATTTATGATCTAGGAATGTACATGTAAGCTATACTGAATATTCATACTTTCCTTGCTAGGTATATTAATAGGATAAAATTGAGTGTGCATAATTTATATAATAATGATTAAATTTAGACAAATTAGCATTACATAATTTTCTTTGAAAGTGAGCATATGTGTGTGGGTATTAATATGCTTGTACAAATGAATGTTAATTAAGAATGTAGAGTCAGACTTCACAGCTTGAATTCTAGGGAACGTTAGATCAGGAACTGTAGAAGTGTGTTATGTGTAGTCAGGTTTGAACTCTTGAGCACATAATTACAGATGGTAACTCTGGTATGTTGACAGGAAGCAAGAACTGTCAAGTCAGTGTAGTGTGTAATCTCATTGAATCTTTCTTTGGTTTTGTTTTTAAAAGACTGACTCAATTATGAATGCTTCCTGGCCAGTGGCAGGGCCTGTGGATGAGGTCTTGATCCGCTCTTCACAGTATCTCATGGAAGTAGCACATGACCTTAGACTTCGGCTGAAGAACTATACAATGCCAGCTAAAGGGAAGGTGAAGTCATCAAAACTTGTTTTCATATTTTTTTTTAGCTAGTACATATTAGTTGTTCAGAAGGGCTTTATTTAGTATATTTCCATGCATGAAGTCTTTGATCAAATTCATTCCCTTCTTACTATATTTTTCTTCCTGCTTTCTCTCTCTAAATATATATATATATATATATATATATTTCTTAGGGATCATTTCTTAAACATTATTGTCAAATGACATTTAACAGTAGTGAAAATGAACACCAATTAAAATATACTGTGTTGTCTATATTCAGTGCAACTGTAGTTCCGTAACATGTATATTTTAAATGTTAAAGGCAATGGCAATACTCTCTATTAAGGGAAAGTCTCTTTCTCACTTTTGGCCTATGTAAAAGTCAGTGTTTGTCCTTTTCCCCTCCTTTGCAGAAGGCAGACAAGCAGCCACCTCAGAAGCCCTCGCATTGCACCATTTACGTGGCCAAGAACTACCCACCGTGGCAGCACAGCACTCTGTCGCTTCTGCGTAACCACTTTGAGGTGAGGCCCTCATGTATTTCTCTCCTCAGTAGTGTTGTGTCCCACTTAGGATGTTTTTGTTTTTTTGGATGTTAGTGATGTCTGGAGGGAAGGAAACAGGCAGCTTTGTTTAATTCCCTCTAGGCGGCAGGGAATGTCCTTTGTTATCCTTCAATAACAAAGCTCTTGAGTGGATGTTGAAGGAAAAAGTGCTATGTTTTATTGCTAAACTTGCTTGCAAAAATGTATTTGATCTAGTTGTAGATAATTGAATGATGTAGGTTATAATTCTGAAGAAAAAGAATAGAGCTTTTCTTTTGAATTTCTTAGGACTTTAACAGTGGAATTCAGGAGTCCTTTAACTATGTCTGAAGTAAATTAGAGCTTTCTTCTGCTGTATTTCGTTGCTTTCTTTACTTTGACCTAGGGTCTCAATATATAGCCTAAAATGGCTTCAAACTTATCATCTTCCTGCCTCAGGCTTCTGAATGCTGGGATTGCAGCTATACTTCATGGTACCCAGCTGTTTTTGAGATTTTTTTTTTTTTGGTGGGGGGGGGCAGTCCTGGGCTTGAGTTCAGGTCCTGAGCACTGTCTTTGGACTTTCTCAAGGCTAGAGCTCTACCACTTGAGCCTCAGCACCTCTTCTGGCTTTTTTCTGTGTATGTGGTACCAAGGAATCGAACCCTGGTCTTTGTGCATGCAAGGCGAGCACTCTACCACTAGGCCAAACTCCTGGCCCCGAGAATTTATTTTATTTTAATTTTATTTTGTTTGTCGCGGGGCTTGAACTCTGATCCTGGGCACTTTCCCTGAGCTCTTCGTCTCAAGGCTACTGCCCTAACCCTGGAGCCACAGCATCATTTCTGGTTTTCTAGTAGTTAATTGGAGATAAGAATCTTATGGACTTTAGTAATGCCTAGGCTTTGAACCGCAATCCTCAGATCTCAGCCTCCTGAGTAGCTAGGATTACAGGATGAGCCACCTTGTCTGGCTTTTCTTGAGAATTTTTTTTTTTAATTAAAGAATTTATTAACATTGATTTTTACATCATATTTCAAATGACATGTTTAACAAACAAGTGTTCAAGAGGGAATTTATATATACAATCACTGGCACTTAGTTTTTAGAACATAATCAAAATTAGGCTAAGGGTTTGTATATCATAGATACATATTAATTTATGAACTAAAACATTATATCTATAGAGTCATAGGTTTTTATGTCTATGTAGTTGTGTTTATATTTCCTATATCATGTCCATAGCATTGGGTATGCAAATATTGAGTCCTTGCTCTTGTACTGTTTGGATCTAATAGCCACATAGTAAGGATACCATGCACCTTTTGTTCCTTTGATCTTGATTTGTCTCACTCAACATGATTTGCTCTAGATTGATCCACTTCCCTGCAAATGCCATTATTTTATCTTGTCTGTTGACTATGTAGAATTCCATTGTACATATATATACCACATTTTCTGTATCCATTCATCTGCAGAAGGGCATCTGGATTGTTTCCATCACCTGGCTATTGTGAATAGTGTAGAGATAAACATAGCTGAGCAGGTGTCCTTATCATATCTTGGGTTATGATGTTCAGGGAGATGCCCAGAAGTGGTATGGCGGGATCATAGGGAAGGTCTATTTTCAGTTCTTTAAGAAACCTCCATACTGCTTTCCAGAGTGGCTGAACTTGCTTACAGTCCCACCAGCAGTGCAATAGGGTTCCTTTTACTCCACAACCCTGCCAGCAACTGTTATTGTCTGAGTTCAAAATCTTGGCCATTCTTGTTGGGGTAAGGTGGTATCTTAGGATTGTTTTTATTTGCATTTCCTTTATGACCATGGATGATGAACATTTTCTCACATGCTTTTCTGCCATTTTAATCTCTTCTTCTGATAAGTCTCTCTTTAGTTCCCTTGCCTATTTAGTGAATGGTTTGTTGGGTTTGGGGGGATTAGTTTCTTGAGTTCCCTGTAGATACTGGATATTAAGCATTTGTCAGATGTATTATTGGTAAATATCTTTTCCCAGTTGGTTGGCTGTCTCTCTACTTTTGTGGCTATGCTTTTATCTGTGCAGAACCTTTTTATTCTTAGGTAGTCCCATTTATCAAGTCTCTTGCCAATCTGTTGTGACCCAGGGATTCTGTTCAGGAATCTTTTGCCTGTGCCTATGAGTTCCAGTGTCTCTCCTACTCTATCATGTAGCAGTTTCACGGTTTCGGTCTGACATTGAGGTCTTTGATCTACTTTGTGTTAATGCTTGTGCATGGTGAAAGGCTAGGGTCAATTTTTAGTTTTCTGCATGTGGCTGCCCCGTTTTGCCAGCACCAATAATTGAATAGACTGTGTTTGTTCCTCTGTATATCTTTGGCTCCTTTGTCAAATACAAGTTGATTATAGGTATGTGGTTCTATTTCTGGGTCTTCTATTCTGTTCCACTGATCTTCTGGTCTGTTTTTGTGCCAGTACCATGCGGTTTTTGTTATTATGGCTCTATTGTAGAGTTTGATTTCTTGAGAATTTTTGAAAAAAAATGTTCAACTTGATAATTGGCCACAGAAATGAACACTCTTAAGATTTTTTTGGTTCTGTTAGGTAAATAACTGTGAAGTTTGTGATAGTGTTATTTAAAGGAAATTCAATACTGCAGTTTGCTAGGCAGACTCTACCATTTAAGCCACTCCACAGTCCCTTTTTTTACATTGTTTTTTTTTTTTGTGATGGGTCTTGCTTGATGTGGGGGCCAGCCTGGACTGCACTCTTGTATGTGTTTCCCTGTGTCATTGGGAGGACAGGGACATAGCAGCACACCCAGCCATTGGTTGAGATGTTCTTGTGAACTTTTTTGCCTGAATTGATCTCAAATCCCAATCCCCTGATTCTGCCTCCCAACTAGCTGGGAGTATAGGCCCTGAGGTATTGTAACTAGTGTGGTTTTCTTTTACATTCAAATTATAGGAACATATAGTGTGCTGTTGTATACTTTTGATTCTTCTTTTTTTTGTGGGGGAAAGGAGTGTCAGTTGTGAAGCTTGAACTTAGGGCCTGGGCATTGTCCTTAAGCCATGTACTACCATTTTGAGCCACAGTGCCACTTCAGTTTTCTGGTGGTTAACTGGAGATAAGAATCTCATGGACTTTCCTGCCTGTGCTGGCTTTGAACTGCAGTTTTCAGACAGATCTCAACCTTCTGAGTAGCTAAGATTACAGGTAGGAGCCATCAGTGTCCAGCTTAATTTTAACTCTTATGCATGTTATTTGAACTTTTGATCGATACCATTTAAAAAAAAAGCCATAGGGTTTTTTTTAAATCTTTATCTTATTTTTTTATTAAAGAATTTATTAACATTGATTTTTACATCATATTTCAAATGTCATGTTTAACAAACAAGTATACAAGAAGGGAATCTCTGTATACAATCACTGGCACTTAGGTTTTAGGATATAATTAAAATTAAGCTGAGCGTAGAAAAAGCTATAGTTTTGACTTTCAGGATTGATGTTTTTTTTTTTTTTTTTTTTTTTTTGGTGTTGGTTGTGGGGCTTGAACCCTGGGCCTGGGCACTGTCCACGAGCTCTTCAGCTTAAGGCCATTGCTCTTCCACTTGAGCCACAGCGCCATTTCTGGTCTTCTGGTAGTTAATTGGAGATAAGAGTCTCATGGACTTTAGTGCCACGGCTGGCTTTGAATGGTGATCCTGAGATCTCAGCAATTTGAGTAGATAGGATAATAGGCGAGAGCCACCGGCCCCTGACTTCAGGATTTTTTTTTTTTTTATCAGTTTTATTGCAGTACATTTCATAGTTAAATAAGAAGTTCAGTAAAATTGCTAGTACATTTGTAAAAAATGATGGGAAGAGAGGAGCAAGTACTTTTTATATTCCTTGCAATTTTGTTTGTCTGTAGAACATCGCCTTTGTGTTTAAAGAAATCAAAGGTAGTCTTTACATTGTGCTCACAGATACAGAGATATAGTAGGTCACAGGCAGGTAGAGAAATGAACAGTGGAAACAAATGTTTTTGATATTAAGAAGTACTCTACTTCTTTGCTTTTGCATTATCTTTTTACTTTGCATTCTTTGAGTAGACATCATTATTTTAATACAGTATCATCATTGGCCATTTTTGCCTCTTTTTAAAGTTGTTTTTATCCAAAATGGCTAAAAGAACATTAGTTTATGATCCAGAAATGTTCTTAGGCTAAATGTAGTTACATTTGGTGTTATGTGGGAAATGAATGTTTCCCATCTTTTCATTTTCTTCCTTTTACGTGTCAGAGGAACACATGGACAAGTGAAGGAAATCCTTTTCACTGTGAACTTTAGAAAAGGTTAGAAATCAAATTTAAATACATTATTTGAAATCCTACATTTTTTTGAAATTCTACTATACAACTTTTCATTTATATTTCATTCCCAGCCCTTGACTTTTGATGCTGTACTTACAACTAGGAAAATAAAAAAGTCACTCAAAACTCTGAAAAGGCTATTTGCTTTATTTATTTACTGAAAATGCCATTGATGTTTGTAGAAAATAATTTAAATTGGTATAGCATTTGGGATTGTATGCCTGTTAATGATACATAGATGCTTCTTTTGAGTAGATAGAAACAGTACTGTTTTAACATGTCATAACTAGAGATTTTTTTCCCTACATTTGAAATAGTTTTTATAAAGAAGAACATTCAAGAAGAGACACATATCTTACATAATAGTTGTATAGTTTTCTTTTTTACTATAATTAATTAAATGCTTTGAGAACTTTGAAGACAGGGTCTTTACAAGAGTAGAACAACTTCTTTCTTTTTCTTTAAACCAGGAAAGGTCTAAGGTTAGCATCCTAGAGGTACTGTTTATTGTAAAAAAGATTTAAATGTTCAGTACATAGCACTCATTTTTGTTCTTTTTTTTGTGGATCATGGGGCTTGGACTCTGGGTCTGGGCACTGTCCCTTAGCTCTACAGTTCAAGGCTACTGCCCTACTCCTGAGCCTGAGTGTTATCTCTGAGCTCTTCAGCTCAAGGCTACTGCCCTACCCCTTGAGCCACATCCCCACTTCCTTTTTTCTAGTTGTTAATTGGAGATAAGTCTGTCTCATGGACTTTAATGCCGGGCTGGCTTGGAACCTCAATCCTCAGATCTCAGCCTCCTGAGTAGGTAGGATTATAAGTATGTGCTATCTCACCTGGCTCATTTTTGTTCTTTAAAGTAAAAAAGGAAGTATCTGGTGAATTTAGAAGGAGGCAGATTCACCTATCTACATTGTTCATTTGCTTCTCACTTACCCCTGAGACTGGCACCACGCTTTTCTTCGCTGTTCTTTATTAGACTCATAGAGGTTATTGTTCTGTGGCTGCCAGGCTTCCTAGAGGTATGCCTACAGTCCTACATTTTCTTTTTATTTTTCATACATATTTATTTACTTATTTTTATTGTCAGGGTAATATATAGAGGGGTTACAGTTACATTCACCAGGTAGTAAGTGCATTACTTCTGACACATTGATATCCCTTCTCATGTTTTTGTCCCCATTTCCTTCCTCCCACCCTTTCCAATCATCTTGTTTTCCCCCCTTCCCTTTCCTATTTCAAATACACAAATAAATGTATATACAATATGCCAGCTAACACGATCTGATATAGTAACAATATGAGATTAACCAAAGGGCAACAAAAGAGAAGAGAAATAACATAGTACATTAAGAACAACAATCACACAAAATAAAGTTCTTATTTCTATATCCTGGAGATCCTTTCATTTAGTCTCATCCTATATGACCTAATGTACCTGGGTTTTGAGCTGTTGTAATCCTCTGCTAGGAGATTCTTAGATGTGTACTAATTATGACAAATGAGGGAAACCATTGAGCCTATGTTCCTTTGGGTCTGGCTATACCTCACTTAATACGATTTAGTCCTATATTTAAAATATTTTCTTTCTGTTTCTCTCCTTCCTCCCCATTTTTAGGCCAACAGTGGAAAATTGCCTGATAATAAAGTCATTGCGAGTGAACTAAGTAATCTGCCAGAATTAAAGAAATATATGAAGAAAGTTATGCCATTTGTTGCCATGATTAAGGTAAGCAAACTGTGGATCTTGTGCAGCTATGACCACATGAGTAATGGGTAGACAGGACAGTAAGGGAAAAAGCTTAGGCACAGTCTTTCCCCAGAGATCTGTTAAAGTAGCACTTTTCAATCAGTTGTGAAAAATGAGCTATCAGATTTTAGGTTTACCTGTGAGTTGCTGAGTATGTGAAAATATGTATTGTGCATGAAAAATTGATTCAGAACTGCTGCACTAAGTAAATTATTCCCTTCTTTTCCTTTTCCCTTTTCATTTTGGGAAGGAAGCATATTCTTTCTGTTTACATTAGGTTGTTGTTACTAGATTCTGTTATTGGAGCCAAATCTCTACATCTGTATAGGTTTAGCTTAACTCTATAAACTTTGTTTATAGCCATCTGATCAGGGTTTCTCAACTAACGTGGGTTAAGTTGTTGGCTACTCCTCATAGTAGTTAAATTTGCAGACCAGCATCAGACAGAGTGGTTCTATATTTAAAAACACAATAATGTCCATGTACCAGGAAAATTAGTGTTGATTAATAAATCTGAGGACAGGAAAATGCCTTTCTAGTATTTTTTTTTATGATCAAGAGGTGCTAGACAGTATCTTAGTCCATTTTCTGCTGTTGTAACTGAATACTACAGATCATATACATTTTTTCTTTTTCCTTTTTGTGGTGCTGGCGATTGGGCAAGTGCTTTGCTGCTGAGCCACAGCCTCAGCTGTAATTACCATTATGCACAGAAGCTTATTAGAGGCAGAGAAGCTAAGAGCATGACACCAGCATCTTATGAAGGGCTTTTTGGTGTGTCCACCATGGCACCTCAGAACCAGAGAGGGAGCAGTGGGCTGAATTTCCTTTATCAGGAGTATCCGCCTATAATAGTTAATCTCCTCCATATGGGAGGCATTAATCCATGGCACATGGTCATCTAATGCCCATAGACAGCAGGGGCAATGTTGGGCCACTTTTATGTAACGTGTTTCAGACAGCTCTTTCTGTACTTAGTACTTCAGTTCTCAGAACACAGTGTAAGCAGCAAACATTTGATAAATTTAAGTCAAGAAAATTATAAATCAATCAGATTGACTTTTATACATCATAAGCTTATCTAAATAGGCCAGTGCAGTGGCTCACACCTGTAATCTTAGATACTCAGGAGGCTGAGATCTGAGGATTGTGGTTTAATCGAGTCCAGCCTGGGCACTAAAGTTGGTGAGACTGTTATTTTCAATTAACCATCAGAAAACCAGAAGTGGTGCTATGGCTCAAGTGGTATAGCAACCATCTTGAGTTGAAGAGTTCAAGGACAGCTCCCAGGCCCAGAGTTCAAGTCTCACAAACAGGGGGGGAAGAGGGGGGAGAAAGGGTTATCTGAATACATATGTAGTATAATTTTGAACTTTGATATGGTTGTGAAATTTTCATTTGGTACTTTGGAAAATTATTAAAAGATGATTTTGATTACTTGAAATTATATTTTACTATATTTCTTTGATTCCTTGTTGAAGTAAACAGCAGGATTTGCACATTAAAGTGGTCTAAATAAATGATGATAAAATCATATTATTTCCTAACCTGAAAACCTGTGCCTTCCAGTCTTTTCTTTGTTGCCTTAAATCTTATCATGTGTTTAATGATAATTATTCTGAGTTATAATTTCATTAGCAAGTAAACATAGATAAGGGAAGCCCACAAAGTCTTCTGAGCCTTTTCTTATAGCTATTAAAATTTAAAGATTTTTATCAGTTGAGAGAAAAATGATTGTGTTGGAGGAAATATATTCTGTTCAATATAACCTGTTTGTAATTTAGTTTTTCAAACTTATTTTGGCTACTAGGAAAATGTGGAGAAGATGGGGCCTCATGTTCTGGATTTGCAATTGGAATTTGATGAACAGGCAGTACTGATAGAAAACATAGTCTACCTGACTAATTCCCTTGAGGTAAGAGGCCAGGAATTAATTATCAGTAAACTGTTTGAACCATAATACAATTTCTCTTTCTTTCGTTCTTTCGTTCTTTCTTTCCTTCCTTCCTTCCTTCCTTCCTTCCTTCCTTCCTTCCTTCCTTCCTTCCTTCCTTTTTTCTTTTCTTTCTTTCTTTCTTTGCCAGTTCTGGAGCTTACAGGGCCTGAGTGCTGTCCCTGGGCTTCTTTTTGCCCAAGTCTAGCACTCTACCACTTGAGCCACAACCCTACCTCTGGCTTTTTCTGTTCATGTAGTACTGAGGAATCAAATCCAGGACTTCATGCATGCTAAGCAAGTACTCTACCATTAAGCCTCATTTCCAGCTCCATAATGCAATTTCTTTCTTAAAAAATAGTAAACATTTTTACAAAGTTCATGTACTATGTTTAGTGTTTTCATTGGTAGTAGGTTTTGTTTTTCATTTTATTTTTTTTTTGCTGCCACTCCTGGGGCTTGAACTCAGGGCCTAAGCACTGTCCTTGGGCTTTCTCAAGCTAGAGCCTCTACCACTTGAACCACGACACTATTTCCAGCTTTTTCTATAAATGTGGTACCAAGGAATTGAACCCTGGTCTTTGTGCATGCTAGGCAAGCACTCTACCACTAGGCCAAACTCCTGGTCCCATGGTAGTAGTTTTTGGGCCTGGGAATATGGCTTAGCGGTAGACTGCTTGACTAAAATGTATAAACATGTTTGATTCCTCAGTAGCATATATAAACAGAAGAAGCTGCAAGTGGCACTGTGACTCAAGTGGTAGAGTGTTAGCCTCGAACAAAAGAATCTCAGGTAGAGTGCCTAGGCTGTGAGTTCAAGTCCCAGGATTAGCAAGAAAAGAAAGTATTTTGGGGGGGGGGGGAAGAGAATGAATGTGTATAAATGTTGCAGAAATATCAGAATTTTCTGTCATTGTATTGCGCTTGTCAGTTACCCTATATGTCAAAAATAAATTATATATATCTAAGTCTTTAAAATAAAGAGGAAAAATCTTATATGTAAATGCTTTAAAAATATCATATTATGAAACACAATGAATTACCCTTCCTCTTCCTTCAAACTTCAGGTTTAAAGAAGTGGGTTAATGATTATCTCTAGTTCATAAAATATTATTAGTCACACTTTATTTATTTATTTATTTATTTATTTATTTATTTATTTTTTGCCAATCCTGGGCTTGAGCTCAGGGCCTGAGCACTGTCCTTGGACTTTCTCAAGGCTAGAGCTCTACCACTTGAGCCTCAGCACCACTTCTGGTTTTTTTCTATGTATGTGGTACTGAGGAATTGAACCTGGGTCTTCATGCATGCTAGGCAAGTACTCAACCACTAGGCCAAACTCCCGGCCCCTATCAGTCACACTTTATATGCAGGTTCTAAAACTGCTTTCTTGGCTTTGAGGAAAGGAAAGTAACATGCTCTAGAAAACTTAAAAAAAAAAAAATTCTGGTGAAACTGAAGACAATAAAAAAGACCCAGCAATTTAAAAATGTAGATTTAGAGTTTGAACAAAATGATTTCATAGGCAATGGAAAAGGAACAAAGTTTTTTCTACATTAGCATTTTGTTTTAAATATTATTGTGTTTGATGCTAAGGATTAGATTCAAGGACTCATTTATGCTAAGCAGGTACTCTACTACTGAGCTTCCCAGACCCTGGGCATTTTATTTTATTTTGTTTTGATTAAAGAATTTATTAATATTGATTTTTACATATTTCAAATGTCATATTTAACAAACATAAGGCATTTTATTTATTTATTTTCAATTTTTATTAAAGAATTTATTAACGTTGATTTTTACATCAAGGCATTTTATTTTAAGTAAGTTAATAACAGGATTTAATATTAGTAGACATCTATTTTATGAGTATCTGAATGTTTGTGTTCATGGAAGTAAAAAAGCTGTTTAGCCCTTTCACTTGGACAACGAAGATACACTTTATATGGAGGGCTAACTCATTCAGGGAGATGTACATTCCTGAACTTTTCCATTTATTTAAGAGGAAGCCTTTCATTCTCAGAATGACAGATTGTCAAATTCTGAGTAGAAGACTTTTATGCTGATACTCTTTCTTTCATTTGGCAGCTGCCAGATTTCATTACAGAAAAATGATACATAGGATCATGTATGTAATACTACTGAGACTTCTAAGATGAGTTCTAAATAACCAATTGCAGATTTCATTTAATGTTTATGTGGAAGAATAATAAAGTTGCATAGACCATTTGATGTTAAGTGGAGAACCTAGTTTTCTATTGAAATATAAAGTAGTGGTTAATTTCAATCATAGTAAATGATACTAATGACTTCTGTTTTTCCCCCCTCTATTTAGCTAGAACACATAGAAGTCAAGTTTGCCTCTGAAGCAGAAGATAAAATCAGGGAAGATTGTTGTCCTGGGAAACCTCTGAATGTTTTTAGAACAGAAGTAAGTTGAAGGAATATTACTGAATCACTGCATTATAGAGCTAGAAGAGACCTTAGAGGTCATTAGGAACCCATTGTTGTGAAGATGCAAGAAGATCCAGAGCAATTCAGTGAATGGTTTATTCCAGGCCACAGCCAGAAATGATTCCCCAGTACTCACTTTCCCTTTCCCTATAGCTTTCAGATTTAGTTAAATTTTGGTTTGTTACTCGAGGCTTTTGGGTTTTTTTGGTATAAAACACATTAATTTATATTTTATTTATTTTTTATTTTTTGTAGCCTGGCGTGTCAATTTCCCTAGTAAATCCCCAGCCATCTAATGGCCACTTCTCAACTAAGATCGAAGTTAGGCAAGGAGATAATTGTGATTCCATAATCAGGCGTTTAATGAAAATAGATCGAGGAATCAAAGGTAAGTAGTTTTTTCCTGAAAACTCAGGTTTGGCAGTAGTTTGTGAACTGGATGAATTCTTAGCAGAACAGAGAAAGAGGAGTAACTGTTTAGAGTTGCCATGTAGTACTGTGGAAAGATTATTGGTCCCTGAATCAAGGAGCTCAGATTCATTTGGGGACTGTGGTTATTTAGCTTGGTGACTTTGTCACTTAATCTCTAAGCTCATTTCTCTTTTAATAAATATTTATTCAAGACTTAGTCTTGCTTAGTATTGTAACAAGTAGCTGCATCAACATGCCCTTAATACTCTAAACTAAGCAGTCCATCTAGTTCTGGGAAAGGACGAAAATGTTTTCAAGCATGCTATATATTAGGCTTTTTTGTGTATCAATGTTATAATGTAAAAAGAAACCTTATAATGTAAAACACTTTATTGTTTCCCTGTTCATGTATCTCTGTTGAGGCTCAGTAGAAGTTCAAAGAATTAAGGTAACTGGGCATAATTTGTTCAGCTAGTAAATTTGGAGTTAAAATTCACACTTGGTTTTGACTCTAAAGCTCATATTTTTCTATACAATGTGCCTTTATTTTTTTCATATATTTTTTATTGTAATTAATAGAAGGGTTACATTATATTCACCAGATAGAAGATGCATTACTTCACATACATTGATACCCTTTCTCATGCCTTAGTCCCATTTCCCTCTCCCCACCTCTGCCCCTCATCTTGTTTTCCTCCCTTCCCTATCCGACTTCAAATAACCAAATACTCAAATAACCAAATACGCATACATACAATATATCAGATAACCAGGTGAAATACTGTAACAATATGAGATAACCAAGGGACAGCAAAAGAGATGAGAGATAACAGTACATTAAGGACAACAATCACTCATTATATGGCTTTTGTTTCTGTATTCTGGAGGTCCTTTCATTTAGTGTCATTCTATATGGCCTTATGTACCTAGGTTTTGTTCTATTGTAAATCTCTGCTTGGAGAGCCCAAGATTTCTACTGATAATGACAAATGAGGGAAATCATTGAGCCTATGTTCCTTTGAGTCTGGCTTACTTCAGTGTGCCTTTATTTTAAAATAAGTAAATCATTTCAGTTTCTGCTTAAGATTCAGTTTGTATCTTCTGAAATTAGATTTTATGTAACTCATGACTTCCTTTTTTTTTTTTTTTTTGTGCCAGTCCTGGGCCTTGAACTCAGGGCCTGGGCACTGTCCTTGGACATTTTTTGCTGAAGGCTAGTGTTTTGCCCCTTGAGTCACAGCTCCACTTCTGAATTCTTCTGTGTATGTGGTATTGAGGAATTGAACCCAGAGCTTCATGCATGTGAGCAGTCTACCACTAGATCATGCTCCTGGCCCCTCATGGCTTGCTTGCTTGATTTCCCTCCTTTCCTTCCTTCCTTCCTTCCTTCCTTCCTTCCTTCCTTCCTTCCTTCCTTCCTTCCTTCCTTCCTTCCTTCCTTCCTTCCTTCCTTCTTCCCTCCCTCCCTCCCTCCCTCCCTCCCTCCCTCCCTCCCTCCCTCCCTCGCTCCCTCCCTCCTTCCCTCTCTCCTCCCTCCTTCCCTCCTTCCCTCCTTCCGTCTTTTCTTCCTTTCTTTCTCTTTCCCATTCCTGGGGCTTGAACTCAGGGCCTGAGCACTGTCCTTGGGCTTTCCTCAAGGCTAGTGCTCTACCACTTGAGCCACAACACCACTCCTGGCTTTTCTATATATTTGGTACCGAGGAATCCAACCCAGGTCTTCGTGCATGCTAGGCAAACACTGACATGTTTTCTCTCTCTTATCTTTTTTCATGGAGCCCTTAGGTGCAGTTCTTATTTCCTTTGTCACATAGCTATGAATAATACCATTTCATAGTGTTTTAAATTTGGTATTAGTTGCTGTGAATTTTAGGGAGAGTTTGAAATTGAATTCCTTTAAGAATCTACACAGAAATCTAGCCTTGATACTTTTCCAAAAGTTTTCAGGATGCAGTGATATCTAAGAGGGCGAAGTACATTGAGTATATGAGATGGAAAAGGAGTTCAATTCAATAACTTCATTCTTTGTCTTCTACCATAACCAGCAAGTCCTCCAATTAGTGTGAATTGTGTTGAAGGTGTCTAGGTCCAGGAGGAATAGACTAAAGTCGTCATTTCACTCTACAAAAGCCTCTGAGCAACTGTGTGATGATAATGACTTTGAATCACTTACAACCTTGGAGGTGAAAGGCTCCATTTCACATTATTAGTCCCTAGGGGCTCTCAATCACTCTCATCTTTTCTTTAAGTGCCTTAAAGCTTGCATAGTTACAGACTTAAATTTCAACATTTTCAGTGATCAGAGAGGTCTGGAATTTGAAAAGATACTAAAAACACTAATAAAGATCCAAGAATTTATTGACAATAATGAACTGCATGGTGAAACATCAAAACAAATGTGTTTTGTCATTTAGAAATCTGATAGAGGGCCGGGAGTTTGGCCTAGTGGTAGATTGCTTGCCTAGCATGCATGCAGACCCAGGTTCGATTCCTTGGTACCACAGACATAGAAAAAGCCAGAATTGGTGCTGAGGCTCAAGTGGTAGAGCTCTAGCCTTGAGAAAGTCCAAGGACAGTGCTCAGGCCCTGAGCTCAAGCCCAGGACTGGCAAAAAAAAAAAAAAAAAAGAAATCTGATTGAGTATTAAGATTTCTTTGAAATAGTTTGAATCAAAATTGTTTGAAATGATGAGCAAGCGCTGTTGAGGACAGTAGGGGGAGTTCCCCATCAAAAGACCTTATATATAAAATCTGCTGGCAGGACCTGTCATTTCTATAGCAAAATATTTGCTTCCTCTCATGTGCAAGTTGAATTGCAGTAGCTGAATTGTATTCTTCCTTCAAATAAGATCATGGCTATCATGAAGACTTTCGTGCTCTTTTGCTGTTTTAATTTTCAGAGCTTGTGCTCTATCTGGAATAGATTATATGTCCTCTGCAGAGACTCTCTAAAGACTTTGAGGCAGGGTTTGCTTTCGTGGTAGTGTCAGGTAATTGCACTGTGAGCCCCAAGATCTTGTCTCTAAACTTTCAGTCTTCTAGTCTTTGTTTTCCAAAGAGAACAGAATGCCTGGATAACTTGTATTGCTGGTATCGCTGCCAGCCGCATTAAGTCTCTTTTTATCTCTTATCCTTCTCATGCTATACTTTGTGCTCTCAGTACAAAGGGAGTGCAGCTTCCAGACCACCCAGAATCTGTTTGAGAAAGGATTGGAAGTAATCTAGAAAATACTTTCCTTTTTTTTTTTTTGATCAGTTTAAGCATGTTCCATTTAGAATAAGATATAAATCCAAAATTAGCATTTTTAGTTATTTATGGTGTGTTCCTACTATAGGAAGTAAAGCCATTTGATGCTGGGAAACTTCAGAATTGCTTAAATGAGCTCAGTTGTTGGCAGGATTGTTGGATCATACATTTGTTCATAAATCAATTTCTTTTTTCTTTTTTGATCAGCAGCCATATTATCAGCTTGTGTAGAGTAGGTCAAGCAGGGTAGGACTGGAGCTTGTCTTAAAGCTCATAATTGTAAAATCTGTGCCTTTTTCTCCTGCCATCCCTTTTCTGCTTACCCCTAACTTTTTAATTTACATTTTCATCTTTGAACTAAACAAGAAAAGGGTAATTCGATCCCTCCCTTCTTCCCTCCTTTCCTTCCTTCCCGGCCAGGGTAATTCTATTTCTTACAGTAATAATTGTTTCTCCAAAAATATCTTCAAGAAAATAATACTTGAGCAAATCTTAGGAAGCCCAGAAAAGAAAGGAATTTTAGACATTTTGATCATTTGAAGAATGGCTAATTGAAGCACCTAGAAGTGATTTAGGAGATCGTATGGTTAGTACTAAAAAATATACTCAATTCCTCATCTCTTAGGGGTTATCATTCAAAATGTGCTATACAGAGTTTCTTACAATCTTTGATCTTGGTAAAAAGCTGAAAGAAGATGATGATGAATTAGATTTTTAGGTATGCTCCTGAGACTGGATCCTATTTAATAATCCAATGAAAATATTTTACTTAAATATAACTAGATTGTTTAAGATGTGTATTACCAGATTCATTTGTGGTTTCAGTCAGTGACTATACATAATTAGCCATTTATACTGATAATCTCTTCCTCTGTAGACCTTTCCAAAGTGAAACTGATGAGGTTTGATGATCCACTGTCGGGGCCCCGGCGAGTTCCAGTCCTGGGAAAAGAGTCCATGGAAAAGACCCCCATATCTGAGCATGCTACCTTTCATGTGGACCTCATGACCAAGAAAATTCATGTCACTGAGAATGGGCTACAAGCAGATGTTGGCGACACAATTATTTATTTGGTCCATTAAACTTGGATAAATAGTAGTTTTAGTATGGTTTCTATAGGATTGCTGCTATTCAGTACCTTAGTCTAGACCAGAAAGATTTTATTTCTGATGATCAAATTCTGTGTATAATCACAATTATATCAAATTGTCTTTGATTCCTAGACCTAATAAACTTTTATTTTCCATCTTTAAGCCTCCTTTTTATTCCTTACTTTGTTACAGTTTTTGGACAAATAATTGCAATTTCCCAGAAGCTTTGTCTCCAAAGTTTCTAGTTTCATCATAAAAATGTGAATATATGGTGCTTTATGAAGGCTAAGGAATATGATATACTATAATATATCATAGCCTTAAAAAATAATATCCACTAAAGTTTTTGTTTTTGTTTTTTTTTTTGGTAGTACTAAAGTTTGAACTCAGGTGGCCTTGCATTTGCTAAGCAAGTGTTCTACCCCTTGAGCCACTCCCTTAGTCCTGGTTTCTTGGAAGTCCTAGGGTTTGAGCTCAAGTCTTGGTGTTTGCTCAGTTTTGCTCTTTTGGTGTTCGGCCACTTGAGCCCATGCCTGCAGCCCCTTGATTTCTCATTTAATAGGAAAACAAAGCAAATTAGATAGCTAGTTCTATTTTTCATGGGTTTTCCTGCTCAGGCTTTGAACTGTGATCCTTAGATCTCAGCCTTCTGAGTAGCTCAGATTACAAGTCTAAGCCACTGTTGCCAGGCTTGAATGAGTTTCTTAATGAACTGAATGTGCTTTGAATAAAGATATATGAGGGCTTCTTAATTAGCATATATTAGTAATAAGCATTTTTCTTTTGATAATTCTATACATGTATGCAGTATACTTCAAAACTATCCCTCTATATTTCCATTCCCTTTTTCAGACATTGGTGGGTTTCATTATATGCCTTGATACTGCATGCGCGTGCATACACACACACACACACACACCACACACACACACACAATATCTTCTGACTGTTGTTATTATTATTGTTAGTCATGAGGCTTGAACTCAGGATCTTAGTGCTGTCCTTGAGCTCTTTTTGTTCAAGGCTAACCTTCTACCACTTCAAGCCACAGTTCTACTTCTGGGTTTTGAGTGGTAAATCGGTACTTTTCTGAATTGGCTAGTTTCCAACCGTGATCATCAGATCACTTAGCTGGATTACAGGCATGAGCTTATGTCTTCTAATTTTCTTCACCTGTCACTGTTCCCTTCTTTATCCCTTCCATCTCTGATCCCCTCCTAGACAGTCTACCCTTTACAATGTGTTCCATTGTTATCATCGTCATCATCACTGGCCACAAATAAGAGCATGCTTTTTGAGTATGGCATATCTTGCTCATTGTGATGCTCTCCAGTTCCACTTGTTTTTCTACAAATGACAATTTCACTTTTCTTTATGACTAGTACTTCAAGGTATATATGCATCATATTTTTCATATTCATTTTGATTAGATATCTTGGATGTTTTTCAATTTGGGTATTGTGAACAGTGCTGCAGTAAACATGGACATTTGCTTTGCTTTGCTCATATGCAAAAAGAGTGCAATGGCAAGGTCGTAAGGTAGGACTAGTTTTCATTTTTGTGGAAACTCCACCAATTTCCATAGAGATTGTATAAATTGACATTCCCACCAGCAGTATATGAAGGTTCCTTTCTCTCCCATGCCCTTTTCAGAATTTTTTTTTTTTCCCCAGTCCTGGGCGTGGGGTCAGGGCCTGAGCACTGTCCTTGGACTTTCTCAAGGCTAGAGCTCTACCACTTGAGCCTCAGCACCACTTCTGGCTTTTTTCTATGTATGTGGTACTGAGGAATTGAACCCTGGTCTTCGTGCATGCTAGGCAAGCACTCTACCACTAGGCCAAACTCCCAGCCCCCTTTTCAGAATTTAATTTTTTTTTTTTTTGATGACTGCTCATGTGTCTGGGGTGAGAGAATCTTAGTGTGGTTTTGACTTGCATTTCTTTTGTACTAAGGAGACCCAATACTTCTTCATGTATTCATCATCCATTTATATTTCTTCTGAGAACTGTTAAGCTCATTTGCCCATGTATTAATTGAATTGTCTGTGGATTGTCTCAGTTCTAATCATTGTTTCTTTTGATGTGAAGAAGAAAATTAAATGCAGCCCCATTTGTTAATTCTTGCTCTTATTTGCTGGGCAATTGGAGTCATAGTCTTAGAATATAATTACGTAGGGGCTGGGAAAGTGGCTGAATGGTAGAGTCCTTGCCTAGTATGTTTGAAGCCCTAGGTTTGATTCCTCAATACCACATAAACAGAGGTGGAAGTGGCCTTGTGGCTCAAGTGTTAAGAGTGCTACCCACATGCAAAAGAAGCTCCGGGACAATTCTCAGACCCTGAGTTCAAGCCCCAGGACTGGCAAAAACAAATAAATAAATACGTGCATGTAAGTACCTATGCCTACATTTTCCAGTTTTAAAGAAGCATAAATACTGTGCAGTCCATTAGCCCATATTCCCTAAGAACTAAAAGAGTCTGTAGAATCATAATAGCATCTAATATGCAGAAAAGGTACAAGAGACAATTAGTTGAAATGTTGAAGGAAAGCAGTCTGCATTGCATTATTATATTGATAGTATGTGAGCGCTTTTCTAAAGATTTAACTACATTTACTTGTAAAATATAATGTACACAGAAAGCCAACAATAAAAAACAGACTATGTACAATAGGTGAATCTCCCCCCACCTAAAAAATCTTCAGAAAATAAGATGCCCATGGGCTGGGAGTTTGGCCTAGTGGTAGAGTGCTTGACTAGCATGCATGCAGCCCTGGATTCGATTCCTCAGTACCATATACACAGAAAAAGCCAAAAGTGGCGCTGTGGCTCAAGTGGTAGAGGTCTAGCCTTAAAAAAGCCTAGGGACAGTGCTCAGTTCAAGCCCCAGGACTGGCAAAAAAACAAAAAAAACTATAATCACCGATTGAGGAATGGCTCAATGCTAGCAGCAAATTGTACTTGAACTTAATGGATCAATTATTAGCAATGGTCCAACATGTGCTTTAAAATAATGCATATTCTACTTTTATATAGGTATAAATGTATCCTCTAGGTCACAGTTGCAGGTCACAGTATTTAATTATGGGTTTTTGCTCTTCTTTGTTCTTTTCTCTTTTGGGAGATGTATTGAATGAAGACACTCATGGCTATTGCCTACATATTTCCTTACAGTGCTGACAATTATTTTGAAGCTGTGTTACTAGATGAGTATAAGCTGAAATTGTATGTAACCAGTAAATTGAATTTTTTTAAGTAGAATGTTTTCTGTATAATATTTTTGGTTTGGCCTAATGGCTATTTTACCTAACATTGATATTTTTCTTTTGGTTAGCATTCGTATGAAATATCTTTTTGTCTCTTTTACTTTTCACTTTTAGCTTTATTTTACTTCTTTATTTTATTTTGGCAAAACTGATGCTTAGAGAAAAGTTGAGACAGTTGGTCAGATTACCTGTCACCAAGATTTATGAATTCTTGGTATTGTGCCACATTTATGTTTTCTAGTTACATTTCTGAAGGAAGCTTTTTGTTTAAGCATAATATTCGATTTACAGAAAAGTTGTTGTGTGACTGCTGTATGATTTTTGCCAAGTTTCCTGTTAGCATCTTACACAAATAGTACATTACTAACTACATTATAGACTTGATTCATATTTGACCAGTCTTTTCAGTTATACTTTTTTTTTTTTTTGGCCAGTTCTGGGGCTTCAACTCAAAGCCAGCCTGCCTGCCTGCCCGCCCCCCACCCCTCTCTTTGGTGGTGGTTAATTGGATTTTCCTGCACAGCCTGGCTTTGAACTCCAATCCTTAGGTCTCAGTTATACTAGGTGATAAGCTTCCTTGGGTTGGGCATTTAGCTCAATGGTGGAGTGCTTACTGGGTTTGATATAACCTAACACCAACAAAAAATGCTAGTAAAATTGGAGTTGTGAAAATTTCCAGATGAATTATGTATGTGTGTGTGCTTAAACCTCTCTTTAGGTCCAGCTAAAGATCCATGTGGTATATTGATCTTTAAACTGGACATTGCTCTCCTTCCTGTTTTTCTTGGACTTCCGTGATAGTGTTTTTGAAGACTAAGCTAGTTATTAGTAGAAGTCTGGATTTGTCTGTCTTATGATTACCACATGAACAACAGTTTCCATTACTTCACATTAGAATTAACAAAGTGTAGGTTCATTATTATGGTGGTACTAAGTTGTTTTTTTCATATTTCCCCATTTAAAAGGACAATTTGGGGGCTGGAGGAAAAGCTCAAGTGGCAGAGTTACTTGCCTAGGAAGCAGCAGGCTCTAGGTTCAATCCTTAGAACCATTGTGTGTGTGTGTGTGTGTGTGTGTGTGTGTGTGTGTGTGTGTGTGTGTGTGTGTGTGTTGGTTGTGGGGCTTTGAACCCTGAGCTCTTCAACTCAAGCTATCAACCTATCCCTTGAGCCACAGCATCACTTCCGGTTTTCTAGTGGTTAATTGGAGATAAGAGTCTCACGTTCTTTAGTGCCGGGGCTGGTTTTGAACCTAGATTCTCAGCCTCCTGAGTAGCTAGGATTACTGGCATGAGCTATCACACCCAGCTTAGTGCTGCTCTTTCTTGAATGAGATTAATGCCTTCAATAAAGACTTGAAGGATCTCTTCTGTTCTCCATGAGAAGACACTTAGCGTCGCCAGGACCTGTACCAGCCATCAAGTGTGATGGCTCCTTGCACTTGAACTTTGTAGCTTCTTGAATTCTGAGCAATAAATTTCTACTTATAAGGGACTCCATCTCAACTACAAGCAGTCCAAAGGCATAGCATCTGTTTATGAGCAAACATTTATCAACTAGTCTTATTCATGAGCCACCTGAGTTAATTGCTACATGTAGTTGTCATGGTGAGGTTAGTCTACATTTGTCTCCATTCTTCTGTAAAGAAGAGGTTTCATCTTTGCTCCCAAATTTTAGAAAATCATTCCTTTCAAATCATTGTAGGCGGATAAAACCTTTTTACATTGCTATAACCCATTACTATAATTACCTATTGATGTGTTTACTGAAAATTAACATGTTTCCTTAAAACTAACCAGTGGAGGCCCTGAGGCTTGGATTATCATCTCTTTGCTTAAAAGCACAATGAAACTTCCCAGCTTACCTTGTGTTTTCCCATCTCATAAAAAGGATCAGCCTTTCTCCAAGAAACTACTTGAACTACACTTCCACGTTGGCTTTTTTGCTTGTTAATTGGAGATAATAGTCTCTTGGACTTGTCTGCCATGGTGCTGTCTCTTTGATTTTTTTGCTCAAGGTTTGAGCCACAGCAGCACTTTCGGTTTTCTGGTGGTTAATTGGAGGTAAGAGTCTCATGGATTTTACCTTCCTGTGCTGGCTTTGAACCGTGATCCTCAGATCTCAGCCTCCTGAGTAGTTAGGATTACACGTGTAAGCTACTGGGTCCCAGATAAGAGTATATTTCCTTTTGGACAATGTCACCCCTTTATTTGCTCTAAGTTTCATCCTCCTTTGCCCCCTCAAAAGACAAAAAGCAACAATAACAACTATAACAAAAACAACCCCCAAAATAAAAATAAAGGGACCACCACTACTACCACCACCAACCAAGTACCTGATTCAATTCCTTGGAACTCATTTGGATACATAGTGTTTAAAGTGCAAGGTGGAGTTATGCCTCTGGGTTCCTCTCTTAAGTGTACATATCCTCCTTATTCTCACTGTTGGGGTGTGAAGGCCTAGAATCCTGTATAAGTTACCTTGTCTAATTCTATTTTAGATCTAACTTCCACACATGAGAGAAAACTTGCATGTTTTTTGTTTGGCTAACTTCACATGATATGTTCTAGGTCCATCCATTTCCTTGCAAATGACGTAATCTTATTCTTTCTGATGAATGAGTAAAATGCCATTGCGTACGTGTACCACTTTTTTTGTTGTTGTTGAATCCATTCAACGATTGTAGGGCATCTGGGCTGTTTCCACAACTTGGCTATTATGAATAGTACACCAGTGAATATGAATGTGCAAGTGTCTTGACAGTATTCTGGCTTGTAACGTTCTGGGTGGATGACCAGGAGTGGTATAGCTTTTTCTATGTATGTGGTACCGAGGAATTGAACCCGGGTCTTTGTGCACGCTAGGCAAGCACTTTACCACTCCCGGTTCCATCTGCTTAGTTTTTTGAGGAACCTCCAGATTGCCATCTAGATTGTTTGCATTAGTTTACATTCCCACCAACAGTGCAATAACATTTCTTTTTCCCCACATCCCTGCCAGCATTTGTTTTGTTTGAATTCTTGATGTTGGCTAGTCTGACTGGGATGAGATGGGATTTCAAAGTTGCTTTTATTTGCATTTCCCCATGACCAAAGATGTTAAGCATTTCCTCATGTGTTTATTTGCCATTCTTAACCTTCTTCTGAGAAGTCTCTTCTTTAGCTCTGTTGCCCATTTATTGATTGGCTTCTTAGTTTGGGGAGGATTTTTTTTTTCTAACTCTGAGTGTATTTTGTATAATAGGCCTTTGGCAGATATATTGCTGGTAAAGATTTTTTCCCACTCTGTTGTCTGTCTTTCTGGTTTAGTCACTATGTCATTTCTTGAGTTTATTTTGATAAATATTATTTTATATGGTCAGATTGTACAGGAACTTTTTATTTTTATGTCATCTGTTTGTTAACTGTTTCTTCTATCTTCGTGTTAATGTTATCTTTCATTTCCTCTATTGAACAATTTAGTTTCTTTCTTTTTACTGATAGCATCTTAGATGCTTTATTATTTCCTCCTTATAATCTTCTAGATGTTCATGGATCTGCTTTTATTTTGTTGGCCAATTCACTGACCACTACTTTAATAATCCTTTTGCTTTTCCCCTCTTTTCACTGAAGTCCTCCCCTGAGCTTTATTATTTTTGTTGTTGTTGTTGATTTGTCGATTGTGGGGCTTGAACTCTGAGCCTGGGTGCTGTCACTGGAGCGTTGCAGGCAGGTTGTTGGGATTTACTTAGATGCTGTTCCTGGTGGCTTCTATGGGAGAAGGGAGAAGAATGTTTTCTGGGCCTGATATAGTCACTGCTTTCCAGGGTTAGAAACCCTTTGGAGTCCCATAGCAACCGCTTTGGGAGCTGGTTGCTCCTGCAAGTGCTGTAGAAGTCTTAGAACTCCCACTGAACTCGCAGTAGCTGCTCCTCCGGGTTAAAAATTCTGCCCTATTTTGCTATTCTTATAACTTGAATTTTCATGTATCAACTATTATTGAAGGAATTATTGAGAGCATACATGGTAGTAAGCACTTGGAATAAATGGGTGGTAGGGAAAACATAGCAGTTGATAGGATAAAGAAGTCATCTGCAACGGAGGAAAATTTTATGAATCTATGTCCTAGAGATCTTGATTTGAAAAGGGTCCATAGTTTTTTTTCTGATTATACTGTTAAGTATGTGCTTTGAAGCTCTTATATTAATTATTCTTTATGAGTCTGATGGAGATAATATATAATATAGTTAACAATTTCTTTTGTTTTTTAATGTACACTGAATTATGATTTCACATTTTTGAGTTTGTCCTAGTGGTAGAGTATTTGCTTAGCATGCATGAAGATCCTGGTTCAATTCCTTGGTACCACATACACAGAAAACACCGAAAGTGGTTCTTTTGCTCAAATATTAGGGCTCTAGCCTTTAGAAAGCCCAAGATCATCAGTGCTCAGGCCATGAGTTCAAGCCCCAGAACTGGCAAATTTTTTTTTTTTGCCAGTCCTGGGCCATCAACTCAGGGCCTGAGCACTGTCCTTGGACTTTCTCAAGGCTAGAGCTCTACCACTTGAGCCTTAGTACCACTTCTGGCTTTTTTCTATGTATGTGGTACCAAGGAATTGAACCCAGGTCCTTGTGCATGCTAGGCAAGCACTCTACCACTAGGATAAACTCCAGGCCCTATTTTTTTTATTTTTTTACTCATCAATCTGCAGTTTTGCCGTGTGTGTGTGTGTGTGTGTGTGTGTGTGTGTGTGTGTGTGTGTGTGTGTGTGTGTGTACTGAGGCTTGAATTCAGATCCTAGGCTCCGTCCCTTGCTTTTCCATTCGAGGCTGATGCTCTATCTCTTGAGCCACAGCTCCTCTTCTAGCTTTTTGGTGATTAGTTGGAAACAGGAGTCTCCTGAATTTACCTGCCCAGAGTTCAAACCATGGACCTCAGGTCTCAGCATCCTGAGTAGCTAGGATTACAAGAATGTACCACTAGTCCAGGGATGTTGCTGAGCTTTTGAGGTCTATCCTTCTGAAAGGCCTGACCTACCTAGGGACATATTTTTGGGGCTCCTAAGGCTATGAGGGTTTCAATCAGATCAGGTAAGCTCTGATCTGTTCCCTAACTTCTAGGTAGCTGAGTAGAGGAGAAACACTTTTGGCTTGCCATTATCTATGAAGCCCTGAATAGCAGGAGTTTGTTGAAGTTATATATAAAAAAAAGTCTTGCCTCCGTGCCTCACATCATATGAAGTAATATTTATCAAAATGAATTCCAGGAAATAGAAACAAGAGTTATTTTTGGTCTTGTTTGCTTATATTATTATGAAGGGGCACAGGAATGGATGACAATGGGTGAACAAACGCAGCAGTGGAACTCAGTAGACATTGTGTTCCAAATGAACTATACAACTTGTGGACAGGGACAGGAGGGGAACACTGGAAGAGAGCAATGGAAGGGGTGATGCCCAAAAGGAGATGTACTCATTACCTGACTAATAAAATGGTTACCCCCTCCTGTATATCACCTTTATAACTTAAAAAAAAAATCTTAGGGGGTTGGTGTAACCTAGTATGGCTCCAATTTGAGGGGACACTTTTATAAATTAGATTCAATATGATACAACTTGTTACCACCTGTGGGTGAGTGATGTGCTTCATCTCATCTTTCTGAACTGGTCCAGCCACCTAGTGTGGCAGAAATCTGTAAATTTCTGAGTTTTTCAAGGAAATATCATATGATACCTAGTGACATTTAGCTAGATCAGTGTTTATTTGAGGTATCTTTTTTTTTTGTCAATCCTGTGGCTTGAACTCAAAGCCTGAGCACTGTTTTTGGGCTTTCTCAAGACTAGTGGTCTGCCACTTGAGCCACAGCACCACTTCCAGCTTTTTCTGTGTATGTGGTACCGAGGAATTGAAACTGGGTCTTCCTGCATGCTAGGCAAGCACTCTACCACTAGGACAAACTCCTGGCCCTATTAGAGGTATCAAATCACAGGAATTTTAGCTCAGTCCTGGTGGATCATGCCTATTTATTCTAGTTATTTAGGAGGCCGAGATTGGAGACTTGTGGTTCACATCTAGGTTGGGAGACAAATCCTAAGTTCTTATCTCTAATTTACCTCCACCAGAGGTGGAGGCCTGGCTTAAGTAGTAAAAGTACCAGGATTAAGTGGAAAGAGTCAAGCAAGAAAACAAGGCCCAATCCTGGCACCAACAAAAACCAAAACCCAAAACAACACTCTCTTCCAAAAAAGAAAAATGTCACCAAAAATGTCTTATTTTTGATGATGATCATATTAGGGTTTGAACAGTGTTTTACCATTGTGAGACAGTCACTCAACTGCTTGAGCCATGTGCTCATTTTCACTTTAGTTGTGTGTATGTATATACATATACATACACACACACACACACACACACACACACACACACACACACACACACACACACACATATATATATCCCCCAAGAAAGGGTCTTACATTTTTGTCCAGGTCTAGCCTGGGACCATGGTTTTTCTACCTACCTCTTGCATAGCTGACACCATAGCCAGGCTGTTGACTGATATGAGCTGTGGTTAATATTTTGCCCTAGCTGGCCTCTCTCTTTGCCCATTAAGAAGCTGAGGTTACAGGTGTGAGTCCAGCTGATAAAAATGTCTTTTTTTTTTTTTTGCCAGTCTTGGGCTTGAGCTCAGGGCCTGAGCACTGTCCTTGGACTTTCTCAAAGCTAGAGCTCTACCACTTCCAGCTTTTTTCTATGTGTGTGGTACCGAGGAATCGAACCCGGGTATTCATGCATGCTAGGCAAGCACTCTACCACTAGGCCAAACTCCCGGCCCCAAAAATGTCTTTTAAAGTGATGTGTTTTATTTATTACTTTAATTACATGGTAGCTCCAATGGTCATTTCCTTTCAGACTAGTGAAAGAGACTTGCTCTCAGATGTGTATCTGCCTTTAAAGAGATGTGACATTTGTCTGTTGCATCACTATGACCTAAGGTTCCAGAATGTAAAGGTTTTTTCAGAATGATGTTTCACTTTGCATGGAAGCTGAGTTTAGAATCAGTCATTGCTAGAAGGACTAGGATAATCCAAGTGCCAGGAAGACACATGCTCCATGACTTGGCTGGGTCATTCCTTCTCCAGCTGCCCTGATGGTGTGTCCTTACTGGACATCCCCTCACCTCTGTTGTTTTCACTCATATCATCTGAAGAGGGAAGACATTGCATTCCTAACTTCAGGTAGGAAGGAGGATGAGATTTTCCCGGCTTTTGCTCTTGAAATGCCCCGATTGAGACCACCAGGAGACCACCACCGATGCAAAAAGCAAAAGGGTCTTTATTGCATAGCAAGCTCGAGCCTGGACTCACACCAGCACATCCCAAAGTAGTGGGGCCAGCTGGGAGTGAGTCCCAAATGGCATTGGGAAGGGGTTTTTATTAGCAAGGGTAGGAAGTTTAGGGGAGGTCCCATTATAGTATACCCTGGTTGGATAGAATTTGAACAGAGATTAGTCGTATCTTGATTATTTCGGAAGTCTTCCTGGACCGGTTGTTTTACGCCCATATTCCCTGCCTTCCTGTGGTCGTTGCTAGGGGATCCAATATTATGGGATGGCAGAAGACTTTCAGGAAACTGCAGCTCATTGGCGGGGAAGCAAAATTTAGGCTTAGGCCTAGTTCTTTGTTCTCAGTCTGCAAATTTACAGCCTGTCATGGCAACATTTTTTGCAACTATGTTGCTTTACCGGAAAGTTAGATGAATTAAAATTGTTCATCCTGGTCCCTCACTCTATAGTTGGAATGACCCTATTGGATGAAGAGAATATCCCCAATCTCTGCTCATAAGGAGTGGGCAGGAGAGCGGGGGTCTGGAGGAAAGTCATTGTTACCGCTCCCATGTGATGGGGAGGATGCTTAGCTACTACAGGAGAAAAAGCTTAGAATAGAATGATGATAAAAATGAGGAGATGGGGGCCGGGAATTTGGCCTAGTGGTAGAGTGCTTGCCTAGCATGCATGAAGACCCCGGTTCGATTCCTCGGTACCACATACATAGAAAAAAGCCAGAAGTGGTGCTGAGGCTCAAGTGGTAGAGCTCTGGCCTTGAGAAAGTCCAAGGACAGTGCTTAGGCCCTGAGCTCAAGCCCAGGACTGGCAAAAAAAAAAAATGAGGAAATGCTGGGCGCAGTGGCTCATACCTGTACTGGTAGCTAGCTACTCAGACAGAGATGTGAGGATCACTGCAGTTTGCCTTGGAAGAATGTTCAGAGACCCTCATTTTAATCCGTGTGCAATAGTACATGCTTGTCCTCACATCTATGTGGAAGCATAACTAAGAGGACTGTAGTCCAGATGGGCTTAGACATACATATGAGATTCTATTTGAACAAAGAGAAAAGGCTGGGAGCATAACGCGAATGGTAATCACTTGCTTAGCAGGCTCTGAGCTTTGATTTCAAATGCCTAGTGTTACACACACACACACACACACACACACACACCCCACAGGATGGAAAAAGATGTGCTTTTTGTCTGTTTGAAACAAATCTCATGTGGTTACTGTATCTGATTTTGCTACTTGGTATATTGTATATACGTTTATTTGTTTATTTGAAATTGGGAAGGGAAAGGAAAACAAGATGATTGGGGGGTGGGGATGGAAAATGGGGACAAAAACATGAGAAGGGATATCAATGTGTGAAATGCAATGCACCCACTACCTGACCAATGTAACTATAACCCCTCTATATATTACCCTGACAATAAAAAATATATCCCGATATATATATGCATATATAATATCTATATATGCAAAAAATTTCTTGTAGCAAGAAAAAAAAACTAGGGGAGAGTGGATCAAACTTTGAACTCAGCCAGAAGGCTACCTCCCACAAGGTAAAGCTTCCCTCTGCTCCAGATGTGAATCACCACCGCTTGTGGGTTCCCTAAGATTGCTTGAGTTTTGGTACTGAAAGCTTCCTATCCTTTGTCCTGCCTGGGACAACTGGAATAGGGTTACCTTGGCTAAGTTTTAAGGCATTTGGGTAGCTCTTACAACAACTGAAAAATCGGCCCTGGTATTCTGTCTCTTTGTTTCACTGAAAACTATACAGAATGCCCAGGATATATACTAGATCCTGAACTTACAATAATAATGCCATGGATTGCATGCCTCCCTGGTGGTGCCAAGAACACAATCCTGCTTACTATGCATGGCAACTAAAGAGCTAGGGTATTTAGAACCCAACTTTACTGAGGAAGAGGCCCGAGTAGAAGGCTATGAGGATTTGTTTTCCTCAAAGCCAAACAACTAGAATTAGCTGATCCACATTTGAAGTTCAGTAGGCCTGAATCTCAAAAATGTGCTCTAAGTTGAAACTTCCTAAGTAAAAATACAGAATCACAACAAATTAAAGACATAATAGATAAATAGGATTGTATTAAGTGGAAGAGTTTGTGCATGGTGTAGAACATAGCTAGCAAGATAAATAGAAAACCAAGGGAACAGGAAATTTTCACTAGCCATGCATCAGACAAAGGCTTCATATCTCAAATATACGTAGAGCTCATAAAATTAACCCCTCCAAAACTAAGACCTCAGAGAAACAACAATGCAATTAAGAAATGGGTTAAAGACTTAAAGCGAGACTTCTCTGAAGAAGAAGCAAGCATGCCCAGTAGACATATTAAGAAATGTTCAACATCCCTGGCCATAAAAGAATTGCAAATCAAAACAACATTGAGATTCTACCTCATCCCAGTTATAATGGCCATTATCAAGAAAACTAACAATAACAGATGCTGGCAGGGATTTGGCTAGATGGGAATGCTACTACACTGTTGGTGGGAATGTAAACTTGTTCATCTACTCTGGAAAGCAATATGGAGGTTCCTCAAAAGACTAAACATGGAGCATCTTTATGACCCAGCAATCACATGTCAGTCATCTACCCAAATGACCACAAATAAGGCCATACTAAAGCTACTGGCACAACCATGTTCATTGCAGTATTATTTAACCATAGCTAAGATATGGAGCCAACCCATTCATAAATAGATGCATGGATCAAGAAAATGTGGTATATATACACAATGGAATTCTATGCTTCCATCAGAAAGAATGATATAGCCCTATTTGTAAGGAAATGGAAAGTTGTGAAGAAAATTGTACTAAGTGAAGTAAGCTCGACCCAAAGAAATATGCTACATGGTTTCCTTCATTTATAATATATAGAATGTTCCTATAAATCTACAGCTAAACCCAATGGGAGGTAAAAGATAAATATTTATACCTGGCCATGATTTATTAAACAGTACTGTAAACATTCATACAGTGAGAACAAAGGAGGAAATTCTTAAGAAAGGATCACAAGGGCTCAATTGCTATGGGCATAAGATCATATAAAATGGTGCTTATCAAAAGGAACTCCAAGATGGGGCCAGGAGTTTGGCCTACTGGTAAAGTGCTTGCCTAGCATGCATGAAGCCCTGGGTTCCATTCCTGGGTACTACATACATGGAAAAGCTGGAAGTGGTGCTGTGGCTCCAGTGGTAGAGTGCTAGCCTTGAGGAAAGCCCAAGGACAGTGCTCAGACCCTGAGCACTGAGTTCAAGCCCCAGGACTGGCAGGGAAAAAAACCCCCCAGAAAACACAAAACAAAACAAAAACCAAATGAACTCCAAGAAATGGAAGTAAGAGGATTTTTAAAAAAAATTATACTGCTTGTTGTTCTTTATTCTTTCTCTTCTTTTTTGTCTATTCTCGTCTGTTGGTGTTTTTGATTTCTGTATCTTTTGTTTTTCTGATATGGGGAGAGAAACGGGTAATACAGAAAATATGGGACCAAGAGTGAGCCAATTCAGCAGTTAAACCCACTAGACACTATGTTGGAAATGAACTGTACAACTTTTGGGAGAGGGAAGATGGGAGGGGAAAATTTGGGAGAGAATGAGGGAGAGGTGACACTGTTCAAAAATTTTTTACTCATTACCTGACATACACTGTAACCCTTCTGTACATCACCTGTACCATAAAATTTCAAATAAAAAATAAAATATGTGCTCATTAAATGAAGAAACCTGTTGATTTTGATGGTAAATGGGCAGCATAGTTCTGTGGCTATTACATGTAGCCATTCATTCTTCTTCATAACAGCGTAAGATTCTGTGGGATAAATATAGAAAAGCTGTCCAGAAAGCTGTGGGACCACTAAGGGTCTGGTATGTCAAAGATGCTTACTAAAGAGTGGTTGCTGTTATAAATCACGATCCATGAGCAATCATCTTGAACTGGAATATCTTATATAATACAGGTAAATTGAAGCATTTTAACATAAAAATCACTTAATGATGTAAGGGGTGTGTGTGTGTGTGTGTGTGTGTGTGTGTGTGTGTGTGTGTGTGTTGACCCTGGGTCTGGAACTTAGGACTTGGCACTATCCTTTAGTCTTTTTATTCAAGGCCAGTGCTCTACTATTTGAGTCACAGCTCACAGCTCCACTTCTGGGTTCTTGCTGGTTAATTGGAGATAAATGTCTCTAACTGCCTGGGCTGGGCTATCTTTGAACCTCCATTTTCAGACCTTAGTCTCCTGAGTAGCTAGGATGACAAATGGGTAGATGTAAGGTATCAAAGAATGGATACACTTTATCTTGAGGTCAAAACTGGATGGGCATGGCCAGGAATTTGGCCTAGTGGTTAAAGTGCTTGCCTAGCATGCATGAAGACCCGGGTTTGATTCCTCGGTACCACATACATATTAAAAAGCTGGAAGTGGTGCTGAGGCTCAAGTGGTAGAGCTCTACCCTTGAGAAAGTCCAAGGACAGTGCTCAGGCCCTGAGCTCAAGCTCAGGACTGGCAAAAAAAAAAAAATTGGATGGGCATGACCAGGAGTATAGCCTAGTGGTAGAGTGCTCGCCTAGTATGCACGAAGCCCTAGGTTTGATTCCTCCTTACCACATACTCAGAAAAAGCTGGAAATGGCACCATGGCTTAAGTGGCATAGCACTAGCTTTGAGCGGAAAGTGTCCAAGAACTGTGCCCAGGCCTGGAGTTCAAGTTCAAGCCCCAGGACTGGCAAAAAAAAATTGGATGGGTGTGTGCACGTATGTGCCTACACACAGCAATTATTTCGTTTTCTTTTATCTTTTCTTACCAGAAGAACACTATCCTCTCAGATATTTGATTTTGGAATAGAAAGAAGACAGGCTTTCTTGCTGTAATAAAAGATGTTATGCACATAATGTTAAAATAGAAGCAAAAAATTCTATTCTTGGGCTGCAAGCTGTAAATGGTTCATTTCAGGGGAAAAATCTAATCCAGGAGCTTGGCCCTAAGAAATCTTTTCACAAAAACCAGAGATGCTGAGGCTCTTAGCATAGGGTTAACCCATATCTGAGAGTTGATGCTTAACTAGAGAATAAAAACTGTGTCCGAATCCCATAGTTTAGGTTAGGGGATTAACTTGTGTGGAAGGCTTAAATACCACAGAAAAGGCTTGAATTTATTTGATCCAAACAACAATTTTTTATTTGCGGGTCTGGGGGCTTGAACTCAGCCTGGGCATTGTCCCTGAGCTCCTGAAGAGCTCAAGGCTACCACCCCACCCCTGGGCCTGGGCCTTGTCCATAAGCTCTGCTGCTCAAGGCTACCACCCTACCCCTTAAGCTTCAGCACCACTTCCTCTTTTCTGTTGACATTAGTGTCCATGCTGGCTTTGAACCGTGATTCTGAGATCTCAGCCTCCTGAGTGGCTAGGATTACAGGCATGAGCCACCATACCTGGTGTCTTTTATAAATTTTAAAACGAGTTTTTTTTCTTTTTTTCAGTAAAAAAATAATTTTTTTTATTAAGCTGAGCAAAAGCTTTTTAGTTGTGGGCTAAAAAGATCATAATTATATTATTTTTTTTAGTGTTGATCAATATGTTTAATATTTTGGGATTGTGGAGTGATATCCGAAAAGGAAACATAAAGATAGTACAAATAAAACCTATTTTATCCATGTTCTACAGGTATTAATTTAAATTACTTTGCTTTCTTTTTTCTTCTTCCTTCTCCTTTTCTCTCTCACACACAGTATTTCTCATTTGTTTACTTATTTATTTTATTATACTTACTTAGCTGTACAAAGGAGTGGCCATTTAATGAAGCAGTTCATGGATAAAATGTATTTTGATCAATATTACTGCTTTCGACATTCACATGCATTCTTCCCCTATGAACTCTTTCCCTCACTTTATATTTCTGAACAGTTTTAAGTTACTCAAATTGTTCCTTTCCCCTGAAAGATACTAGATGGAGTATTTTTAAAGGCTATTCTTATGTATTATCAGAGTACAAAATTCAAAATGGAACTATTAACAATGATGCCATGTCATTCTGTAACATAAACACCCTTTTCACTTTTTCCATAGCACTATTTTTACCTTGTTTGCTGTTGTTTTTACTGGTCTTCATGTTGAATTCAGGTCCTGGACATTGTCCCTGAGCCTCTGTGTGCTCAAGGCTAGCACTTTACTCCTGGAAACACAATTCTGGCTTTTTTTTTTTTTTTTTTTTGCCAGTCCTGGGCTTGAGCTCAGGGCCTGAGCACTGTCCTTGGACTTTCTCAAGGCTAGAGCTCTACCACTTGAGCCTCAGCACCACTTCCAGCTTTTTTCTATGTATGTGGTACTGAGGAATCGAACCCGGGTCTTTGTGCATGCTAGGCAAGCACTCTACCACTAGGCCAAACTCCTGGCCCAATTCTGGCTTTTTAAAATGAGTTTTTAGAAATAATTTCTTTGGAAATTATTTGGCTACAAGTAATTCATTTAATTAATGACTGGCTTCTACTGCTGAGCAACTATGTGTACTTGGGGATTTTTGGGAAAACTTACAAATTGCCTCAAAAATATATTTGTGAGTCCTAAATCTGGCAGTTAGTTCAATTAACATAATATTTGTGTGTGTGTGTGTGTGTACTAGTACTGTGGCTTGAACTCAGGACCTTGTGCTTTTTTTCTTTTTTTGCCAGAATCTAGGGCTTGAACTCAGGGCCTGGGAACTGACCTTGAGTTTTCTCAAGGATAGTGCTCTACCACTGGAGGCACAGCAACTCTTGCATATTTTTTCTGTGTATGTGGTACCAAGGAATTCAACCTATGGCTTTGTGTGTGCTAGGCAAGCACTCTACTACAAGGCCACATTCCCTGTCTCGTACTTGTGCTTTTCCTTGGCTTTTTTTTTTTTTCCCTTGGCTTTTTGCTCAAGCCACTTGAGCTGTACCTTCACTGCTAGCTGGCTGATTGGAGATTACATTCTGTTGGATTTGGTCTTCCCAGGGTAGCTTTGAAGTGTAATCCTCAGATCTCAGCCTCCTGAGTAGGTTGGATTATAAGTGTGAACCACCCATGTCGGACACAATTCTTTTTGTTGTTGTTTTACTGAGCACTAATTTATGTTTTGCACTTAAAAAAAATTTTGGAGACAGTACCTTTTCCAAGTCTTAAACTTAGGTTGGCTTTTCAAAATCTCATCTTTAAATTTTTGTCTATGAAGCTGATAAAAGGGCTATTCCCTCCCCCTCCCCATAGATCCACAAGACAACTGTGGACAACTAACTCAACTCTCAGCCTTTCCATGCTGGTGAACTCTTTGCTAAACATCTTGATCTCTCATTGGCACTTTTGCCTGGTGGGCTTCCATCTTCCCTCTTCCTCTGTTTTATTGCCATCTCTCTGACATTTATACCACTGTGGAGCTGGTGGAAGACTTCAAAGCTTTGTAGTCACCATCAGTTGTCTCCAAATTCATTGGCATCAAGTTTCAATGGGATGTTAGGATGATGCTAGGAATTTCCTGGAGATTGGTTCTGCAAAGCTTCGCTGGAGACATGTGCAAGGGGTCTGGGAAAGGCTCTGGGATTTGTTTCTTTAGCAGGATAATGGGCTAGTAGTGGGGCCTCTTGGCTCCCTGGATTCCTTCAGATTATGAGACTGATGTGCTGCCTGCTGCGCTAAGAAGGCGCCGGGCTCCCTGGATTCCTATGTCCTCTTTATTACTCTGTCTTGTTTGATGGTTGTCTTTTTAAAGTATCCGTGTATCCAAGTTAATCATCGTCCTTGATTGCCCTCTCCCCATCAGGAGCCATGTACCAGCCCGGACGGTGGTGAAGCAACCTGTTCGTGGAGCCAGTGGCAGGAGCACAGTCACAGCAATTGTTCAGATCGGCGGGGACTGGAGCACTGGCCTCTTCAGTGTCTGCAGAGACAGGAAAATTTGTACGTGTTTCCTTTTTAAGTTCTTCCTCCTTATTTCCTTCCTCCAGAGACAGAATCTTAGCTGCTCAGGAGGCTGAGATCTGAGGATCTCAAGCCCCAAAACAGAAATAAAATGGTTTCAGAATAACTGGACTAATCTTAAAGTAATTCAAGTGCATTGCTTATCTGGGAAAGCAATTTTGATTTTCAGCAATGTGGATTCTTTCATAGAGTAAATTGATGCCTTTAAAATCATTTAAAATTTATTTATTTTGGGAGCTGGGAGTTTGGTCTAGTGGTACAGTGCTTGCCTCGCATGCACTAAGACCCAGGTGCGATTCCTCGGTACCACATACACAGAAAAAAGCTGGAAGTGGTGCTGAGGCTCAAGTGGTAGAGCTTTAGCCTTGAATTCAGGGTCTTGGTGTTATACCTTAGCTATTTTGCTCAAGGCTAGTACTCTACTATTTGAGCCATACCTCTACTTCTGGCTTTTTGGTAATTAATTGATAAAAGTTACAGATTGTCTTGTCTGGGCTGACTTCAAAATTTAATCCTCAGACTTCTGTCTTCTAAGTAGCTGGATTACAGGAGTGGATCATCAGCTCCTGGCTTAGGTCTTCCCTTCCTCCCTCTCTCATTTCCTCCCTCCCTCCCTTCCTCCCTTCCTTCCTTGCCATATTCAATAGAGCTCAACCATCCAGTGAAAAATTATGTTAGTGGAATGATGTCTAAGGGAGAAAAAGCTTTTGGATACATTTTGGATACTTTAGATTAAAGTAGCAGATTGTAAAACTATGCACATTAAGTTTGGTGTGATGCCTCCCACCTCTAATCAAAGCTACTTAAGAGGCTGACCTGGAAGACTAAGGTTCAAAGCTAGCCCAAGCCTAAAAGTCCAAGAGACTTTATTTCCGATTAACCATTAAAAGTCTGAAAGTGGTAAAACACCAGCAGTGATTAAGAACGCCAAGAGTACATCAGGTCCTGAGTTTAAACTCCGCTTTCAGAAAATCAAAACTGTACATGCTTCCGACAACACTGTGCATTATTAGCACTATTTGAGGAACACATGGGGAGCACAAGAATTTAGGAAAAGATATGTTGGGACACAAAGATATTTACCGCAGAGGTCTCAGGATGGCAGCCTGGTGAATGCTACTTATTTGCTAGTTTATATCTCTTCCACATTTCTAGGAGGAATATGAAGTACTCTAATAAAAGCAAGAATGAACACAAAAAGAAACTTGCTTTGCCAGCTGAATTTTTTCCCCTACAAACTGGTTCAGTTATAAAGAGTCACAAGAACCCAGTCTTTTAGCTGCAAAGTTTTCTCCTGGGTTTGGAGTTGAAGCATGTTGACGGAGTTTTTAACCTTCTGGTAGAATATCTTTGGTATCACATGTTGGGATCATTTTCTAGAACCTGATGCTCTTGTTCGGGGAACAATTGTATTACAGAATCTCTCTTGTAGAAGTGGTATGTGTGGTGGATGAGGGTTTGTGTCTTAAATTGAAAAGTCAAAAGACCATGGCTTTAACATTTTTGAGGAATATTGGTCCTCTCCATCCTGTAGAAACTTCTGGGAAGATTTCAATTTGTTCTAAAGTGTTGCAGGATGGGCCAGTGGGTCAGGTAATACTACAGTCTCTTTCTGCCAGTAGATACCCAGAAGGCTTTCTCAATAGTTACAGCAGCAGTCCTCTAAGGATTGTTCCTGTTTCTCTGCTCTTTTCACAATGCTGATTGTCCTTCAATGCTAAGGTACAGAGAGGGATGTGGAGATCTAGTCTCAGACTTGGTAATTGGACTATTTTCTTTTTATAGCATCTGGTGAGAAACTGGGAAAACATCAGTGTATTTCCAACTCTGGCAAAGCCTAGAATATAATGCACTTGAGACTACAAGTGTGTATCAGATATAGACTGACATAGCCCCTGTGCTGCCTCCTGTTAGTCTAGCCATGTTACCTTGAGCGACTTCCCTGGGTCTTTATTTTTCCTACCCTGAAAATAAAGATAACAAAGGTGTTGACCTCAGGAGTTGTGAAGAATAAAGCAGATAATACACAAGTGCCCCCTCTTCCCCATCTCATGAGAGTACTGGGGTTTGAACTCAGGTTCTCGATGCTGTTCCTTAGCTTTTCCTCTCAAGGCAAGTGTCCCACTATTTGAGCCATATTACTTCTGGCTTTTTGGCATTTAATTAGAAACAAGAGTCATACAGAATTTTCCTTCTTGAGCTGGTGTCACACTGTGATCCTCAGATCTCAGTCTCCCAAGAAGCTAGGGTTATAGGCCTGAGTCAGAAGCTGTTGCCTATGCTTATGTTTTTTTTAACATTTATCTTTTTGCTTTTATTTTCATTTTTTTATCTTTAAGTAGTTGTACAAATACTTTAAATTCAACATATGTTTATGAAAATAATAAGAGTAATAATAATAATAATAATGTGTTAATGAGAATAATCTTAATCAATGGCGGCACCCCTTCCATTTCTGCTTTCTCATCTCTCCCATCCAGGCTCTGGGCACTTGTCCCTGAGCTCTTTTGTTCAAGGCTAGCACCCTGCTGCTTTAGCCACAGTTCCACTTCTTGCTTTTGGTGGGCAATTGGAGATAAGAGTCCCATGGACTTTCCTACTGGGGCTGGCTTTGAACTATGATCCTCAGGTCTCAAGTCTCCTGAGGAGCTAGGATTATAGGCATGAGCCACTAGTGTTTTGCTGACACCATATTTTTGTCTAACCTCACCCTACACCAGGGCTGGCAAAGGGATGTGAGTGTGGCTTAATTGAAGATAGCGTGTCCCATTGGGAAGAAGAAGCCAAGGTAGAATAAATGGCATTGTGAAGAGATGATTAGGTAGTCAGGCTTTGGTATATTCAACCTGGGTTTGTACTTCAGCCAGTATTTACAGAGTTCCTACCTATAGAGGGACAAATCATGTTTTTGACAGAGATAATAGCGAATAAGCCAAACGTGATTGCTTAGATGAGACAGACAAAAACAGAGCAATACAATAATTATGATGGTGAGCAGGTCCCTGAAGGGGATGCATGAGAAGATGATCAAGAATGATTTCTCAGATGATCTGACTTAAATTCATTCCTGAGAGATACAGAACAAAAGACTTGCCATCTTTCCCTAGAGAGCACTAAATATCAGGCTGAAATGACCAGCTTGTTCTAGAAACCATCAGATGCTACAGCTGGGTGGAAAGTGAGCTAGGATTGTCTTTGGTTTTCTGGAAGAAGAAGAAGGAGGCATGGAAAGATATTGGACTGGGATGTATGTACTCCTGTTGTGTCTCAGATAAACGTTAGACTTTCAGGAACCAGAAGCAGCAGTTGACTTTCTCATGTCTGTGGTACCCAGCAGAGCACTGAGCCTATAAGAGACGCTGAAACATAGTTTTTTTTTTTTTTTTTTTGGCCAGTCCTGGGCTTGAGCTCAGGGCCTGAGCACTGTCCTTGGACTTTCTCAAGGCTAGAGCTCTACCACTTGAACCTCAGCACCATTTCCGGCTTTTTCTATATGTGGTACCAAGGAATCGAACTGGGGTCTTCATGCATGCTAGGCAAGCACTTTAACCACTAGGCCAAACTCCAGGCCCCTGAAACATAGTTTCTAACCGACACATAAGTAGAAGATGGCATTGTCACTTGTGTCTTCTTTTCTTGACCTTGATTTAAAGAATCATACAAGCTTAGAGTTAGAAAGGTTATTGTAGATCAGTCCATTTGCGCCCTTACCTGTTTTCTTAAATCCCGTCTGCACAATATCTAGCAATAATGGGTGCCCTCCATTTTCTGAACATTTTCAGGGAGGATGGTTCATTGCCTTGAGAGTTAGCTCAGTGTTAAAAAACAAAAACAAAAACAAAAAAGAATTTGAAGTCAGGTGCTAGTGGCTCACACCTGTAATCCTAGCTACTCAGAAGGCTGAGATCTGAGGATTAGGGTTCAAAGCCAATCTGGGCAGGAAAGTCTGTGAGATTCTCATCTTTAATAAACTCAAAAAAAAGCCAGAAGTGGTGCTGTCGCTCAAGTGGTAGAATGACAGTATTGAGTACATTGAGGTTCAGGGACAGAGCTCAGGACCTGAGTTCAAGCTCCAGGACTGGCAATAAAATAAAATAAAATCATTTCAATAGGCTATGTTGCACATAATGTAGAATTAAAAATCTCTCTTTTTGCTATATGAAAATGAAATAAGTGTTCCAAGCTGCTTTCCAGGTACCTCTGCAACTCAGAGGTATCTACTATTACTGGATTCCAGACAGAGCTCATGTACTTACGAGGACAAAAGATTAAAAAACAGGTAGGTGCTGGTGGCTCACATCTGTAATCCTAGCTTCAGGAGGCTGGGATGTGAGGAGCACAGTTCAAAGCCAGCCTGGGCAGGAAAGTCTGAGACTCTTATCTCCAAGCCAGAAGTGATGCTGTGGCTCAAAGCATGGAGTGCTAGTGCTGAATGAAAGAGTTCAGGGACAGTGCGTAGGCCTTGAACTGACAAGTTCCATGACTGACAAAAAGATAAAAAATAACATAAAATAAAAATGAAAAAACATATAGTTATATATTCTAACTACAAAAGTGTTATTTAATATTTTTATTACCTTTAAGTTATGTACAGAGCTGTTTTATTTCAACATGTCAGTTTATGAGTACAATGCATCTGGATCAGTGTTACCCATTTTATAATTCTCTCCTGTGCTTCCAAACCCATCTGTCCTTTCAAGTCACCCAGTTCATGACTATCATGACTATATTTCGCACCCTTCCTCTTTCCCTCCTCACCTTGGTCTGTCCCCCTCCTAGAAACATATTTTTCAGCTTCCCGATATTCACTTTTTGTTAAACTCTTAAGTTTCATTTAATCATAACAATAGAAAAATATAAAAGACTAGAAAAGAAATAAAAGCAGCAGCCTATAATCCGTTGGCAATAGACATTGTTAACACTTTCATTTCTATTTTTAAGTGTGTGTGTGTGTGTGTGTATGTAGAATAATAAACACATACTATTTTTGTTTTAATGTGGCAGTACAGTTAGATGATCAAAGTATATCACCACATCAGGTACTGATTTTTAAAATTGTTTCAGTGATGCCATTTTGGCATAGTTTCATTTATCCAAAACTCTCCATTGGCAACCTTTAATGAGGTTTACAGGCTTTTTACTACTCAAGCAAATATTATATGAATATCTATGTACAGTGTCATATTTGCATGTACATGAATGTATCTCTTGGCTCATTACTGAGGAATTAACCTGCTGGTCAAATAGTATACCAAATGTTTTTCAATTCAGGAGTTGTACTACACACTCCCACTGGCAGTGTGAACATGCTCTATTTAAAGCATCCTTTATTATTAGAAAGTTCTGCCTTTTGGTAATAATTGATCCGAAATATGCCTTGCTGAAATTTCCACCCACCTTTCTTACTTTTGTTCTTTGCAATGCACTATATAGCTTCTTCTCTATCTTGACTTCCTTGAGAGTTAGAAAGATGAGTAATCCTTGTCATGTGTGCATGAGGGTAAGACTCGCCTTAGAGAATGTGTCTGGGTATAGGCTCCAGGGCTTATAGAACCATCAGACCTTTAGGTGTAAAGGAAGAAGCTAAATTTATGACCTCAATTCTTTTGAGCTTGAGATCTTTAGGAAAAATAAAGGTGAAAAATATTTTACTAGTAAAACATTAATATGTGCATTTTAATAAAAAAAGAGACACTATAGGTAAAGGAATTATGACATCTCTCTCTCTGTGTGTGTGTGTGTGTGTGTGTGTGTGTGTGTGTGTGTGTGTGAGTATACTGATCCTGGGGCTTGAACTCAGGGCTCAGGCACTATCCCTGAGCTGCTTTTGCTCAAGGCTACCATTCTACCTCTTGAGTCACACACAGCTCCACTTTTAGTTTTTGTTTATTAACCTTGATTTTTACATCATATTTCTTTTTTTTATTGTAATTAGTAAAAGGGTTACATGATATTTGCCAGATAGAAGGTGCATTAATTCACATACATTGATACCCTTTCACATTACATCATATTTCAAATGACACATTTAACAAACAGATATTCAAGAAGGGAATCTCTATATACAATCGTTGGCACTTAGATTTTAGAACATAATTAAAATTAGGCTAAGGGTTTATATGCCATAGATATATATTAATCTATGTAATAAAACATTATGTCTATAGAGTCACAAATTTTTTTGTCTATGTAGTTGTGTTTATATTTCCAGTACCTTGTCCATAGCATTGGGTATGCAAATATTGAGTCCTCACTCTTGTACTGTGTGGATCTAATAGTCACATATTAAAAGGATACCATGCTCCTTTTGTTCCTTTGGTCTTGACTTGTCTCACTCAACATGATTTGCTTTAGATTCATCCACTTCCTTGCAAATGTATAGGCCATTTTTTTCATATATTTTTTATTGTAATTAATAAAAGGGTTACATGATATTTGTCAGATAGAAGGTGCATTAATTCACATACATTGATATCCTTTCTCATGTCTTGGTCCCCATTTCCCTCCCCCCACTCCCACCCCTCATCTTGTTTTCCCCCCTTCCCTATCCAATTTCAAATAACCAAATACAAATATATCCGATATATCAGGTAACAAAGTGAGATACTGTAACAATATGAGATAACCAAGGGACAGCAAAAGAGATGAGAGATAACATAGTACCTTAAGGACAACAATCATTCATTATATGGCTTTTGTTTCTATATCCTAGAGGTCCTTTCACTTAGTGTCATACTATATGGCCTTATGTATCTAGGTTTTGTTCTATTGCAAATCTCTGCTAGGAGAGACTAAGGTTTCTACTGATTATGACAAATGAGGGAAACCATTGAGCCTAAGTTCCTTTGAGTCTGGCTTACTTCACTTAATATGATTTTTTCTAAGTCTTTCCACTTCCTAACAAATGGGGCAATGTCATTCTTTCTGACAGCAGCATAGAATTCCATTGTGTACAAATACCACATCTTGCTGATCCACTCATCAACTGAGGGACATCTAGGTTGGTTCCATATCTTTACTATGGTAAATAGTGCTGCAATGAACATTGTGGTGCTAGTGGGTTTAGTATGTCCTTGTTTCTGAACAATTGGGTAAATGCCAAGTAGTGGAATTGCTGGGTCATAGGGGAGTTCTATGTTTTGAGGCACTGCCACAGTGGTTGAACGAGTTTGCACTCCCACCAACAGTGTAGTAGTGATGCCTCCTGGCCACATCCCATCCAGCATTTGTTGCTATTAGTTTTCTTGTTCCTGGCCATTCTAACTGGGTCATAGGGAAGTTCTATATTTAGCCTTTTGAGGCACTGCCACACACCTTTCCATAGTGGTTGAACGAGTTCGCACTCCCACCAGCAGTGTAGTAGTGATCCCTCCTGGCCACATCCCCTCCAGCATCTGTTGTCATTCGTTTTCCTGATCCTGGTCATTGTAACTGGAGTGAGGTGGAATCTTAGAGTTGTTTTGATTTGCATTTCTTTTATGACCAGAGATGTTGAGCATTTCTTCATGTGTCTATAGGCCATATTTGTTTCTTCTTCAGAGAAGACTCTCTTTAAGTCTTTGGCCCATCTTTTAATGGGATGGTTGTTTCTTTGGAGATTAGTTTTGGAGTGATTCAATTTTTTGAGCTGTTGATATATTTTAGATATGAAGCCTTTGTCCATTGTATGGTTGGTGAAGATCTTCCTAATTAATACCCAGCTGAGGGGCCAGGAGTTTGGCCTAGTGGTAGAATGCTTGCCTAGCATGCACGAATACCCGGGTTCGATTCCTCGGTACCACATACATAGAAAAAAGCCGGAAGCGGTAGCTCAAGTGGAAGCTCAAGTGGTAGAGTGCTAGCCTTGAGAAAGTCCAAGGACAGTGCTCAAGCTCTGAGCCCAAGCCCAAGACTGGCAAAAAAAAAAAAAGAGAGAGAGAGAGAATATAGCAAACTATAAATTAAGTAGCAATTAAGTCTCAATGACCTATTTTTGGCTTGGAAATATAATCAAGTTGAATATATGACTATATGTATGTGGTTTTGTTTCTGGGTCTTCTAATCTGTCCTGTTGACCTTTAGGTTTATTTTTGTTCCCATATCAAGCTCATTTTTGTTTTTATTATTATAGCTATATACTAGAGTTTGAGGTGGGTATTGTGATACCACCTACATTACTTTTTTTTTTGTCTGGGATTGGTTCAGCTATTATGGGTCTTTTGTCGTTCCATATGAATTTTGTATTATTTTCTCTATCTCAGTAAAGAATGTCATTGCAATTTTGAGGGGGATTGTATTGAATATGTATACCATTTTTGGCAGTATGGCCATTTTCACAATATTGATTCTACCTATTCATGACCATGGAAGGATTTTTTCCTGACGTCTTTCTTCATATTTTTACAGTTTTTGCTATGAAGAACTTTTATGTCTTTGGTTAGGTTAATTACTAGGATTTTTTTTTTTTTTGCCAGTTGTGGGGACTGAACTCAGGGCCTGAGCACTGTCCTTGGGCTTTCTCATGCTAGAACTCTACCACTTGAGCCACAGCACCATTTCCAGCTTTTTTCCTAGGCATGTGGTACTAAGGAATTGAACCTGGGTCTTCCTGCATGCTAGGCAAGCACTCTTACCACTAGGCCAAACTCCCAGCCCCCTAGGATTTTTTTTTGAGGCTATTTCAATTGGGGTTGTTTTCATGATTTCTCTTTCTGGCATATAGAAAGGCTACTGATATTTGTGGGTTAATTTTGTATCCTGGTACTTTGCTGAAGTAGTTGATCAGATCTAGGAGTTTGGGAGTGGAGTTTTTTTAATCCTCTTTCTTTTTATGGTTCAGGTATAAGATCATGTCATCTGCAAATGGATAGTCTAATATCTTCTTTCCCTATGTGAATCCCTTTTATGTCCTTTTCTTGCCTTATTGCTCTGGCTAAGTATTCCAGAACTATATTGAAGAGGAGTGGGGAGAGTGGGAATTCTTGCCTTATTCCTGATTTTAGGGAACATGGTTTTAGGTTTTTCCCAATGGAGTATAATATTGGCTGTTGTTCTGTCATATATAGCCTTTATTGTTTTAAAGAATATAACTTCTATTCCTACTTTTTCCAAAGCTTTTGACATGAATTGGTATTGTATTTTGTCAAAGGCTTTTTCTGCACTGAGATGATCTTGTGGTTGTTGTCTTTGCTTCTGTTGATGTGGTGAATTACATGTATTTATTTGTGCATATTAAAATATCCTTGCATCGGTTGGATGAAGCCTACATGGTCATAATGAATGATTTAAAAAATTTGTTTCTTGATTTTATTGACTAATATTTTTTTCTTTTTTAAATATATTTTTTATTGTAATTAATAGAAGGGTTACATGATATTTGCCAGATAGGAGGTGCATTAATTCACATACATTGATACCCTTTCTCATGTCTTGGTCCCCATTTCCCTCTCCCCACCCCCATCCCTCATCTTGTTTTCCCCCCTTCCCTATCCAATTTCAAGTAACCAAATACAAATATATCCAATATATCAGATAACAAAGTGAGATACTATAACAATATGAGATAACCAAGAGACAGCAAAACAGATGAGCGATAACAGTACATTAAGGACAACAATTACTCATATGGCTTTTGTTTCTATATCCTAGAGGTCCTTTCATTTAGCATCATACTATATGGCCTTATGTATCTAGGTTTTGCTCTATTGCAAATCTCTGCTAGGAGAGACCAAGGTTTGTACTGATTACGACAAAATGAGGGAAACCATTGAGCCTAATTTCCTTTGAGTCTGGCTTACTTCACTTAATATGATTTTTTCTAAGTCTTTCCATTTCCTAACAAATAGGGTGATGTCATTCTTTCTGATAGTCGCATAGAATTCCATTGTGTAGAAATACCACATCTTGTTGCTCCACTCATCAACTGAGAGACATCTGGGTTGGTTCCATATCTTTGCTATGGTAAATAGTGCTGCAATGAACTTAGTTGTGCTAGTGGCTTTAGTATGTCCTTGATTCTGGACGTTTGGGTAAATGCCAAGTAGTGGAATTCCTGGGTCATAGGGGAGCTCTATGTTTAGTCTTTTGAGGAACTGTGTTGGCTAATATTTTATTGAAGAGTTTAGAATCTGTGTTCAGCAGAGTAATTGGTATGTTGTTCCTTTTGTTGTTGGATCCTTACCTGGTTTTGGAATGAATATGATAATGACTCATAAAATGAGTTTGGAATTGCTCTGTTTCTATTTCATGGAAAAGCTTGAGGAGTATTGGTAATAGTTCATCATTAAAAGTCTTATACAATCCAGCTTTTCCTTGTTGGAAGACTTGTGATTACTTCCTCTATCTTATTGTGTGTTATTGACTTTTTTTAGCTGGTTTATATCTTCTTGGTTCAGTTTAGGCAGTTTTTAAAAAAATTTTATTGTAATGTATAGAGGGATTATAGTTACATTTGTCAGGTAGTAAGTGCATTACTTCTCACACATCGATACCCCTTCTCATGTTTTTTCCCATTTCCCTTCCCTCAGCCAATCATCCTATTTCAAATAACCAAATGTATATACAATATACCAGGTAACACAATCAGATATAGTAACAATGTGAGATTAACCAAAGGGCAACAAAAGAGAAGAGAAATAACATAGTAAATTAAGAACAACAATCACACAAGATTGTTTCCATATCCATCCTTTCATTTAGTCTCATTCTATATGACCTTATGAATCTAGGTTTTGTGCTACTGTAATCCTCTGCTAGGAGAGTCCTAGATGTGTACTAATTATGACAAGTGAGGGGAAACCATTGAGCTTACTTCACTTAATATGTTTTTTTTTCTAAGTCTTTCAATTTCCTTATAAATGGGGCAAAGTCAATGTCATTCTTTTTGATGGCAGGATAGAATTCCATTGTGAATAAATACCACATCTTGTTGAACCAATCAGATGTGCCCAATTGAGGGGCATACTGCTTTTAATAGTGGTTGAATGAGTTTACACTCCCATCAATGGTGCAGTAGCGATCTCTCCTAGTCATATCCCCACCAGCATCTCTTTTTTTTTTTCAGTAGACACAGTGGAAACTTTATTTTGCAAATCCATCTCCCCATACTGGGGACCGTAAAAATGTACATTTTGATAAGAATCCACACCAAGGCAGATGGTAATTAGGAAGGGTTCCTCAACAAACCATGCTGGCTCCATTGGTAGCTTCAATTACGTGACAACAAAGTGAAGAGACACAAAGCTATTTTCTGTTCACAGGACAGACACAAAGTTTCTTGTCTTGGTGCCAGTACCAGGACTTAAAAGTTGGAGCCGTGGGTCCTTGACCAGCTTTGCTTGTTCACAGCTGCCCACCAGCATCTCTTATTGTGAGATTTCTTGATCATGGCCATTGTAAGTGGAGTGAGGTGGAATCTCAAATTTGTTTTGATTTACATTTCTTTTTTCATATATTTTTATTGTAATTAATAGAAGGGTTACATTATATTCACCAGATAGAAGGTGCATTAATTCACATACATTGATACCCTTTCTCATGCCTTGGTCCCCATGGCCAGAGATGTTGAGCATTTCTTCATGTGTCTATAGGCCATTCTTATTTTCTTTTCAGAGAAGTGTCTCTTTAAGTCTTTGGCCCATCTTTTAATGGGATGGCTGTTTCTTTGAAGATTTGTTTTGGAGAGATTCATTTTTTTAAGCTGTTGATATATTTTAGATATGAGGCATTTGTTGTATGGTTAGTGAAGATCTTCTCCCACTCTGTGGGGCTTCTTTTTAACTTCCTGGCTATGTCTTTTGCTATACAGAAGCTCTGCAGTTTAATGCAGTCCCATTTCTCCAAACTTTCTTTAATTTGTTGTGTTTCTGGGGCTTTATTAAGAAAGTTTCGACCTGTGCCAAGGAGACCTAGTGTATCTTCTATTCCTTCTTGTAAAGGTTTCAGGGTATCTAGTTTAGGCAGTTTTTGTTTCTAAAAATTCATCCATTTTGATGCCTTTACTATTGAATTTTCCCTCTTCATTGATCCCAACTATGCGTAAATTGGATCTCTTAGCTGAGCCTGCCAATTCTTGGATTTCCTTTTGTTAGGTTCTGAGTGTTTTTCCCATACTTTTGAGTTTTTATTCTAGCTCCTCTATTGTATCCTCGATGCCTGACATTTTGTTTTCCATTTCACTTATTCTGTTACCTAGGCATTCCATTGTGGTTTGCAGTGTGCTAATGGAACCTTTTATGCTTTCGGATTGGTTCTCATAGTGTTAATTTCATCTTTTAATGAGTATATAGTTATTCTGAAAATTCCTATCCTTTTGGGAGACTTGGATATTCTTTGTTTTCTCTCTCTCTCTTCCTCCCCCCACCCCTCTGTTTTAGAGCTTGAACTCAGGACCTGGTGTGGTCCCTGAACCTCTTGTAGCAGTTTGTGAATTTTGGATACTTCTCTGTGATGTACGATATAATTTTTTCTTTTAGAGCCAAGAAGGAACACTTTACACGCAGGGCTTTTCTTTTCTTTTTTTTTCCTTTTTGCTGGCTAGTCTTGGGGCTTGAACTCAGGGCCTGGGCATGTCCTTGAGCTTTCCCAAGGCTAGTGTTATACCAATTGAGCCACACAGCACTTCCAGCTTTTTCTGTGTATGTGGTACCGAGGAATTAAACCCAGGACTTTGTGCATGCTAGGTAAACTACCACTAGGCCACGCTACCAGCCCTCACAGGGCCTTTCTCAAAGAAGGAGTACAATTGCAGACTCTCCTACAGGAAACAACACAATGGATCATCATTGGAGCATCATTGGATGCTGTCCTCGTGCCTATAAATCCATCATCGTTGTGGCAAAGTAGATGAACCCATAGAACACAAGAACATAATATTAAGCCTTTGGAGCCAGACTTTTTGAGATAAACTCTGACTTCTATTCCTCACTTATAACTGGGCAGATTATTTAGGCCTTCTAAAGATCAGTTTTCTCTCTTGTAAAATGGGAATGACAGGTGTGCCTATTTTATGGGATTGTTGCAGAGATTAAATGAGTTATTATGTCATTGTCTGCAAAATATTTTCAGCATGGGTTGGCACGTAGTGAATTATGAAAGCATCTTTAGCTACTATAGAATAGAATTCGGTCTTCATTATTATTTTTGCATATTTTTATAATGTTTAAGTAATTGTACAAAGAGGTTGCTATTCACCAAGGCAGTTTATGAGTTCAGTGCATCTTGATCCATGTCACCTCTTTTAACATTATTGGCTTTCATTATTGTTTTCAATTTCCAGCTGACTTCTATTTCAAAGTGATTGTGTTTAGATGTGTCTTTCAGTACCTCTGAAAGAATGCTTAGATAACATGGTTGAATGAAGAAAAGGATGCAAAATAAGACTAAAAGCCTGTGACTCATCACAATGTGGTGCGGAAAGTAAAAAGCTGCTTTACACAAACAGCTTCTTTCGATGTGCTTATCAACTATTCTGGCCTGTCCGCTTTAAGAAGCTGCAACTGAGGCGTTTGTGCACACACATTTGTTAGTCACTTATTGTCAACTTTGCCACTATGTAACTGTTGATTTGTTTCCGTTGGCAGAGATTTACACTATTTTGTGCACTACACATGAAGTGTGATTTGTGTGTGTGTGTGTGTGTGTGTGTGTGTGTGTGTGTGTGTGTATGTACCAGCTCTAGGGCTTGAACTTAAGTCCTGATCACTGTCCTTTAGCTTTTTTTGCTCAAGGGTGGTGCTCTACTACTCAGGCCATACCACCACTTCCAGCATTGTGCTGGATAATTGGAGATAAGAGTCTCACAGATGTTTCTGTGTGGGCTGGCTTCAAATCTCAATTCTCTGTCTTAGCCTTTTGGGTACCAGGATTACAAGTGTGAGCCACCAGCTTGAGTTCTTACATGCCATTGATTTCAACTTCCTCTATTTCAAAGTTGTGTGTACCATGAGCGCTTCTTTTTTTTTTTTTTTTGCCAGTCCTGGTCTTGGGCTCAGGGCCTGAGCACTGTCCTTGGACTTTCTCAAGACTAGAGCTCTACCACTTGAGCCTCAGCACCACTTCCAGCTTTTTTTCTATGTATGTGGTACCGAGGAATCGAACCTGGGTCTTCGTGCATGCTAGGCAAACACTCTACCACTAGGCCAAACTCCCGGCCCATACCGTGGGCGTTTCTTACTGCTGTAAAAATTGCTGGATTATTTTCTGTCCTTTAAGCTGTTCATACACCAGTAATCAGTGCTGGGCTGGGCTTCCAGATCTCCCTGGGATTTTTTTTTAATGCAATGTAAAATGTCCTAGATTTTCTTTTTTTTTAATTTTTTTATTGTAATTAGTAAAAGGGTTACATGATATTTGCCAGATAGAAGGTGCATTAATTCACATACATTGATACCCTTTCACATGTCTTGGTACCCATTTCCCTCCCCCCCCACACCCCCCACCCGTCTTGGTTTTCCCCTCTTCCCTATCAAATTTCAAATATCCAAATACAAATAAATTTAATATATCAGATAACAAAGTGAGATACTATACCAATATGAGATAACCAAGGGACAGCAAAGGAGATGAGAGACAACATAGTACATTAAGGACAACAATCATTCATTATATGGCTTTTGTTTCAATATCCTGGAGGTCCTTTCAATTAGCTTCACATTATATGGCCTTATGTATCAAGATTTTGCTCTATTGCAAATCTCTGCTAGGAGAGCCCAAGGTTTCTACTGATTATGACGAATGAGGGAAACCATTGAGCCTAAGTTCCTTTGAGTCTGGCTTACTTCACTTAATATGATTTTTTCTAAGTCTTTCCATTTCCTAACAAATGGGGCGATGTCATTCTTTCTGACAGCAGCATAGAATTCCATTGTGTAGAAATACCACAACTTGTTGATCCACTCATCAACTGAGGGACATCTAGGTTGGTTCCATATCTTTGCTATGGTGAATAGTGCTGCAATGAACATTGTTGTGCTAGTGGGTTTAGTATGTCCTTGTTTCTGGATGGTTGTGTAAATGCCAAGTAGTGGAATTGCTGGGTCATAGGGGAGTTCTATGTTTAGCCTTTTGAGGCACTGCCACACTGCTTTCCATAGTGGTTGAATGAGTTTGCACTCCCACCAACAGTGTAGTAGTGATCCCTCCTGGCCACATCCCCTCCAGCATCTGTTGTCATTCGTTTTCCTGATCCTGGCCATTCTAACTGGAGTGAGGTGGAATCTTAGAGTTGTTTTGATTTGCATTTCTTTTATGACCAGAGATGTTGAGCATTTCTTCATGTGTCTATAGGCCATTTTTGTTTCTTCTTCAGAGAAGACTCTCTTTAAGTCTTTGGCCCATTTTTTAATGGGATGGTTGTTACTTTGGAGGTTAGTTTTGGAGTGATTCAATTTTTTGAGTTGCTTAAAGCTAAACATTTTTGGGCCACGTGACATCCACAGTAGATGATATTGTGATCATCTTGGCAGTCTTGGGTGAATGGAACAGATGTCCTTCTCTTTGAACATAGGCTGTTCTTTTCCTTTCCCCAGCCCACGTGACCTTTCTGCATGTATGCTACTTCACTCACTATGTGAAGAAGAAACAGTCCAACACCCTGCAGCATTCCTCCGATTGATCCTTGGTCACTGTATTTGGGAGAGGAATTTCACAGTGCTCACATCTAAAGGGAGGAATGAGTAGTGATAGGACGTGCTAGTGTGCTTGTGTTAAGGCAAAAGAGCCTTTGTGTTTGGTATCCTGAAAGACGAGAGTGACTAGCACACAAAGCGCCAAGATGGCTCAACTAAAAGACTGACAATCGCAAATGTTAGTGAAGATTCAGACCATCTAGAACTCTTGTACGTGGCTGGAGGGTATGTGAAATGGTACAAACACTTTGGAGAACTGTTTGCCATTTCTTGGGAAGCTAAGTATGTATCTTCTTTGTGACCTGGAAATTTCATACTTAGGAATTCACAAAAGTAAAATGAAAACATACATCAATATAAAGCCTTATAGATGAAGCTAGGCATGGAGGTTTACAACTGTAATCCCAGCTACTCAGGAGGCAGAGGCAGGAAGATCTCTAGATCCAGGCCAGCTTATATTACATAAAGAGACCATATATCAAAAGCGGGGGGCAACAAAACAGAACAGAAATAGACTACAGATTCACATAACAAGAGACATGTACATGATGAACAAGAGAAACCAGGTACAGAAGTAAACATGATTTCATTTATTTGAAGTCCAAGAAAGGACAAAATTCATCTATGGGAACAGAATTTAGAACAGTGGGGGGGGGTCCTCAGGAATGGAATATTGGGTGGATTAGGTGCACAAGGCATGTGGATGAGGACAATGGCCTTCTGTTTTGGTGACTTGCTTTTGAATATGGTTGTAGAAATGCATCTAAAGGGAAGACTTAAGACGTGTACATTTTATTGCATATAGATTATACCTCAATAAAGTACTGAATGCATTTTCAAAGATTATGTTTAGCATGGCACATTTTGCTGCCTCATGGTCTTAATTATTTTTATTCAACAAGGTTGTCATCTTTTATAATATTACATGTCATTCTATAATTTTTGTTCATATATTTGCTAGTCCTGTGGCTTGAACTCAGGGCCAGTGTGCTATCCCTGAGCTTTTTTGCTCAAGACTAGCACTGTACCACAGCTCTACCTCTGGATTTTGGTGGTTAATTGGAGATAAGAAGCTCGCCAACTTTTTTCCTTGGGCTTGTTTTGTATTATACTCTTCAGATCTCAGCCTCCCGAGACGTTAAGATTACAGGCATAAGCCACTGGCACCTGTCATAACATCTTAACTGTATATCAGTGGTTGATAACCTGTGTTGTACTATAGTTTTCCATGAGTCTATGAACTCCATGAATTTGAAAGGCATAGTTTTGTGTTCCCATGTGCTTGCATTTTTCTTATCCTCTGAAAGCAAAGTTATAGCTATCATCTTAAAAAAGTCTGTGATCCTAAACATATTTGGGATAGAATCTCTGTGTTAGAAGGTTCATGTTATGTGTAAGAAACCACTTCAATAGCTGAAGTTGAGTGAACTATTAGTGACAAATTATGTCCAGTTGACATTTGAGGAACCATGTGCTTTGTGGTTTACAGATTAAAGCTGACACATGCCAGTGGCTCCATGCAACTCACAAAAATGAAAATAACCTTCCCATCTGAGAAATGGCAGAAAGCCCTGATAGGAGGTAGAGTTAGTACACTAGCAATAAGTATTCAGTCATATTTATAGAAAAAGATGTCTGTTATCCAAGGATATCCTATGTACTGTATCCATTTTAAATATTGATGTTAGATAGATAAATGTGATCAAAGCAACAGTTATGATTCAAAATTATTTAATACTTTTGACAGAAGAAACAATTAGTTATCATCAATACTAACAGAATCGTATCAGCTTCAGCTATGCTAGTGTTTAACAAAAGAATACAATTTTGATGTGGCTTACTTAGGGTAGTTTTCAACCCTGAGTTTTGAGAACTGGTTATTCAACCCCAGTTCCTAAATGCAGTCTGGCACTGTTTAGCACTGCATTGATGGCCTAGAGTGGTAAAAGCTAAGACTGGAAGCTGCTCCCTGACTATCTAAGAACCCTGTCTTTTGGTTATGTGATATTGACAGGTTTCTGTGGTCTGTTTTGTCCGATGTGTCTTGAGTGCGACATTGCCAGGCATTATGGAGAGTGTCTTTGCTGGCCATTGTTACCTGGATCTACCTTTGCACTGAGAATTGGCACCAGAGAGAGACATAAAATCCGGGTAAGTGCATTTGGGGTATCTATGTGAGAATCTGGATGCCTCCGAAGCTTGCGATCTCCCCACAAGCAATAACTCTCCTCCAAAAGACAGTTTGGATTTCATTCTTCTCTAGGAAGGGTAAATGAACTAAGATGCTCTTTTGGGAAGAGTAACTCCTGGGAAAAGGATACTGCAGAGGGTAGGTAGGTCAGTGGGCTTGGTCAGTTCATTGGCTCAGTTGTGTTTCCTGGATTGTGCTTTGATGCACAGCCACATGAGGATGTAGATGTGATTAGTCTTCTCTGCACCAGTGCACTCGTACTGCCATCTACAAAAATAAAACCACACGCTATCTCCTCCTGCTTCAAGACAGATGACAGATGGAATCAATCTGAAGGATACACTTGGGATGTATAGCTTTTGTGACATGCAGAATTCACTTTGGGGTTTCCCTGGAGGCTTTCAAAGAGCCAGAGAGTGAAGAGACAGAAGTTCCTAGGAGACTAGGGAGAAACAGGTGATACATATTGGGATGTGATTAGATTTTAGAAAGTCATCCCTTTATGTATTCCATGGAATGGTGCCTAGCATATATTTTTAGGGTAAAAAAATAAGGCTCAGAAACATGCATCTATTCACAGAAAAAGACTATAATTGTATATAATTATGTAGACTGTATTTATCTGGAAGTACATATAAGAAAGTGCTAATTCCAAGCCAGGTGCTGGTGGCTCATGCCCGTAATTCTAGTTACTCAGGAGGCTGAGACCTGAGGATTATAGTTCAAAGCCACCTGGGGCAGAAAAGTCCACGGGACTCTTATCTCCATTTAACTCCAAAAAGCTAGAAGTAGAAGTATGGCTCAACATAGAATACAAGCCTTGGGCAAAAAAGCTTAGGAGCAGTTTGCAGGCCCTGAGTTCAAGCACCAGAATTGGAACATAGACACGGACACACACAGACACACGTGCACACACTGAAACTAACTCCAGGCAGGTGACTGGAGTGGATTTACTTTTTACTTCTCGAGTTCCCTCCTTTAAATTTTGTTTTTTTGTACCAGTAATAGGGTTTCAACTCAGGGTCTGATGCTGTTTCTCAGCTTTTCCCACTCTAGGCTGGCACTTTATCACTTGAACTACACCTCTACTTTTAGCTTTTTGATGGTTCATCTGAGAACCTCATGCCTGGGCTAGATTTGAATTACAATCCTCAGATCTCAGCCTCTGGAGTAGAGCTCTAAGATTACAGGTGTGAGACCCTAGCATTTGGGCCTCCCCTTTGTTCTGTGGGAATTTGGGGCCATTGAACTTATTACATACTCTGAAAAAAATAAATCTGGTAATTAAAAATAGTAAGACTTAGCCTAGGGGGAAAAAGCACCCAATAGCCAGATGTTAACAGAGAAATCAGTAGTTTGAAATAAGAGTAGTTTGAAATAAGGGTTGGAGGGGGCAACGTTCTAATTGCAGGCTTTGATCAGCCACTTTACTGCTGGTACTCGGGCCATGTAGTGTCCCCACTGTTGGCTCAAGGGCTTGGAGGATCTTGAAAACTGTGGATGGAGGGGCCAGCAGGTAACGGTAATGGAAATGAACCTGAGAAATTTCCACATTACAGAGCCCCTCATCTTGTCCTAGGGCACGCTGTGTGAGGACTGGCTGGCGGTGTACTGCTGTTGGCCTTTTTCCATCTGTCAGGTGGCCAGGGAACTCAAGATGAGAACCTCCCAACTCTATGAAATCTGTGAAGTCTCTTCGACTAAGGACACCATGGTCTGACAGAACAAGATAACTCCTTCCCCACCCTCCTCTGGACCCCTTTCAGTAAATTCTTCCTCTTTTTTTTTTTTTTTAGTAAATTCTTTTTCTTGTGTTTTCACTGAGATACTAGGAAAATAAATATTTTCCATGACTATCTCTGTTGCTGTTCTTTTTTTTAAAATATTTTTTATTGTAATTAATAAAAGGGTTACATGATATTTGCCAGATAGAAGGTGCATTAATTCATATACATTGATACCCTTTCACATGTCTTGGCACCCATTACCCTCTCCCCCATCCCCATCTTGGTTTTCCCCCTTCCCTATTCAATTTCAAGTAACCAAATACAAATATATCCAATATATCAGATAACAAAGTGAGATACTGTAACAATATAAGATAACCAAGGGACAGCAAAAGAGATGAGAGATAACATAGTACATTAAGGGCAACAATCATTCATTATATGGCTTTTGTTTCAATATCCTAGAGGTCCATTCAATTAGCTTCATACTATATGGCCTTATGTATCAAGGTTTTGCTCTATTGCAAATCTCTGCTAGTAGAGCCCAAGGTTTTGTTGTTCTTTTGTTACATATTTCCTGATGAAAACTTTAGTTTAGATTTGCCATTCCAGTGCAGTCCTAAAAAGTATTCTAGCGAGGCTCTTGTCTGTAATCCTAATTACTCAGGTAGCTGTGATTTGAAGACCATGGTTCCAAACCAGCCTGGACAGAACCACCATGGGACTCTTGTCTTTAGTCAATCACCAAAAAGCTGGAAGTAGAGTTTGATAATGGCCATTCTAACTGAGGTGAAGTGGAATTTCAATATTGGATTGCTTTGCATTTTCTTATTCTTTTTTGCTAGTCCTGGGAACTGAACTCAGGGTCTAAGCACAGTCCTTGGGCTTTCCCCAAGGTTAGTGCTCTACCACTTGAGCCACAGCACCACTTCTGGCTCTTCTGTGTATGTGGTACTGAGGAATAGAACCCCGGGTCTTCGTGTATGCTAGGTACGCGCACTACCACTAGGCCAAACTCCCAGTCCCTGCTTTGTATTTTGTTTATGGCCAGAGCTGTTGAACATTTCTTCACGTATCTATTGGCCATCCCTTTACTCAATAGCTCATTTATTAATTGAGTGGTTGTTTTTCTTAAGTTCTCTGTGTATTCTGAATACTAGGCTATCGTTGGGGGGTATAGCTGGCAAAAATCTTCTACCATTTTATAGGCAGAAACTCTGCTATGCAGAAGCATTTTAGTTGCTTTCAGTCCCATTTACCAAGCCTGTCTTTGATTTTCTGTGTTTCTGGATCTTTACTCAGAAAGTTTCCACCTGTCCCCAGGATCTCTTATATTTCCCCCAATATTTCCTGTAATAGTTTCATGGTTTCAGAAGTTACATTGAGGTCTTTGATCCATTTTGAGTTTGATGCTGGTGCAAAGTGACATCCTGGGCATTGATGTAAAAAATTACAAACCAGGATGTAGTAAAGCCACCAGCATAACCGTGTTCATTGCAGCACTATTCACCATACTCAAGATATGATTCAGCCCAGATGCCCCTCAATGGATCATGAAAATGTGGTAGATATACATCTATCAGAATGATATTGCACCATTTGTAAATAAATGAAAAAAAAAACTGGGGCGCTAGTGGCTCACGCCTGTAATCCTAGCTACTCAGGAGGCTGAGATCTGAGGATCCCTATTGAAAGCCAGCCCAAGCACTAAAGAACATCAGACTCCTGTCTCCAATTAACCACTAGAAACTCGAAGCACAGAATGGAGCTAAAGAACTGGGTTTCTGGAGCTGGAAACACCTGTTCACAGTCTGTTTTTTTTATCTATTAAATGGTGCAGTGACAGTACTGATTGTTTAGGGCCATAAATGGAACAAGTCAAGTCATTTGCCAGAGTGTCTACCAAGTAGAGAGGACACAGTCAACATAATTATTGCTAAGTTATGGCCACCTTATATTTGCAGCAAAATATACCCATTTTCCATTTTATAGGATATAAACTATTCTTTTAATTCAAATCTTGGATACAGAGTATTTAAACTCTCAAGTATTATCTAAAATAAGAACATGAAAATAAAAACATTAGATGGGCATGCCAAATATTGTAAGGATGTCCCCCATTTTTTTTTGAGCACTTGAGTGTGCCAGATACCAGACAAAACATGTTACACTTTAGATATCATCCTTAATATACCCGAGAAAGACACTAATAGGTCTCCACTTGTCAGAAATGGGGTTTGAATACCAGAAATATTAAATAACCTGCCCAAGGCCACTCAGCTGTTGACATAGGCAGTCAGACTCTGAGGGCGCGGCTTCTAATCTCTGCATTAAGCAGAGATACTTCTGGCTAAGCACCTTCTTCAACCCATGAAGTTGTACCAAACAATATTAGCTTTGCAGAGATAAACTCAGTTTGGTCAGTGGTGAGAGGACACGGTACTTGTCCTTGTCCTCAACAATTTCTACTTTTTCATAGAGAAGCACTAGAAGCTCAACACCTTTGAAAAAATTTAAACATGCAATGTTGACATTTAGTTTATGATCAGTATTGCTTGATCATAAACAACAGGCTTGGTGGACAACTCAATTAAATAAAAATAGGTCTGTTTTTATTTATTCACTTTTTTTGGTCAGTCCTGGGGTTTGAAATCTGGGCCTGGGCTCTGTGCCTGAGCTCTTGGGCTCAAGGCTAGAGCTCTACCACTTGAGCCAAAATGCCACTTCTGGTTTTCTGATGGTTTGGAGATGAGAATCTTACAGACTTTTGTATCCAGGCTGGCTTTGAAGTGTGATCCTCAGGTCTCAGCCTCCTGAGTAGCTGGGATTACAGGAATGAGCCACCATGCCCAGCTTTGTTTTTTATTGTTTTGTACTTAAAACAATACTTTACAAGTTCTTGGCTGGGAACTTTTTTTTTTTTTTGTAAAGGAAACATGGGCAACGTTTGTATTTGCATGTGTTTGGCTTCTTTCCATGGAAGAATGTTTTGTAGTGTTTTCTCACATGGCTAAGCTACTTTTCTGCCTCCGATCAGTCTAGGTAGTAAGAGTGAATTTAGCACTTTATTAGTGCCACTGATCCAAGAAAGGATAACTCTGGGCTCTAAAAACATTACATTTATAACAGAACCACAGAACATAAAAGAGAATTCATAAGTGGATAGTTCTTTGAAGATGGATAGTCTAGACCAGTCCTGAAGGGAGGTGACTTAGGACTATGACTTCTGATTTTCAAGACTATGTTTAAAAGACTATGGCAAAAAAACTTGACAAAAATATGTTCTCCCTAGGAGAGACATTCTCCACTCTGGATGTTTATGTGCATGACAGTAACTCTGCCATCAAACATCCCATCAGCTAAGGTTTATAGAGAGCTGAGGCCGAGAGTCATTCAGTGGTAAAAACGCATTATGTTTGTTGTTGTTCTTAGAAAAGTCCTTTTGGCTTTCCAGGATGCACAGTGTGGAACAAATCTCTGATGACTCCACTTGGATAAGCAACATCAACAGACATTTCGAAGTAATCCATACGCCTTGTTCTGTACTATCAACCCACCAACCAAATGAGGAATTCCCCAAAGCTCTTGGCTTTACAGTGGAATATTCAAGGAAATAAAGCTGGAACTCTATTTTCTTTTTGGAACAAAGATATGGAAAGTTTGAAAGCCCCTAGGTGTCCTGAGCAATAAATTTTATATGTCTATGTTGTACTTTAAAAAAGTAGAAACACAAGAGTCTATAGCGTTCCTGTTTATATTTCCCATGGAGGGGTGAATATTTCTCCCAGACCATTTTCTTCTTTTGGAGTACTACCTAAAACACCACCTCTCCCCCAACCAAATGCAGTAATAATTAGAAGCAATGTTTTCAGGAGATGAAACTTGGATTTCCTGGTTAGAAAAAGACTAGGCAAGAGTAGCATTTTGGACATTATCCAAAATGAAATGTATTCTTTATGTGACTCATGTAACTGCAACCCCTCTGTATATCACCTTTATTATAACAATAAAAAACAAAAAAAGAAAATGTTTCTAGGGCAATCTTCTTCCTTAACTTCATAATAATCATTCAAATTTATCTTTTGCTCTTTTGCCACCTCTGCCACCCTTTGAGTCACAATCATTTTAAACCCTTTATGTTGGAGCTGAGACCAGATACGAAAACTAGAAAACAGTAAGCTTTCATTAAGCTTCTAGGTTTTGCTGGGCAAAAATTAAATTCTTCATTTTTGTTTCAGAAAATACTTGGTTGATTGGCCAAACAGGTTCAAAGGAATTGCTAAATCCTTACAAAACCCTCCATTATGAGTCATGAGAATTCCCAGGGACTTAAAAGAAAGGCAATGTAAAATTAAGAGCAATGGTTTCCTGTTGCTCAGATTGTTGAGAGGGAGAAGCCAGTTTCATTTCCAGTGGGAATGGAACTGCCTGCTAATAGCCCATGTGGTCACAGCCACTTGGGACTAGAAAGTTTGTTGTTCTCTCTAGCTTTTATGGGGGCAATCTGTGGACACTTTTTTTTTGCTAGTCCTGGGGCTTGAACTCAGGGCCTGAACACTGTCCTTGGGCTTTCCCCAAGGTTAGTGCTCTACCACTAGAGCCACAGCACCACTTCTGGCTTTTTCTATGTATGTGGTACCGAGGAATTGAATTATGGTGTTTATACTAGGCAAGCACTTTTCCCCCTAGGCCAAACTCCCGGCCCCCTGCGGACACTTCTTCATATACTTCATCTATAAAATTAAAATGCCTCCCAACTATAGAAGATTACTGTCTTGCCCTAGAAAACAAAGTATTCAAAGCTGTGTATAGGTGAGCTGTAAGGATCAGATGGTACCAAGAAGGTTCTGGAATCTGAAGGCATTGTCTCCTCATTTCTCTCTCCTCAGGCTAAAGAGAAGCCAATCTGAATTCCCACCAGAGGAAATGGAAACAACATTTAGTCTTATTGCTTAGAGGAAAAGGATAATTGATGGAAACAGTATTTTTTGAGCATGTGTGAGGAGGGGACATTAGCATGGATTAACCTGCCTGTAGTACAGTTTTATCTCTTGACTTCTAGATAAAGCCAACACTTTGGGTCTTCTTACTTCTTATTGTCATCCTTTTCCTGGGACTGAGAGGAGAATATGGGGAAAAACAAGAGGATTGGGAGGGGATGGGGAGAGGGAAAGTGGGCGAAAAACATGGGAAGGGGTATCAATGTTCAAGAAGTAATGTACCCACTGCCTGATGATTGATTATAACTGTAACCTCTCTCTATATATTACCCCGATAATAAGATGCAATAAAAAGAATTTTGAATTAAGTTAGTCATCTCAATTAAACAATGGGTTCTGTGGGTGCTGATGGCTCATGCCTGTAATTCTAACTAGAGCCAGCCTGGGCAAGAAATACCATGAGTCTCATCTCTAATTAATTACCAAAAAAAATCCTGAAGTGGGTCTGTGGCCCAAGTGGTAGAGTGCTTACCTTGAACAAAAAGGCTCAGCAACAGTGTCCAGACCCTGAGTTCAAGTCCCCTAGCACACAAAAAAAGTTATATTTTAAATAGTGCATGTGACATTATTTCACATAAAGAAAAAAAACACTTCTGAAACTATTATACACAGTTCTCACTCTTATTCTGGTTCATCTCATGTGTGCTCTTGTTTCAGAGCACAACTAGATGCAAAACCAAGCAAGGGTACTTCAGGACAAAGTTAGGCTCCCAAACTCTCTCTCTCTCCCTGTCTTTTTTTTTTTTTTTGCCAGTCTTGGGCTTGAGCTCAGGGCCTGAACAATGTCCTTGGACTTTCTCAAGGCTAGAGCTCTATCACTTGAGCCCTAGCACCATTTCTGGCTTTTTTTTCTATGTATGTGGTACCAAGGAATCGAACCCAGGTCTTTGTGTATGGTAGGCCAAACTTTGGCTCATCTTTTAATAGGATGGTTGTTTCTTTGGAGATTAGTTTTGGAGTGATTCCAATTTTTTGAGCTGTTGATAAATTTTAGATATGAGGCCTTTGTCCGCCCACTCTGTATGGTTTCTATTTAGCTTGCTAGCTATGTCCTTTGCCATACAGAAGCTCTGCAGTTTAATGTAGTCCCACTTATCCAGACTTACTTTGATTTGTTGTGTTTACGGGTCCTTATTAAGAAAGTTTCAACCTGTGCCAAGGAGACCTAGTGTATCTGCTATTCCTTCTTGTAAAGTTTTCAGTGTATCTGCTTTTATCTCCAACTCTTTGATCCATTTGGAGTTAATCCTGGTGCAGGGTGAAAAAGAAGGATCCAACTTTAGTTTTCTGCAGGTGCTTAACCAGTTCTGCCAGTACCACTTGTTGAAGAGGCTGTCTTTCTTCCATTCTATTTTTTTTGGCTCCCTTATCAAAGATTAAGTGGCTGTAGATCTGTGGATTATATCTGGGTCTTCAGTTCTATTCCATTGGTCCTCAGGCCTGTTCTTGTGCCAGTACACAGGCTGTTTTGGTTACTATAGCTCTGTAATAGAGTCTAAAGTTTGGTACTGAAATTCCTCCTGCACTGTTCTTTCTGCTGAGAATTGTTTTTGCTATATGGAGTCTTTTATTATTCCATTGAAATTTTGGATTGCCTCTTCTATTTCTTTAAATAATGACATTGGGATATTGATGGGTATTGCATTGAATTTGTAGATAGCCCTTGGCAAGATTGTCATTTTCACAATATTAATTCTTCCAATCCAAAGCTTCCAAACTCTTAAACAATGATTAGATCCCAATAACGGTGCATACTTATTATTGTATTTAATAATCAAAGAATCACATCCTCTGATTAATGAAAAAATGTATCATCCGCAACTTTTTTTTAGCTTTTTTATTGTAATTAATAAAAGGGTTACATGATATTTGCCAGATAGAAGGTGCATTAATTCACATACATTGATACCCTTTCACATGTCTTGGTACCCATTACCCCCCCCATCTTGGTTTTCCCCCTTCCCTATCAAATTTCAAATAACCAAATACAAATAAATTCAATATATCAGATAACAAAGTGAGATACTGTAACAATATGAGATACCCAAGGGACAGCAAAGGAGATGAGAAATAACATAGTACATTAAGGACAACAGTCATTCGTTGTATGGCTTTTGTTTCAATATCCTTCATCCGCAACTTTTAGGATATCCGGGAATTTCACTTATCTGTGTAATTTCTATCTTGTTAGCACAGATGATTTAAAATTGTATTTTTAGTTTTTTTTTAAGTAGTAGAACATTTTCTTGTGACTTGTTCTTTCTGATGGCATATTTATGCACATAAGAAGACACAATTATAACTGATTTTTTCTAATTGAAGAACCCTCCACAGGGACTGGGGTCTGCAGTCTCCATCTTGTATTGTGGAGACATATGGATCATATCCTCTGTCTCATGGAGTTTTCTTGTCTTTGACTGTCACATCCTTCTTTCCTTGATCATGCCATTATAGGTATTTTTGGATACTGTCTGGGTCAGAAGGAATAGGAGAAAGAATAGAAAAGAATAGGGGTGTGGCAGAGGAATACAAATTGTTCAAAGTGAAGTCCCACTTGGTGGTGGTAGGATGCCCAGGAGACATTATGAAGTACTGGTTTCTTTCTGACTTTTCTTTTCGTTTTCTTCTTCTGGTCCAGGGACTTGAATTCTAGGCCCGAGCATTGTCCCTGAGCTTCTTTTGCTCAAGGATAGTGCTCTATCAATTGAGCCACAGCTCCACTTCTGGCTTTTTCTGAGTAGTTTATTGGAGGTAAGAGTCTCATGGACTCTTACATCTGGGCTGGCTTTGAATCATGATCCTTAGCTCTCAGCCTCCTGAATAACTTAGGAATACAGGCATGAGCCACTGGCTCTTTCTGAATATTCTGAGAGAAGAATATTACATTATCTATTCCCTGCATTGCTCTATATCTGAGCAAACCAGACACATACTGGAAAGCATTTGATATCAGTCTTTTCATTTGTTTGTTTGATGCCCGGGTGTGACTGACTGGAAAGACCAAGTTTGGTTTTGACAACAGAAGTGAATGACAAGAAGGATGAGACTCTAGAGCAACTACAACAGCACATGACTCATTTGTATTTCTCCATCCTAGCTAGCCCTCTTTCCATTAATACTGGGGCAAGAATAGATTTACCAGACTCTTAGCTTTCTTGTACCATCCCTAATGTTCAAGAAATGTCTCTTGGTCCACAGTTTTCTACTGAGCATTTTCTACCCAACAGATTGCTTGCTTTCTTCAATACCCTGGTAGTTGCTAGCTTTTTCTGAGGCGGTAACTGAGGCAAGTTATGTGAAGGTAAAACAATTTCAGAATTGATTGTGCAAGAATACAACATGGGAATAACCATAGGTTTTTTTTTGGGGGGGTGGGGTCATGGGACATGAACTCTGGGCCTGGGCACTGTCCCTGAACTCTTCAGCTCAAAGCTACTGCCCTCCCCCTTGAACCACAGCCTCACTTCTCATTTTCTAGGGATTTAACTGGACATAAGAATCTCATGTTCTTTAATGCCTGGGCTGGCGTTGAACCGTGATCCTCAGATCTCAGCCTCCTGAGTAGCTAGGATTACAGGAGTGAGCCACTGCGCCCAGCAAAGTTCATAAAAATTCTCATACCTAAATGGGGACAAAAACATAAGAAGGGGTATCAATGTGTGAGAAGTAATGCACCCGGTATCTGTCGAATATAACTGTAACCCCTCTATACATTACCTCAATAATAAAAAATAAAATGAAAAAAAATGTTCATACCTCTTGGGCAGGGATTTGTCTTATCTTTTTGTAGAAGGTATGCGGCCACCTTTTCACCTTGTCATACAAAGAGAGATTTAGACATAACATCAATGTCCTCATTGCTGGTGATACTAACTGATCTTTTGGTTAAGGAAGATGTTCACAAAGTTTCTTCACTGTAGATTCACAATTTTACTTTTTTTGATTAATAAGAATATCTTCCAAGGAGGTACACTGAGTTTTCCCAGGATTTCACATGCTAGTTTTAACACCCATTTGTGATTCTTACTTCACATAATTATTACTGTACATGTAACCTAATGGTGATTTTTTGAAGAAAATCCCATCAATCCTTCAAAACAGTGAAAAAGCTTTCTCTTCTCCCCTATTTATTCATTCAGTATGGATTCAGTAATTCTTGTTTGAGCCTATGGATTATTACCTGAAACTATTCCAAATGAATAATTGGAAAGCCATGATGAAGAAATAACAGACCACATTTGAGAGCTATCTATAAAATCGAAGTTATGCTTCAACTACTAAGACCACAAAAATAACAAATCTTGAACAACTGTTAAGACAGAATGAAACTAAAAAGACATGACAATTATTTTTGATATGTGGACTTGAAGGGACGTAGACAAGAGTTTTGAAAAGGTTTTCGATAAAGAAAAAGTAGTAGGGCATTTGGATAGAACTATAGCCTAGTTAACAACATTGTATCAATGATGATTTCCCAATTTTCCTAGCTCTGCCACACATATAAGAACAATTTCGTGTGTGTGTGTGTGTGTGTGTGTGTGTGTGTGTGTGTGTGTGAAAGAAATGAACCCAGAAATGTTTAGGGAATAATAGGCATTTGATTTTCAACTCTCAAATGACAAAGAAAACGTAGTCAAAATGAATATGGCAAAAAGTTAACATTTGGGAGACTCTAGCAGAAGGAGCATACAGGAATATTTTATGCAAGTTGAGTAAATGTTTATGTTAAGTCTGATATAAGAAGTTAGAATTTAGGAGTGCACATACTTGTCTGAGGCTTCAAGTATTTCATTTTGACCACTAAACTCAACCTGCTTCTCTATATTTCTAACACCTATGATCTCTGCTCCTCTCAACATTTTTTTCAACATTTGTTTCCCTTTTCCTTTGGCTGAGAGTATTCAGGAAACACACACATCTTACACCTCTGCTCATCATTTGCCAGTTGATTTGAGTGGGCGCAGAACGATTTGGTTGGCTTCTGTGTCTCTGTTGCCAGAGCTTGGTCTTGATCTTTTTGAGTGGAATTCAAGTCCCAACTGGACACGATGAAGAAAAATGAAAAAAAGCCAAAAGGATGGTGACAAATTGATCAGGGAAAATTTGGTAAAATTTACTTTTATATATTTATAAATATATATAAAGTTGTTCATACTATGAGTTCTCACAAAAGTTCAGCAAAACAAAATAAATAAGAATTTCCCATTTCTTGCCTACTTAATTTTTTTAAATCTAGAGCCTGATTTCTTTCCTATCCAGAGACTAGTGTGAGGTCACAGTTCCCTTTTGTGGAAAGTAATGATGACCAAACCTTCCACCTTGGGGGCTTGGTGTTAGCTTGTAGCGGGTTCTTACTGCACTTCTTTTGGGAGTCTTATGTATGTTCCCTATGTGCAAGGGAAAACTCTCATCTGGGATTCCTGTGATGCATGGTACCAAAGGAATCTAAGCTTTCAATCAAGAAGAGATATTTTGGTTCAAAACTGAGCTTCTCCAAGCTCTCTGGGGCTGTGAGCACAGCCAACTCTTATCTGTCAGTATACTCATTCAACCTGACACTAGACTGCTTATCAGATGTGCCAGGTAGCTGTCTCACAAGCAATAGGAGAATACAAAATCTGTGATTACTAGGGTGTATTCAAACTCACCACGACAAAAAGATACATAGTATTTGACCAAGCATAGTGGTGCTGTAATCCAGCACTGGAGCTGTGGGGTCAGGAGGATCATGAGTTCAAGGCCAAGGTATTATGGGGACATTCTGTCTTACAACCTCGAAAGGTGTGCCAACAGGATTTGAACTGTGCTTGCTTCACTCTCATCATTGAATATGGACAGGAGTTTTATTTTGTTTCGCACTTGTTTTAGCACCTAAATGACAAAGGCAACTTGTGTGTAAATCCTGTATTCCTTGTGGCTTACACTGGTACCTTTGCTGTTGCCAGACATCTGCCTGGGGAGAGGGACCAATCTGTCCTTTCCTGGAAATGCTTTGATGGACACATTAAGTTTGGATGTTAGCTGCTGGGAGAAACATTATTTGAGATTACTGCATCTAGATCCCATCGGAATAGTGATGATGTGTTTGCTCTTTTCTCTGTATTCATTGTGAAGTGGTATTTCTGAGAGCAAGTACAGGGACAGCGAAGTCGTAAGGAAGTAACTGTCAAGGGAAGGCTGGCTGCCACACTAATCTGTCGTGCTAAACCATGTGGAAAGGCCTTCTACTCAAAGATGGACGGATATTTGAATAGGCACCTGAAAACTCCATCTATAGTAGAGGTGACTCTCTCAGGGCTGGCGTTGTGCAGGACTGGACTGGAAATAGCCCTTGTTAGTGTGTGTGTTTGTCAGTTCAGTGGTTAGAAATAAGCAGGTGATAATGCTTTTGTTTTCAGATAATCTGAAAATGAGGCTACCTGAAGTAGAAAAAGCTTGACCTCTTTACTGGACACTGGTGGCTCAGGAGGCTGAGTTTTGAGGATTACGGTTTGTAGTTGGCCTAGGAAGACAAATTCAAGAGATCCTTTTCTGTAATAAATGAGCATAAAGCCAGGGGTGGAGCTCTGGCTCAAGTGATAATCAGCTTTGAATGAAAAAAACTAAACAGAATGCGGGGTCTGGAGTTCAAGCTCTAGTATCTCCCTGCCCCTGACACATACAACAGCAACAACACCCTGACATCCAAGAAGAGCTTTTCTGTCCTCGTAAATGAAATGTTCTGTTGATTTTTTTTTTCATTGATTGTGGGGCTTGAACTCTGGGCCTGGGCACAGCGTCACTTCTGATGAACCGTTGAGCAGTTAGTAGCCATAGAATGGAGTCAGAGTACCTGAATTCATTCCTAAACTCCATCAGCTCCTGCCCTGGTGAGCCCACAGAGATGATTCCAACCCTTAGAATCCTTATTTACTTTATATGCTTGTGGTGATATTTTTTTAGATGAATTAATATAAATAAAGGGTGCAGGACAGTGTAGGGCACATAGCAGAGGTTCTATAAATACTGGGTTCAAGTTATTATTATAAATTAAGAGATTTTTAGAGGGCTACTTAATTATGATCATGCTTCTTGATTGTGTCCAAGAATGGAAAGGCTGTATCTAAAAACATTATTACATGGTGGTTCACCATCATACTTATTCCTAGATTTCTTTTTTTTTTTTATCATCATAGACTGTCTCAGTGCTGGGTATGGTGGCTCAAACATGTAACCATAGCTACTTGGGAGGCAGAGATGAAGGGATTGTGGTGCAAGGTCAGCCCAGGAAAAAAGAGAGGCTATGCTACAGAAATAGAGGGAGGAAGGGGGAAAGAAAGTGACAGAGAAGCAAGAGAAAGGAGAGGCAGAGAAATATCTGCAGAGAGAAACAGAGACAGTTAAGTCTCACAAGTACTCATAAGCATTTTCCAAGTCTATCAGTGGGTGTGGAAACTCAATCAGCGTATCCTAGTGATGACAAAGGAAATGACATTTCATGCCTTGGTGACACAATTCTAAATGACAATTTGACAATTTTATCTCTCTGTGTGTATATGTGTGGTCTTGGACTTGAACTTGGGACTTGGGTACTGTCTTTTGCCTTTTTCACTCAAGGCTGGTGCTCTATCACTTGAGCCACTTGAGCTCCATTTCTGGATATTTGGTTGTTAATTGGAAACAATCCTTCAAAAAAAAATCCTTCAGACTCATCTTCCAAGGATGGCATTGTACTGTGATCCTCAAATCTCAGCCTTGTAAATAGCTAGGGTTACAGATGTGCACCACTAGCATCTAGCAGCAGATTGACTTTTGCTTGCCATGCAGTGATTATTCAAGGAGGTGTGTCAGCCCATCCTTTTGGACAGTGAGTTCTTAGGATCCTGCAGTTTGCATTTCCAGTACTTGAGCCAAGTCTCTTATACTGATTGGTGATGATATGGGAAAAAGGGAAGTGACTTTCCTAAAGAGGGTAGTCTTGCTGTGAAAACAGAGGATCTATCTATTCTTTCTGGATGGTCAAAGATGTGCTGTCTGTGAAAAGAGTATTAAAGGAGTCCAGTCTACTCTGTGGAGAGTTCTGACACTAAGATCTTTCCTTGTCACCCACCACACTGCATGCCTTGTTCCTCCTCCATCTTCAGGTCTCAATTCACATGTCACCTCCTTGGAGACACCTTCTTTGATCCTGCTATTTCATATCCCTCTTTCCTCTTTTACCCCATCATTATTTTTCCTTCATAACATCTATCACATAAACGTTTTCCTCTTTGTCTGTACATCATTAACTCTTCTTCTGGAAGGCAGAAAGCTTATCAATGTTGTTCACTCCTGTATCCCAACTGTGTGGAACACAGCAGTTGCTCAGGCACTAGCTGAAAAAAATCTAATTGTGGAGTGAAAAATGAATGGATAGCATTAATGTTGACCCTGGAAGGAGGCTGTTTCCAAAGGAAAGTTCACTTGATTCCCTAGATGGTGGAGCTATTTTGTGACATTCATGTAGCCTGAAGGTGGGGTTATCTGGAAGAAGTAGGTCACCAAAAATGTGTTTTTCAAAGTTGTAACTGATCCTTGGTCTCTTCCTGGCATCTTCCTATTTCCTGTCCATCATGAGATGGAGAGTCTTTGCCACAGGTTTCTGCTGCTTCATTGCAGCCTGGAAACCCAGCAATCACAGACCTAGCTTTTTGAAATCACAGGCCAAAATAAATAATTTCTCTCTTGAGTCGTTTCTACCTGGTATTTTGTCACAGAGACCCAAAGTGTAACTAATACAAAAATATTCTCTGGCCTCAAATGAAAATGAAATGAGACATTGGCTTGGATCCTGTAGGGCATAATAGTGTGTCCAGCAGGGGTTAACTAATCGGCATAAGCATTTTCTGAATTACATAGTGTGCCAGGGACATTTAATTTCTGTTAATTGGCATCAAGGAAGAGGAGTTGTTATGGAAATCATCAACCAGCTGGAAGCTTATCTATGTCAGACGTACTGCAATTCAGAACAGACATTTCCTAAATGGTAATGTTGTGAGAGAAGAGTCTAAGAGTTCAAGACCCAGGAGGAAGCTGCAAGTCCCCAGTGGAATTTGCTATCTGCATGCCGGGCTGTGGAAGCCCTCAATAGATGAGGGAGATGCTGAGATGGTAAGGATAGCCCAAAGAGAAATAACTGATGCCATAATAATGCATTCACAAATAATTGTCATATTGCTCCGCTCCAAGGCTGATGTGATTTCACCAGCATATTGGAGAGGTGAAGAGAGCCAAGAGACAGCGTTTCACAGCTGGTCCATTGCTCTGCAACTGTGACTTTAGATGGACAATTTATCCTCTGAGATTGTTTGCAAGTAGGGGCGAGTAGCACTGAACTGATGGTATTGCTATTAGGATTAATGGCAAAAATATATGAAAATAATAATAATGAGGGGCTGGGAATATGGGCTAGTGGTAGAGTGCTTGCCTAGCATGCACCAGGCCCTGGGTTTGATTTGGTACCACATACACAGCAAAAGCCAGATGTGGTGCTGTGGCTCAAGTGGTAATGCACTAGCCTTGAGAAAGCCCAAGAAGAGGCCCTGAGTTCAAGCCCCAGGACTGGCAAAAAATTAATGAGAGCTAATGCAGTCCTTTCTTTTTTATTGTAATTAATAGAAGGGTTACATTATATTCACCAGATAGAAGGTGCATTACTTCACAAACATTGATAACCCTTCTCATGGTTTTGTCCCCATTTCCCTCCTCCTCCCCTCTCCCCTCATCTTATTTTCCCCCTTTCCTATCCTATTTCCGACAAACAAACATATATATATATATAATATACCAGATAAAAAGGTAAGATACTGCAACAATATGAGAATAACGAAGGGACAACAAAAGAGATGAGAAACAACATAGTACATTACGAACAACAATCACTCATTATATGGCTCTTGTTTCCATATCCTGGAGATCCTTTCATTTAGCCTCATCCTATATGGCCTTTTGTATCTAGGTTTTGCCCTATTGTAATCTTCTGCTAGGAGAGTCCAAAGTTTATACTAATTATGACAAATGAGGGAAACTATTGAGCCTTTGTTCCTTTGAACATAGGCTTTGGCTTACTTCACTTAATATGATTTTTTCCAAGTCTTTCCATTTCCTTACAAATGGAACGATATGCTTTTTCTGATGGCAGCATAGAATTCCATTGTGTATAAATACCACATCTTCTTAATCCAATCATGTACTGAGGGACATCTAGGTTGGTTCCATATCTTTGCTATGGTAAATAGTGCTTCAATGAACATCATTGTGCTTGTGGGTTTAGTATGTCCTTATTTCTGGACGATTGGGTAAATGCCAAGTAGTGGAATTGCTGGGTCATAGGGGAGCTCTATGTTTAGTCTTTTGAGGACCTTCCATACTGTTTTCCATAGTGGTTGAATGAGTTTACACTCCTACCAACAGTAACACAGTCCTTTCTAATTGCAGAACACAATGTTCATGACAATAAGTATATTATCTTATTTATTTATTTATTTATTTAACTATTTATTTTTGTGCTGGTATTAGGTCTTGAACTTGGGGTCTTGTACTCTCTCTAGTTATTTTGCTTCAGGCTGGTGCTTTAGCACTTGAGCTACATACCCACTGGTTAATTGGAGATAAGTGTCTTATAGACTTTCCTGCCTGGGCTAACTTTGAACCCTAACCCTCAGGCTCAGTCTCCTGAGTAGCTTGTATTACAGATGTGAGCCACCACTATCTGGTCATTATCTTCTTTAATACTCAATGAACCACTTACATAAAACACAATTGATATCTGCAGTGTATAGGAAAGGGAACTAAAGGTTGAAGAGATTAAATGTCTTGCCTATGGTAATGCAGTGAGGACATGGAAGCCTGTATTTAAATCTAAGTCATCTGATTCCACAGGGTTCTTTACATCCCTATAGCAGACTATATAAGGATTAGCTCAGTAACTTGGCATTTCATTCATTTCTAATGAATATAAGCTAGTAAGAATTCTTCTTCTTCTTCTTCTTCTTCTTCTTCTTCTTCTTCTTCTTCTTCTTCTTCTTCTTCTTCTTCTTCTCCATCATTATCATCATCACCATTTTTGTGCTGTGAGTGAGGCTTCGAAAGAGGACCTTTGTGCTGTCACTAGGTTTTTTGCTCAAGGTAAGCACTCTATCACTTGAGGCACAGTCCTATTTCTGGCTTTTTAGTGGTTAATTAGAGATAAATGTCGCACGGGCTTTTCTGTCCAGAGTAGCTTTAAATCATGATCCTTAAATCTCAGCCTTGTGAGTAGCTAGAATTACAGTCATAAGCCACCAACTACCAGCATATTAATAATAATAATTATTGTTATTACTATTATTTTGAGATGACAATCTCACTATACTGTGAAGGCGGGTCTCAAATTCTTGGGTTCCAGCAAACTTCCTGCCTTTACCTCCTAAGTGCTGGATTGTAGCCACTGTGCCTGGCAAGATCCTATTCTTGTATCAGACATTTCTCTGGCTCACTTTGCTTTCCAGCTTTCCTGTGCCTGTAAACTCATCCAACAGCTTCCACTGTGGGCTACTCCTGCATGCCAGCCTCTAACCTATGGCTCACTGGCCTTCTGAACAACCCAACAAAGGGCTAAATACTGTTTCTCCCTTCCAGGGGATGACAGAAAGGCTCAAAGCAGTTAGCCTGAGGACCAGCAGGTGAGCAGTGGGGAGGGGAAAGCCAGATTTGAAATCTGGGACACGTGATTTAGAGTGCAGGCACTTTCTTCTCCATGCTGCTTGTTTTCAGAACCTCTCCTCCCCACAAAGCTCGGGAGTCATCCCCTGTTGTTCCCACTCCTCATTTCCACATCCCTACCAGACATCCCAACTTGTTATTGAACCTCTGTTATTGGATCATGCTTCCAGGTCCATTTGTTTGTAATAGCTACTATTTACTGGACATGTTAATGTACTGTAAACCATGTACCTGGCTGGATATCTATAATCCCATTTAATTCTACCAAGAACCCTAGTTTTACAGAGGTGAAAATGGAAGCCTGATGAGGTGTCGCTTTTCCAGGTTTCTTGAGTCATTTTGCCAAAGGAAGCCTAGCTAGTAAGGAACAAGCCTGGGATAAAACTGAGGTGATCTGACTCCAGAACTCATCATCCTAGCTTTTACATTTTATTACTTCTCAAAATCTTGTAAAGACTTAGTAGATTTAGAATTCTTGCTGGGTGATGCTTTAAAATGTAGTTCTCTGAGCCAGGTGCGGTGGCTTGTGCCTGTAATCCTAGCTATTCAGAAGGCTGAGATCTGAGGATCGTGGTTTAAAGCCAGCACTAAAGTCTGTGAGACTCTTATTTCCAGTTAATCAGTAGAAAATGGGAAGTGGTGCTGTGGCTCAAGAGGTAGGGCAGTAGCCTTGAGCTGAAGAGCTCAGGGACAACACCCAGGCCTAGAGTCAAGCCCCATGACCCCCCCCCACCACACCGCAAATGTAGTTCTCCTTTAGCTTAATCTCCCGATACCAAATCTAATCTAGCTTAATCTACTAATACCAAAAAAAAAAAAAAACCACTTGCGTTCAAAATTTAGAAAAGAGTTTATAAATATAATGTGCAGGACTGAGTATTATAAATGTGATTCTGATATCTAAAATTAGCCTTCCCTTCAAAACAGTGTCTGCTTTTTGTCATGGAACTGGCTCACTCTCTCTCTCTTCATACCATGTAGTCTTCCATGCTCTCCTTGACCGAAATGTAAGATATCTTCCGAAGGAGGGAGAGTATATTGGTTGCCCAATCAAACCATTTGGAGGGAGGCTTTATTTCAACTTACTTGTTTTCTCCTTATGTTTTGATTCAAGCTTCCTTTTCTCTTATTTCTGGAGGTGATCCTGAATGCAAATAGCTTTCACAAATTTCTCAAACAATCAGAGTTGTATTTTCATGGCTGGAGCCTTTAAGGACACAAGAGACCCAAAGCAGTCAACCTGTGCTGTCACAAATGACTCTCATCAAGTCAGTAGGTCATGCTAGCATGGGTTATAATGGCAGTGATACAAAAGCCACACAACGTCCAGTGTGGCCCCTACAGAGGCCTTTGGCCTTCCTCCCTGGTCTAGTCTGACATCGTTGTAGTCCTTACTAAGCAGCAGTTCTTGTCCATTAGCAGTGACCTTATTTGCATAATTAGCTTGCAACTGTGGTGCAGCCTTTGAATGCTGGATAAGCAGCAGCATGGTACACTGGAAGCTGTCACCTCTGTGAGCCCTCTTGTTCTCACAAGGAAGATGAAAGCGGAGTTATTTTGGAAATCATATCCCTCGCATTCTGGGAATCTGCTGTGTATCATTTCAGGAGAGACAGGCAAAACCAGAAATAATGTCATGAAGAGGGAGTGATGGGAGGAATGTGAAACGATGACTGTGTTTGGACATCAATGATCCAGAACCACAGTATAAGCGTTGACTCTTTTTCACGGTGCTTGGCTGTGTCTGGACTTGCAAAAAGGCATAGTTAGGCCTTTTGGATTTCACTGTGCAGAACCCTCTGTTATCTTCCCACCACTACTTCTTGGACCTAAGTTTACTTGTTTTTGAAGGGAGGGGGAGAAAGGCTTGGCCCTCTGAATGACAATCTGTCTCCATCCTGGCGATCTCAACAGCACGTGGCCATCTGTACACCCTTTCTAATCACAGCCATGCTAGAAGTGTATTTCTAGTTGCCATGAGAAGAGTTGGTGAGTTAAAATTAAAGTTTGCATTTAAAGTTATGATCCTCAGTGCCTTGATCTTTGACCTCATTCTAGTTTTTCCAATGGGATTCTTGCAGTTCCTCTCGCACTGGATTGGAATAAATGGCAAAATATATGCTGCATGTGAAGTGTGAGGCATATAACAGGTTCTTAATAAATGCTGGCAATTATTGCTGGATGAAGAGTCAGATACGTTATTTCTCTCACTCCATTGAGAACTAATTTTTGTGGCCTTAGGTAAGGAATTGAAACATTGTGAATTTCAATTTTCTAATTTGGTTTTTCTGGACCAAAGTAGCATTTCCCTGTACATCTTGTAAGTATTTATTAATTTATTTATTTCTGGTTGTGGGGCTTGACCTGTGAGCCCATTTGTGTTCAAGGATAGCACTCTACTTCTTTTCTTTTCTTTTTTTTTTCCAGTCCTGGGCTTGAGCTCAGGGCCTGAGCACTGTCCTGACCTTGGATTTTCTCAAGGCTAGAGCTCTACCACTTGAGCCTCAGCACCACTTCTGGCTTTTTTCTATGTATGTGGTACCGAGGAATCGAACCCGGGTCTTCATGCATGCTAGGCAAGCACTTTAACTACTAGGCCAAACTCCCAGCCCCAGCACTCTACTTCTTGAGCCACAATATAACTTCTGGTTTTTGAGTTGGTACTTGGAGCTAAGACTGTCTCAGGGATTTTTCCTTCTGGGCAGGCTTCTAGCTGTGATCCTCAGAGCTCAGCCTCCTCAGTAGATAGAATTACAGGTGTGAGCCACTGGCAGCCAGCCTCATAAGGTTCTTATGAGAATTTGTAATAGCATCAACATCAGTAAGACCTCATGGAGTTTCAGATGCTGAGGAGATACCTAGGGTTTGGTAGTAGGCAATGAAAACATTCCAGGCAAGGTCTAGAGCAAAGGTGTCTAAAAACTTTGCTTACTTAACCAGGTGCTGGTGGCTCATGCCTGTAATCTTAGCTAGTCAGGAGGGTGATATCTGAGGATTGTGGATCAAAGCCAGCCTAGCCAGAGAAATCTGTGAAACTCTTATCTCCAACTAACCACCCAAAATCTAAAAGTGGAACTGCAGCTCAAATGGTAAAGCACCATCTACCCTGGACAGTGCCCAGGCCCTGAGTTCAAGCCTTAGGAACAGCACACGAAAAGAAACAAACAAACAAAAAAACCCCCAAAAAACCCCCACTAACTTAAATAATCTTAATACTGCCTCAACTCATGTGTTCCCATTCAGAAACAGCACCCATACTTAGAAGAATTCTTGCAAAAGCCTTCTGGAATAAAACCAGCATTGCTGGTACATGAAAATCTCAGTTCCCAGAATAAGCCAAAGTCAGAACCCCAGTGATGAGCTTTGATGGTATTCCATGGCAATATTTGTGCTGACTTTCGTTTACCTAGTACCTCTTATGGCCTGAACTGAAAATTCCTTATGGTCCATGCAGAAACTTTCTGAAGCAATCATAAGCCTGGAATACAGGACAGTGGTTGGGAGATTTCTGGAGGAGTCAAAGGAAGGAATATACTATGGGAGGGACACTGAGGTGAACTTCCAGAGTACTGATACTTACTATTCTTTACAAAGCTTGGTACAGGTATTTGGTTGCTTTATGATCCTATATAATTACAAATGTGTTTAAATGTTTTTCATATGTATGAAACATTTAACAAAAAGAAGAGCAGAAAGGAGGCCCAAATCAAGGTAAAGTTAGGAAGAACACCACTCAATGAGGACCACATCGTGTGTGTGTGTGTGTGTGTGTGTGTGTGTGTGTGTGTGTGTGTGTGTATGTGTGTGAAAGAGAGAGAGAGAGAGAGAGAGAGAGAGAGAGAGAGAGAGAGGTGTAGGGCTTGAATTCTGGGCCTGGGTGCTGTCCCTGAGCTCTTCAGCTCAAGGCTAGGACTTTACCACTTGAGCCACAGTGCCACTTTTGGTTTTCTGGTGGTTAATTGAAAAATGAGTAACACAGATTATAGTGCCTGGGCTGGCTTTGAACCACGATCCTCAGATCTCAGCCTCCTAAGTAGCTAGGATTACAGGCATGAAATACCAGTACTTGGCCCACATCTGTTTTTTGTCTGTCTTGTTAATCCATGTATGCTAATTGCTTCTTGAAGAGACTGGTCCAAAATGAGTGACAGACATAACTCACTGAATGAGTGGATGGTGAGTGTGTAAAGCCCTTCCTCCCCCCCCCACTCCCCGTCCACTAGTGCCTCTCACTTTTGTGTGAAGGCTCATCTTAGATCTCACCTCCTTTTAATTTTCTTTGTCAGAGTGTAGGTCAGGGGACAGAGAGCCTCCTGGGAACATTTTGTTTCTGCTCTGGTCTAGGACATAATACTGGCAGACAGCTCAGCCATTTAACATTGTTCTATTTCAAGCAAAATGTCCTTGCATAACTCACTCCCAAAGATACCAACCTGCCTCAGGGATCTCTGCAGTTAACTTCTTTGGCTTGGTCTCCCCTTCCAAACACATTCCCTCAAGTGACTTGACTGTCTTTCATGGTCCCTTGACAGGGAGCTTGAAACCCTAATAGTGTCTTTTCTCAGCCAAAAGGAGAACTGGAGCCCTTTCTCTCAGGAAACAAACAAGAAGAGCATGCATGGAAGCAGCTGCCTGGCTTCAGCAATGACCGGTGCCAGTTCACTAGGCACTTGGTCTCAGTAGGGGAGACTTGGAGGACTTTGCTGCCCAGCTGAACAGCTGGGAAGAGATTTCCAGAGATGAACAGCCATGGCTGGCCTGGGTGATTAGAGGTGGGTGAGAGGATGAGAACCAGGATACCTGCTCATGACTTCATACATGCTGAAGCATATATACAAAAGCATTGTTTATACCTATACAGGTCTTAGCGAGGGAATTGCCTTCCTCCTTCGTCAGCTTCTTTCCTAAGGATGGGTTTGGAAAGGGCGTACAGCTTGCTAACAGAGCTCTTGGCATCTGAGTGACCTGTTTTGTTCGGTTTTTGTTTTTGTTAGACATAGGGTTTGAACTCAGGGCCTGGGCACTGTTCCTAAGCTCCTTTGCTCAAGGCTAGCATTCTACCATTTGAATTACAGCACCACTTCCAGTTTTTGAGTGGTTAATTGGAGATAAGAGGCTCATGGGGATTTTTTTTTAACAAGTACATTTCTTTATTTTCTTTTTTCTTTTTTGGCCAGTCTTGGGGCTTGAATACAGGGCCTGAGCCCTGTCCTTGGACTTTCTCAAGGCTAGAGCTCTTCCACTTGAGCCTCAGCACTTCTGGCTTTTTCTATGTATGTGGTAACCGATGACTCGAACCTGGGTCTTTGTGTATGCTAGGTGAGCTCTCTACCACTAGGAAACTCCCAGCCCTTGTGGGGATTTTTTCTCCTGGGCTGACTTTGAACCATAATCCTCATTCAGATCTTGGATCTCAAGATTACAGGTGTGAGGCACTGGTGCCTCGTTCCTTTCTGGGTTTTGTTTGCTACCACAAGCTAACGCTCAAGATATTCAGCTGTTAATATGGTGTAGACAGTCCAAATGAAGAAGGATTTTATAACTGGAGACCTGAGCTGTCCCTGGCCACAGCTTGTTGGCTTCTGGGTGGTAGAATGTTGGAGAGGATTTGGGGGCCAGCAGAGAGGGAGAGGGGAGGGGGCCTTAGAGCATCTGCACAGGCTCACTTCAGGTGGCCTGGCCACTCTCCTGCTGAATGCCAGAGCTGAATGTCAGCTTTGCGCTGCAAGGTGACAAAGATGGATTAGAGCTCCTTATTTTATATGCTTCAGAGTTACTTGGGGAGCTGGTGAAAAACACAGATGCCCTTTCTCCTTTCACTTCATTCTTCCCTCCAAATAGGTCCCAGGTTAGGCTCCCTACACCTGGGTGGCCAGAACATCTACAATCAGTTGATTTCCAAGAATTCAGCTCTAATTTGATAACTGATGATTTGAGAGGCGTCTACAACATAGTTACTAAGGGAACTCAGGCAAGGGGAAGGAAACAGCTATATGGGGCTTGGCCAAATAGCAAGTACATGCCCCTGTAATGGAAGCCCCTGGATCCTGACCCAGCTCTGGAGGGCTATTAGACTCAGGGAAGTGGGCCTTGTGTAGACAGATCCTGTGACTTTTCAAGAGTTGTGGGGAATCTTTAAGCTGTGCATTGAGTTTGTCATGCATCTTAATTTGAACTCTTCTTCTCCCAAAGCACTATGAGATGGGTGAATGGGAGAGGATGTGAGTCTGGACTCACTCAGTGGGGAAGGAGGTAAGCTCTAAGTAAGGAACTTGATGCTGTTTAATGAGATCATTTCTTCAGATATGGCTCTTGTCAACTATACAGGAAGCTGTCCACATCTTCCTTGAATTCCATATTTATCAAGCACTCTGTCTCTTTAAAGTGTTTCTCTAATTTTCAGGGGCTTATGGTAGGATAATTGTGCTATGAGGGTAAGAATTTGGTCTCAAGAAAAAAGAAAATACACTAAAGTTCACATCTGAATTCAATGTACAGAGTTGTGTGTGTTGGGGCATGGGAGACTATGTGTTAAGGAGATTAAATGATATTGAAAAATACATCCTGGTTAATTAAGGGTGAAGATGGGTGTGTTCAAGGATGGAGATCAGGATTGGTAAGATGGAGGTCAGGTGAGTTAGGGAGGGAGCTTGGGATGGACAGGAGTAGAGGTCAGTAAAGGCTAGGATGGTGATCAGAGGTGGCCAGAGGTAGAGATCTGTGCTGGCCAACGGTGGAGATCAGGGGTGGCCAAGAAGGAGGACAGTGTGGCTAGGGGTGGAGGCCTGCGCTGGTCAGGATGGAGGTCAGGGTGGCTTTAAGAGGCTGACAATGCATAGAGGTCAGTGTTGCTAAGGACACCTTAGCTAGTTGTGATCTGCCATCACATCTTAGTTGTCTTCTTGCTTCCTTCAAATACTATCTTTTGTAAAACTTTTTCCTTTTTTTTTTTTTTTGCCAGTCCTGGGCTTGAGCTCAGGGCCTGAGCACTGTCCTTGGACTTTCTCAAGGTTAGAGCTCTACCACTTGAGCCTCAGCACCACTTCCAGCTTTTTTTCTATGCATGTGGTACTGAGGAATCAAACCCGGGTCTTCGTGCATGCTAGGCAAGCATGGTACCACTAGGCCAAACTCCCGGCCCACTTTTTCCTTTTTTTTTTTTTTTTTTGCCTAGTACTGCCATTGTACTGGGGTCTGACCCTTGGGCCAAGGGAAAAGGGAACACCTTTCTTTGGACCTCTGAGTTTGAGTGGTAGAGCGCTAACAGGATGGGATAGTTTCCTTCAGACTTGAGGGGTCTAGGATCCTACAAGGGACCTCTGGAGTATTCCACAAAGGAGTACATTACCCCAAGTGCAGTGCTACTTGGCTTGATTGCCTGATTTAAGCCCAGTTGTCAAAGCTTATTCCCTACTTAGGACACTGCTTCTCCTATGCTTTGTCTCTTTTGTACTTCGGCACTCGGCTTGCATTGTTTTGACCTCTTAGTCTCATCCTTTCAGGAGCAGTTACGGGCATGCATGTTTTAGAAGTCCTCACCTGCAATTTTGATGGACTTAAAAAAAATCCATGTCTAGCATTTGTTGATATTTTCTCTGTCCCAACACTGTTTAAGTCTCTGCTTTATGATGTTAATCCTCACTATAGTTCAATAGTAGTTGGCACTATCATTTCTATTTAAGAGAATGTAGGTCTGAGAGATTCAATAGTTTAACCTACATCAAATGGCCAGACATAACAAATGAAGATTTGAACTCGTTATGTTCAGTGAGCCTGCCAGACTCTTGTGTTTGTAACCAAGCGGAAGGTGGGTATTTGGCTCATATTCCACATTTTCCAGATGGGCTTTAATATCAGAAAGCTCGACTTTGCATCCTTGGTCTTCTACTTTCTGTGATGAATCATCAGGCCCCTGTTTCCTTGGTTCTATAATGGGGGCATTTACAGCTGAACTAAATTTTTGCAGGAATTACATGCTAGCAATAGGTTGGTGGAATGAATTGAAAGTGCCACTAGTCAATTTTTACATGGAAACATTTTTTAAAGCATTTATAGAGCTCATCTACAAAAAAGGACTTTGGGTTGGCAGGGGCTGTGTTTGATGGTGGGCAGGGGTGAAATGTCTGATGGAAGGCGAGTGGCAAGCCTTGGGTTGTTTCTATTTCTCAGATGATGCTGTAGAGAAAAAGGCCAATGAAAGACTCTTCTGTCTCATGCTCCATTTTTACTTCTGTCCCACGGGCAAGTCTCTATCACATCTAAACAGCCTGCTTGATAGCCACAAAAGTTAGAAGCTCACTGGATTCATTGCTACTAAGGGACAGGGTAAATCTTTGGATGGTTTATCATACCATGGCTCTGCTACTCTGATTATAGATTGCTAAATTCATCAGTAAACTCTCTGAGAAGACAAGGTGGAGGTACCCATTTTGACAAATCATACCATGTCTCCCTGTTCTTGAGACTATCTCACTCCTCCATCTAGAAACATCAGAATAGGCTATCATGAGGCTTCTATTGGCCTCAAAGATCCAATATACAGAGCATATTTCTTGGCAGGATTATAGTTTTGTTTCATACTCTGAAGGGTTGGAAAAGTCTATGGATCATGTATTTGCCAAGTGTGTGGGTGGGCAAAGGACACATGCCTGCAATCTCCAGACCTTCACAAACTGTTGATGGGAGAGGTCTATGTAGATCTGCCTTTTTTACAATGGTACTCGATCTTAGCAAATGGCATTTACTCATCAAAGTGTCCATATCAATGGGCAGGCAATGAATGTTAAGTCACAATAATTAAGTTTAATGAGAATTAATGGGCTGTCTTACAGAGTGGCCTCGTTCCCTGGGTTGCCTCCTTACCTGTTGACAAGGCATTGCCTGGCTGGTCCCATTCATGTCAATCCCCTGTTTATGGGATCACCTGGGTTTGTCCTTTCTCCATTGCACATTGTCCTTCCCATCTGTCCTTAATATAAAGGTAGTTTCCTGCCTATGTCTTTTCCTGATATATTTGCCTGTCTTACTTTTATCCCTTCATCCTTCTCTCTTCCACATTTTTCACTTCCTTTCTCTTTCTCCACGCTTTTCTTTCCCAACCTTCTTGGCCCAGAGTCTTTGATGACAGTTTTGCTTTAAGAAATGCCGGATCCCTAGACTTGGCCTGGCACAGTGTCATTATTTGCACTGTTGTTCTATGAGGGAGCCATTTAGTTCTCAAAGACAAGAAGCCAGGAAAGCAAGAATGTTATAAACAGAATATATATCTTAACCCCTTATTTTGAAAACTTTAAAACAAAAACAACTTTTGTTTAAGGGAGTAGAATGGGTTAATTGTCTGTTTTATGAAGCACAACCCAATCTATCACTCCAGACTATTGAATATAATTCTAGGTATAAAACAGAGTGAGAGCTTAGAGTATGATCATTTTTTTGGTATTTGGTAATAGCTTTCTCTCTGATCTTTTTGTATGGAACAAACCCGGGAAGCTATCTTTTTTTGTTTTAGAGGGTTTTCAAAATGTTCAAAACATTTATCTCATAACTCCTGCCCCCTACCCCCAATTCTTCTTTTGCAGTCAGAATCATGATTCTGCCATAGGGAAAAAATATGGCAGTTACTAGTAGCTAGTGTATGTGTTTCAGAAGATGGAGGAAGTTGTTCTAAGGTGATGATGATAAGAGGAGAAAAAAAATGCCAATGATCCTGACGTATTCTCATGTTGGCTAAATCTCCTTTTGGATACCACAGACTCTATCTTACACAGAACACTGAGGAAGAGAGGCGACACCCTCTATGCTAGAGGGCAGACATGCAGCTCTTCCACACTCAGGCCTATGTGCGGGGATTTCTAATCCCACCTTCCCACACAGGCGGAACAATAATCCATGCTGGAGTCCCCAAGGATGGTAGAATGTCTTCAGTGGAGGCAGACTGTATTTAAATGCAATTCGCCTCTCTTTAGGGGGTCTAAGAAAAGCCACCCTTAGATTCATTTGCTGGGAAACACTGTCTGTGGGACTGAAGCTGCAGACACAGAGGTCGTGGTCTTGCCAAAGGCTGACTTCCTTTGGTGCTCTGTATGCTGTCCTGAATGGCAGCCGCTTCTGTGGGCAAATAGGATGGTCATCTCTGAGTTTGCTTCAGGCTGGGACCCTTTGTGGGTGACTGGCTGTTCGTGCTTTCCAGAGGCAGGATGGGAGGTATAGCGTTTGGTGGGAGGAGGGCTGTAATTCTGAAATCTCACGGTTTTAACTTGCTGCAAGAGAAAGGAGAGCAAAGAAATATGGGTGAGGCATAGACTTCAGGGTCTGGGTTTGTGTTGTTTTGTCTAAATGTATCCCCAAACTCAATAGGCTTCACGTGTGTGGCAGCCATTCTGCACATGTCTGTATGTCCTCTTAGCTGTTAGCAAGAATCCAAGTATGAAGAGAACCATCATGGTCAAGAGAAAAACGAAAACAAGAACTATGATGGGGGCAAGTCTTAGATGCTGAGGATGTGGAAGCACATTTATTCCAGCTGGGAAGGGGAAGTCAGAAGAGGTTCCCTAGAGGGCCTGAACTGAAGACCAATTAGAAATTGTCTGGGAGAAACTGGGTAAGTCAAAGCTCGTGAAAAATGCCTAAGGTGAAAGAGTATGGATATGATCTCTTCTAGAAAATACAAGTGTGCCTTCTCCATTTCCCCTCTGCCTTCCTTAAAATCTCTTTCAAGGCCTAGCTCTTCCTGTAGCTTCTCCCCAAGAGTTCCTTAACAGATTTCCATAATGATCTTCTAAGTCAATGTGTAGCTTGCTTCCTGGAAACCTGCTGGCTCAAAATCTTTTTGTTTTTGGGTGTATGTGTGTGGGGTGCTAGGTTTTGACCTTGGGGCCAATGCAGTCTCTACTAGCTTTTTCATTCAAGGCTGGCATTCTACCACTTGAGCCACATATCCATTCTCAGATTTTTTTCCCTGATTAATTGGATATAAAAGTCTCATTGACTTTTTTTTTTCCCCCAGACTGGTTTCAAATTTCAGTTCTCATATCTCAGTCTCCAGAGTAGCAAGGGATTTTTGACGAGTTTATTTCTCTATACATTTAGACTGGGAGACTGCATTTAAAAAGCCCAGGATTTCATATGTCTCTTTAGAAATTCCAAGATAAAGGATTAGTCAGAGTTCTGCATTCCTGTTATACCAGCACTCTGGTAGGACAAAAGTTTAAGGCTTTAAGGCTAGTGAGGGTTAGATAGAAAGGTCAAAGGTAGCCTGCATTACACAGAAGACCTTGTCTCACTGAAACACCTATGCCCATGATGGCAGCACCTGGCTCACACAATTCCTCCTTGAGACTGGTAGTTCCCAATGTGCTTGAAGCCCCATTTTATCCTCCTTCCTTTCATTTGCCTAGCCTGTAATTTATATGCCTGGTAATTAAAGTATAGGTTCTGGCCAATCCATGTCTTACGACTTAATAATGAAGTGTTCTGTGGTATTGCCTGGGAATTCTTTCTCTTTTTTTTCTCTCTCTCTCTCTCTTTCTTTCTTTCCTTCCTTCTTTTTTTTCCCATGAAATTTAATCCTTGTGTTTCCAATTGAGAACCCAAATTTCATTTTTCTTTTCTTTTTCTTTTTTTTTGCCAGTCCTGGGGCTTGGACTGAGGGGCACTGTCCCTGGGCTTTTCTTAAGGTTAGTGCTCTGTCGCTTGCGTCACAGCACCACTTCTGCCTTTTTCTATGTATATGGGGTACCAAGGAATCAAACCTGGGTCATCATGCATGCTAGGCAAGCACTCTACCACTAGGCCAAACTCCCGGCCCCAATTTCTTACTTTTTGATTCTTAAGCTACCAAGGTTCTGAGGGGTTACAAAATATGGTCTAAAGGTTTTATATAATAATTTGAGTTATTAGATAATGAGGTACAAGAAAACTGTAAATTTTTTCAATACCATCAGGCAGAATTAGAACTTCCAACTTTTATATTAGTCAGCGCTAACTTGTGTCAAATCCCTTTCCCTGTAAGCTTAGAGTACGTCCTTGAGAGCATCAGTTTTTATATCAGATTCTATGCCAGGCTCTTACGTATATGGGGAAGTGTTCTTTAACTCCCCATGCTTTTTAATGGCACACAGCTGTAATTTAAGCACTTAGGAAGCCGAGATGGGAAGATTATGAATTTGAGACTGCCCTGATCTATGTCTCAAGATTCTGGCAAAAATCATGTCCCTCATAAATGAAGATTAAAAGTAATGCCTACTTCAGAGGGTGGTTGTCAGAATTAAATGAGCCAGGACATGTGAAGTACTTAGTACAGTAGATGCCAGGTTATTAGTATTGAGAAAATGCTTAACAAAGAAGAGGAACCTATACTCCCTTTCCATTTTGAGGGGAGAGGGATGTGGGATGGTCGTGTGGGGTGATGGTGGTAGTGATGTTGCTGAATTTAGCAACTAAAACACAGCAAGAGTATCGCTTGCTTTCCTTCACATTACCAATCTGATTCTATCATCCCTCTTGCTTCAGGATGTTATAAAAACCCATGTCACTGGGTGCTGGTGGCTCACGCCTGCCATCCTAGCTACTCAGGAGGCTGAGATCTGTGGATTGTGGTTCAAAACCAGCCTGGGCAGGAAAGACTATGAGACTTTTATCTCCAATTAATCACAGAAAAATCTGGAATGGTGCTGTGGTGCTGTGGTGCTATGGCTCAAGTGGTAGAGTGCTGGCCTTGAGCAAAAGTTGCTTAGGGACAGCGTCCAGACCCAGAGTTCAAGGCTCAGGACCAGTATCCCCCCAAAACAACCCCCCTCGTGTCTTCCAATGTAAGAAGCTCTGGACTAGAAATGAACAGATCTGATCTCTAACTTAGAGGTCATAATAAGGAATTACCATTCTGGGTCATGCTTATGTCACTTAAATCCCCTTATATCTCAATCACCTCTTTTATCTGATGAATAATTATGCATCAAGTCTTGTGGATTCTTACCTCCATTTTATATATTAGGAGAGGGGGAAAAAAAAAAGAGTTCTAGAAGGGTGAAGTGTTTTGAACAAAACCACCCAAGCCAAGTTCTAGAATTCAAATCAAGATCTGTCTGATACCAAAGTCAAGTTTTGTTTTGCTGTCTTTTCCAGGGCACCTCTGGGCCTCAAAAGAAGCCTGTGTTCCACACCTGGGCACCTAAAGGAGGAAGGTGTGGGAGGTGTGAGGGTCAGAGTGGTTGAGTGTGGGGATTCTTCCAAAACTGCCGTTTTGAGTCTTTGTGCACCAATGCTAAAATCTCAGGAGCTCGTGTGTGTGTGTGTGTGTGTGTGTGTGTGTGTGTGCGCGCGCGCGCGCGCGCGCGTGCACAGAGTTACTCTTACCTTTTCAGTGCCATTTCTTGAATTTTCTGGCTTCACCAGGATTGATGGTGGGGCGGATGCGGGTGGTTTGTGTAGAGGCTCATTCCTGATGGGGATTTCTTTGCCTTCCAGGATGAGGGAACCGGCTGCCGAGTGGATCCTGCTGTCACAGCCTTTGCCGATGCAAGTGTGCGCAGGCTCCCCCGTGGCGGGGGGCTTGGGTCCCATGGCCAACAGCATTGCTGAGGGGGGCGTGGAGGCCCCCTGCGGTGGGTAGAATTGGAACTGTGGAGGTCGGACCAGCACAGAGGGGCTGCGCCGGAGGGACCCCACCACGAGGGTGGGGATCCCGGACTGCATGGGTCTCTGCAGCGAGCCATCTGGGGGGATAGGACAGGGATTAGCCACAGGGCAGCAGGTGAGCTGCTATGTCCCCATATCCCAGAAGAGCTAAGGGCTTTCCTAATTTGACTGGGTTCCCATTCTCCCTGGGTCTTTCAAAGGTGACCTTGGGGTGTGTGTGTGTGTGTGTGTGTGTGTGTGTGTGTGTGGTGTCAGATGGTTTATGACTTCCATTTGACTTATCACACATCACACACACACACACACACACACACACACACACACACACACACACACACACACCTACTCTTTCCCTCAAGCCCTTTAAGGAGGAGAGGGAGGCACAAATGTAGCTTCACAGTGAGACAAAAGTTGGAGACAAGGAGACCAAAAAGAGAGAGCAGGAGACAGAGAGATGGCTGGGGTTCGAATGATGGGGGAGAATGATGCATTGTATCCACAAATTGATATGTTGTGTTGAAACCCCTTTGTACAACCACATAAGGATAATAAAAAAAAATCACAGGATGTAATTAATGTAAGGTTCTATCTAATCAAAGGGTTCAATAATATTAACAAAAGAGGAAGACAGAGACAAGGGATGAAGAAACAGGCAACTGAAAAGAATATGAGGAAGAGAAAAGGAGAGGAGAGGGACTCCAAGCAGCTATTTCCTGTAGAAAGTTCTAGAAGCTTTAGACATGGGGTGGTGGGGACAGTCCTTGGGGGTGTGTTGCAGGGGGAAAGGTGACTGGCAATAACAGTTCATGTGTGTGCTAAGCAGAGCCCCCACACAGAGGTAAATTTGGAGACCTCTTACACCAGTTTGGTAAAATGTGAATGTGCTTTGCCAAGTGTCATGACATCCTGCCAGAGAATCTGGCACAAATCCTATTAGCTACCTGAGACTCAGCTCCTCATTGGCAAGCTGGAGATTAAAACAGTCCACCAAAGGGCAGATTACATCTTCTGAGCACTCAGTGTACCCAGCGTGTCATGTATTTGTTAGCTATCATTTCTGGTAAAAAAAAAAAAAAGGCTAGCAAAAAGTCCAAGAGTTTGGTTTTGCCAATTTCTCAGCACCTTGTTTTTTCCTTTTTTTTTTTTTAAAAAAAAAATTGACAGTCTTCCCTCAGTGAAAAGATTCCATTCCTTCCCTTGAAATTCTCTAAAGAATTTCAAATGATCCTCATTCCTTTAACATATGTCTTGTAGATGGCCTAAAGAATTGAGGGTTCACTACCTTCTGGAGGCAAGTGAGAGATATCCCTAAGAAGCAGTGTGGGCCATTTCTGAATAGACTCCCCCAGCGTTTCCAGAGCTGTAGGGTAAGGTCCCAGCTGGAGATGCTCATCTTTCCTGACAGTCCCTGGATGCATGTTTGGATCACAGTGGTCTGTATCTAGCTCAGAGGGCCTGTGCAGCCTCCCTGTGGCTCTTCAGCCTGATCTGAACATGAAAAACAGAACCCTCACTAACCACAGTCAGCATTCGCAGTTGCAGCAAAGCAAGCCAGACACATTCACACAAGCCTGACCTTTCTATTTAGACATTTGTTGTGACACTGACAGCCCCGTGAGCTGTATATAGTCAACTCTCCTGTCATTTCTCTCTGCTTTGGGGAGATGGATAGCTTGACTAGTCTCACCTTGGGAAAGGAGGGAAAGGAAAAGCCTTCAGGACTTGGGATGTCAAAGCAACACAGGCAGGCATGTCCTTAGGCTCCTGGAAACTGAAGACTGAAGAGGTGAGTGGCTTGTGCAGAGTGGCTACAGGTTACTTATCTGGGGTATGTTGAGAGGCAGGGTGGAAGAAGGAATGGGAGGCGAAGGCAGGGGTGAGTGAGTTGGGTGAGTGAAATAGCCACAGCCATTTCACTGGTGTGTGAGGTCTGAGGAAGCCGTCAGGTAAAGACATGACATAGGATATTGGCTTTCTAGTTTTGCAGAGGAATTTTCCAGGCTAGTCATTTGTTCAGATCACAAGAACAATCCTTTGTTTAAACTGCAGAGCCCAGTTTAAATCAGGGAACAGAAAAGAAATCATATTCACCACACTTAATTTGTAACAGATGAAGAACACCTTGATTTTTTTAGAAAAGGATTTTGAACCCTTCCTAGAATTTCCCAAAGTGAAACATTACATAGGAGTTCAACATATTAAAAGATCAAAACTATGAGTTACTTGATCAATGAGCTATACCATTGGAAACCTCCCCTGTATATATCAGTGCATATCTGCATATTGCCTTGTATAAATTTATATATACTTTTGTAATTTCAATCTACACATGGGAGACAACATGTACCCTTTTTCCCTTGAGTCAGACTTATTTCACTTAATGTACTTTTTCCCAGATCAAGGGAAGGTGGGTAGTTGAATGGAGAGAGAGGAAAGGCAGATGCCTGCATACTACTCAATGCATATATGTGAGAATGGAACTGGGTAGATTGACGTGAGGGGTGAGATTGGTAGACACAGGAAACAACACCATTATTTGAGATGCGTTGTGCTAATAAATGGACATGTTGAATTGAAACCCCTATGTACAACTACTGAAGAATAATAAAGAAGTAAATAACGAAAGGGATAGAAGTGACAGTTCTGTACGGATTGTCATAGGTTCAGGCAGGCATCACATAGGAAACAAGATCCTGATAGTCCTTGGAGAAGCACAGAGCCAATGGCATGGTTTCTCTTTAGCAAAACCCCTTCTTAGCTGTGTTGCCCTTCTATGTTGGCACTCAGGTTGCTTTCTTCCCACCAGAGCTATTGTGCCCTTCAGTAGGTCTGGCTTCAGCCAGTAAAGCAACCCAGTACACTTGGGATTCACTTTGCAGAGTGCCATCTTAAGGGTAAGACTCAGTTGTGGTGAAAAGCCCGACGTGTCACTCACCTTTCCCCATCACTTAGCGCTAGGCACGTACCTCTCTGCCACCACTTACTCTTTCTCATGCTGCTCCGCCCCTTCCGAAGAGACCCTTGTCCTAACGTTCCAGGGCTGGCTGTGTTCTTCACAGGGTTGACTACCGCGGTAGGTACAAAGACGGATTTAAAAGAACGGCTTTGGCGGGGATCACCTTCTGAAAAGCTGCCTTGTGAAGACACAGAGGAGGTGGATAATGTCCATGTGGTGTAGAGACCAGGCCTCCGGGAGTCTGGAAAACTAGAGGTCTTTCTGATTGTTGCATGTATGTTTTTGGAAGAGAAAGAAATGGAGAGAAAACCAAAAAGTGTTCAGTTGAGAGTCCTAGTTAAAAAGAAAAAATCAGCTCCAAACCATGTATCAAAGACGGCCATCCTCACCTCCTGCCTGACATTCACACTGATTGTCAACTGCAGGGAAGTGGGCGCCACCTCCCACTGTGTGTGTGTGTGTGTGTGTGTGTGTGTGTGTGTGTGTGTGTGTGCACGAGTGCATTCACACCAAAGGCAAGATCCACACTCATCCCGGCTGAACTTTATCTTTCACTGTGGCTCTTCTCACTCCTCTCCCTACATCCCTTCAGAGCATAAAATCTTACACGTCTTCATTTTACTTCATAGTAAACTCTTTTATTGACTCGCTGGCCTTCCTATTAGATTCCGAACTCTTGAAAGGGAGATTGATGTGGCTTGTTTTATAGCAGGTGATGACTATTACATGCCTGCTCAATGGCTATCATGATTCTTTCAGCACCCGTGTCAGTTATTTAGGCTAACAAAAATGGAGAGCCAACTGTGTGCCAGGTGCTGGCCAAGTGCTTTGTTCATATTATTAATATATGTTCTATATGAGAGCTTTCTGAGTAATATTACCAGTGTCCCAATTTTATAAACTAAAACAATTACAGAAGCTAACAATGATTTGCCCACATCATTTCTAAGCTGGTCCTCTGCCCTTACCACTCACTGAGTTATACCACCTCCTGGCTAGAGTATTGTTTATTGCTAGAAGGAACATCATTTTATTCTCCCTGAAGAAAATGAACTTGGGAAGCTGGTGGCTTGTGGGTTCTACACAGGCCTTCACAGGGCCCTCATTCTTGAGCCTTCACTGCGATTTCAAGAACAGTTTGTGTGTGTGTGTGTGTGTGTGTGTGTGTGTGTGTGTGTGTGTTGGTACTAGAACTTGAACTTAGGACTTCACACTATTGTTTAGTTTTTTTTTTTCTACTCAAGGCTGGTACTGTACCACGTGAGCCACACTGCATCTGGTTTTTGTTGTTGTTGTTGTTGTTGACATAAGAGTCTTAAGAATAGCATTAACGTGTGATAAAACAAGTCTCCTGGCCATTGTCGCTAGCCCGCAATTTCCTGAGCTGCATTAGCTGTGGTTCACAGTCCGTGCCTTTCTTTTCCTTCTACCAATTCAACTCCAACACCACCTCTTCTCCCAAGTAATCCATAACCGCTGTGTTGGTGAAGTAGGCCTCTGCTAACTTCTCTGGGAGTAAGGAATGTCAGCAAGGCTCTAGCACAGAGCTGTCCTCTTGGTTCCCCTCATTTTTCCTTCTGCTTATTAAAAAGTGATTAATAACTTCCATTTTATTCAAAAGTAGTTTAGCAGTGAGCAAGTGTTAGAGGAAGGTAATTGGTTAATTGTGGCCAATGCTATCAGAAAAACCATTTTTTTTTTTGCAGTCAATTTCTTTCTAAATGAATGCATGGACTGAGAGCATGCCTGCTACAGTGCCCAGCCTGTTCTAGTCCCTGTGCTGGTAGGGGTCAGGGAAGAGATGTAGAGCTGTCCACCAGTGAGAAACCACATTGTTTTCTGGAGATACAGCTGAGGTAGTGGAGAGGAAAGCCCTGCATGGAATCCCAAGCCCCTTCTCTGGGTACTGCAAAATACATTAACTAGAAGAAAGACTAGATGCTGGGGCCATTGGCTCATGCCTGGCATCCTGGCTATTCAGGAGGCTGAGATCTGAAGAGCACAATTTGAATCCAGCCTGGGCAGACAAATCTATGAGATTTATCTCCATTTAAATAGTAAAAGTTGTTCAGTGGAGCTGTGGCAGAGCTCAAGTGGTAGAGCACTAGACTTGAATGAAAAAGCTAAGGGATAGGTCCTAGCCTCTAGGTTCAAGCCCGGCACAAAAAGGAGAAGGAAGAGGAGGAGGAAGAGAAGGAGGAGGAAGAGGAGGAGAAGATAGGAGAAGGAGGAGGGGGAAGAAAGAGGAGGAGAAAAGAAGGAGGAGGAGGAGAAGAGAAGGAGGAGGAGAAGAGGAGGAAGGAGGAAAAGGAGGAGGAGAAAGATGATGAAGAGGAAAGTTTGGCTTCAAAATTATTTTCAGCAATAACAGCTGCAGCAAGAACATAACAGATAATTAGAACCAAGCAAGCCTTATCTCACCGTCTCTTCATTGAATGATTGTTTATGGACCAAAGTATTACCTCATTTTGCTGAGCTCAGCACTGGGCCAGATTCCAGGAACTCCTAACTCCTAAGTGTCCCATTCAACACTGTGACTAGGATTTTTGGGAAAAAGCTTAGCACTTACCTAGTACTTTCTTCCAACATCAAAGCATTTTGCTAACATGTTACTTAATTAGTCCCCATGAAACCCTAGACCTGAAGATGTTATGATTCTGGGTTTTCCCAGAGGAAACAGAAAGACATTGTGGGTTTATGTGGGAGAAGTGGATGTTGCTTTTGATTTGCTCCACTGAGCAGGTCCTTGTGTCCTCTTCTTGGTGTGAGACATTAGCTCTTAAATAACTTTTCTGCTATACAGAAGGGGCATTAGAAATAATGACTCTGCTGGGCTCACCATGGCAACAGCCTCCTGGTAAGGAGAAAGTTTGACTTTGACCACCTTTGTAGAATCTGTGTAGAGTTTAAGGCCATGGAGTGGATACCCTCCTTGCTTTCCTCCACCTACAAGGCAGCAGGCTGGTGTGTGTGCCCAGGAAGGCTGCATGAAGGAGAGCTATCCTGGCTAATTGGGAAAAAGGGAATTGATGGGGGGGGGGCGGACAGGATGGGAAGGAAAGGACTTGGAAACAGGATCCAAGGAGGCAGCAGAGGGCCCAGCAGAGGGTTCTGCACTGGAATTGCCAGGCGGATGCTGCTAGTCGAGCTGTCACCATGAATGACCTTCAAGCTTCCTGCATCCTGTCCTTGCTCATCTTTCAGAGTTCCCAGTAGGAACACAGCCTGGTTAAGCCAGGGCTCTGGCTATGAGGTGGACTGAGAAGAAAAAGGGGGAGATTCAAACCGAACACCAGAAAGCATTTGGATGGCTGGCAGGTGAGAGCTTGCCTGTTCCTGTGTGTCCCTTGAGCCCAGAGATATTCTTTAGGATTTCATGATGGTAGATATTTAATTGTTGTCAACAAAAGCTGGAAGGGTTATTGTCACTATCTTGTCTGAATCAAGCATGTTTGATACTTACAGATGCTTACTTATAGCTGGGTGTCAGTGGCACATACCTGTAATCCTAGCTACTCAGGAGTCTGAGATCTGAGGATACGGTTTGAGGTCCGTGATCAGAAAAGGCTGAAAGTGTGTCTGTGGCTCAAATGGTAGAGTGGTAGCCTTGAGCAAAAAGAAGCTCAGGGACAGTGCCTAGGCTCAAGAGTTCAAGACCTAGGACTGGCTAAAAAAAAAAAAAAGCTCACTTGTTGTATCTTAAATTTAAACCCTGGCATTTTGCATTTTGGTCATTTCCTGTTCGTAGTTAATCCTCAAACCCTGACTGGTTCAGTCCATTATAGGATGATTCTAATAAAAGTGAAGGTTTCAATGATCAGGAGTCCCCACATTTTAAACCTTGGCTGAGAACTGCACTGTGTACCACAGGCAAAGTACAGAACCATCACTCCTAATAGAAAACAAACTCAAGGGATGGGAAACAAAAGCTGTCAAAGAGCTGAGAGGAGCCCTGGACATGTAGCCCAGCCTACTAGTTTCTCACACAAAGGACAATATTTGTCAGCCCTGAGAAGTGGGAGAAGGAAACTTCCCACGGTGGAAAGGGTGATTAGAATGAGGGATAGCTGCACCCAGAGAGACAAGCTGAGCACCTGTCATTGTGACCAAGATTAGTGGAGATGAAACTTCCTTTGTCTCAGAAGGGAAAGACACACCGAACTCTGCAATCCTCTGTCATCTAATAACCTCCAGTTAGTTCCTGTCAGGGACTTTTTCCTGGGAGTATTGCTTCTTTGTAAGGAAAACTGTGCATCAACCTTAGTAATCTCTTCAGAAATGCCTGTGTTCCGCTTTCTTTCTTTCTTTCTTTCTTTCTTTCTTTCTTTCTTTCTTTCTTTCTTTCTTTCTTTTTTCTGTCTTCTTTCTGTCTCTCTTCTTCTCTTTCTTTCTTTCTTTCTTTCTTTCTTTCTTTCTTTCTTTCTTTCTTTCTTTCTTTCTTTCTTTCTTTCTTTCTTTCTTTCTTTCTTTCTTTCTTTCTTTCGGCAGTGGGGCTTGAACTCTGAGCCCAGGCACTGTCTCTGAGCTCTTCAGATCAAGGCTACTGCCCTAATCCTTGAGCCACAGCCCCACTTCTTGGTTTTCCAGTGGTTAATTGGAGTTAAGAGTCTCCTGGACTTTAGTGCCAGGGCTGGCTTTCCGATCCTCAGATCTCAGCCTCCTGAGTAGCTAAGATTAGGCATGAGCTACCTTGCCTGGCTGTGTTCAGATTTCTGTGAGCTGAGAGGAAGAGATGGGCCAGTGGTTGTGATTCTGATATTCTTTCTTCTGTCTGATATGCCACCATCATCAAGAGAAGGCTCTCATGCCAGCCCCAGGCCATGATCCCGAAGGGATCACTAAAGCAGGAGAATTGTAAACCACGGATGGAATTCCACATGCATTCTGGTTGGGGTAACTATATGTTATGATTTTCCCAGGGAAGTCCTCAGTGTCTGCCTGTTCAGAAATGCCTTCATTTTCATGATAAAATATATGATTAAACCACGTACCAGCGGCACACGCTATGGTAATCCAAGATATTCAGGAGGCTGAGATCTGAGCATCACAATTTGAAGCCAGACTGGGAAGAAAAGTCCCTGTGAGAATCATCTCCAATTAACCACTGAAAAACTGGAAGTGGCACTGTGGCTCAAGTGGTAGAGTGCTAGCCTTGAGCAAAAAGTGGCTGAGATAGTGCCACACACACACACACACACTATAATATAAATTGTGTATATATGTAATATAATAAAATATTGTTATAAAATAATATAGATAGTATTGTATATTTATAATATCTATATCTGTAGTATCCAAGCCTGAGTTTAAGCCCCATATTATTCAGAACTAGAGCTTGTGTGTATGTGTATATATATATATATGTGTATATTCTATGCTATATAATATATATTGATATCACACTGGAGTACACTGAGATATATGATATATATGTATATTCAGTATATATGAATAACTCTTACTCTCATGGTTCTTGACGGCATAATGAATATTTTGGGCTAAAGTCTAAAGTATGAACCCAGGCCATGGGTTGGGCTGTGGACAGTACATGTTCTATCTCAGGGAACAAACACTTAGAATAGTCATCTCCTTGCCACAGTTATGAGATCATTCCCCATCCTCTCCAACCCTTCCCAGCTTTGCACCTGCCCCCTTAATTCGTTGCAGTGATTATTTACCCTCTGTTCTATCCCTTCCCTCTTTAAAGATTTTAGAATGATTTTAGATTATTCTACCACAATGATCTCATCTAATGTTAGGGCTTGAAATGCTATCTCACTACGCAACTCTCTTTCAAATGTTAGACTAGCACACTCAACTGCTTACCAACATTTTTACCTAGATAACTAATCAACATCTCAGATTCCACCTACTGTGGACTAACCTTCTGCTTCCCCTAGGCCTCAAAACTTGCTCATCTATACTTTGCATCGTTGCCTTCCCAGGGAAAGGAAACTCTACCTTACTCATGTGTACACACATGCCTGTACCGAGGCTTGAAGTTAGGGCCTCACATTCTCCCTTGGCCTTTTCACTCAAAGCTGGCCAACTCCACCACTCGAGCCACCTTCCACTTAAGACTTTTGCTAGTTAATTGGAGACAAGAGTCTCATACACTTTTCTGCTTGGGCTGGCTTCAAATCACATTCCTCAGATCTCAGCCTTCTATGTAGCTAGGATAACAGATTGTAAGCCACTCTCAACCTGAGTAAAGAGCCTGGACTCAACCTGAAGTCCTCCATTCCTTCACATCTGCTATTTGCTCTCTTAGAAATCCTGCCTATTTCTAACTCCAGGATTTTTCCTAAACTCTAAGCATTTAATGATCTCTCTGGTGGTAATTATCCTGATTCACTTCACTGTCACCGCTCCTCATCCTCTCCACTAGTTTTCTGCTTCCATCTCAAAGACTATGGTTAAATACTAGTTAGATCCCATCACTCTTCTGCTCAAAACTCTACAGTAAGAGTTAAAACTAAATTCCTCATTGTGACCTAAAATATTCTAGATGACCTGGCCCCACTTTACCACCTTGACTTGGCTACCGCTAATCTCGTGCTCATTTGCCTTCATGTTAGGCAAATTCCTAGCCACCAGGCCTTTGTATTTGCTGTTCCTTTGGCCTGGAATATACTTTTCTCAAAGATCCACCGGAACCGTCTTCTCATTGTCTTGATTCTTAACTTTCAGCATGGCAATCCTTACTCAGTCTAAAATTGTAGCCCTCCCCCACAAATTCTATCCCTCATTCCTGATTTTTCTTCTTAGATCTTATTAACACACTGCATATATTACTTACTTGTTACCTATTTATTTTATCTTCCCCACTTGACTATAAGCTTCTGTGGGCAGGCATTTTCTGCATTTTGTTGACTGATATTTCCTCAGTTCCTGGAAAGTTACCTCTCACACATTTAGCCTCTGTAAGTATTTGTAAAGTAAGAAAATAAAGTATAAGTTACTGAAAATTTCCCCCCTCAAGGCTAGTGCTCTACCACTGGAGCTACAGCTCTACTTTTAGCTTTTTGATGAACAGCAGGAGATAAGCATGTCATGGATTTTTCTGCCTGGGCTGGCTTCGAACTACAATGCTCAGCTCTCAGTAGCTAGGATTACAGGTAAGATCCACCAGCACTTGGCTTATTGACATTCTTAAGCTTTCCTAAAAAACAAATCCAAAGAAACTTCCATGGAAACAGATAACTATGATCTTCAATCCTATCTTCTATTTCGTTGAGAAATGTTTTTATATTACTCTGGGTCTATAAGGACAGATTTTGCCCGTATTCTTCCTAACATGGAAATCCTCTAACTCACCAGCCAGCCTGGCTGGAAAAATCAATGGCTCAGAAAATGTAAGTATATCCTTTGGTCTATTTCAGTGCCTTCTTCTACAGTTAAACGGCCTCCTTGTGCCTTACGGTTTATTAAGATCCCTCCATCTCGGTCTCCTAAACCAGCTGAGGTTTTTCTGTCCATTTCTGTCTGCTGCCCTCAGCTTTTTCTTACCATCCTTGCTGCCCTCCTCAGGCCACTGCCCCACCTAGATGAAGGTTTCCCATACTAGATAAGTGATGTTAGCTCTGACCACACATCCTGTCATTTTCCTTGAAGTTGTGACTCTCTTCTATGTCATAAAGACAGAGTTTGATGTATGGTGTCTCACTGCCTCCTGGTTTTGCCTGGACTGTGTGTGTGGGGGGGGGGTAGAGGAGAGATGAGTTGTGAGTAGCTTTAGGGTCCGTGTAGATTTATGGCTAGTTTGAGGTGGCAGGACAAACTGTGAGTTACTGCAATGAACAGGAACTTCAGGAGAGAAGAGTTTGGTTGGGTGGCGTTTCTGCAGTCTAGCTGGTGTTTGATCTGGGGTATGGATAGGCAAAGGTCTGAGTTCATGGAATCTCTGCCTAATGGTCTTGCCTTGTCTTCCAGTAAGGTTCTCTGACAGACCACTGGAGAGGTCATTTGACCACATTTTCTCATCATTCCACTAGATCGAGTATGGGGGGGGGGAAGATGTGCTGTGGGAATCCCAGGATTGATACAATCAAGTTCTCCATGAGTTACTTAGTTTTGCATTTCAGTACCCTCATCTATACACTAGGTAAAATACATAATATGCATACTATATAAATAAGAACATATAAATACGTAATATATAGAAATATCTATAGTGTAGATTCTGAGGCTTGGCCAATGAGTAGAAAGTAGAATGAGGTGAAAATGCTTGTCAACTCTAAGAGCTATAACAAAGATACTTTTTTTTTTACTATGTACTTTTTATATATAAAGATTTAAAATGCAGAACCAGAGGTTCAAGTAATAGGGCTCAAGTAATAGATCCCCAGCACTGAGTGGAAAAAGCTAAGCAAGAGTGCTGGCCCAGAAAATAGGGGGCTGTGAATGTCAAAGCCATCTCCTGGTCTATCCCTTGGGAAGCACTGAGTCCTCTATCCACTCAGCCCAGAGAGGGTCTCTGGTAGGAGGAAGATCTGAACTCCTGCCCAGTGCCTGAGATTGGAGGGGATGCACTTGAAGATGGGAATGACATAGCTGCTTGGGGAAGATGCCGACTAGACCAGTCAAGGCGAGATGCCCTGCTGCCAGCCATCCTGGTTCTTCCCCCCAAACCTGATGCCTTCTCCCTTCTGCAGGTCCAGTTTACCAGGGCTGGGCACTGAGTATGAGTGCAGGGCTACAAACCTGGAGACTCAGGGAACTGGTGAGGGAGGAGGGTGACTGTGTCTGTGTTGGGCACAGACTAGTGAGTGGCAGCGGGAGACAGACTCTCAGATCCATCAGCACACATGGAACTGGGTGCCAGTGACTCTCACCTGTAATCTTAGCTACTCAGGAGGCCAGGAGGCTGAAACCTGATGGTCCAGCCTGAGCAGGAAAGCCTAAGAGACTCTTATCTCCAATTAATTACCAATAAATAAATAAATAAGAAGCTGACAATGGAGCTGGGGCTAGCTTTGAGCAAAGAGTGCTAGGCTTGAGCAATAAAAACTTAGGGATAGTGCTCAGAAGCACCACACACACACACACACACACACACACACACACACACACACACACACACACACACACGCTGCAACTTGGATATGTAGGGCAGATACAATTGGAACAGCCTAGCTGAAATGGTGCCGGAGGGAGCAGATTTCACTCTCCTTACCTCCCCACTCCTCCAGAGAGCATCACACAGGCACTTGAACTGGCTTCAGATGGAGGATGGGCTTGGTAGCTAGAAATTACTAGCAGAAAGGAGGGTATCTCATCCTGCGAGTTGTGATGATCAGGGTGCTTTGGTATTCCTCCCAAGAAAATAGTTACCACCAGCAACCCTTGGAGACATGAGTGATGTGCACAGAAGCCTCTTGGATCCACTCCTGGGACTGAGAATGAGGACATGTTTGAAACCCAGGATTGGCTGGAGGAGCTAGCTGAAAATATGTTAGGAATTAGGAGACAGAAGCCAATTTTGATTTCTTGGCATACAGTGTGTTTGTTCACCGGATACATGATGAGATGAACAGGAGTAGACATTCCAGTAGAGATAGGAAATTCTATAAACCACACAGGAATCAATTGGGTACTGTCGAGGTATGACTTGAGAGTAAGGATGATAGGATATAGTGAGGCTAAGGAGCCATAACTAAGTGACCAAGGCATTAAAAGATTTGCTATGCCTTTTTAGATGCAGGGGTCATCAAGATATGGCCACAGGCTAGATATTAGCAAGTCCTTCCAGGTCTTCAGGACTGCAGAGGTTTTTTTTTTTTTATAGAGGTTTAGGAGTGTGTGTTCATATTCAAGTTTGTTTTCTGTCCCCAGTGCTGTATTTGTTTTACAACAAGCAACAAGTGGTTGTGATCTAACATTCGGCATCTGAAGAAAGACAACAGAGCTTGTGCCACGCTCCATCTTGCACCCTGCTTGTGGTTTATGACCTGGCAGTTTCTTTCTGCTTTTGTAAAACAATGAGCAAAGATGCCATCGTTTTTTCTAATTTGTGTATGTGTTTGGCATGATTTCCTTTGGAAGTAGTAAAAGAATTTGGGGGATGGGGAGGCCTTTTTCCCTCTAAATGGGATGATCCAGGAGTGGGGTGGTTCGGTGGCAGGAAGCTGGTAAAGATGACCTCTTTGTGGTAGCACCCAGCTTGGGGGATGGGGTGGGATTTTTACTCACAGGTTAGCTGAGAGGTGTTGCTGGGAGCTGGGCATGCTGACCATGGCTGTCGCGTGTCCTGGGGAGGCTGGCACAGAATGGTAAGTGTTGACCTACACAGACAGAAAAGATAGCAAGCAGAACTGGTAAGTCTCTTAGGGCAGGTGGCAGCGGTAGCAAGCATGGCTGCCACCAAAGGGCTTGACACAGCTAAAAACTCCAGAGTCGTGACCATAATAATTTCCCTGTGGGTTGTGGGTAGAGTGAGGTGGAACAGACTATTTTATAGCCTGAGCAAGTGGCACGCCAGAGCCACAGGAAGATAGCGAAGACAATGCAGGGCAATTACAGGCCCTGCCTGACTCTTCGTTTTAGCCCTGCCCTGCCCTGCCCCAGTCATCTCCTGGTCTACTCTTCTCTCTCTGGGAAAACCTGCTCTAAAAAAATAACAGGACAGCTAATGTTGATTCAGAACTTAGTTACTTACCAGGCAGTTTTGAGTGCTTTGTAAGTATCAGCAAATTTAATCCGTAGTAAAGTTAGCTTATTAATCACCATTTTGGATAAGAAACTGAGGCCCAGAAGGGAAGAAAGGTATCAACTTGCAAAAAAATAAAGTTTAAAATCGACAAGTAGGGTGCAGTAGCTCACGCATGGAAGCGTGATCTCAGGAAGCTGAGATCTGAAGATCAAGATTTAAATCCAGTCCTGGTAAGAAAGGCTGTGAGAGTCTTCTCTTTAATTGACCAGCAAAAAGGCAAAGTGGAGTTGTGGTCCAAGTGGTAGAGCACTAGCCTTGAGCACAAAAGCTCAAGGACAGCATGAAGGCCCTGAGATCAAGCCCCAGGACCAGTACCAAAAAATAAAAAGGTAAAAAAATAAAATCAAATAGTCTCAGATCTGAGCCAACACACATACAGACACATAGTCAGTCACACACAGACACAGAGGAACACATACAGACACATACACAGAATACACAGACAGACAGATATGCACACATACAGATGTCAGCTTATCCAGTGGCTTACAGAAGAATAATGGGAGTCCCTTTCATTTCTTCAGGATAAATGAAGAATACAGTGGAGGTATTTAGGCTATTACCTAACCTGATGCGGTGTTTACTCCTTTGTCTGAACACCTCAGAGATCAATGGTTTCCTTGTTCGTTTACTGGACTTTAGAGATTATGTCAGTATCAGTTGTCATGCTATGTCTTGTGTGGTCCCTATGAGCTTGTAGCTTGAAGACTGTTCTGGGGCCCTGAGGATGAATGAAACCTAACCATTACAACACATATGTCTACCTTTCAGGATGTCCACCTTTCAGGACTACTAGAGAATACTGAGGTGTCACTTGACACTGATTTTTTTTTCTGGTGTCCTTTTTTTTTAAAAAAATGGTTACAGAGGAGTTACAGTTTCATAAGTCAGGTAATGAGTATCTTTTTTTTATGGACAATGCCACCTCTTCCTTCACTTTCTCCCAGTTTTTCCCTTCCATCACCACCTACAAGTTGTATAACTCATTTCCCATAGAACGTCTAGTGAGTACCACTGCTGCATTTGACACTGACTGCTGCATTTGCTGTGTGTATTTGTGTCAATGATTGTGTAAGTGTTTTGGGGGTTGTGTATATAGGTAGTAACACTCTGAGGATCTAGTTTTAGGATTAGAAAGCCATTTCTGTCAGATAGTACTAAGTGCTGACAGGAAGCAGGATAATTGAAACTCACATACAGAACTGGTGGAAATGTAAAAATGGTGCAACCTCATTACAAAACAGCCTGGCAGCTCCTCAAATGACTAAATATAGCTACAGTAGGTCTACTCCTCATTCATCCAAGAGAAATATAAAACATAAATCTAGGAGACCGGGAGTTAGTGGCTTAGTCCTGTTATACTAGCTATTCAGGAGGCTGAGATCTGAGGATCATGGTTTGAAGCAAGCCAGAGAAGGAAAGCCTGTGAGATTCTTTTTATTTATTTAATTTTTGTTTTATTTTTTATTGTCCGAGTAATACATAGAGGGGTTATAGTTACATTCACAGATGGTAGTAGCTTTACTTCTCACACATTGATGCCCCTTCTTCGTTGTCCCCATTTCCCTCCCCTACCTGCTCCCAATCATCTTGTTTTCCTCCCTTCTTCAATTAATCACCCAGAAGTCAGAAGTGGATCTGTGGCTCAAATTAGTAGAGCACTGGTCTTGAACAAAATAGTTCTGAAACAGTGCCCAGGCTCCAAGTTCAAACCCCACAACTGACACAAAAATAAATAAATATGATGCCATAAAATGTATACACATACGATTACAAAATCGTTATTCACAATAACTAACAAGCTATCTAAGTGTCCACCAGTGATGAATGGATAAACGAAATATGGTATATTCATTCAGTGAAATCTTATTAGGTTATGAAAAAGAGTGAAGCATTGATGCATGGTGAGGCCATTGGTAAACCTTGAACACTTTATACTGAATGAAGAGTCAGACATAAAAGACTATATATTTATATGAAATATCCAGAAAGGAAAAATCTAGAGATGACTAGATTTGTGGTTGCCAGGGTATGGGGGCTAAGGAACCATGAGAATAATACAGCATAGGATTTCTTTTTGTGGTAGTAAAATGTTCTAAATTGTGTTCAAAGTGATCAACAGCATCTGCAGATAGACTAAAAATAGGTGGATATACTGAGGTTGGCTATTTCTAATGAAGCTGCATATATACCACACTTCTCAGCGATCTTACAGGTGAGAGTGAAAACACACAACCACACAAGACTTAAATATGAACGCTCCTAGCATCTTCATTTTGCCCCAAACTGTAAACAAACTAATACCAACCAACTGCTGAATTAATAAACTGTGATAAAAGCACAGAGGAATATTCCTTGATGACATAGGCTATGGGAATATGAAAAATAGATTATGAATGTGCAATATATACTTATATATAATCATATATGACACATATAATTATATATAACCATATAATATCCATTATGTTTTATATAATTCGATTTATAATACATAAAATATATGGTTATATATTTATGGTTAAACTTTATGCATGTAGAGACACATGGAATATGGTTAATATAACCATATAGTTAATGAACCATATCTGTTCACATAATGAACAGTGCGTGTTGTGTGGGTGGCAGGACATATCCAAGAGGCTTTAACTTGGCTTAGCCCTGCTCTTGAGTTGGCCAGGGAAGGAGATGTGGGCTTTGGGCAGTTAGCAAGCAACCCTCATGATATGGGTACCTCAGTGGGAGAGAAACAGAGTGTAAGCCTATGGATGTGGGCTCAGCCAGTAAGCAAACTGCAGGCAGTGAATGAATGATGGGAGAGGCAGGAGAAAGACCTTGAAGGAGAAAGGCAGGGAAGGGAGACAGCATAGAAAGTAGGCCCACTGGATGAATGAAGACACCGGATAGACTGCCCACTTGTGAGGAGTGGTGTCTGCTCCTGTCAGTGTGATGGGAGGCAGCAGGCAGAAGGCCTAAGCTTCCTGTGAGAACAGGCCTGGCACATGGTTCCTCTCCTTGGGGTCCATTGTGACCTTAGAGGCCCATGTCACAGGGTGGATTGAGGCTCAGCGTGAGGTCCTATAGAACTTGCCTGTGTGCATCAGCTCTTCCAGTTTAGTGAGGGTAGCAGCCAGGGGAGGGGGCCGGACCCCCACCCCATTTCCTTACAATGATGACATTTCTCTTGTCAAGTTCTTATGAAGATCTACAGAAATAATCATGGAGTGACCTAGCAAAGGCTTGGCATATTATAAGTGCTTAGAAATGTTATTTAGAAGTTGGGTGCTGGTGGCTCACTCCTGCAACCCCAGCTACTCAGGAGGCTGAGATCTGAGGATTGTAGCTCAAACTCTGTCCCAGCAAGAAAGTCTATGAGACTTAGCCCCAATTAACTACCGAAAAGCCAGAAGTAGAGCTATGGCTTAAGTGGTAGGCCACTAGCCTTGAGCACCAAAGCTTAGACACAGTAAGCTCCTGAGTTCAAGCCTCAGGACCTGCATGTGTGATATACGTGTGCACTGTCCCCCCACCTCCAAAATATTACATTGAGTAGCAAAGATATCAGTTACTGTGTAGGGTAGAGATGGACCATTGTGTGTGTGTGTGTGTGTGTGTGTGTGTGTGTGTGTGTGTGTGTGTGTGGTGTATGAGACAGTCCTGGGGGTTGAACTCCAGGCCTGGGTCCTGTCCCTGGGCTTTTGTACTCAAGGTTAGTGTCATTTCAATGTCATTTCATTGGGTAGTTAACTGGAGATAAAGAATCTCACAAACTTCCCTGCTTTGAACTGTGATCCTCAAATCTAGAGAGGCTAGTTGCTATGCTCATGTGTGAGCCACCAATGCTCAACAGAACAACCCTACAAGGGCTTGCATGGGGTTCATGACCCAAGAACATGTGGATGTCAGCAAGTATTTGTGGTAACCATTCTCCTCTGTTCTAGAGGAAATGTTCCCCTGCTTTCCAAAACCTGAAGGTGGCTGTCTCCATTCCCATCCCTGCGGTGACACCCAGCTGTTTCCTCCAGGGCTTTTTTTGCCTTTTGGTAAATTTATGGACCTGGTGATTTCCCCAGGGAATCTACTTCAAGTTGTACATTTAGAATTCCCAGTCACTCACTGGGGCTTGGAACACATGGAATGCTTGCTCATGGTTTTGAGAATGGCTGTATTTTAGACAAAGATAAATGGGGTGATGGTTGATAGTTTATGTACCAACCACTGGGAAGGAACTGGAGTTGATGATCTGCCTATAAAGTGAAAAGTGAATCCCTTCTGTAGATCTTTTTTTTTTAAAGAAAAGTCTTGGGCACCATCTTTAGTCACTGTGACATGGGGACTTTATTGAGATTGGGCACTGTCATAGGGTCTGTGGTAACTCTAATGAATAAGACACACATTCCTAGGCAGAGCTCTTCTGGAAGTGGTTAAGTTCGCTATTACATAAGCACAGTGCTTATTGGGATGGGAGAAACTCAACATACTCTGGAGAGCAGGAGAGCTTTGCCTTGACTTGCCTTCCAAGGACTGCTTTTCTCACATGCCTTATGAGAGAATCCTTACCTACAGGTTCTCTTATCACTACCCTAGTTTTATAGGAGATAAAACTACAACAGACAATTCTGTGATTTCCTGGAGATAGCCAGAAAAATGAATAATCAAGCTGGGACAGAAGAAAAGACTCTAGACTGAGAGCATAAAGGTGATCCTCAGAAACAGTGCAGAGAGAAGCACTCACATTCAGACCTCCGTGGGTAACAGGGTTGTGTATGTGTGGAGTGACACATGTGCCACCCACAAAACACAATCCCAGAAATCTCACCCTTGTGTTGTTTATCTTCATGGACGTGGGGGCCACCTTCCCTGTCCTGTGTCTTCTTGAACTATAGATCTGACAGCAAGTGTCAGGGTGGCTCAATTTTAGTATGTTTTTCATTCCTCTTCCTGGCAGAGTTGAAGTGCTCATAGCACCAGAGCTTGTGCTGCCCGACTCTTCATGGCTTTTCTTCATCAAAGCTTGCGACCTACCCTGTTCTGTATGGCCAAGGAACAGTCACGTAGTGTTATTTATTGGTTCTAAGAGTAAAGGCACTGTCTGTGGGAGAGAACTCACTGATGAGCTCTCAGTCGGCTCCTTTAAGTCCAACTCGACTCTACACCAAAGTACGTGGATAGGTCAACACAGGTGAGATTGGAGAACACTGTGAAACTACCAGACTTACAGCTTCCATGAAGCCATCAAAGCTTAGCATTGTCCCTGTGATCTGTCTCCTGCTTTCCTTTCCAACCTCTGCTCCCTTCACTCCCACCTCCCTTCCCTTCAGCCATGAGTTATTTCCTAAGCTTGACATGAAAGGGAATCAAAACAACATGACCCTCTTAACTTGTGTGTATGTGTATTGGTACTGGGGCTTGAATTCAAGACTCTGGGCTCTCTCTTAGCCTTTTCATTCAGGCCTGGGACTCCACCATTTGAGTCACACCTCTATTTTTGTTCTTTTGCTTATTAATTGGAAATAAGAGCCTTATGAACTTTTCTGCCTGGATGGGCTACAGACTTCTTCCTTCATTAATTTTCACCCCATTAATTTCACTTCTCCTCTGTTTCTTTCCTTTGTTACTAAAATCTTTACTTATAGACATTATACATAAAATAAGTACATAGTTCATGCATCAGTTAAATAGCAATAACAACAACAGTAAAGCCAACCTTTGTAGCTAGAAGGCATATAGAGGCTTTCTGTCTGTTGTTTATAGTTTCCTTACCCCAGAGGTAATTATAAGACTAAAATTTATGTTCTTTATTCCAGTGCTTTTCTATGGCATTTTTACCCTTTTGCTCTACATTCTTAAACATGGTATAAGTTTTACCTGGTTTTGAACATTGTATGAATGAACTCACAATGTATACAGTCTTGCATCTTTTGGCTTAAGTTTTTCTGTGCATTTGTGGCTAATTTTCAAAGATTTCTCATATTTCAGGGTAATATACCAACATTTAATCACTCTGTTATTTATTTTTCATTTATTTATTTGGACTTTTTTAGTCTAGAGAAGTTATGTGCAATGTGCTATGAAATTCTTGTGCACATCCCCTGTGCCCATATCAATAGCACCTTTAGGTCACATATCTGGGAGTGGAAGTGACAAGCCAGAGGGTATGGCCTGCTCAGTTTTATTAGGTAATAACAACTAGTTTCTCAGTGTGGCTGTAACAATGTATACTACCACCAGGAACAAATAACTCAGGTTATTTTACAGTTTGGGCAATATGTGGTAATACCCAGCTTTTTATTTATTTATTTATTTTTATTTATTTATTTATTTATTTATTTATTTATTTATTTACCAGTCCTGGGCTTGAGCTCAGGGCCTGAGCACTGTCCTTGGACTTTCTCAAGGCTAGAGCTCTACCACTTGAGCCTCAGCACCACTTCCAGCTTTTTTCTATGTATGTGGTACCAAGGAATCGAACCCGGGTCTTCATGCATGCTAGGCAAGCACTTTAACCACTAGGCCAAACTCCCGGCCCAATACCCAGCTTTTTAATATCTGCTGATCTGGTTGGTATGAAATGTGGTTTAAGCTCCTGTGGTTTTGTGTTATTGTGGTTTTCAATTCATTTCTCTGAGTGCCAATGAGCTTGAGGGTTTTGTCCCCCTTTGAACTGAGGCTTAAAATTATGGCTTACGTATTGTCCCTTAGCCTTTTCACTCAAGAGTGGCACTCTATCATTTGAACCCCCATCTCTACTTTCAGTTTTTTTGGTGGTTAATAGGAGATAAGAATCTCATGGACTTTCTTGCCCTGGGCTGGCTTTGAATCTCACCCTTCTGAGTAGCTAGAATAACAGGCATGAGCTACCAGTGTCTGGTGAACTTGACTATTTTTCTATGGACCATTCTTGATATATGAAATGCCTGTCCATGATCTTTGTCTCCCCTAACCCCTTGAGTTATTTACTCATTTCTTATTAAACTGGACTTGGAATATTTTGGATATAAATTCTTTATATATATATTTTATTGTAATTAATAGAGGAGTTACATTATGTTCAGCAGATAGAAGGTGCATTACTTCACAAAAATTGATACCCTTTCTCATGTCTTGGACCCCATTTCCCTCCTCACACCCCTGTTCCTCATCTTGTTTTTCCCCCTTCCTTATCCTATCTCAAATAACCAAATAAACATACATACAATATATCAGATAACAAGGTGAAATACTGTAACCATATGAGATAACCCAGGGACAGCAAAAGAAATGAGAGATAACATAGTACATTAAGGACAACAATCACTCATTATATGGCTTTTGTTTGGATATGAATTCTTTGCAGCTTATATAGTTTTTATTCTGTGATGTCTTTGGATGAGCTGAGGTTGTTATTCTTAATATAATGAAATTTATAATACATTCCCTTATGGTCCATACTTCTGGAGAACCTTGAATAAAAGTATTTTTTTTAATCTCAAGGTCATAAAGATATACTTCAAGATTGTCTTCTAAAAGTTTTATAGTTTTGCCCTTCATATTTAAGTCTTTATTCTATCTGGAATTGATTTTTGACATGGGAGGAATCCAATTTCATCTTTTTCCACATGGGTACTCAATTAGCCCTGTGCCACAGCTCATCCCTCCTTTGGTTTGCAAAGCCTTCTGTGCCATAAATCAGGTCTCTGTGCTACATGTCTGTTTCTGGGTTCTCCACAATGTTCTGCTAGTTAATAGAAGCTCTAAGCTAAAGCCATCCTGCCTTAATTACTATAGCTCTAAAATAAAATTGAATGTCTGCTGAGGGAGGTCTTACTCTTCACAGATTCCATGTTTTCTTCCTTCATTAGACATATTGTGATATCTTGACCCTTGATATTTTGTTCCTCCATTGGAATTTTAAAGTCACTTATTGAATTCCAGAAAAACAAACTAGCAAATAAACTCCTGGGAATTTATGAATATATTTGAGGGAGAATAATCAACTTTCAAGTAGTCTTCTTAAACAAAAGCATGGCATAAATTTCCATTACTGTGTGTCTTCTTTAATGCCTTTCAATGGCGTTACATATCTTTTTCTTCCCTCCCTCCCTCCTTCCCTTCTTCCCTTCTTCCTCCCTTCCTTCCTTCCTCTCTTTATTATACTCTGGGCTGGATTTGAATATGATCCTTCTGCTGGAATTTTAGGCATGTCCCCATGCCTAACTTGGTTCCACCTCTTTAATGGTCAGAATATTATTCTAGAGGCTTTCCAGGAGTTGTCTACCAGGTGTAAAATGCTTTTGACAAAACTCTATCTGTTAGAGATAATTTTCAGAAGGAGCATTTTTCCCCCTAGGATCGTCTGCTGAGATAAAATGTGAAATCTGGAATATGTGCACAAGAATCTTGAAAACCCGAGTGACATGGCCCCTTCAACCATCACTTGTAAGTCCTTGAAGAACTCTGGAACCTTCATCTTACTCATGGAGAACCCTTGGATACTGTGTCTGATGAGGCAGACCTTATGGGTACCAGTCTCTCATGAGGTGGACTTTTGCAGCTCCGTAGGACAGTATACAGCATGACAAGGAGAATGTCTGTCTGACCTAGGCTGGAGTTTTGGCATTTAACTTACTGGCTGTGTGGGGCTCAAGCCACAATTCCTCAGTCGTCAGTTTCCACAGGGCTACAACAGTAGTAGTTAGATCACGAGATCCTTGTGAGGACTCAATCAGAAGTCTCTGTGAGGTGCTCTGAAGTTTGTGGGCTCCTATGAAATATCTGGTAAGTGGTTATCACTGTGCCTACCATGAGATACAGAGGCGGAAGATGGGGCTGCCATGGCAAATGTATAAAGGGAAGGAGAGATGCCTTTCCCAGTAAAGCTGGATTTAAAAAGGAAAGGTTCGAAATTGCCCAGATTCCCTGTGAGGGTATGGTAGTGATGTGTAGCTGAGCTCTTGTGTGGAAACCATGTATTTATGGCCTTTCTTTTCCAGTGGGAGACTGGGGTATTCTCAAGCATTTTGAGACTTTCATGAGAGAGTAGAGTCTGGTTCTTTTCTGAGGCTGTGTTCCGTGGTTGTATCTCGGGATAGAGCAGAAAATCAAGCCCAAACCACCAAGATGAAAAGCTCCCCCCTGAGCTGGATCCTTTGGTTGGGCAGAGGATGTGCTCTGCCCTTCCACACCAACTGCCATTGTCTTCCTCATGCTATCCTGAGTCCAAGGGCCTGCTACCTTCACAGCAGGGTCTGATGGTACTGGTATTGGTAGCATATCCTTGAAATGCCAAATCTTAATTACAGCACTTGTCTTCCTATCCAGAATGGTCCACCTGATCATTGGGCAATAGTTACAAATCAGTCTTCTTATGGGGTGGGTCTCATGAAAGTCTGTAAAAATTTAAATAAGCCAAGTTTTTCATGGTGTTAAGCTTGTTTTGGGTCCAAATTCACAGAAGATGCCTACCATGCATCTACCTGGCACCAAGCAACCATGCCAAGCCTGCTATCTCTTTTAAGCTATGCGTAGTTGCACATGCCTGCAACCCAAACTACTTGGGAGGCTGAGATTTGAAGAACTGAAGTTCAAGGCTAGCTCTCAAGCAAGAAGTTTGTGAGATCACATCTCAATCAATAAAAAGCTGAATGTGATGGTGTGTGGCTGTCCTGCTATTCGGGAAGCTTAGACAGTAGGACTGAAGTCCAGGCTCTTCCTTGGTGAGCGGGGGAGGGGGGAAGGGGGAGGGAGGCGGGGAGGGGGAAGCAACACCCTATCCAAAAAAATAAGAAGAGGAAAGGGCTGGGGTGGCATAGCTAAAGTAGTAGAGCACCCATCTAGAATGTGGAATGCCGCGAGTTCAAACCCCAGTATGGCACACACACACACAAATCCCTTCTAAGAAGTTCAGAGAGCCAGGAATACTTCAATAGCATCAAGTTCATCTTAGCAATCTTCACCAAATTTACTTCTTGCAATATTGTCTCTTAATTAAAAAATTTCAAAATGTATCATAAAATGATAACTATTTTTGAAGAAAAGAGCAAAAGTAGTCCCACTCTTCATGTTATCAAAGTTGTTGTCTCTGTTTCTTGTAAGCAAATTGAGTTCCTTCAGTAAACAAAGGATTTACAGTCTTAAAAAGTCTCTCTCTCTCTCTCTCTCTCTCTCTCTCTCTCTCTCTCTCTCTCTCTCTCTCTCTCTCTCTCTCTCTCTCTCTCTCACTTTTGCCAGGCCTGGGACTTGAACTCAGGGCTCCGAGCACTGTCCTTAGACACTTTTTGCTCAAGGCTAGCACTCTTCCACTTGAGCCACAGCACCACTTCTGGCTTTTTTTTTTTTTTTTTTTTGGTATGTGGTACCTAGGAATCGGACCAGGGTCTTCGTGCATGCTAGGCAAGCACTCTACCACTAGGCTTAACTCCCAGCCCCAAGTCTGACTCTTTTGTAGTATCTTGGTATCTAATACTTCATCAGAAAATCTACCTTTCCCTTTCACGTATTTCATGGGAAACCATTAGAAAACACCTTCCACTTAGGCTGAAATCTTGAAAGATCATATAATAAATATTCCATCTTTACAAGGTTAATAAAACATGGATGTAAAATCCACCAAAATCCAAATTTCCTTTCTAGAGACAGACTCAGGAGCTTATAACAAGTGACATTGCCAAAGCCATCACCTTGGCCCTTTCTGGATAGAATATTGTTGGCTTTCTGTGATTCTATAGAACCCAGGAGAAGCTTGTCTCTCATTTGACTTAAGCAATTTGGATTGGTGACTATCACACGGCTCATCTCCCTTCCTGCCTAGAAGGCCCAGCTTGTGTGTTGTGAAGACATTGGGCCGTCCTGTATAGACAATAGTATAAGCTCCCAGAGCATTGCACTTGATGGGATAGGAAGGGAGAAGAAAACCTTCCAGATCATCTGTTTCTATATGTTCTCATATGTTTATCTCACTGGGCTAACATATAATGAAGACATACATTAAGAAGGAGAAAAATCACTGGGTACCAGTGACTTGTGCCTGTAATTTTAGCTTTTCAGGAAGGCTATAATTTGAGGATAGTGGTTGGAAGTCAGCTCACGCAGCAAAGTTTGTGAACATCTTAGGTCTAGTTAACCACTAAAAGGCCAGATGTAGACTCAAGTGGCAGAGCACCAGCTTTAAGTGAGTGTTCAGGCCCTCGGTTCAAGCCCTGATAAAGGTGTGCGTGTGCACATCTGCACGTTGCCCAACCCCATTTGGGCACATTCTTAGAACAAATGTAAATTTATGATCACCTCCCTGCTATAAAAATAATATTGCCCTCAACAAGAGTGTGTTGAGACTACTAAGGTCAGAGTTTAAATTAGGATGTAAAAGAACAATCTCATAAGAAGACCTTGGTAGCACAAACAATTGGGGCGTAGGGCCAGGTTATTTATTATTTTTTTTCCTGGACATTTCTTAACTCTGCTTCTTTTCCCAGTTGATGACTTCCCACAAAAATCTTTTTTTTTTTTTTTTTTTTTTTTTTTTTTTTTTTTTAGTTTTCTCAAAAGACAGCTAAGGGGCCTGTGCTTACAGATTGTGATTTGGGAATGTCTAGTCCCTTCTGGGGTTCTGTGATACTGGTAGCAAGTGTTCTGAGTGTCTCAGTTCTGAATGAGGCAATATAAAAGTGAGAAAATATAGTTCTTGTTTTTATTTTGGGGTGGCAATTGGGGTTTGACCTCAGGGCCTTGTGTTTGCTGAGCCCTAACCCAGCCTTATTTCCCTGCTTTTAAAGAACTGTGTGATCTCACTGATTACAGCCAAGATGGTAAAAATCCACCATATTTCTAAAATCCCCACCACTACATGAGTTCATGTCTACAGAATACTTGCTCGGGGCTACCCGTTCCTGTGTATTTCCTGTTCTCATGCAATCTTCATAAGAGACCAAAGGATTAAGTATATCATCATCAACTTCATTATCATTTTATAAGATGAGAATGTCAAGGCAAAAACATCATCAAATAACTTGCCCCAGACTAGAGAGCCAGGGGGTAGGTTGAGCTGGGATCTAAACTCTAACAGTCCCACTCGAGATTTAGTCTCTCAGTGCTGTTTACAACACCCCTGGCAGCCCTACTTGCAACACCACTACAGTTTGGAGGTAGAATCCAAGGATGCTGGCTGAAATGGCTGGCAGGCTTTCAGACAGCAGGGAGATGAGCTTTTCTAGTTGTCCTTCCTTTGCTTGGCTGAGTTGGGGTAGATTTGCCAGCTGCTGGGAACCCTGTGAAGATGCCTGAGAAATCAGACAGTGGTTATTCCTCTCCTAGAGGTTTGATGAACACATAATGACTTTCACAAGGCATGGGTACCTGAGTTTCAGGCTGAGTTTGGTTCTAAGTAGAGGCTTGTCAGAGCCTGAGAGAGAGTGGTGGCAAAATTTGGCTTGGTTCATACACAATGTGTAAACTGCTCTTGGACAAAACAGAGAGGTCACAGGTCAGGAAAAACAGGCACACCCTGTATAATGGCCAAGTATGATTTCTAAGTATTCATTAGATGAATCTTGAATTATCCAAAGCCCCTGGCTTTTGAGTCCCGGTATGTGAGGGCAGAAGGGAAATTAAAGACCATCTATTTTCATTCCTGAGCTTAAGGTCACTGAAGGTCACTGGTGGGGCCAGTCTGTTAGCCTAGATCTACCATTGGACAGCAATAGAGTCCTGGCAGTTGGTTGGTTTGCTTGTTATGTTTTCCAGGTTAGGTTGCAGCCATTTCCAACAAGTATTTATGTGTGTGCGCGAGCGCGCGTGTGTGTGTGTGTGTGTGTGTGTGTGTGTGTGTGTGTGTGTGTGTGTGTGTGGTGTAAGAGAGAGGAGAGATAAAGTGAGAAATACCAGGCCCATAGTTCAAACTCCAGTATACTCTATCTCTTGAGCCACAGCTCCAATTTTAACTTTTTGGTGGTTAATTGGAAATAAGAGACTCAACCAACTTTCCTGGCCCTGCTGCCTTCAAACTGTAATCTTCAGGTCTCAGTCCCCTGAATAGTTAGGATTATAGTTATGAGCCACTAGTGCATGGATCCAACAAATATTTATTGAACTTTCCATGCCTGGCTCTGTCCTCATGGATCTTAAATAATAGTGAGAGAACAGGCAGAGAACACACACACACACACACACACACACACACACACACACACACACACACACACACACACACACCAAGTGAGGAAACACTGAATAAAATACATTTTGTAAGGAAGCAGAAAATCAGGGATAACCATTGTGATTGCTTATGATTCTGTCTTTTTATCTGGTTAGAATGACCTAGGCCTTGAAGTTTATCTAAAACTAAAACTATTGTTCTTGGGACCCTCAGCTTTGAGGCATGTCTCCACCTGTAGCAGGTGGAGAGAAGGGACTGAGGTTACCTCAGCCAAAGGTAGTTTTTTCTTTATTCTGTAGGCTATAGTCTTGGAAGCATGGTGCATTGGCCTCAATTCTTGGGTGTAGGCAATTAATTCTGTCCTTCTGAAAGAGCCCAGATCTAAAATAGTCATGCCTGGATACACCCTCAGCAAGGGAGAACATTGATTAAGCTGGAAATCCCCAGGGGTGGCAGGGCAAGAACAAACAAGGCAAAATGACTCGATGAGCTGAACTTGGCATTGACATCAAGTTTTCTGCTGTATGAAGCATCTGTAGAGACCCCAAAGATTGCATTCACTTGTCACTCACCCACCCCTTCCAGACCTTCATTGACTGACATACTTATTTGCTTATTCAGTTCCACATCATTAAAAGGATCATCTCATAGACACATTCACACTAAACCCAGCCTTCCCTCCTTCCTTCCCTCCTTTCTTTCCTTCCTTCTCTTATTATGTTGAATGACTTATATATACAGGTATACATACATGCATAGGTTTTCACTCTGTCAGTCACAGATTCAACTCTGTTGGTTAAAGCCTTTTCCCAACTAGGCTTCTAGGCTTCACACGGGAACTATCAGGGATACATATGAATGAAGAGCAGTAAGGCAGCACTTAAGTAAACTCCACAACAAGGTGGGAAGGGAAAGGCAGCCCCCGAGGCATAGCTCATTTGTGGAGGGCTCACCAGGTGCCTTCCCAGATATCCTGTGTTGCTTCTCTTCTCCACAAAGCCAGAAGCAGGCAGACGTAGATCCTCATAGGGTATTTTGAAGAAAGAGAAAAAGAATATCTGAGCCCAGGGCTTCACAAACAGTTTTCTGGAAAGGTCAGAGACTATCATTGGCTTTCATTCAGTCCATATCACAATGACCTGGCTCTGCTGGTGTGGGCCCAAATCAGCCATGGGCAATACTTTCAGAGAGCCCAGTCCAGGTATTGGGGAAACTCCATCACTAATTAACCAGCAAAAAGCTGGGCTTGGGGCATGGCTCAAGTGGTAGAGGGCCCTCTTAGTAAACAACCCAAGTGAGAGTTATTATTAAATAACAACAACAACAAAATGAACCTGGGACTGGGATATGGCTCTAGTGGTCAAGCACCCACCTAGCAAGTGCCAAGTCGCTGAGCTCCAACCTTAGTAGTACAAAAATAAGCTCCCAAACAATGAAACCTAGCTGAGTACCAATAAACCTTTATTTTTTGGACACTGAAAGTGGACTTTCATATAATTTTGATTTGTCATGAGGATTGCTCTTCTGATATATTTTCTCCCAAGCCATAAAAACCATTCTTAATTTGCAGGCTGCATTTGGCCCTAGGCTATAGTTTACCAATCCTGTTTTAGATCAAAGAAATGAAAGACCTGTGCATATCTCCAGGTGCCAATAGCAGAACTGGTTTGCAGTGGGTGCTGCTTACAATGCTTGCTTTCTCTGCTTGTGCAGAGAGGTGAGGGTAGAAAGGGCCTACACTGGGCACAGGGAAGCAGAATGAGTATAACAATTGCATTTTCTATCCTCACTAGTTTTCTGCCCCTTGAAAGAAAGGCAGGCGGACCACTAAACTAATGGACGACCTGGGATTCAGCATATGACTGGTTCCAAGCTAGTTAGGATATGCTTCCAGAGCGCACGCGCAAGGCCTGGCTCATTACAAGAGCACAGTAAGTGGAAACCGAATGAATGGATGACTGGCCTTGTAGGCCTGCTGTAATTTTGGACAGAAGCACAACAGCAGTGGATCTCTCTGTGCAGTGTGACCTCAGGCGGATGCAGGCAGTGGAGAGAGAGGCAGGAGCTCAGTTAATGGCTTGCATTAAGCCCTCTGTCCTCAGAGTTGTCCTTTCCAGCATGGGAAGACAGGCTTTCCTAACTGAAGTGTGTTGGAAGCAGACAAACAGGTGTCTGCAATATTCTTGACTATGTAGGCAGGTTTTATGATACATGCAGTTGTGCAATTTTCCACCCCAGCTTGATTGTCTTAAGGGTGAGAAGACAGAGAAAGATGGATTAGTATATCTCTCATAGCTTGTACCTTAAAACACAACCAACTATTTTTGTTTTAAATGAAAGAAAATGGCCCACTGTCTTGAGATTTCCTCTTTTATTTATTTGTTTATTTTAGAACATTGTGACTCACTAAAATTAAAATTCCTAGGCCTTCACAATTGAAATGTTATGCTACTCTTGTGGTCCTGTAGAAGCTCCCACTGAGAAAGAAGGTCTGGTTTTCCAGCTTACATCTAGAGAGGGTAGGCTACATAGTAGCTTGTTTGATAAACAAAACTGAATTATTTGCTTAAAAAAATGGATGTATGTTCAACCCAGCTAGGGACACAGAATCACTGAATCTTAGATAATGGGCCTTAGTGAGAATAGCAATTATATGGCACATGTGCTCCTCTTCCTACTCTTGAGCTCTTGATAGACACTGCTAATCAATCCCATTATTCTTTCCCATTGTGTTGACTGGTGCATAGGTCTCTACTAAGTTATGCCTGTGGACAGCTGAGACGCACGCACACTTATTGTTGGGTGGGTGGGAAAAGAGAATGGGTTTGGAAAACAGTCAGAACTTGAGTCTGAATTAAATCCCTAAGTATACTTGCTGAGGAACTTAAAGCTACTTCCTTAGCTTCCCTAGGTCTCAGTTCCTCCACCTAAAGTGGAAATAAGAGCTGGATGTGATAGTAGACACTAGTAATTCCATCTATAACAGAAATGGATCTAGAACGTCTTGATTTAAGGCTAGCTTGGGCAAAAAGTTAGGAGATCTTCTCTCAAGAACATCTTCTCTCAAGCTAGGATTACAGAATCCTAGCTATACAGGAGGCTGTGGTAGAAAAATCATAGTCCTAAGGCTGGCCTTGCTCAAAAAGTCTGATCCTACTTGAAAAGTAGTCGAACCAAAACGGGCTATTGGAGTGACTCTATTGTTATTGCCTAATGTGCAAAAGGCTCTGAGTTCAACTCTCATCCTTCAAAAAAAAAACAAAAAAGAAAGAATAATGTGTATGAACAATTTTCAGAGGTTGGGCACCAGGTCTGCATCCCTGAACTGAGCCTGAGTGGAGACTGGATCTGTTAGCAATCCACTTAGTCCCAGGTCTCTTCAATGATTGCAGCAGGCCTATGGAAAGCCGTATTCATGCTCACAGACAGAGACTGGATACTGGCAAACCACACCTTTGGAAAGCTCCAGGCTTCTCTAAAGCTCACACTTTCTTCTCACACGTTTGATACAAAAGGTCTGTTCATAGGCCTTGCCTTAGCTGCTACTAACTCTACATCTACCATATTCTTGATCCAGTGATGTTCAACTGGTAATGTTTTTGAGCTCAGGGGATATTTTCAATGTCTGGAGATATTTTTTATTGACTACCCATGGCGGGGGGAGGGGGTGGTGTCTATAGACAGCTAATGGCTGGAGGACAGTGATGACCTCAAAAACTCTACAATGCACCAACAGCCAGCACAGCCAGGAATCATGTGGCGTGGGTGTGAATGGTGCTAAGGTTGAAAGACCTTTTGTGTGCGCATAGATTATTCAATACCAACTGGTTGGTCTAAGTAGAAGAAACTACTAGCTTCTCAAATATTGTCCTATCACATAATCAGCATCATCATCATTAATTTTAGATACTGGGATTTGAATTTAGGACTTCAAGCTTGCTTGTTCTTGCTCAGTTGGCACTCTGCCACTTAAACCACACCTCCAGTTCAGCTTTTTTTTTTTAAAGTGATGGAGTCTTGAAGATATTTCTGTCCAGATTTGACCATTTTCCTCCTGATCTCAGCATCCTGAATGGCTGGGATTACAGGTGTGAGTCACTGGCGCCCAGCTAATTTCCTTAATTTTAGGTGATGAAAGTGCAGTCTTTTGGCTGGGATCGCTCTGCCATGTAAGTCCCGTCAGTGCTGTGCACATGTCCCTAAGTGATCTTCCTGGCCCCCAGTTCACTGCCACCACACTACTTTTCATTTTCTTGACCTTCCATTTCGCTTTGTGTTACCTGTTTTTCCTCCCTGCTAAGTTTCCAGTGCTCTAGGTTCCAGAGCTAAGTCATCTGAGACACAAGCTGGGCCTTGCTCTCTTTCACCCAGGCAGGGCTGGGTCTGTCTCCTTGGTGGCTTACCTGCCTGGATTAATTGGGCAAAACAATGATGTAAAGTTGAACCTCTCCTTGCAGAAATGCTGAATCAAAGAAGCAAGCAAGATTAATTACTAACCCTGCTTAGTCACCAGAAACCAGAGAAGAACCTTTTCCTCCCCCCACTTCCCCTGCCCTCCCTGCAGGATCCTCAGCAGGGCTGAAGATCTAACTTCTGCATTAGCAACCAGAGGCCTGGCACAACTTGGCACGATGCCAGTGTTTTGCACACTTGGAACCTTGTAACGAGTAGTTCAATATTTTATGGGTTCAACATGGTATGTGTCTCCCTGGCCAACTTGGAGGGCCTCAAAGTGCAGTGGCCATGTCTATCTTGTTACCCTTGTCACCTGTGCAGCTCCGTGTTTGTTCCATCCTTTTTGCTGACTGGTCACATGATGCACTGGGAGGGGCTTTGGAAACCATGCTTAGGGCCTGCTACAAGCTCTGGGCCCTTGGTAGATAAGGATAGGAAGAGCTAGAAGGTACTTACACAGCAGAGTGGGCAAAGCACTGGCTGGGGCTTAGTCTACCACTTGGCCTCTTTTGTCCCATGTCTTTTTTTTTTTTTTAATCTACATTCACTTATGGCTTTCCTCATGTAGCTTCCCAAGGGATTAGAGCTGAGAATCTAAACTAAGTGACATTTCCCTATGGGCCTTCTGGATACTGGTCAAAAGCCCTACTTTCTTCCAGACTTCTGAAATTATTCCTACTCACTGGGAAAACAAAGGAGTTTTTGGAAGCTTGTGTTCTCTGGGGCTTGCTCTAGCATCCTCACAAGTGGGTGGCTGGAGCTTCCATCTCAGCAAGAGGACCGTGGGGCTGAGGGATGGTTTAACCCAATAACAGTGAGTGATTTAGTGCCCTTTTACTGGGCCTGTCACCACTGTCGAATTATTATCTCATATACAAGCACTGCTCAGCCACTCAGAGCTATCATCAGTGTCACTCCACAAATTTAAAAACTGAAGCTCTGAGAAATTAAATAACTTGCCTGTGGTTCTAACAGTGAGTCTGTTCCCAGATCTTCATGATCCTAAAGATCATAATCTGCAAAGCTCTTGGTTTCAGGGAAGGACCTTGCCCTACACCTTCTGGGAAGGTAAGATACCTCTGGAATAGCTGGAAAATACAAGCCAGGTCAGTCAGGTGAATATGTGCTTGAGTCAAAGACGAGAAGAATCCCTACAAGAGCACCATTAATTAAACAAGAAGAGCACTTCTCCCATTATGTATCTTTAGAGGGTGCTGTTAACTAATTAAACCACCCAATACTCTGCCAGATCAATTCTGTCATTCCTATTAGCAAATGAGAACATGGCGGCTCAGACAGGACAGGAAGCTGAGACTCTCTTAGGCCTCACTGGTGATGTGTCCAGCACATTTCCTCTTGTGTTGATCATTAGTACAAACACTGGTCACTGCACCTGAGACTCCTGCTCCAGGATGAGGCAGGAGGTTGGATATTATAAGTTCCTTCAGTCTGTTTTCTATTGTGATTAGTTTACTTGATTTGGGGAAGACTTGATCTGGGAAGGATGTGAAGTTCCATCTCTGACTCTTCTGAAAACTACTTTCTTGGCAATCCTGAGTAGAAGGCTCATGTAGATTTTTTTTTTTAGAAGACATTTGTCTCCTTCCCTTAAAGTCAGGGGTTGTCCCAGTCAGGAACGATGGCATTCCAAATACTCTGCTTAGAGAAAAATGGGGAACACAAAAGCAATGGTTGTTAAACTATTGCTGCTCCTTGCAAAGATCCTGCACGGAAAGACACGGCCTATTTTATAGATGGAGACAACGGGGCAAAATAGGCACCATGCTTGTTCCAATGCCATTTAGTTATTTGGTACCAAAGTCTCCACATAAAGCTTTTGGAAGTAGAGCTGTGGCTCAAGAAGTACAGCAGCAGCCTTGAGCAAAAAAAGCTAAGGGATAGAGCCCATGCCCTGAGTTCAAGCCCTAAAACCAGCATATGAAGGAGGAGGAAGAAGAGGAGGAAAGGAAGGAGGAGGAGGAGGAAGAGGAGGAGGAGAAAGAGGCTGGTAATCCTAGCTACTCAGGAGGCTGAGATCTGAGAATTGAGGTTCAAAGCCAGCCAGGGCATCAAAGTCTGTGAGCCTGTTATCTCCAATTAACTACCACAAAACTGGAAGTGGCTCTGTGGCTCAAAATGTAGAGAGCTAGCCTTGAGCCAAAGAGCTCAGGGATAGCACTCAGGCCCAGAGTTCAAGCCCCAGAACTGAAAAGAGGAGGAAGAAGAAGGAGGAGGAGGAGGAGGAGGAGAGGCAGCAGCAAGAGAAAGAAAAAGCAACAGCCGCTTGCTTCACTCAGTCATTTGATTTACATTTTTAGCTTCCATTTTGTACAGAAGAAAATGAGACTCAAACCAAAGCACAACAATAATAAGAACAGACTACCCAGGTGCCTTTGGCCTTTCCTGTATTAAGTTTCTACTAGTCTGTGTGATAGCAGAGATTTCTCATTGCACTTTTACCAATCCGGTAGTATTTCTCTTTCGTGCCTTTCATTTTCCCAGCACAGGAGCTTACCACTAGTATGTAAACCCACATTTGGAAAACTAAAGTCATTGCTTAATCACACATCAGCTTTGAAGCCATTTCTTTTTCAAGCTGAACAAATTCGGGCCTTTTTTTTTTCCTCCTGTTCTTGGCCCAAGACTGGAAGTCAGGCCTCAGGAAGGATGAGGGAGTGAGCATGTGGCAAAGAAGCTAGGACATGGAGGCCAGCCCCAGAGTAGTGATAAGGATGTAAACAAGGAGACTGGCACGGGCAGGCAGAGGAAGATCAGTCCAGCTGGCAGTGGCCAGTGGAAAAAGGGTTAGCAGCTAAGTTATGGCAAACATGCCAGGCAGAGCTGTATGACTAATGAGTACTGTCTTTGAGCTAGAGGGGTAGTCAGGCACAAAGGAGGGAAGGACGAACTGACAGAAAGAGGTGGGGAGAGGTAGACTCCCTGACTTATGTGTAGGAGTGGGATTCCAGTGAGATAACTTAAAGAGAGCTCATTAGCCAGACACCGTGGCTCATGCCTGAATCCTAGCTCCTCAGGAGGTTGAGATCTGACAATCACAGTTCACAGCCATCTTGGGCAGGAAAGAATGAGAGACTCTTATTTCCAGTTAACCACCAAAAAGAAGCCAGAAGTGGAGCTGTGGCTCAAGTGGTAGAATGCTAGTCTTGAGTGATAAAGCTAAGGGACAGTGTCCAGGGCCCGAGTGCAAGCCCCAGTACTGGCACGCATTTTTTCAAAAGCTTACTGTGTAGCAACATGCTAATACTGAGCTCCCAGAAAGCAGTACCCAGTATATAGATGCGGTGCAGCTTAAAGTAAATTTAAAAGTGATGACTGACTTGGAAAGTCATTTCACCATCCAGCATGAAATAATGTTCAGCTCATTAGGAGAAAGGTTGATGGGAAACTTGGTAGTGGATGGAACAGACTAAGAACAGTTCCGTTTGAATAAATATCAATAAGCAAAGAGAATCAATTAGTCATTTGGTACCTCCTGAGGTGTTATCATATGTACTTAATCCTTAACAGGTGTCAGGATTAAAAGCAACAACAAAAAAATGGGAAGTAATAGATGTTTCTTTCCATTCTGAGGATTGAGACGAATGGATATCTACATGCAAAAGAATGAATCTGGATCCCTAACCTGACAGTATGTCCAAGTATCAACTCTAGCTGGATCATAAATTTAAATGTAGAAGATAAAACTATAATGAGATGGGTTTGGTAACTTTTTGTTTGGATTAGCCTTGAAGCAGAGATTGCTTCCCAATCAGCTGGATTACAGGCATGAACCACTTCTCTCTCTCTCCCTGCCTCCCTCCTCCCCACCCTATTATGGTTTGAATTCAGGGCCTTGTGCTTGCTGGGCCCTGAGACCAAACTCTCAGCCTTATCTGCTTTTGTTACTTTTCCCAATCGGGTCTTGATTTTTTCTACCCAGACCACTTTAAGACTTCAATCAATTATTTATACACTCAGTGTAATTGGTATCTATCACTGCACCTAGCTTTTTCAGATGGGCCTTGTTAACTTTTTGCTGGGCTGGCTTCAAACTGCAATCTTCTGGATTTCTGCCTCCTGAGTAGCTAGGATTGCAGACATGAGCTACTATACCTGGCTCCCAATAGAAATCTTTGAAAACAGACTAGTTCTATTATCCAAATAATAGAACTAAAAATTAATCAAAAATTAATCCATTAATGAATGGATTGAAGTTTTCAAAGGAAATATAAGTGGCTAATAAATACATGAAGAAATATTTCATATCCTTAGTCATGAAGAGAGTAGAAATAAAAATGATACCCAGATATCAAAAAATGATATTCATCTCAACTCAAGGATCAAGATGTGGGGACAAAGGAACCTTTGTACTGCTGGAGGAAATGCATATTAGTGCAGCCACTATGGAAATAAGTATGGAAATTCCTCAGGAAACTTAAGATAGGACTGGCTATGACCCCCACCATAAACTCTTGGGCATGTATCTAAAGGAATGAAAGTCAACATATAAGAGAGACACTTGCACATCCATGTTTATTATAGCACTGTTCAATTGCCAGGCTATGGAATTACCTTAGTTGCCCTAAACCTGATGGAAACATAAAATATATGTAATATATACAAATGTATACCAGTATACATAATAGGTACCTAATGGAATATCATTTATCCATAAAGAACAATGAAATTATGTCATTTGTAGGAAAATGGATGGAACTGGAGATGATCATATTTAGTGAGGTAGCCAAACTCAAGAGAAACCAGTATTTCATGCTTTCACTCATATAAAATCTAGACAGAAAAATGATAGTGAGAATAATGTGACATGAATTTAAAAGAAAGACTGATGGGAGGAAAATCAGTGAGTGGGAGAATGGAGAGGATGATGGGGTAAATATGATTGAAGTACATTATAGATATGTATAAAACTAGCATAATAAAACTTTAAAAAGAGGGAGGAAGGAGGCTAAAAAAGAGTAATGTACTATTCTTGCTTCAATTGCTGCTAGCTACTCAGGAGGCTGAGATCTGAAGATCGAGATTCAAAGTCGGCCTGGATGGGAAAGTCTGTGAGACTCTTATTTCCAATTAACCACAGAAAAAGCCAGAAGTGGTTCTGTAGCTCAAGTGGTAGAGTACTAGTCTTGAGCAAAAGGAACTTAGGGACAGCACTCAGGCCCAGAGTTCAAGGACCAGGATCGGCAAAAAATAAAAATAAAAATAATATACGTGACATTAATTTGGTCCAAGTACATTATATATATGTATGGAAATATCATAAATTACTTTATACAATTAGTATAGGCCATAAAAATGTTAAAGTCATGGCATTTTACGCTTAAAAATAAAAAGGAGTATTTAGTAGTGGGAAGTATGCTTGCCCAAATAATAAAACCTGAAGTGGATCAAGCCACTAGATGTAACTACCAGTTCTCAGGAAATAAAGGAGGAAGGAACATACTAAATAACACTTCAAGGATGCAAGATCAGTATCTAGAATGTGGAGCTTTCAACAAGACAAATGGACATTACCAGGGATAAGGGGAGTATTTAATGTACAGAATAAAAGAGACTTTAGAAATGAATTAATCTGGGATGGATTTATGGCTCCAGTGGTAGAACATCTGCTTACCAAGTACCAAGCCATAAGTTCAAACCCAAGTACACATAAGAAGGAAAAGGAAAACAGAAAAATAAGTGAAAAACAAACAAAAACAGAGTCGTGTGCTGCTTGCTCATGTCTGTAACTGGATCAGAGGCTGAAACTTGAAGATCCAGTTCAAAGGCAGCCTGGGCACAAAAACTTAGGACTCTTTTTTTTTTCCTCCTAACTAGAAAAAGCCAAAAGTGAAGGTGTGGGATGTATGACTCAAGTGTTAGTGTGCTGGCCTTAAGCAAAAAAGATAAGGAAGAGCTTGAGGTACTGAGTTCAAGTCCCAGGAATGGCATGTATCCACACATGTGCAGGCACATGCACACACAAAACAAAACATGAAGTGTCTACCTTATTTAGATCATATTTGAACAAACCAACTATAAGGCAAATGTAGAAATTTGAATATGAACACTTAAGGTCTTCAAGACATTTGTGTTCATTTACAGATTTTGATAGAGGTATGATGTTTTAAATATATGAAGCGGGGCGATTGTGGTTTGAACTCAGGGCTTCATGCTTGCTTGGCAGGTGCTCTATTACTTAAACTACATCCCCAGCCCATGTTAAAATACTTTTATTTTCACATATTAAGTGAAGTAAGCCAGACTCAAAGGAACATAGGCTCAATGGTTTCCCTCATTTGGCATAATCAGTAGAAACCTTGGGATCTCCTAGCAGAGGTTTGCAATAGAACAAAATCTAGATACATAAGGCCATATAGAATGAAGCTAAATGAAAGGACCTCCAGGATATAGAAACAAAAGCCATGTAACCAGTGATTGTTGTCCTAATGTACTATGTTATCTGTCGTCTCTTTTGCTGTCCCTTGATTATCTCATATTGTTACAGTATTTCACCTGGTTATCTGATATATTGTATATATGTGTAGTTGGTTATTTGAAGTAGGATAGGGAAGGGGGGACAACAAGATGAGGGGTGGGGGTGGGAGAAGGAAATGGGGACCAAGACAGGAGAAAGGGTATCAATGTTTGTGAAGTAATGAACCTTCTATCTGCTGAATATAATGTAACCCTTGTATTAATTACAATAAAAATATGAAAAAAACTTTTATTTTTATTTTTTTGCCAGTTGTGGGGCTTGAACTCAGGGCTGCTCAAGGCTAGAGCTCTACCACTTGAGCCACAGCACCACTTCCAGCTTTTTCCTATGTATGTAGTATGGAGGAATCAAGTCTAGGTCTTTGTGCATGCTAGGTAAGCACTCTACCACTAGGCCACACTCCTGGCCCCTTAAATACTTTTAAAGAAACATTTACTGAAATGTTTATGAATCGAAGTATATGATATCATGGCCTGGTTTTAAAATAACACCAGTGGGGAGCACGTGAATATAGAGAAACCTAGAATGTAGCAACAGTAAAAGTGTCAAAGTAGCAGTCAGTACCACTTTGCATCTGGTGATTCCTCAGTGGCCCTGTGAAACTGAAGTCCAGAGTTGTCACTGGTTCATCCAGAGTGCCACCCCTAGGATGGGAAAGGGCTGTCAGGAAGCAAAGCCATGATTTGTTTTTCCACACAAAATGGATTTCCTTCCTTCCTTCCTTCCTTCCTTCCTTCCTTCCTTCCTTCCTTCCTTCCTTCCTTCCTTCCTCCCTCCCTCCCTCCCTCCCTCCTTCCTTTTCTTTTCTGCCAATCCTGAAGCTTGAACCCAGGGCCTGGGCACTGTCCTTGGGCTTTCTCAAGACTAATGCTCTACCACTTGAGCCACAGCACCACATCCAGCTTTTTCTGTGTGTATGGTAACCAAGGAATTGAACCCGGGTCTTTGTGTATGCTAGGTGAGCACTCTACCACTAGGCCACACTCTTGGCCCACAAAACTAATTTCTAGGTGGCTCGCAACAGGTCCTTACCCAGAGGCTCTAAAGTAGAGGCAGGAAGGGATGTTTTGGTCTTGTGTTGCTTTCTGATGCCTGCCAGCATTAACTGAGATTTTATGAGAGTTGCTTAAGGATTGGTCTTCATCCAAGGGGAATATTATTGAAAATTGAATAAAAACATTTCAAATACTTTGAGACCCTATTGAAGGTACTATGGGGACAGATAGTCATGTGTGGCCTGAGGGGAGAACCATCCTTTTAACAGCTCCTTCCCCTTTTCTACCATGACTCTGAGACTACCGGGTTCTAGTACTCTGAAAATATCATTGTCTAGGAGGGATTTGTTAAGTGAGAAATGTGAAATGAAAGACATTTCATAGCAGTATCAGAATATCCACACAGGATTCATTTATCTCTGCAAATTATCTCAGAGGGAGGACTACCCAAGAATCTGAAACATCACTTTATACTGAGAGGGGGTCCAAGGGAAAAAGAATTATTATTATTATTATTATTATTATTATTATTATTATTACTACCAGTCCTGGGGCTTGAACTCAGGGACTGAGCACTGTCCTTGGGCTTTCTCAAAGCTAGAGCTCTACCACTTGAAACACAGCACTCTGGCTTTTTTTTTTAAATGTATGTGGTACTGAGGAATCGAACCTGGGTCTTCGCCAATACTAGGTGAGCACTCTACCACTAGACCAAACTCCCAGTCCCAAGAATTATCTTAATACTAAGTAAAGGCCATTGCTCTAGGTGCTCTGAGCACTATCAAGTGAGGCTAAAAACATCCCTATGGAAGATAGAAAGAAAGGAACCACTGAAGAGGGTCTCAGCTATACTAGTTCAAGCTTCCAGAATACTGCAGACATGGAATTAAAAATGAGCTAGGAGACCGGGAGTTTGGCCTAGTGGTTAAAGTGCTTGCCTAGCATGCATGAAGACCCGGGTTCGATTCCCCGGTACCACATATATAGAAAAAAGCCGGAAGTGGTGCTGAGGCTCAAGTGGTAGAGCTCTAGCCTTGAGAAAGTCCAAGGACAGTGCTCAGGCCCTGAGCTCAAGCCCAGGACTGGCAAAAAAAAAAAAAAATGAGCTAGGATTGTAGATTTCAGAATGCCAGAGGAACATGATAGTTCCTCTTCCTAGGAGCTGTGAGAAGAGCCTGGAGCTACCATGCCACGCTAGCATGGGATGGAAGAAGGCAGAGAGGGAACCACATTTTTTATACCAAGTTGCTGCTTGTTTGTTTGTTTATTTAGCAGTACTGGGGTTTGCACTCAAGGCCAAATGCTTACAAGGCACGTGTCTTACAACTGAGTCCCACCTCCTATGGATTTTTTTATTATTTTATTTTTGTTGTTGTTGTTGCCAGTCCTGGGGCTTGAACTCTGGGCCTAGGCACTGTCCTTGGGTATTCCTCAAGGATAGTCTCTACCACTTGAGCCACAGCACCGCTTCTGGCTTTTTCTAAGTATGTGATACTGAGGAATTGAACCCGGGTCTTTGTGTATGCTAGATAAGCACTCTGCCATTAGGCCAAACTCTTGGCCGAACAATGGTTATTATTTTTGAGATAGGACCTTGCTTCCTGCCCAGGTGCACACGTGAGCCACAGTTCTGCCTATTGTAACTAGGTTGCTATGTGTGTCTCCATGCATGGCGCTTGGTCAAGAAGGGGTCTTCTAATCTTTTCTGCTTGGGCTGACCTTGAACCTGGATCCTTAGCTTCTTGAGAAGCTAGGATTACAGGTATGAGCCATTGGTGAGCAGCTATGACTTTCCCTTTTCTTCTCTTAGCTTCTGTTTTATTTTGGAGGGTGGTGGTGGTAATCAGAAGCAAAAAAGATGTTGGCTGAGTGAGACAGCAATAGAAATGAACAAAACAAGCATTCCTGTTGTGAAGAAGTTTTCAATCCGGTGAACCTGGCAATAAGATATATACAGGACATGAAAATAAAGAGGACATTTTATATATTCTATCATCATATTGGTCATAACACAAATAGGAAAAAAATGTACTGGGAACACAGGGGAGAGACATTAGTTCTATAGAAGTCAGATGGCAAGAGTTTTATTCAGGAAAAAGTGTGTGGTCAGGGCTCAGGCTATGGATATAATTGCAATAGGGGAATGTGCCAAAAATAAATTCTAGTATAAATAGCATTTATTTGTTCAACAAAAATCTGCTCACTGCCCAGGATAATGTAAGCACTGTGTTGGGTACAAAAGCAATGAGGTAATCTCAGATACGCTACCTTTAGGAATGTCGAGTAGATCACTGTAATTTTTGTGCATGTGTGTGCATGCATGTGCATACATAGATGTGAATGGATGTAGAGCTAGGGTTCTGGAAAGTGGACTGTAATCAGGTTGTATATGCCCTAGAGTGCTGTATTAAGAACTGCTTTAGGGGTCAGGTGCTTTGACACTTTTCTCTTTTTTCCTTACAGCAGGTGACTTGACTAGTTTGACCAGCATCAGTCTAAGACCTTCTTGAAGCACCATGGGACAATAAACAAGGGATCCCTTTTCAACATTTTATCAGTCTATCATTTGTCATGTTAATTTTGGAGTCTCTATTTCACTTAAGTTCGAGAGTGGAGTCTTCTACTTTAGCCAGTCCCAACTCCACTATAGCTAGCCATTACTTATTTTTTTAATGTCTCAGACTGTGAATTTCTTGATAACAGCAATTTAATCTTGATGTCTTCAGCACTATCTATTATGAACCTTTATACCCAGTTGGTAGTTCAAGTGAAAGCTTTCTTCGGAAGCCAAAGACATAGGACACATTTCTTTACTGAAAGGCGTAACAGGAGAGATGACAGAAAGCCTTAAAGTAAAAAAAGATGAGACAGGCCAGGCCTAGTGGGAGAGTGCTTGCCTATATGCATGAAGACCTGGATTCAAGTCCTCGGTACCACATACACAGGAAAAGCTGAAAGTGGTGTTGTGGCTTAAGTGGTAGAGCACTATCCTTGAGAAAAACCCAAGGACAGTACCCAGGCCAAAAAAAAAAAAAAGAAAATAAGAAGAGACAGAGGCTGGAGAGAGTCTTAGTATAAGCCACATTTGTATAAGGTGTTGCTTAGTGCAGTGCAGTACGAAGAGCTTATGCTTAAGAATTAAGAATTAGACAGTTATGGGGCCAGGAGTTTAGCCTAGTGATAGGGTGCTTGCCTAGCATGCACGACAACCCAGGTTCGATTCCTTAGTACCACATACATAGAAAAAAAAAAGCTGGAAGTGGTGCTGAGGCTCAAGTGGTAGAGCTCTAGCCTTGAGAAAGTCCAAGGACAGTGTTCAGGCCCTGAGCTCAAGCCCAGGACTGGCAACAAAAAAAGAATTAGACAGTTATAACATCAATCCAGACTACATAAATTTGACCAAATTGTTTTTCTTTTGTGGCTTTACAAAATAAAAATATGACTGTTTATCTTGCTGTAAGGTGCCTTTCCTACAGAGCTCCTACCTCTTATTGGGAATGATGTCTGCTCACGAGAGACTGGAGCAAGATATCTGTCTATCTATCTATCTTATTATTACTATTACTATTATTTCTGTCTTATTTTGGTAGTTGAACATCTGGCACTTAGTGTGGTTATTAGAATGTTGTATATTCAATGGATATTTACTAGTCAAAAAGACTTATCTGATCTGGCTGTTTCTACAGGAACTTAATTCTTCCTTCAGTTTTCCTACCTGCATGTCTCCACCTGCCCAGATATTTAAGTCAAATGTCTTGATTCCTGGACCAATTGAGCACCTGGTATGGTTCAGACAATGTGGAGTGTAGGTGGTTCCTGCTGTGTGGGAATTCAAGGAGTTAGACCAAACCACAGCTCTCAAGTGTGTTAGAGAAAAACAAAACAATACAAAAACAAAAGGAGAACTTGTCATTTGTTCGACTTTCTGTTCATTTTGTGAGTTTAGTTCCTTCATGGGGTGTGTGAGTACGTTCTGACAACACCCAGACAAACACGGAGAAATTCTTAATCATCCAGAACCTGCCAACGCCTCCCAGAGCCCCTGAGAATAGGCCATATGGATCCTTCAGAATTCTCACTTGTGTGCAAACTCAGAAAGGCTAAGATTGTGTTACATTGTTTTGAATCCCTCTAGGCTTCTTCCCTGCATCCTCTCTGTATGTATGGTAAATGAAGAGGAATAATAATTTAAAAGGCTCTTGGTGAGATCTTTTTGGTGAGCAGACTCACAACTGAGTGAACTAGATTATTGCCGAGTGTGGGTTGTACTTTTATACATCTAAGTATCTAAATCCAGGAAGACTTTGAAAACTTAGGTGATTCTTTGGCTTTACATGAATTATTGAAGCCCTGTTTTAAAGTGTGTGCGTTATAAGAACAACTTTTGTCACAGTGCATGTATGTTCTTGTAAAATGTATTCAGAAAGGGTGGTTAGGAAGTTATTCTTATGATTGCTAGGGGAGTATAATGGAGAACATGTGTGCGTGTGTATGTGTGCATGTGTATGTGTGTGAGTGTGTTCAGGTGGGCAGGATTATCGTAGGCAGCTGAACAGTGCAATAAAACACCAAGTGTTGTAATAGGAGATTGTTTTCCTCTTAGACCAGCACACAGGTCTTTGAAGAGCCCTTGACTCTCTCCTTCTTCCTTGTCTTGTTAAAAAGGGATTAGAGTCCAATTAAGCCATTTAAACCCAAGGTAGAAATTCATGTTTAGAAACAAGATCTACAGCTTTGTTACAAAAAAAATACATGAGGGCAAGTTGAAGTTGTTCTTTCAAGTTGCCACCTGCATGGTTCCAGAGAGTATTTTCATCTGAACACCCAACACATAGTCCTTCTTAATTACTTTACCTCATACCTCCACTCCTTTTCAAGTGCCCTTCAAGATTAAATAGCCTCATGCTGTTAGAAGGACTTCGGCCTCTCGATTGCCACAACACACTTGAGCGCATCTCTCCTTAGTTGGCAATCCGGTGGCCAGGGTTAATCATGAAAGTAGCATTAAGAATTGATGCTTATTGAGAACTGTGCTTTGCCTGGCATCTTATGTGCTCAACACTTAGGACCAGGAGCTCATTAGGCGCTCCAGAGGAAAACACATGGGCTGGCTTCCTGGCTGTGGGGATTGGAGAGCCACTCCGGCCATCACTTGCTTTCTTGCTTTGCAAGATGGCTACATTGTTGCCTTCATGACATTGTAATAATTTCTGAGCAAGGGGTGTGCATCCTTTTTTGGAACTGGGCCTCCTAAATGATGATGCAGTCCTTGCTGAGAACACTCAATAACCTGATTCCATTCGCTCTCCTTCGGTGTGGTACCTTAGTGGCTGGTGATGACAAAATCTACTCTGGAAAATGGATGGTGTTCCTAAAGAGACAGGAATCATGCCATAGCACAGCACGAACAAGAAAATGAATGAAATGACACTATTAACACTCTTTGTGGGAGTGCAACTCGTTCAACCACTATGGAAAGCAGTATGGCAGTTCCTCAAAAGACTAAACATAAAACTCCCCTATGACCCAGCAATTCCACTACTTGGCATTTACCCAATCGTCCAAAAACAAGGACATACTAAATCCACTAGCACAGTGATGTTCATTGCAGCACTATTTACCATAGCAAAAATATGGAACCAACCCAGATGTCCCTCAGTTGATGAGTGGATCAACAAGATGTGGTATTTATACACAATGGAATTCTACGCTGCTGTCGCCCCATTTGTAAGGAAGTGGAAAGACTTAGAAAAAATCATATTAAGTGAAGTAAGCCAGACTCAAAGGAACATAGGCTCAATGATTTCCCTCATTTGGCATAATCAGTAGAAACCTTGGACTCTCCTAGCAGAGATTTACAATAGAACAAAACCTAGATACATAAGGCCATATAGTATGACGCTAAATGAAAGGACCTCCAGGATATAGAAACAAAAGCCATGTAACCAGTGATTGTTGTCCTAATGTATTATGCTATCTCTCATCTCTTTTGCTGTCCCTTGGTTATCTCATATTGTTACAGTATTTCACCTTGTTATCTGATATATATATATATATATATATATATGTGTGTGTGTGTGTGTGTGTGTGTGTAGTTGATTATTTGAAAACAAGATGAGGGGCGGGGGTGTGGGGAGGGAAATGGGGAAAAAGACATGAGAAAGAGTATCAATGTTTGTGAAGTAATGCATCTTCTATCTGCTGAATATAATGTAACCCTTCTATTATTTACAATAAAAAATATATGGAAAAGGAAAAAAATGAATGAAATGAATGAAACTGAATGAATGAAATTGAATGAATGAAATGAAATCCAGTTCCTATAGGCAGTACATGTGACGTTAGTCATATTTATGCAGAGCAAGAACACACTATGCATATTTTTTACTTTAGCAAGTATGAAAATATCAACTATGCAACATTTTGGAGGCTGTGGTACTGGCCCGTAGCCTCCTGCAACCCAGGAATCTGTCCTTACCTGCCCGGCAGAACTGATGGGGCCATCTGCCTTCTCTGTGTGTTGGGTGGTCATGGAGGGGTTGCTGGAGCTGATAAGCACTGGGGTGCTGATCTCGGACACATGGCGCCCCGAGGGAGAATGGACCATTCGATTGAGCGTGTTCAAGGCAGTAGTGATGGAGAACTGGCCGGTGCCCTTTCTCCTGGATCCAGAGCCTCTTCGGAGGGTGGCTGAGGTTGGGGCTTTGTCTTTGGGAGCTGAAGACGCCAGGGAGAGGTTTTTCGTGCGGGATGACTGATGCCCTTTGTACTTCTCTAATAGGTGTCTTGCAGCGAGGTTGGGCTGAAAAGACAGAAATTCCTATGAGAAGTTATACTTGCTAGTGTCAAGCCAGCAGCTGAGCTTTCCTCCATGCCAACCAAAAGCCTGATCACATGCCACTTCCTTTGGTCACTGGCAGATGGCCACTTCCTGGTGGGTATAACAACTTCCTTTATTTATTTATTTATTTTTATCAATTTCAAGTTCAAGTAAGAAACACAATATATATTTTAGGCTTGAGACGGATTGCCAACACACTCAGGATCCTGAGTCTTTATGGTACAGTCTTTTATCTTTTAATCATGGTCTTCTTTTTTTTCTCCCTTGTTTATGCCTTTTAGTCAGTAGTATGCTAGTAATAAAAAAATAAAGGGTAGCTCTATTTGTAATGTTTCCAGTGTACCAAAACCCCTAATACTTTTAGTATAGAATTGGCAAGCTCCACTCCACTGCTGTATTATAGTCTGTTTTCTCTATTAGCTTGGCCCCATAATGGTCCCTGTGGTTCTTTTTGTTTGGAAATCTAAAATACATTGGCAAAACAAAAGCTCATACAAACTAACTCTTCAATTTCAGGAGGATTACTTAAATTTCCATTATTATAATTGTCATCAATTGTTCTCTAAAACCCCATCTTCCTCTAAAAATTCAACTATAGAAGTTAGAAAGAAATATTCCTACTTAAAAGTATTTTAAATGCCAACATGCAAAGGATTTAAATAGGCAAGATAAAAATATTTTAAAAGAAGAACTAATGTTTCTTCCTGCCTCTGGTTTTGTCATGTGGAGAAAAACTCAAGTGGGGAATGGGTTTCATTAAGTTCCACTTTAAAGACAAATAAGTTGAGACCCAGGAGTGATATAAATGAAAGAGCTAGCAGGCAAATGACTAAACAAGGAACTCTCAGATAGTGATGGGTGTTCTAACATGGTAGATGGGTGGAAGTGGCTATTTTAGGTTGAAGGTCTAGGAAGACTCTCAAAGGTGACATTTAAATGGAGATAACAGATAATAAGGAGAAATGGCAAGTAGGACAGTTATAAGCTGCAGGAAGTCTCGTGGAATGAGCTCATCCTATTTGAGTAAAAGGACAGAAGAAAGAAATGGAGAGGGATGGGTCAAAATAGATTAGCAGAACACAGTAAGACAAGAGGAGAGAGAGAAAGGGGGGAGAGAAAGGGAGAGAGAGAAAGAGAGAGGGAGAGAGAGGGAGAGAGAGGGAGAGCAGCAAGGGCAGGCTAGATCCCATAAGGGCCTGGGAAGATTTTACATTTATTTTCAGTGTAATAAGAAGCCCTTGGCCAGGTTTAGGTGGAGGAGTGACAGGATCTGATTTACGTTTTGAAGAGCTCATGTTACAAGTTGGCAGTTTCTTAGAGTTAAACACATACTTAGCATCTGACCCAGCAATCCCACTCTTATGTAATTACTCAAGAGAAATAAAAACTTAGACTCATTCACTGTAAATGCTCTTCTTTTTCTTTTCCTTTTTCTTTGAGAAAGAGTCTCATCACATTGCCCAAGCTAGCCAAGTAATCTCAGGGTTCCATATAGTTGTGAACAATGGGAAATAACCCTAAATGTCTTTCTGCTATAAGGAAGGAAAGCCTCTGTGGTTCATCCATGCAATGGGATGCTACTCAGTGATGTAACAACGAATACACAAAACCATCTGGTTACATCACTGTTTGACTACGAATATTAAAGAAGTTCCATTGGGTGTGATCCCATTTTAGGACCAGGAAAGTCATACGGACAGAAAATGGATCATTTGTTTCCAGATAATGAGGTTCAGAGAAGAACTATCAGGAATAATGGGGATTGAGATAGTGGGGACTGAAATTAGTCTGTATCTTATGGTGTGTGCTTATACAACTGGATGCATTTATCAAAACTTAGAGAACTGGATTTCACAACTCCCCCATTTATACACACACACACACACACACATAAACACACACACACATTTTTTGTCTTTGTATATGAATAAAAAGCTTATTGTGGTTGTTAATCAGAAGTGCCAGGAGAAATAGGAAGACCAATAAGGAAGATATTGGAATTTTTCAGGCGGGTTCTGATATCTGCCTGGACTGGCAACAGTGCTTTATGTTTCTCTACAACACCTGTCCCTTTACAGTTCACCTTATAAGATAGCAACACATTCTTTTCTGTTTCTTTGTGTGTGCCAATACTGGGGCTTGAACTGGAAGCCTGGGTGCTTTCCCTTAGCCTTTTATTTTAAGGCTGGTGCTCTACCACTTGAGTCACAGCTCCACTTTTGGCTTTTTTGTGTGGCTAATTGGAGATAAGAATCTTATAGACTTTCCTGCTTGGGTTGGCTTTGAACCACAACCCTCAGACCTCAGTTTTCTGAGTAGCTAGGATTACAGACATGAGTCACTCACTGGTGCCCAGCATAACACACTCTATTGAATGCATGTGTCTCATAGATATTCACAGCTATAATGAAATAAATTCTTTTTTCCTTTTTCCTTTTTTTGCTTTGACCTCATTGCTCTGACCCTGTGAGCCTCACTATTGGGCCTTTCTGGGAATGACCTTGACAGAAGACCCCTGTGACTGTTTGCCTGTCCTCTCAGTGTGGTTACTTCTCTGTAGGGAGGAGGCTTGCAGGTGTCTGGAAGCAAGATCCTTGAGGTTCAGGGGTCTCAGCAGGCCCCGATGGAAATGTGCCTGCAAGAATGGGCAGCAACTTGATGTGTGTTTCATTGCCTCTTATGCAGGAGCAATTTAAGAAATCAAATGATACTTTACTAGACTAATTCTATTTATGAAATAGTACCCTATCCCCTTCATAAGAAAGCCTTCCTTCGGTGACATTCATCAAGATGCTATTGTACATGTAAATGGATTGGTTGAATTGAAACTCCTTTGTACAACTACTTAAAGATAATACAAAAATGAATAAATAAGAGAATGGATGCAGAAAAAGAAAGAAAGCCTTTCTTTTCTTCTAGTTGCTTCGCATGGCACTGGTAATTCCAGACTTATTTAATGAGTTTTCAGCAAGTCCTAGTCTTAATAAAATTACTGGAGTCAAAATTTAAGTGCTGCTTGAAAAAGCTCAATTTAGATTTCAAGTAATTTTTGAAAATCAGGCTCCCAGATTAGAGCAAGCACTTGATTATCTTTTCCCCCTCATAGAAATTAGGAGAACAAACGAAGCAATGGCTAGTTTGATGATAATTTGGAGGGTGCTTTAATCACTAATTTTGGAGGTAAAGTGGTAGACAGAGTATCCAAATGAATAATCATTAAATTAGAAGTTTTGGTTTTTTTTTAAAAAAAAGTTTCAGAAATGAGTAATAAATTCAGTGGTGTCATTTCCCCTATAGCTGTAAGAAGGACTGCAAAATAAAGTAGAAGATCAGGCAAAAATTCTCTCTTTTTTGTAAGGACTCCAATGAGGTGCTATTGTATCTGATCTCTGTCTTAGGAGAGGGCCATATCTCCCAGTCATCATCATTGTTCCTCAGGTTTTCAGACCCAGAAAATGGCCACACCACTGATACAGGATGTGAGTTATCCTCTTTGAATATTTCTTATCCTCTGTCTTCCACTCCTGCAATTTCCTGTGAAGTCTTTGAAAATGTCCTTTGTTATCTACCTCTTAACCAAAGCCACTAACACTGAATTGAGCCATGCGTTAAGTAGCTACTCTTGCTTTTGTTTTTTTTTATTTTTTTATTTTATTTATTTATTTATTTTGCCAGTCCTGGGCTTGAGCTCAGGGCCTGAGCACTGTCCTTGGATTTTCTCAAGGCTAGAGCTCTACCACTTGAGCCTCAGCACCACTTCTGACTTTTTTTCAATGTATGTGGTACTGAGAATTGAACCCGGGTCTTCATGCATGCTAGGCATGCACTCTACCACTAGGCCAAACTCTCAGCCCTTTCCTTCTCTTTTTTATGAGTATTTTTTTTTTCATCAAAGCCAGATGTGGCAATGCATTCCTAGCCCTTTGGTTGGGGGCGGGGGGAGTTCTTTTGGTCCATGCAAACTACATTGTCTTCTCCTGCAAGATGCCTGTACATGCTGCCTCTGCTCTGAAATAGTCCTTCTGCTCCCACCTGTCTAACTCTAAGCATGTCTCCTGGCTCAAGTGTCATCTACTGAGTTGATCAAGGTAAGCCGTCCATCATCCCTCTAATAGTTCTCTGTACTCCAGTA